>NC_083098.1:84410941-85021814 GCF_949774975.1 Lagenorhynchus albirostris
TTGCAATTCAGATTTATCACTACATTTGGTTAAATTGATTATCAGTGTTTACTGCCTTGCAAATATTGCTCATAAAGTACCAAGTTGTGTAGTTTAATTGCTATATAGCAGCCCATACTGGAGTTCAAACCCTGAATAAGGCAGTTCTTAGCAGTGTTAACTCTGAGGAAGTTATTTTATCTTTCTGCCATTTCCTCATGTGTAAAATGAGCACAGGATCTACAAGGTTGTTTTAAAATCAGATTAGGGACTTACCTGGTGGCACAGTTGTTAAGAATCAGCCTGCCAAAGCAGGGAACACGGGTTCAATCCCTTGTCTGGGAAGATCCCACATGACACAGAGCAACTAAGCCCGTGCACTGCAACTACTCAGCCTGTGCTCTAGAGCCCGAGAGCCACAACTACTGAAGCCGCGCACACAGAGCCCGTGCTCCACAACAAGAGAAGCCACCACAAGAGTAGCCCCCCTTCTCACATCAACTAGAGAAAGCCCGCGCGCAGCAACAAAGACCCAATGCAGCCCAAAATAAATAAATAAAATAAAATTTTTTTTAAAAATAAATAAAATAAAAATCAGATTAAATAGAGTTAATACATGTAAAAGTACATAGAACAATTACTGGTACTTAGTATATAGCCAAAAAATATTAGCTATTCCTATTACTGTGGGTTTTGTACTCGAGTTTATACTTGTCTTCCTCTTGTGCATTTCTAGTTGCTTCATCCATGTGGGACATGAACTGTGCAATATCAGGGGCTCCACTCACATGGAAAGAATAAATGAGGTTATGCAATAAGGCAATCTGTCTCTATATCTAATATTTTATCAAGTCTTTTTTCTAAGAGTCAAAAAGTCCTCTCAAAGCCCTCTGTCCTGCTCTAATAAAGGGTTTCTTTTTGTGCTGTCATTATGGGTCTTTCCTGTATTACTCTTCCGGATTAGTTCCACTGTTTCTTTGACCCCAAGTATCTTTATTTTTGATATACTCTAATTTGCTACAGCCTATCTACAAGCAACTTCTTAAGATGGTGTGTATAAGTAAAATTTCTGAATATTTGAATGTTAAAAAAAAAAAGTTTAGGGCTTCCCTGGTGGCGCAGTGGTTGAGAGTCCGCCTGCCGATGCAGGGGACGCGGGTTCGTGCCCCGGTCGAGGAAGATCCCACATGCCGCGGAGCGGCTGGGCCCGTGAGCCATGGCCGCTGAGCCTGCGCGTCTGGAGCCTGTGCTCCGCAACGGGAGAGGCCACAACAGTGAGAGGCCCGCGTACCACAAAAAAAAAAAAGAAAAAAAACCTATCAGCGAGTAGCAAGTGACAATTAAGCTGCATCTTACGGAGTAGACTGGACATAAGCAACACACATCGGGTGTCACTGTCTCCCATCACCCCCAGATGGGACCATCTAGTTGCAGGAAAACAAGCTCAGGGCTCCCACTGATTCTGCATTATGGGGAGTTGTATATATGAGCATGTTAATGCCATTAACAAGCATGTTACAATGTAATAATAATAGAAATAGAGCACACGATAAATGCAATGTGCTTGAATCATCCTGAAACCACCCCCCAACCCCCAGTGGAAAAACTGTCTTCAATGAAACCAGTCCCTGGTGCCAAAAAGGTTGGGGACCGCTGCTCTATTACATTTCTATTCATTCATTCATTCAACAAGTGCTTACTGATGACTGACCTATTATATTCTTCTATGTCCCAGGCAATGTTCTGCTAACTGGAGATAAAGTAGTAAGATAATCCCAATCCTCACGTTGAACAAAATTGAAAAGTGGGTTAATAGTAAGTGCCATAAAGTACCATAAAGAAAAATTAAGCAGGCAGGAGGAGACATGAATGGAAGTAAAAGCTGTTTTAGTTAGGATGGTCAGGGAAGGCCTGACATTAGAACAGCAACATAAATGAAATGATTAAGACATGAGGATCTGGGGAAAAAGCATTCCAAGCAGAGAGAACAGGCTATACAAAAGACCTGAGGTTGCAAGAAGCCTGGTGTGTTTGACAAATACCAAGAGGCTAGTACATCTAGTATAGAATGCTCAAGGGTAACAAAGGGATAAGGTTGGAGGAGTAGTCAGGAGCAGAGGGAGTGGTAATGTCACATAGAGTCCTATTATGAACATGGTAAGGAACATGGATTTTATTCTAAATTAAGCCATTCTGAGCAGGTAAGTACTACTTTAAAATAACAATCTGGCTGCTGTGTAGCAGATGGACTGTAGGAGTTCAAGAGTGGAAGTAGGGATACCTACAAGTTTAATAGTCAAAGCAAATGTGATAGTGGCTTGGTTAGGAAAGTAGCAGACAGCAGTAAGTGGAAATCAGAGCCAGAATATATTTAAAGGTTGAGCTAATAAGAGTTGCTAATGAACATGGGCCATTAGGCAGAGAAAGGAATGAAGGATGATTTAGGAGGTTTTTGCTTGAGCAACTGGATAAATGATGTACCATTCAACCACCTAAGGAAAGATGAAGGAAGCAGCAGATCTGGGTTGTAATGGAGAGGGAAGAGGATTGTTTTTTTCTTTTTTTTGGCCACACCGCACAGCTTGCGGGACCTTAAGTTCCCTGACCGGGGATAGAACCCAGGCCCCTGCAGTGGAAGTATGGAGTCCTAACCACTGGGCCACCAGGGAATTCCCAGAATTCTGTTTTTAAACCTAAGTTTGAAATGTCCCACATAACGGTTAAAAGCACGCAGGTGAGTTGCACGCATGAGTTCAATTCCTAGACTGGATGGGGTAAGAGCCTATAAAGGCTTCCTTTTTCTCTTTAAGATGGAAACATAGAATAAGTCTGCTACATATGAACGAGTTCTGTTCCAAGAGCACGCTGGTAAGTCCAATTTGTTCCTAAGTCCAACAAAGTTAGACGAGGTACCCAATTAACACAATCAGCTATACAGTACTATACTGTAACAGGTTTAAAAATACTTTCCACACAAATAATACATAAAAAAAACAAACACAAAAACTAAGAAAACATTTTTAATATTACAGTACACTACCTTGAAAAGTACCGTAGTTACCAGCTACATCACTGCTGCTTTTATGCTTGCTTCCAGACATCCTGGGCTTGAAATAAAGATACTGTACTACTGTACTCTATACAGTACTGTAAAGTACACAAAAATACAACCACTTGCAGAGGATGCACACACGTGACAAAGTACGCCAGACACGTGAACTAACTTATAAGCCTGGACGTGTGAATGCATGTTCACATCTTTGAAAATTTGCAACTTGAACGTTGGTATGTCGGGGACTTGCTGTAATACCCAGTTTGTACGTTAAAGTAAAAAAAGAGAAATTAACAATGCAGGAGAAAGATGGGAGTAAAGTCCTTAAACAGATGAGAAGGAAGAGAGTATATAACACCAGATGCAGGTAGGAAGATAAATTTGATAATGAAAAGATTTAGTGCTCCTTGCTCTATCTCTCAATATAAAAAAATTAGTTCATTAGTTGTCAGGAATTAGAAGCTG
Organism: Lagenorhynchus albirostris; assembly: GCF_949774975.1. Classification (NCBI taxonomy): domain Eukaryota; kingdom Metazoa; phylum Chordata; class Mammalia; order Artiodactyla; family Delphinidae; genus Lagenorhynchus; species Lagenorhynchus albirostris. The sequence goes on from NC_083098.1 coordinate 84,414,438, forward strand.
TTGGAGATTTGAGGCAAGTAAGCTGTGCAACAGTCACCTCAGAGAGTGGAAGACTGAAATGATCAGAGAGATATAAGATTTTAGCTAGGTGCTAAAGGCCCACTTCAGAAAAGTGGTTATCAGTTCACAGTAACAGCACAACTGTTTTTCTCCAGGTAAAAAACAGCTATGCAGGTATATATAGGAGCTGACTATGCAGAGATGAAATATTGCAAGGAAGGTCAGGAAGCAAACGATAAGGGGATGATTATAGTGATGGCCCATAGAATCTAAACTGGGTGAAGAAGGTGAATACCAGTGAGTGTACCTGTCTCACCTTTAGGAATGTGGGGTATGGGATTAATGACAGTTACTGAACGGACTTCCCAGCCCATCCAGTGGTTAAGACTCCTCGCTTCCACTCCTGGGGGCGCAGGTTCAATCCCTGGTGGGGGAACTAGGATCTCACATGTGCGCAGCACAGCCAAAAAATAAAAAAAAGTTACTGAAGATTTTAAATCAACCATATAAGTTATCACTTTAGATGGAAATGGTCAAAACACACCAATTAAAAGACATGAGATTGTCAGAGTGGATTAAAAAGCAAGATCCAACTATATATATGCTAGTGATAAGAAATCTACTTCAAAGACACAGATATATTAAAAGTAAAAGGATGGAGAAAGATGTATCATGCAAACACTACCTGCTGGAGTGTTTATATTAATTTCAGATAAAGTAGACTTCAAAACTAGGAACTGGGGCTTCCCTGGTGGCGCAGTGGTTGAGAGTCCGCCTGCCGATGCAGGGGACACGGGTTTGTGCCCCAGTCCGGGAAGATCCCACATGCCGTGGAGCGGCTGGGCCCGTGAACCATGGCCGCTGAGCCTGTGCGTCCGGAGCCTGTGCTCCGCAACGGGAGAGGCCACAACAGTGAGGGGCCCGCATACCGGAAAAAAAAAAAAAAAAAACTAGGAATTGTATCAGAGATAAAGAGGGACCCTGGAAAATAACAGATGTCAGTTCCTCAAGACAGAACAACACTAAATGTGTATGCATTTAAAACAAGTGAACTTCAAAACACACAAGGCAAAAATAAATGATATGAAAAGAAAAATACATAAATCCATCAACATAGTTAGAGACTTCAAAACTCCTCTCAGTAATTGATAGTACAAGTAGGCAGGAAATTAATAAGGACATAGATGACCTGAGCAACACTTTCAACTACCTTGATTAACTGACATTCAGAATATTCCACTCAACCATGTCAGGTTATACTTCTTTCCAAGTACGCATGTAACACTCACCAAAACAGACCATATGTTCCATGCCATAGAGCAAATCTTAATAAACTTAAAATAATAAAAATCTGAAAAAACATATTATTGGATCCTAATAAAATTAAATTAGAAATAAATAACAGAAATATCTGGGAAACCACCAAATATCTGGAATTAAACAATATACTATCATGTAAGTAGCCCTTGGATCAAAGAGGAAGTCTCAAAAGAATTTAAAAAATAATTTAATCTGAAAAAAATGAAAATATAACAGTAAAATCTGCGAGATGTATCTAAAGCAGTGCTTTATATTTTTTCTAATATAAGCATTAAGCGATTATATTAGAAAAAAAAGAAAGCTCTAAAATCAGGAACTTTAAGATTCTATGTTAAGAAAAAAGAGCAGGGACTTCCCTGGTGGCGCAGTGGTTAAGAATCCACCTGACAAAGCAGGGGACGCAGGCACTCTGGTTCAGGAAGATCCCACAAGCCAAGAAGCAACTAAGCCCGTGTGCCCCAACTACTGAGCCTGCACTCTAGAGTCCGCGAACCACAGCTACTCAGCCCACGAGCTGCAACTACTGAAGCCCACGCGCCTAGAGCCCGTGCTCTGCAATGAGAAGCCTGTGCACTGCAACAAAGAGTAGCCCCCAATCGCCTCAACTACAGAAAGCCCGTGCGCAACAATGAAGACCCAATGCAGCCAAAGAAAACCCCAAGAAACAAACAAAAAAAGAAAATGGAAGAGGAGAAAACCCTCTCAACTCATTTTATGAGGCCACCATTAGCAAAAACCAAAGGTAACAAGAAAACTAAAAACCAATATCCCTTATGATCACAGGTGCAAAAATTCTCAACAAAATATTAGCAAACTGAATCCAGCATCATATAAAAAGGATAATACATCATGACCAAGTGGGGTTCATTCCAAGAATGCAAAGCTGGTGCAACATTTGAAAATTAATCACCATTTAAACAGACTAATTAAGAAAAGCCTCATGATTATCTCAATAAATGTAGAAAAAGCATGACAAAATTCAACATCCATTAAGCTTATAAATAGAAGGAAATTTCCCTAACTTAATAAAGAACATCTATAAAAAACCTATAGCTAACATAATTATTAGGACAGGTTGAAAATGAAGTAAAACTGCCTCTATTCACAGATTACATGATTGTCAACATAAAAAAGTATAGCTACCAACTGAGGAGACTCTGGGGGAAACACTGGGCTCAGGGAGTAGTCAAGCTTCAATTTTATTTATGACAATTCTAAAAATTAGGGCACGGTGGAAGGAGGTGGAGAAATGGTCAGTTAGTAAGACTCAGATTAGGAATTAGTTTCTTACGGTTAAAACTCTATGTTTTAGGTCAAATAACCTTTGAGTCTTGAATTGGATGAATTAGATAAGCCAGATAAAAAGCACGATGTGATTAGTCTTGAAAAGCTCTAGAAGTTGTATAGTTACGATTATAGCCTCCTTCTTAGGATGGGTTCCTTAGGCAGTTTGTGGTGATAAAGTGTGTGACAGATCATGGAGGTCTTATAAGGAATGCTTTGGGTCTCCCTTAAATCCTGTCAGGACAGAAATAAATCTGAAAGAGAATCAATTTTTTTAAGTTTATTTATTTATGGCTGTGTTGGGTCTTTTTTGCTGTGCACGGGCTTTCTCTAGTTGCAGTGAGCAGTGGCTACTTTTCGTTGCAGTGCATGGGCTTCTCACTGCTGTGGCTTCTCTTGTTGCAGAGCATGGGCTCCAGGTATGCGGGCTTCAGTAGTTGTGGCACGTGGGCTCAGTAGTTATAGCTTGCGGGCTCTAGAGCGCAGGCTCAGTAGTTCTGGTGCACAGGCTTAGTTGCTCCATGGCATGTGGGATCTTCCCCAACCAGCACTTGGACCGGTGTCCCCTGCGTCTGCAGGCAGATTCTTAACCACTGCACCACCAGGGAAGTCCGAGAATCAATTTTTTAACGTCATGATCTTTTTTTTTTTTTTTTTTTGCGATACGCGGGCCTTTCAATGTTGTGGCGTCTCCCGTTGCGGAGCACAGGCTCCGGATGCGCAGGCTCAGCGGCTATGGCTCACGGGCCCAGCCGCTCCGCGGCATGTGGGATCTTCCCAGACCAGGGCACGAACCCATGTCCCCCGTATCTGCAGGCGGACTCTCAACCACTGTGCCACCAGGAAAGCCCCATCCATGACCATTTAAAATTTTTTAAAGTTCTTATTTCCTAAAGGTCCTTTTTTCTTGTTAGTGTTGTATGGGTGCAAAGAATTCAATGTCAATTAAGAATAACTAGACTTTTAACTACTCTTCTGTTCCCTACACTGTTTCCTCCATTTTTTTTTTCATCTTGGTTTCATGTTGAACGCATTTCTCAAATTTATCTTAGTTTTTTGCATATGGTTAAGGGTGAGGCACTGAAAGACTGATTAAGAGTACTGTGACTATTGTTTATTGGCTACCATCAGATCATCCATCAGTTCCTTTCTTTCATTTTATTAATCTTACCCCAAACGATTTCATCTTTCTAGTCCTCTATGTACTGAAATGGCTGCTCAACGTTGCTGCACAGCTGGCATTATGGATTTCTCTTCATTTATCCCAGAAATAACAAGCTCTGGTTTGTATCTCATCTTTCTTTTGCATGGCTTACTCCTCCATTTTGGTGGAGTAGGTCATTCAAGTACTTACCAAGAAAGGGACAAAGAGAAGACAAAAAAAATCTTTGACACTTGGAATATATGAAAGTATCTTTATTCTACACTGGTACCTCTGCTGGGAATAGAACTCTCAGAAATAATTTTCACTCAAAACTTAGAAGTCATTGCTTCCCATAGCACTACTGAGAAACTTGATACCATTCTTATTCCCACTTCATTTTAGGGGCCCACTCTCCATATTCCAATCCCGTTTTTTAGACTTTCTCATTTCTCCTAATGTCCTGCAACAAAATATGCCTTATTATGGGTCTTTTCCCATTCACTGCATTCATTGTGCTGAGTGCTTTCAAAGTGAAGAGTGTCAAGTATCCTTGATTATTTTCTTGATCCTTTGCTTTATTCCATTTCCTTTAAGAAACTCCTAATAGATGTTGGACAATCTGGAGTGGACCTCTTAAAAAAATCCATACTTTTGGATTTTTTAATCTTTCTTATACTCCTTAAACTTCAAATGTTTTAACTAATTTTTAATTTGAGCTATATTTAATTTACAAAATCTATTCTTTAAAGCATTCTGTACCTTCTTCATAGATACATAGATTTCTTACCTTTGAAAACATTCATTTTCAGGTTTTCTGTTATCAATCCTGTTTTGGTCTCGGTTATTAGTGCTGGATCAATCTTCAAAAATCTAGTGAGTTTTGGGTTTGTTCGTACTTTGAAACTCACTTGGTGGGGACTCAACTTTCTCACTGGAAAATCTTCAAATGTCCGAATCCCTTTTGAGGTATTTTTCTAGGACCACTGAGTTTCTACAGAAAAGGATCCTCCCTCCTTTTCCCTTGAGACTTAATTGTCACCATTCTAGAAACTAGGAATATGCCATCCAAGTACACAGAATTTTATCTTATCTTCATTTTCAATCTATGACTGGTATCTCTCAGTCTGAAGACTTGTTTCAAATTCATAAGACAGAAATTCTCATTCCATGGTAACAGGACAGTAGTAAACTATCTACCTACCTAACTGGGTAGAAAGGAATAGACTTTCAATCAACCCTACTTCCAGCTCAAAAGCTCACCCTTACATTCAGCAGTGTCTTTTTCCTCCCATTTCTAGGTTATTCTGAGTCTTAACGAGTAAATCAGCTTGCTTCTAAATAAGCATTCCTTCCATAATCAAATTTTTAGGTTTGAACTTCCTCTACTATGCCAAATCAGTTTCTACTCTTCAGTCTGCTTTCCATCTTCCATTCTGTGGCACTACAGATTTATACCTTTAGAAATGTCATTTCAGTGGAGTTTTAGGAGGCAGCTAGTATTAAACATTAGTGGTACCCATTACGTTAAGTCCAGGCAGCATAATTTCTAACAGAGAAAAATAGGAAACCATCCACACATCTAATAGGGTAATTGATATGTATAATATGGTAGCCCTACTCAAAGACCTATTTATAACTATTTAAAATATTCATGTAAAGAATTTTTAATTTTTTCTTTGTTTATTTAATTTTGGCTGCGCTGCGTGGCTTGCAGGATCTTAGTTCCCTGACCAGGGACTGAACTCAGGCCCCAGCAGTGAAAGCACCGAGTCCTAACCAACCACTGGACTGCCAGGGAATTCCCAAGAGTTTTTAAAGAACTGTGATTATCAGTTTTAAAAAGTCAAATATTGACAATTTACTATTAATTGTGTAAAAACAGCACAGCAAGGAGAGAATACTCCAAAATACTTAAGTAAACTCTAGGATGTAGAGTTAAAAGTTTTTTGAGTCTAAGGTTCCTGAAATTAGCACTTTACCACTAAAACTTTTAAAAATAAAAGTAAAGCAAGAGATATAGTGGATAGAAAACCCAAGTTCTCAGTCTGACAATGTCTTGTTATCTCTGGGCAAGTCAGGGCCTCATTTTTTTGTATCTGTAATTTGGAAGGGCTGTAGGATTTTCAGAACAAATTTAGAAGGCCAGGTCCAAACTGTGAGAGTTAACAAAGAAAAGATGCAGACTATTCAGAAGGCAGCATTTTGTAAATGTGATAAGAAGTGGAGTAGGAAAAGGAAATAAAAGCATGAATAGTTTAATGAAAAGAGATATGGAGGAAAGAATGGCTAGATAGTGCCAAAAAAAAAAAAAAAAACAACTAAGACCTGTAGCAAGTAATAAACAGTATAAGGAGGTATCCTTGAGAAGAGAAGCAGCTTACTCAAAGGCCCAGTGAAGAGAATATCAATCTACTGAATCGAGTTGAAAGGGCTGGGGCTAGAATGTAGGACTGGCAACTTGAACAAATTAAAAGGATTACCATTTAGGGCCAAGGTCTTTGACTACACTCCCTACATGCATGTCTTCCCACCCAGGCACTCTTTCCCCCTCCTACCCTCCCTTCCAAGGGAGGGAGGGTGTGATCAAGGTTCACAACCTTGATCTTTTACTACATCTTGCCTTTCTTTCTATCATAATCTCTCCCTCTCTCTTCATCTTTTAATTACTACCCCAATCTAGGTATCACAGTCTCCTCCTTTCAGTTTACTTTTGAATCTTACCTCTACCTCAGTTCCAACAGAATTTGTTTCAGTGAGTAAATGCCCCTTACCTGTACATGCACTGCAGCCAAAGTCACACTACTTTCTCAATGCTTTTGTGTATGCAACAGCCCTCCCTCAACCTAAATTCCATTACTAAGTGAAGATAAAGGTTAGGGATAAAAATAGGGAGTGAAGAGATACTAGATATAACTGATGGAAGAGAAGTATAATTAACTTACTGTTACAAAGCCTAGAGTTACTTAAAGAGGAATAAGCATACTGCTTAATGACCTGGAGATAACTCAAAAACAAAAATCAGAGATATTCAGAAGCTACTGTCTCTATGGATTAGTAGTAGAGGTAGGAAGAGGATCACACATTTTCCACTGTGGACTCTTCACCACTACTACTTTTTAAAAATACACGTTTATGGGACTTCCCTGGTGGCAAAGTGGTTAAGAAACCGCCTGCCAAAGCAGGGGACACGGGTTTGAGCCCTGGTCAGGGAGGATCCCACATGCCGTGGGGCAACTAAGCCCATGTACCACAATTACTGAGCCTGCGCTCTAGAGCCAGAGCGCCACAACTACTGAAGCCCACGTGCCTAGAGCCCATGCTCCGCAACAAGAGAAGCCACCGCAATGAGAAGCCCACGCACCGCAACAAAGAGCAACCCCCGCTGGCCGCAACTAAAGAAAGCCCGTGCACAGCAAGGAAGACCCAATGCAACCAAAAATAAATAAATAAATTTTAAGAATGCACATTTATTATTTGGAAAAATAAATTTTTTAATGAAGAAAATCAACCATGCTAATAATCACCTCAGCAGACTATTATCCTGAATTTGTTTCCTTATTAAAATTTTGCCTTTGTTTTACCTCCAGGTCATGACATCTTAACTAACCAAAGATGAACTACCTCTTCTCCTCATATACACAGAAGTATGACATTATGCAATTAAGAACTAAAGTATCTGTAATGGAATACAATATTTAGGGCCAATTAGATTTTGCAGTTTAAAATATCTTTTTCTATGGGTTGCATAAACCAAGAACAATGCTATTTATTCTATTCTTCCAAATATCAGAAAAAAAGTGTGCCTGGTGCATGTAAAGCAACTTCAGTAGAAGTCATGAAACCCTACAGTTGAACTTAGTTCATCAAAACATTCTATTCAATTCATACCATGAGGAGTGGTTTGGATATACTTCCCTTGGAATGAAGACCTCACTCTCACCTGAACTGGTTTTCCTTTTCATGCTTGCAAAGGATCCCTCCACATTTCCTATTTTTAAGGAAAACAAGAATAGCATTTTAGGTCTCAAAAAGCTACCAGGTTTAGTAGGCACATATAAATAACAATATTAAGGGATTGTCCCCCCCAAATAACCTGTGACTCTAGGTATCCAACTTAATCGATCTATTTTAAAAAAGGAGACTGGAAGGTCTCCTTTTCCTTAAAATTCTGTAATTCTATGAATATGGTTAGGAGATGCCACTGGAACATCATTAATCCTGTTCCTCAGTACTACTTAGGACAGGAGGACATTCATCTATCAATATAATACAAATAATAATGAATGTATATAGCAAAGGAATATATATTTTTCACATACTAAAAATGAAGAGCTGAGGAATACAGTAACTAGAGAGCTGAATGTTAGCTGTGTAGGAGATAAAAGTCACTATTTGTTGCTCTTAATAAAAATTAGGTATATTCTGTACATGTAGCTAAGCTTTTACACTGTAAGGGAGAAACAGAGTACTAGGTATATTAACTAAGTATGAAACGCTCTGAGTTTCTGAAATTTTGCCCCGTTTTATAGTGTTTGCCTTGTTTTATCTGTGTATCTTGAAAAAAGGCTCTACAAGTATCAAGTATCGTAAACTGAATATTTAAAACAGATTGCCCTTCTTGACTTTGGTCAACATCCTATTAAAAAGTGATTTATGATAAAAGATTAAGTAGATTTATAAAGTTGTGCTTTAATATACTTTTACTGAAATTCAATGAGGGGAAATGAACATTACAATATGAATACTTGAGTAGATAGTATATTACTGTAGGAAATACTCCTAAAAACTTTAGAGAATTCATGTTAATTCTTTGATGAATGAAACAAAACACATACCAAGTGTTTACTATCATTTGAATTTGACCATCCTGTGCTAAGGATTAGCATGAGGACTCTCGAATTCCATTTGTTATCCTTGATTTTTAATATGTAAGGATATAGCTTGCTCCATGAAAAGAGCCCTTCATACTGGTATTCCAGTGAGAAGCAATTCCATCTCCAGGCTATAGTAACTCATAAGCCTGCTGAAAGCTGGTAGTAAATACCCTAGAGACACAAAGTTAACAATCAGTTTGCCATATGAAATAATACAAACCCTAACCAACATAGCCTCTTCTAATTATCAGTATCAATAGTGGCAGAAGTTATCCAGTATAACCCAGAACTTGCTGAAACAATTCAGAGTCCTTGTCACTGTATAGGCACCCTTTCCAGAAAGATTTGTGTGCTTACATGAAAATAAATATTACTTTCAGTATCAACTACCTCTGGATTACTCTAAATTTTGGATTAGAATCTAGCCAAATAGTGTTATATTTTCAAATAGTTTTAATTAGAATTTCAACCTATTTTAAAATTCAAAGCACTAATATAATTTATTGCATTTATCAACATATACTCATTACTGTAAAACGTGCCTAGTAGAAATATCTACTTGGTTGTTTTTCTTGTTTAAAGCAATGTGGAGGCTTAACTGCCTATTGATGAGCACCTAGAAAGAAGATATAAACCATTTTCAGGGGAAAACATGCATGCATTTATTTTTAAGAATTCCCAGTAAGGGGGAAAAAAAATTCAACATCTTTAAAAATGTGTTTATTTTTTAAAAAATCAGTTGTGTACAAAAGTGTTTCGTAGTTTTTAATTCTCAAGACAAATACCCAACCCTCCACCCCCAGCCCACCCTGCTTCAATAGTCTTTCTGGTAACCCACCCAATTTTCCCCTTACAGGAAGTTAACGGCTCAGAATAGATCCTCCTATAGAATTTATCATCACTAACAGATTGTTTAGAATAGAGATCTAGAGAAGCTAACAAGCAAGATTCTTTCTCAGTGAAGTTAATGAAAATCCCTATAATGGCAGTAGACTTCCAGCAGACACCACAACAAAGCACCATCAATTGCTGAAAGCTAAAAAATAGATATTATTTTCAATAGTATTTCATTTTCTATTGGAAAAGTCTTTAAATTACATTAAATAAGTCTCTTTCCCCCCAAAGAAATAGTCTAGCTTTTATTATGATGCCTGTAAAAAGTAGGTAACAGCAAGCACACAAGGATCATTTAACAGCACAGTGCAAATGATATGAATCCACTCACCCCCTAGGACCAAACCGATAAACTGTGCCACACCTGATTACATACAGCAGCATTGAATATATACATATATATGTATATATTCAATGCTTGGTTGAAATAACCAAGCAAAAGGTGACACATTCACAACTTACATTTAGGTGATGATCACAGGTTTATGAGGGTAGATCAGTCCAACAGAGCAGTAACAGAACAAATGGGACAAGTGAGATACTGACATTCCCCTACCCTTATGCCACAAGATTTTTGATCCATATTGCAACAGTGCAAACAGAACATGTGACATAATATGTAGACACGGCAGAAAAGTCACACTTGAAGAAAGGCTATTTATCAGTAAATACTTCAAGTTACCTTATTCCCCAAGTGACAGCAAATAGCTGATGTTAAGCATTTATTTTTAACTGGTACTAAAAGAATGGAAATGCAAATTTTTAAAATCAATGGTTTGTACCCTGGAATTGAAATTTCTTGAACTAGAAAAAGTGATTAAATACAACATCATTTTGTAAAACTCCATGAAATCAAGTTAACTGTAAACAGCTTCCTTTTCCTGTCCAAACATTGTTTCCATCTAGGTACAAGAGTATACCTGGCTCCAAATCTTCCAAGCCCAAATCCATCTTTAAAACACCAAAAAAAAAAAAAAAAAAAAAAAAAGTTTTTGTTTCCTGTGCTAACAAGGATCGTGGAACATTATTATACCCCTATTGTAGAATTTTAAAAGCTCAAATCAGGCATACACTTAGAGCCAAGAACTGCTTTTCACATTGATAAACTTACAAAGCAGCAGTAATACGATATGCTGCATTCTGTAGTGCATAAATAAGCAATATCCACTTTATCTGCCAATTTTTTCTTATACTTTAAAATTATTTTGCATAGTTTTAAGCACCACCAGCAATCACAAATGTGAAATACTTCCAAAAAAAGAAAAATTATGTATTTCATTCCATAGATAACTCTCCTCAGAAGCAAAATGGTCAGAATACAAACACACACATATATACTTGAACGTGTTATGTGTTTAAGTAAATCATAGTCACAATTCCAAACATTTGGGGGAGCCAACACAGAGCATCTGATTTAGTACCAGTTTCTCAAATATTTATATATCTTACCGTATACTTATTTGGGTCACAAATTGCTACTCATTCATTTAGTCATCTGTACTGAAATACTACATAACTAATTATTTGTTCTTTTAAAGGTCAGGCACATACTCAGGAAACAGACCTGATTACAGTAAAAGCCTATAGGAGTATCAGTGACTTGTAGCAAATCTGTCTGCCCTAAATGGGATAAAACTATTTATATTTTTTACCATAATTTTTGAGGCCTTCACAACTGACAAATCACAAATGATTGAGAATTATAAAAATAATTTCCATCAGGGTACCTCTTCCCTAGACCTGCACTTTTAATGTTCTTTTTCCGAACATATATAAGACCACAGGAAAGAGCAACTGCCTTTATTTCTATGTTTGGGAAATAAATCTACCTGTAGAAAAATAGGAAAAAAACAAACAAACAAAACAACAGAAGGCGACAGTAGGAAATGTACCAGAAAGAGATTATCACATTAAATGTAAATGAGGTAAATTTTAGAAATGAAAAATTCATTATGAAGAACCTCTCATACAAAATATTGTACTTTTCAATTTCCTGGGCATTGGGGATGTTGAACTGTAGTTAGATGAGTAAACCCTAAGGGGCTAATGTGCATAAAAGTCATAGGCAAGGTATAGCTGCCTCCAAGAGCAAAGTATATAATGCTTGACCCTTAGTAAATTCTCAGTTCTTTCTCTCTCATTTGTCAAACCACAGGACAATTAAATATACCCTGATAAAATAGGCAAATAGTAAACTGGGTAGAGGTGTCTGATATTTAAAATAATCCAAATATTACTAATATTACCAAGCCACCCGCCACTAAAAATAAAAATTAATTCTAACCAACAATGGAACAAAACTGTCCACATTTTCACACAATTCCAACCTTACTTCAAAAATATAAAGAAAAGTACATGGTTTTAGCTATTTAAAATAAATAAAGAAAAATCTTGTTTCCTTTGGCATCTTTAGAAAGTAACTAAACTACAACAAAAGGAGGTGATTGTATAAAGAAATTTATACTTAAGCAAACATATAGGGGAAAAAAACAGCAACTTGTGTTTAGTATGCAATAAAATCAACTACAAGAGTTTACTATTGATTAGGAAAGCCTTACAAGTTGTTGGAAGAACCTCCACATCTTAACATTACAATATATTTAATAATGGTTCTTTTATTGCTTCTAAGATTATTGAGAAGTCAAATGAAATTATGCTGAATTTATGGTTCAAAACTATTTTCCAAACACTTAACCATTATAATTTAGGATAAGTAACACTTGAAGAAAGCAAACCTTTTATAATATGACTTTCAGTATACAGCCTTACTTTAATTCACTCTGATTCCATTACATTTTTGTTATTTTTGCATTGGTCCTGAATATGTAATAATAACTGTGTTTCTACGTATAGAACAGCCTACACAAATCCATTTCACCCTTCATAAAATGGTCACATTAGTGTTTGAGCTTGCAAAACTAATAATTTTCAAACTTTTGAACTTAGAATGAAATGTAAGTTTAATACGTATAGAAAGTCTGACTATGTACAAGAGAAGGTAAAGTTTTCAATTCTCATATTATCAGAAACATCATAAAGAAAGCTAGATTTATAACACACTTCTATTCCTATGTGCATCTGAAGTATGTACAGTAAAACACCAACACAGCTTTCATGTGTCAATTGGGGGAAATGCACACAAGAGTGACTTTTAAAGGATCTGATAAAGCAATCTCTTATAAAGCCAAAATTAGGCTTAAAAAACTGCCAACAGTTGATTTCACCCTTGCAAGTTGTCAAAGAAAAATTTCATCAGTTTAAAAATAGAAAGATGTTAAATTCACTGAAAAATTAAGCTGGGTTCTTTCATTAAATCTGGGAATACTGCAACATCAAGTTTTTACTGTTTTTGCAAGAGAAACGAAACTGGCAGCTCCGTTTTTACATTATTACTTATATATGAAAGTTCTAAGAGTGAAGAATTGTGACAAAACATTCCAAATGGACAACCTAAAAATGGAGCAAGGGATACTGTCCCTCAGCACATTTCCCCACCAAAGAGAGAAATTTACTATTAGAATATTAGCTGTGTGTGGTAAGAGGGGAAAAACAGATATGGTGTCCCAGTCTGCTGACAAGGACAAAAAGGCTCTGAATAGGTCACCATCTTCAATTCTGAATAATCTCATATTTAAGAATTCTCAAATGCTTAAAATGGTGGTCTTTTCAGCTACCCATCCTAAGAAGTCAAGTACAAGCATGCAAGTAAATTCACAGGCACAGAGGATCCATGTTAAAAACAGTTAAGGTAGCTGTGATGCAACACCAACGATTTGAATGGCCCTGACACACTCAAAATATTATCTTAATTATTCAACAAAATCCTGAAGCGAACTCTTGCTAGTCTTGGTACACTGCTAAACACTAAAGTAGCATGTTTTTTCCATGGTTTTAGCTTAGCTCAAAGAATTTTTACACTATTAAGTAAGAAAAAAATTAAAGTATTTCCCCTTTTTAAATTTACAGAGACGTTTAATTAGCTTTATTTACAGAGCAGAGATTTTTTTCAGTCTCCAATGGTGCCTAGATAACATCATTAGGCAAGAATGCCAGTTTAAAAGAAATCTACGCAGAATCCTAAAAATAACAGATGTTGATGCTCCTCAAGAAGGGGCAAGCTTGACTATATCAGCAGCTCTATGTCTCAGTTACTCAGAAGCAATTCTGTTGCAGTCTCTACATCCCAAGATTTTGAAGACAAGGCCACTATTACTGCATTCTGTAGAAAAGAAAAGGGGACAAAATAAATAAATAAATAAAATCTCAGGGAAATATTTTTAAAATACTGCACCACCCACTGTCTTTATATTAAGAAACCACACCTTGTTTTTTCATTTTTAAGTTACCTTGCACTTCATAAAAAGAAGCTTCTAAAACCAATGACTGGAATCAGCCAAAAAAAAAAAGAAAGATCACTGGTTTTAATAACAAAGTTTGCTTATCAAAATTAGATTTAGGGTATTTTTTTGAGCCACTTTTGTCAGCCAAGGATTTGCAGCAATAATTTAATGAATAAGTAAAAATCAACATGCCTTTATGTACTTACCCTATCAAAGCCCATAGCACATAGGTTTTCTATTTTTTTGGTGTATTCTGGACTAGAAACTGGTGCTCCAGCATACACATGTGCCCAAAGTCGAGCTGTCTGTTTGAACATTTCGGGATTTTGTTTGTACTATATGGGGGAAAAAAATTGATTGGCATGACAATGCAGTTATAATATTCAATATAGTTAACTCATGTCCTAATTGCCTAAAAACCTGATTTTTCTAAGTAAAATGTAAATAAATGTAGATTCAATTTTTAAAATGTGACTGATTCACTTTCCACTGCAAACACACTATGTCACTCAAGAAAAGACTGTTTAACCTGAAGCTGTGATTCACAAGTTGCACTGAGGAAAGAAAAACAAAAGTAACGTTTATCAACTTTAATCCCCAATTTCAACAAAGTAGCAGAAAACTAATACTAAATGGAGTTATTAGAGTTGTCTCTAAACACTGTGCAGTGGCAAACATTACAGAGATAAACAGAATTACTAGCTTCTAAAATTATGTGGACATTAATAAATGTAACCAACTTCTGTATCAATCATAGCTCAGGCTAGAATACAACTTGACTTTGCTGTTTTGCTAGAGCTGTATTAGTGTACAGGGATTTAAGAAAACCCCATATGCAAAGTCCTAACTTACAGCACATGTTTTGAGATGATTATGAACTCACCATAGAGTACTTTTCAAAAGGTAAGATTTTCCATATGCATTGGAAAGAAGTAAATTTATTCTCAAATATTCTGGGACTACCATTAATTAATAAAGCCAAGTATAAATTTAAAATATTAAATTCACTTTAATATTTAAGATGTTTTATACACATTAAATATTTCTATACATTAAAATGATAAATCTAGTTTCCACCATTATTAAAAGGAAATAAGTCAAACTACTGAACAGAGTTAGAAGAAAACTGAGTCCAACCTCAACCTTTAAGGCTCAGAACTCAACAGGAAATCAAAGCTGGAACTCAAGCCATGTTTCTGACTATCGAAAATGAACCAATAGCACATATATAACACGTTAAACCATAATTCTAAGCACTCTAAGGCAAATAATAGTAGAACACATTAACAAGGATATATACAACATAAGGAGTGATGAACTTTTCAAAGGAAAGGAAGAAGTTTCTAAGAGGAAATGTTTTCTTAGGCACAGGGAAAATGGCAGACTGGGTGAAATGACATGTAGGAATGATACCATCTTGAACAGCGTGAGTTTGAAGAACAGTAAGAATTTAGGAGATGAAACTGGGTTTACAGACAGTTCAAATCATGGAGGAACTCTTCATACTAAACAATTTGGACTTATCAAGTAGGTGATAGTAAAGCTACTAATAGGTTTTTAACAGTAAAGTGAAATAAGATTTACACTTTATAAAGCTAACTGCTATCAGTGCAGAATATGAGGGGAAGAAGAGGCTGAGGTAGGGAGCTCCATCAGAGCAGTAAAATGAGAAATTTTTAAACATGTGAATTAAGTCAATCAGAGAAGTATTACGACAGAGAGATACTGGGATACGAGAGAGAAGGAGACATAGAGAAGTACTCCAAGCCTGTGACTGGGATATATAAATAAGCTGATTATATTACAGAACGATGAACAGGTTCACAGGTTTAAGATTCTGCATTCAGTTTTGGGAATGCTGTACTAAGGTACCCATGGAATATTCATATAGAGCTCTCCACTTCCAAACAGGCTCTTGGGCTCAGGACAGAGGTCAAGCCTGAATATCGTTATCAACATACAGGTGGTAATATCAGCATGGATATGATCGTCCAAGTGAGTGTATAAAATGGAAAGTGAAAGAAACAGTGTAAGAACTGAGAAAGTATATTTAAAAGGGAGGAGAGGTAATTCCTTGGTGGTCCAGTAATTAGGACTCCACACTTCCACTGCAGGGGGCACGGATTCAATCCCAGGTTGGGGACAAAAACGCAGGGCGGCAGAGTGGAGAAAGAAGAGAAACAACTGTAGGAAGTAGGAGGGAACAACCACAACTACGAAGATGGGAAAAGAGAATAGTATCTCAGAAGTCAAGAAAAAAAAAATTTCTGGGTTAAAAAACAAAAATAACAGGGCTTCCCTGGTGGCGCAGTGGTTGAGAGTCTGCCTGCCGATGCAGGGCACATGGGTTCGTGCCCTGGTCCGGGAAGATCCCCCATGCCACGGAGTGGCTGGGCCTGTGAGCCATGGCCGCTGAGCCTGCGCGACCGGAGCCTGTGCTCCGCAACGGGAGAGGCCACAACAGTGAGAGGCCCGCATACCGCAAAAAAAACCACACAAGGCTCAATAAATCCTACTGGTTTAGAGCAGGGGTCCCCAACCCCCAGGCTGCGGACCAGTACCGATCCTCGGCCTGTTAGGAACCGGTCCACACAGCAGGAGGTGAGCAGCGAGAGAGCAAAGCTGCACCTGCCGCTCCCCATCGCTCGCATCACCGCCTGAACCATCTCCACCCCACCCCCCACCACCTGTCCGAAGAAAAATTGTCTTCAACGAAACCAGTCCCTGGTTCCAAAATGGTTGGGAACCACTGGTTTAGAGTGTGGGT
This sequence comes from Lagenorhynchus albirostris, assembly GCF_949774975.1. Classification (NCBI taxonomy): domain Eukaryota; kingdom Metazoa; phylum Chordata; class Mammalia; order Artiodactyla; family Delphinidae; genus Lagenorhynchus; species Lagenorhynchus albirostris. The sequence continues at coordinate 84,431,061 of NC_083098.1, forward strand.
TGGCAAACTTTCTTAAAGGACCAGAAAATAATTATTCAGGCTTTCAGACAATACTTTCTCTGTCATAATTATTCAATTCTGCCACTTGTAGCTGTAAACAAATGAGGGTGGCTATGTTCCAATAAAACATTATTTACATAAACAGTCAGTCTGGCAGTAATTTGCTAACCTCTGCCTTGGAAATCAAAGATCACAACTGAAAAATATTTATTCCATTTGGCAATTACAAGGTTTTTGATAACCTTCACCATGCAACTACTCAGTGCCACAGCTGGAGCTGATTAACATTATCATGAGGGAAGGATCATCACTGAATTAAGAGACAGACAAATGGATACACACATGATAAAGCACATGAAGTAAAATGTTAATCATAGAATCAAGATGGTAGGTAGATATGTGGGTATTCACTGTGTAATTCTTTCAACATTGTGTTTTTGAAAACTTCATAATATGTTAGGAAAAAAGCATCTACCATATAAACAAACTACTGTGTTAAAAAAAATCACAAAATTAGGTTTTCACTATTACATCTGATACAATAATCTCACAGCAAGAAAGGAAACCATTTCCAAATTTACTTTCAATAGACGTATGCTTCTGTTCTAACCACTGCAAACCACTAAAGTAAACACTCATAGGTAAGTACAAGAAAGTCGTTCAAAAGCAGCTACCTTACCTGATTTGCTACTACTGCATCTTGTGGATCATCTGGTTCTGCAGCTGCCAGTAGTGCTTGCAATGACAATAATACCGTGCGGAGAGTCATTGCTGCTGCCCTGAAATTCAAAATAGGAAGATATCCCAGTTAAGAACAAACCAAAATAGAGGTTTTCTGAATAAAACATGGAAACTACTGAAGCTAAAAATAATCTAGATGTTTATCTTAATCATATAATTAAGTCTTAGAAATTTATAATTATATATCTGCCTACCCTTTTTTTTTTTTTTTACAACAAATGCGTCATTCTATTTCTTAAGACACCTCAAATTGCCCTTAATTGGCTTAGTTTTTTTCGTATTGCCCGTGTTGTTGACATATCCTTCTGGTCAGCTTTATCTACTGACTTACTTTCTATCCATTTCTATAGACACAAACTTAAAATAAAGTGATAAAGTAACATGTGAAACTTCCGTTCTCTGCAATTCTAAAAACAAGATACCATCAAGCAAATATCCTTTATTTTCAAGAAAGCATAAAATTACTTGGAGGGCATTATGCTAAGTGATATGTCAGATAAAGAAAGACAAATACTATGTATGATAGCACTTAAACATGAAATCTAAAAAATAAAACTAGAGAATACAACAAAAAAGAAGCAGACTCACAGACAAAGACAACACACTAGTGGTGAGCAGTGGGGAGAAAGAAGGAGGGAGAGGCAATATAGGGATGGGCTGTAAGAGGTACAAATTATCAACTATAAAATAAGCTACAAGGATATACTGTACAACATGGGGAATACAGCCAATACTTTATAATAATAATAAATATATATTATTTTATAAGTATAAATGGAATATAACCTTTAAAAAAACCTTTAAATGGAATATAACCTTTAAAAATATAACCTTTAAAAAGTATAAATGGAATATAACCTTTAAAAATATAATATAACCTTTAAAAATATATTTAAAAATATAACCTTTAAAAAAATGGAATATAACCTTATATTATTTTATAAGTATAAATGGAATATAACCTTTATAAGTATAAATGGAATATAACCTTTAAAAATATAACCTTTAAAAATTGTACACCTGTAACTTATAATACTGTATACCTGTAATTAACATAAAATTGTACACCTGTAACTTATATAATATTGTACAGCACCTATACTTCAATAAAAAATGAAAGAAAATTAAAAAATCATTCTATAACATTCTGAAAAGGGAAAATTTTTTGCTTCATATACATAATATTCATGCCTCTAAATGTGTTTATAAAGCAAGTATTTATCTAGAAAATGGTATCTACCTAACCAAAAAGGACTCTTAGCATTTCTGTTAAAAAATTACTTGACCACTTAATATACAAATATTTCTGAATACAATAGTGAAATAGCATAGTAGTGAACTATTCGAAAAGCTGAAGATTATTTTTTAAGATGATCATATGGTTTTTATTCTTCAATTTGTTAATATGGTGTATCACATTGATTGATTTGCGTATATTGAAGAATCCTTGCATCCCTGGAATAAATCCCACTTCATCATGGTGTATGATCCTTTTAATGTGTTGTTGGATTCTGTTTGCTAGTATTTTGTTGAGGATTTTTGCATCTATGTTCATCAGTGATATTGATCTGTAATTTTCTTTTTTTGTAGTATCTTTGTCTGGTTTTGGTATCAGGGTGATGGTGGCCTCATAGAAATGAGTTTGGGTGTGTTCCTTCCTCTGCAATGTTTTGGAAGAGTTTGAGAAGGATGGGTGTTGGCTCTGCTCTAAATGTTTGATAGAATTCACCTGTGAAGCCATCGGGTCATGGACTTTTGTTGGAAGTTTTTTTTTTTTTTTTTTGCGGTACGCGGACCTCTCACTGCTGTGGCCTCTCCCATTGCCGAGCACAGGCTCCAGATGCGCAGGCTCAGCGGCCATGGCTCACAGGCCCAGCGACTCCACAGCATGTGGGATCTTCCCAGACCGGGGCACGAACTCGTGTCCCCAGAATTGGCAGGTGGACTCTCAACCACTGCTCCACTAGGGAAGCCCTGTTGGAAGATTTTTAATCACAATTTCATTACTTGTGATTGGTCTGTTCATATTTTCTATTTCTTCCTGGTTCAGTCTTGGAAGATGATACCTTTCTAAGAATTTGTCCATTTCTTCCAGGTTGTCCATTTTATTGGCATAGAGTTGCTTGTAGTAGTCTCTTAGGATGCTTTGTATTTCTGCTGTGTCTGTTGTAACTTCTCCTTTTTCATTTCTAATTTTATTGATTTGAGTCCTCTCCCTCTTTATCTTGATGAGTCTGGCTAAAGGTTCAGCAATTTTATCTTCTCAAAGAAACAGCTTTTAGTTATATTGATCTTTGATAATGTTTTCTTTGTCCTATATCATTAATTCCTGCTCTGATCTTTACGATTTCTTTCCTTCTGCTAACTTTGGGTTTTGTTTGTTCTTCTTTCTCTAGTTCCTTTAAATGTAAGGTTAGATTGTTTGAGATTTTTCTTGTCTCTTGAGGTAGGCTTGTACTGCTATAAACTTCCCTCTTAGAACTGCTTTTGCTGCATCCCATAGGTTTTGTATCGTTGTGTTTTCGTTGTAATTTGTCTCCAGGTATTTTTTGATTTCCTCTTTGATGTCTTCACTGATCTCTTGGTTATTTAGTAACATATTGTTTAGCCTCCATGTGTTTGTGTTTTTTACACTTTTTTCCCCTATAAATGATTTCTAATCTCATAGCATTGTCGTCAGAAAAGATGCTTGATATGATTTCAATTTTCTTAAATTTACTGAGGCTTGATTTGTGACTCAAGATGTGATCTATCCCGGAGAATGTTCCGTATGCACTTGAGAAGAAAGTAGAGTCGGCTGCTTTTGGATGGAATGTCCTATAAATATCAATTAAATCTATCTGGTCTATTGTGTCATTTAACTGATATAAATATCAATTAAATCTATCTGCTTCTATTGTGTTTCCTTATTAATTTTCTGTTTCGATGATTTCTCCATTGGTGAAAGTAAGGTGTTAAATTCCCCCACTATTACTGCGCTACCGTTGATTTCCTCTCTTATAGCTGTTAGCAGTTGCCTTATGTACTGAAGTGCTCCTATTTTGGGTGCATATATGTTTACAATTGTTAAATATTCTTCTTGGATTGATCCCTTGATCATTATGTAGTGCCCTTCCTTGTCTCTTGTAACATTCTTTACTTTAAAGTCTATTTTACCTGATATGAGTATTGCTACTCCAGCTTTCTTTTGATTTCCCTTTGCATGGAATATCTTTTTCCATTCCCTTACTTTCAGTCTCTATGTGTCCTTAGGTCTGAAGTGGGTCTCTTATAGACAGCATATATTTGGGTCTTGTTTTTGTATTCATTCAGCAAGCCTGTGTCTTTTGGTTGGAGTATTTAATCCATTCATGTTTAAGCTAATTATCGATATGTATGTTCCTATTACCATTTTGTTGATTGTTTTTTTTTTTGTTTTTCTTTGCAGTACGTGAGCCTCTCACTGTTGTGGCCTCTCCCGTTGCGGAACACAGGCTCCCGGTGCACAGGCCTAGTGGCCATGGCTCACGGGCTAGCCGCTCCACGGCATGTGGGATCTTCCCGGACCAGGTCACGAACCCGTGTCTCCTGCATCGGCAGGTGGACTCTCAACCATTGCGCCACCAGGGAAGCCCATGGGTTTGTTTTTGTAGGTCCTTTTCTACTTGCATTTCCCACTTAGAGAAGTTCCTTTAGCATTTGTTGTAGAGCTGGTTTAGTGGTGTTGAATTCTCTTAGCTTTTGCTTGTCTGTAAAGCTTCTGATTTCTCTGTCCAATATGAATGAGATACTTGCTGGGTAGAGTAACCTTGGTTGTAGATTCTTCCCTTTCATCACTTTAAATATATCATGGCACTCCCTTCTGGCTTGTAGAGTTTCTACTGAGAAATCAGCTGTTAACCTTATGGGAGTTCCCTTGTATGTTATTTGCCGTTTTTCCCTTGCTGCTTTTAATAATTTTTCTTTGCCTTTAATTTTTGTCAATTTGATTACTGTGTGTCTTGGTGTGTTTCTCCTTGGGTTTATCCTGCCTGGGACTCTGCGTTTCTTGGATTGGGTGGCTATTTCCTTTCCCATATTAGGGAAGTTTTCGACTGTAATCTCTTCAAATACTTTCTCGGATCCTTTCTCTCTCTCTTCTCCTCTGGGACCCGTATGATGAGAATGCTGTTGTGTTTAACGTTGCCCCAGAGGTCTCGTAGGCTGTCTTCATTTCTTTCCATTCTTTTTTCTTTATTCTGTTCCGCAGCAGTGAATTCCACTATTCTGTCTTCCAGGTCACTTATCTGTTCTTCTGCCTGTTATTCTGCTATTGATTCCTTCTAATGTAGTTTTCATTTCAGTTACTGTATTGTTCATTTCTGTTTGTTTGTTCTTTAATTCTTCTAGGTCTTTGTTAAACATTTCTTGCATCTTCTCGATCTTTGCCTCCATTCTTTATGAGGTCCTGGATCATCTTCACTCTCATTACTCTGAATTCTTTTTCTGGAATTGCCTATCTCCACTTCATTTAGTTGTTTTTCTGGGGTTTTATCTTGTTCCTTCATCTGGTACAAAGTCCTCTGCCTTTTCATTTTGTGTATCTTTTTGTGAATGTGGTTTTCCTTCCACAGGCTGCAGAATTGTAGTTCTTCTTGCTTCTGCTAAATGTTAAAGATTACTAAAGAACATGCCCATTTTCACCACACAAATTAGATAATTCTAAACCAGTCTTTTTGAACTGGATTCCTCATTTTAACCACAGAACAGAGAAAATTACTAAGTATTTTCTCAATTTCCCCAAGGATAGTATATAAATAGTACCATCCTGGATGCTTAGGAAAAAACTTAATTTATTATCAGCAACAAATGTCTTAAGGAATGCGCCTTCTGCAACCGGTAGCAGCAACATCACTTGGGAACTTCTACAAAATGAAAATTCTTAGCCCTGTCCCAGACCTACTGAATCAGAAACTCTGGGGTGGCTTAACAGATACTCCAAGTGATTCTGATGCAAACTAATTTTTGAGAAATACTACTTCAGTGCATTACAGCTTAAAGCGAATTGAGAAAGGCTGTTCTAAACCAATATAATTAAACCAGTATCACAAACATGTCTATATTTTATCTACTAGAGAAAAATTACAATACAAATGGTTCTTAATCTAAAATGCTATCAGAATTGTCATTTATATTAAATTCCAGAAAATGCAAACTAATCTATAGTGACAGCAGATCAGTGGTTGCTGGGGAATGGGGGAGCAGAAAGGGTGGGAAGGAGCAATTATAAAGGGACACTCACTAGGAAACTTTTGTCTATGTTGGTTATGTTCGCTATCTTGATTTGTGATAGCTTCATGGAGGTATCTGTGCATTTATCAAATTGTGCATTTTTAATGTGTACAGTTTAAGATAAATCACACCTCAAAAAGCATTTTTTAAAGTTGTGTTTAAAAAACAAAGCTATCAGAATAAAAAATTTTATTGATCAACTCATCCTTTTAGAGAAGCTACAGAAATAGGAAAAACTTTGGTTATGATGTTTTAAAATTAGGTGAAATGCTAAACTAGCATTGAAAAGAAAAGAAAATTTTAAAAACTTTTTAAACCACTACACATAGTTATATGAAATGGAAATTTTTTTTTTTTTGGCTGCACTGCACGGCACATGGGATCTTAGTTCCCCAACCAGGGATCAAACCTGCGCCCCCTGGATTGGAAACATGGAGTCTTAACCACTGGACTGCCAAGGCAGTCCTGTGTAATGGAAATTTCTAATTCTGAAACAGGGCTGGGAAAATAGAAATTATTTTTCTAGACTAAATTTCTAAATTTCCTAAGAGTGTGCACAACTTATTTTCAACCAGAAGTTTTAAAATCTTTAGAATGGACAATATTCTTTTAAGACAGTAATCAAAACATAAAATTCCAAATTTAGTCCTTAAATGTTAATTCTTGTTCTACCATTCATTATCACTATTAACAAGATGAAATCTTTCTTACTTACTTACTCTAACTTCATTTTATATTTGGGTAATTGTATAGAGAATGTTTAAAGGCACATGCACATCAAGAGCTGCCCAGATATATCACCTTGAAGCTGACTTAAACCACTCAAAAAAGGACAAAAGTACAAAATATCACAGAAATAGGATATACAAAGCCGGCTACTCTAATATCCCAGTGGAATTAAGCATCCTGATTTAGAAATCTGTTTTTTTTTTTGGCCACACCAGCAGCACGGATCGAACCCGTGCCCCCTGCATTGGGACCACTGGGCCACAAGGGAAGTTCCGCAATTTAGAAATCTATAAAAATACTTTAAACAAAATATTAAGTTATAAAATGTTTAATTGATCCCACATGATGCGTGGCATGGCCAAGAGAATAAATAAATAAAATAAAATTATTTCAAGGAAATGTATCTGAATATGGAAGAAAAATCTTCAAAGAGTATTTAATTGTATATACTAAAACAACTATTAAACTCAATAATTTTAATTTACAATAAAAACAAATATGTTTACAACTCAACAAGGCAATAAACATTATTCTTTACAACTTAATGAGCTCTACTATTTACGATAGCCAGAATATGGAAGCAACCTAAGTGTCCATCGACAGATGAATGGATAAAGATGTGGTACATATACACAATGGAATATTACTCAGCCATGAAAAGAAATGAAATTGAGTTATCTGTAGTGAAGTGGATGGACCTAGAGTCTGTCATACAGAGTGAAGTAAGTCAGAAAGAGAAAAACAAATACTGTATGCTAACACATATATATGGAATCTTAAAAAAAAAAAAACCACGGTTCTAAAGAACCTAGGGGCAGGACAGGCATAAAAACGCAGACGTAGAGAATGGACTTGAGGACACTGGGAGGGGGAAGTGTAAGCTGGGACAAAGTGAGAGAGTGGGATGGACATATATAAACTACCAAATGTAAAATAGATAGCTAGGGCCCTGAATCAAGATGGCGGAATAGAAGGACGTGCTCTCCCTCTTGTGAGAACACCAGAACCACAACTAGCTGCTTGACAATAATCGACAGGAAGACATGGGAATTCATGTCTACCCCACATCTAAAGACAAAGGAAAAGCCACAAAGAGACGGTAGGAGGGGCGCAAGCACAGTAAAATCAAATCCCATAACTGCTGGGTGGGTGACTCACAGACTGGAGAACACTTATACCACAGAAGTCCACCCACTGGAGTGAAGGTTCTGAGCCCCAAAGCTGGGGTTCCGGCAACAGGAGGAGGAATTCCTAGAGAATCAGACTTTGAAGGCTAGTAGAATTTAATTGCAGGACTTTGACAGGACCGGGGGAAACGGAGACTCCACGCTTGGAGGGCACACACAAAGTACTGTGTGCATCGGGACCCAGGGGAAGGAGCAGTGACCCCAGGGGATACTGAACCAGACCTACCTGCTAGTGCTGAAGAGTCTCCTACAGAGGCCGGGGTGGGGGGGGGAGGGTGGTGGCTGTGGTTCACCGAGGGGACAAGGACACTGGCAGCATAAGTTCTGGGAAGCACTCCTTGGCCTGAGCCCTCCCAGAGTCCACCATTAGCCCCACCAAAGAGCCCAGGTAGGCTCCAGTGTTGGGTTGCCTCAGGCCAAACACCAACAGGGAAGGAACCCAGCCGCACCCATCAGCAGTCAAGCAGATTAAACTTTTACTGAGCTCTGCCCAGCAGAGCAACAGTCAGCTCTACCAACCAACAGTCCCTCCCATCAGGAAACTTGCACAAGCCTCTTAGACAGCCTCATTCACCAGAGGGCAGACAGCAGAAGCAAGAAGAACTACAATCCTGCAGCCTGTGGAACAAAAACCACATTCACAGAAAGATAGACAAGATGAAAAGGCAGAGGGCTATGTACCAGATGAAGGAACAAGATAAAAACCCAGAAAAACAACTAAATGAAGTGGAGATAGGCAACCTTCCAGAAAGAGAATTCAGAATAATGATAGTGAAGATCATACAGGACATCAGAAAAAGAATGGAGGCAAAGATCGAGAAGATGCAAGAAATGTTTAACAAAGACCTAGAAGAATTAAAGAACAAACAAACAGAGATGAACAATAAAATAACTGAAATGAAAACTACACTAGAAGGAATCAATAGCAGAATAACAGGCAGAAGAACGGATAAGTGACCTGGAAAACAGAATGATGGAATTCACTGCTGCGGAACAGAATAAAGAAAAAAGAATGAAAAGAAATGAAGACAGCCTAAGAGATCTCAGGGACAACATTAAACACAACAACATTCGCATTATAGGGGTCCCAGAAGGAGAAAAGAGAGAGAAAGGACCAGAGAAAATATCTGAAGAGATTATAGTCGAAAACTTCCCTAACATAGGAAAGCAAATACCCAGCCAAGTCCAGGAAGCACAGAGAGTCCCATACAGGATAAACCAAAGGAGAAACACGCCAAGACACATAATAAGCAAACTGGCAAAAATTAAAGACAAAGAAAAATTATTGAAAGCAGCAAGGGAAAAACAACAAATAACATACAAGGGAACTCCCATAAGGTTAACAGCTGATTTCTCAGCAGAAACAATACAAGCCAGAAGGGAGTGGCATGATATACTTAAAGTGATGAAGGGGAAGAACTGACAACCAAGATTACTCTACCCAGCAAGGATGTCGTTCAGATTCGATGGAGAAATCACAAAAGCGTTACAGACAAGCAAAAGCTAAGAGAATTCAGCACTACCAAACCAGCTCTACAACAAATGCTAAAGGAACCTCTCTAAGTGGGAAACACAAGAGAAGAAAAGGACCTACAAAAACGAACCCAAAACAATTAAGAAAATGGTCATAGGAACATGCATATCGATGATTACCTTAAACGTGAATGGATTAAATGCTCCAACCAAAAGACACAGGCTTCCTGAATGGATACAAAAACAAGACCAATATATATGCTGTCTACAAGAGACCCACTTCAGACCTAGGGACACATTCAGACTGAAAGTGAGCTGATGGAAAAAGATATTCCATGCAAATGGAAATCAAAAGAAAGCTGGAGTAGCAATACTCGTATCAGATAAAATAGACTTTAAAATAAAGAATGTTACAAGAGACAAGGAAGGACACTACATAATGATCAAGGGATCAATCCAAGAAGATATAATAATTATAAATATATATAGACCCAACATAGGAGCACCTCAATACATAAGGCAACTGCTAACAGCTACAAAAGAGGAAATCGACAGTAACACAATAATAGTGGGGGACTTTAACACCTCACTTACACCAATGGACACATCATCCAAACAGAAAATTAATACGGAAACAAAAGCTTTAAATGACACAACAGACCAGATAGATTTAATTGATATTTATAGGACATGCCATCCAAGAACAGCAGATTACACTTTCTTCTCAAGTGCGTACGGAACACTCTCCAGAATAGAACACATCTTGGGTCACAAATCAAACTTCAGTAAATTTAAAAAACTGAAATCATACCAACCATCTTTTCGGACCACAATGCTATGAAAGTAGAAATGAATTACAGGGAAAAAAACCATAAAAAAAAAACACAAACACATGGAGGCTAAACAATACGTTACTACATAACCAAGAGATCAGTGAAGACATCAAAATAGGAAATCAGAAATACCTAGAGACAAGTGACAATGAAAACACGACGATCCAAAACCTATAGGATTCAGCAAAAGCAGTTCTAAGAGGGAAGTTTATAGCTATACAAGCCTACCTCAAGAGACAAGAAAAATCTCAAACAATCTAACCTTACACCTAAAGGAACTAGAGAAAGAAGAACAAACAAAACCCAAAGTTAGCAGAAGGAAAGAAATCATAAAGATCAGAGCAGAAATAAATGAAATAGAAACAAAGCAAACAGTAGCAAAGATCAATAAAACTAAAAGCTGTTTCTTTGAGAAGATAAACAAAATTGACAAACCATTAGCCAGACTCATCAAGAAAAAGAGGAAGAGGACTCAAATCAATAAAATTAGAAATGAAAAAGAAGTTACAACAGACACAGCAGAAATACAAAGCATCCTAAAAGACTACTACAAGCAATTCTATGCCAATAAAATGGACAACCTGGAAGAAATAGACAAATTCTTAGAAAGGTATCATCTTCCAAGACTGAACCAGGAAGAAATAGAAAATATGAACAAAACAATCACAAGTAATGAAATTGAAACTGTGATTAAAAATCTTCCAACAAACAAAAGTCCAGGACCAGATGGCTTCACACGTGAATTCTATCAAACATTTAGAGCAGAGTCAACACCCATCCTTCTCAAACTCTTCCAAAACATTGCAGAGGAAGGAACATTCCCAAACTCATTCTATGAGGCCACCATCACCCTGATACCAAAACCAGACAAGGATACTACAAAAAAAGAAAATTACAGAGCAATAGCACTGATGAATACAGATGCAAAAATCCTCAACAAAATACTAGCAAACAGAATCCGACAACACATTAAAAGGATCACACACCATAATCAAGTGGGATTTATCCCAGGGATGCAAGGATTCTTCAATATTCCCAAATCAATCAATGTGATACACCATATTAACAAATTGAAGGAGAAAAATCATATGATCATCTGAATAGATGCAGAAAAAGCTTTTGACAAAATTCAACACCCATTTATGATTAAAAAAAAAACTCTTCAGAAAGTGGGCATAGAGGGAACCTACCTCAACATAATAAAGGCCATATACAATAAACCCACAGCAAACATCATTCTCCTTGGTGAAAAACTGAAAGCATTTCCTCTAAGATCAGGAATAAGACAAGGATGTGCACTCTTACCACCATTATTCAACATAGTTTTGGAAGTCCTAGCCATGGCAATCAGAGAAGAAAAAGAAATAAAAGGAATACAAATTGGAAAAGAAGAAGTAAAGCTGTCACTGTTTGCAGATGACATGATACTATACATAGAGAATCCTAAAGATGCCACCAGAAAACTACTAGAGCTAATCAATGAATCTGGTAAAGTTGCAGGATACAAAATTAATGCACAGAAATCACGTGCATTCCTATACACTAATGATGAAAAATCTGAAAGAGAAATTAAGGAAACACTCCCATTTACCACTGCAGCAAAAAGAATAAAATCCCTAGCAATAAACCTACCTAGGGAGACAAAGACCTGTATGCAGAAAACTATAAGACACTGATGAAAGAAATTAAAGATGATACCAACAGATGGAGAGATATACCATGTTCTTCGATTGGAAGAATCAATATTGTGAAAATGACTATACTACCCAAAGCAATCTACAGATTCAATCCAATCCCTATTAAATTACCAATGGCATTTTTTACGGAACTAGAACAAAAATCTTAAAATCTGTATGGAGGCACAAAAGACCCCGAAGAGCCAAAGCAGTCGAGGGAAAAAAACGGAGCGGTAGGAATCAAACTCCCTGATTTCAGACTATACTACAAAGCTATAGTAATCAAGACAGTATGGTACTGGCACATAAACAGCAACAAAGATCAATGGAACAAGACAGAAAGCCCAGAGATAAACCCACGCACCTATGGTCAACTAATCTATGACAAAGGAGGCAAGGATATACAATGGAGAAAAGACAGTCTCTTCAATAAGTGGTGCTGGGAAAACTGAACAGCTATATGTAAAACAATGAAATTAGAACACTCCCTCACACCATACACAAAAATAAACTCAAAATGGATTCGAGACCTTAACGTAAGACCGGGCACTATCAAATTCTTAGAGAAAAACATAGGAAGAACACTCTTTGACATAAATCACAGTAAGATCCTTTCTGATCCACCTCCTAGAGTAATGGAAATAAAAACAAAAATAAACAAACGGGACCTAATGAAACTTCAAAGCTTTTACACAGCAAAGGAAACCATAAACAAGACCAAAAGACAACCCTCAGAATGGGAGAAAATATTTGCAAACAAACCAACGGACAAAGGATTAATCTCCAAAATATATAAACAGCTCATGCACCTCAATATTAAAAAAAAACAACCCAATCCAAAAATGGGCAGAAGACCTAAACAGACATTTCTCCAAGAAGACCTACAGATGGCCAAGAAGCACATGAAAAGCTGCTCAACATCACTAATTATTAGAGAAATGCAAATGAAAACTACAATGAGGTATCACCTCACACCAGTCTGAATGGGCATCATCAGAAAATCTACAAACAAATGCTGGAGAGGGTGTGGAGAAAAGGGAACCCTCTTGCAATGTTCGTGGGAATGTAAATTGATACAGCCACTATGGAGAACAGTATGGAGGTTCCTTAAAAAACTAAAAATAAGATTACCATATGATCCAGCAATCCCACTACTGGGCATACACCCTAGGACAACCATAATTCAAAAAGACACATGCACCCCAGCGTTCATTGCAGCACTATTTACAATAGCCAGGTCATGGAAGCAACCTAAATGCCCATCGACAGACGAATGAATAAGGAAGATGTGGTACATATATACAATGGAATATTACTCAGTCATAAAAAGGAACGAAATTGGGTCATTTGTTGAGACGTGGGTGGATCTAGAGACTGTCATACAGAGTGAAGTCAGAAAGAGAAAAACAAATATCGTATATTAACGTATGTATGTGGAACCTAGAAAAACAGTACAGATGAACCAGTTTGCAGGGCAGAAGTTGAGACACAGATGTAGAGAACAATCGTATGGACACCAAGGGGGGGGATGCCGCGGAGGGGTGGGGATGGTGGTGTGATGAATTGGGCAATTGGTATTGACATGTATACACTGATATGTATAAAATTGATGACTAAGAAGAACCTGCTGTATAGAAAAATAAAATTAAATTAAAAAATTAAAAAAAAAGAAAAGCATTGGCACAAGGAGAGAAAATAATATTCTTCTTCAAGTAAAAAAAAATTAAAAAAGAAAAAGGAGGAAGCTCCCAATTTCTCCTAACATTATCATTTTTTCTTAATTTGCCAAAAATGTGGGATACATGTATATCTATAACTGATTCAGTTTGCTGTACACCTGAAACACAACATTGTAAATCAACTATACTCCAAGAAATTAAAAATAAATTAATTAAATTAAATAGATAGCTAGTGCAAAGCAGCCACATAGCACAGGGAGATCAGCTCAGTGCTTTGTGACCACCTAGAGGGGTGGGATAGGGAGGGTGGGAGGGAGACGCAAGAGGGAGGAGATATGGGGATATATGTATATATACAGCTACTTCACTGTTATAAAGCAGAAACTAACACACCATTGTGTAAAGAAATTATACTCCAATAAAGATGCTAAAATAAATAAATAAATAAAGCTACTATGATAGGAAAAACAAACAACAACTTAATGAGCTCTCAGAAGAGTGAAGGTGGACCTTTGCCATGCCTTATATATAAAAATTAACTCAACACAGGGAACTATACTCAATATCTTATAATAACTTTTAATGGAAAAGAATCAGAAAAAGAATATATACATATATATGTATAACTGAATCACTTTGCTGTGCACTTGAAACTAACACTACATTGTAAATTAACTATTCTTCAATGTTTAAAAAAATCAGAAAAAAATTAACTCAAAATGGATGAAAGACCTAAACGTAAGACTAATTTTTTGCAGGGGGGCTGCACCGCATGGCTTGTGGGATCTTATTTCCCCAACCAGGGCCCCGGCAGTGAAGGCACTGAGTTCTAACCACTGGACCTCTTGGGAATTCCCAAGACTAAACTTATTATAAAACTCTTAGTAGAAAACATAGGGTGAAAGGTCCACGACGCAGCAGTTGGCCATGATTTCTTGGATATCAAAGGACAGGCAAAAGCACAGGCAACAAAAGAAAAAAATAGAGAAACTGGTCTATAACTACATCAAAATTAAAAACTCCTGTGCATAGAAAAAGAAAAATTTTTTTAAATCTTCCTAGGCAGAGAATACAGTCAATAGAGTGAAAGTCAATAGAGGAAAAGAATAGAATACAGTCACAGAATGGGGAGAAAATATTTACAAATCATAGATCTGACAAGGGAGTTAATACCTGAAATATATAAAGAACTCCTTCAACTCAACAACAAAAAACAAACCTGACCAAGAAAGGACTTAAACAAGCATTTCTCCAAAGATGATATACCAGTAGCCGATAAGCACATGAAAAGATGCTTAACATCACTAATCATTAGGAAAATGTAAATGAAACAATGAGATACCATCTCACATCCATTAAGACAGCTACTGTCAAAAAAACAGAAAATAACGGTGGCAAGGATGTGGAGTAATTGGAATCCTGTGCACTGTTGGTGGGAATGCAAAGGGACAGTTTATTCTCAAAACTGAAGGAAAAATCTAGAGCTGTAACTTTAGATTCAATTCGTAACAATCTCAATGAGCAAAGTTTTAAGTCTTCTGTATGCTTGAAAACTTTCATAATAAATGCAAGGGAGGTATTCATAAACCATTAAGAATTAATTAGCTAAAAAGAAGCCTAAATGAAAAGTTTTTAAAAGCTGAACACAAGACCAATGGCAAAAATGACAACGTTTTCATAATTAGCTGTAATAAAATTAACATTAAAACAAAACTTATTCTTTTGACCGTAAATACTATAGAAACTATAACATCTTTGATGGTATAAAGAAATGTGTACACTTTTTGTTCTACATAAATTTTAAAACCTAAACTTGGTAATGTGAAAAAATACACAAACAAAAATAAAACTTTCTATTCCATTTATTTTGCTTTTCACAAACTGATTAAATTCATACTACATTAATATTTTTAGCATTTAATGTGTAAAATTAGCATAAATCTATTAAAAACAAATCCTAAAAGGCAAACAGAAGTATGAAATTTCAAAATGTGTTAGCTAATTTTAATTAATCAGTGGATAAAAATAAGTGAGTACTTTATAAATCTATCTTCAGTAAATTAATTTTGCTCAGATCTCAAAAATCAATAAGCACAGTTAATATGGCTAATATTCATTCATATGGATAGGTGGGGCCTTTAATATGTAGAGTAAGCAGCAAATTGTGTGTATTGTTGACTAACTTGTCTGTTAAGGATCTTCCAGAAAATCATTAATAATCTATGTTCATTATTGAATGCTACTTAAAAATAACGGCAGCTTTTTTGTTATATTTTTTTGTTAAGGTATAATCAGAGTAAAATGCTTGACAGCTAGATGAATTTTTATATATGTATACACCCGTGGTAACCACCAGCTAGATCAAAATACGTAGTACTTCCAGCACTCAGAAAGCCTCACTCTTGCCCCTGTTATTCACGACCCTACCTACCCACCACTGTCCTAGTTTCTATCACCCAAAATTAGCTTTGACTCATGTTGAATTTCATAAAATGAAATCATACAGTATGTACTCCTTTGTGTCTGGTTGTTGCCACTCCACATGTCTATGAGAATCATCCATGTTGTTTGTGTCAACATGCCTTTTTTTTTTTAACTGCTATGTAGTGTTCCACTGCATGATTATAGCATTATATATCCATTCTCTTGTTTACAGACATTTGGGTGACTTGCAGTTTGAATAAATCTGCTATGAATATTCTTGTACAAGTCTTTTGGTGGACATATGCACTCATTTCTCTCGGATTTCTCTTGGATATATACCTAGGAGTAGAACTGCTGTGCCAATAGTGAAGGTGTATACTTATTTAGCTTTGGCAGATACTGCTGGTTGAGTGGCTGAACCACATTCTTACCAGCAATGCATGAGAACCATTTGCAAGTGTGTAGTGGCACCTAATTGCGATTCGAATTTGCATTTCCTTGATGACTAATGGTGCTGAGCGCAGCTTATCAACCATACAGATATTCTCTTAATGCCCGTTTGTGTCTTTTGGAAGAGCAGTATCAATGAGTGCAATTTTTATGTGTTGTCATTTTCTTCCCCAGGTAAACAGACACCTTTAGTCATAAGAGGTGTCGCAGAAAAACATAATATGGTTTCCACACAGGGTAAGTTACAAAGTTAAGAAATAACCCATACTAACGTAAGTTGTTAAATATTAAAGGTAAATCACCATCCACATGTATTAATAAAGACCAAGGTTAACAAACTGTTTTCTAAGATAACTGTTCCAAATTAGCCTAAACATTGACATTTAGATATCCACTGAATGTCAATTTACTTCAATAAAGGGGGGGATATCCACTGAATGTCAATTTACTTCAATAAAGGGGGGGGCTGACAAACCCACGGATATCCAATCTCACCTATTTTATCTGATGTCTCTGATATCTTTTAGTATTTCAATGATATAGATATGAAAAGACTAAATTCAGCTATTTGACCTGCCTTAGGAAATGGGAATAGCTGATAAAAAGTGTTCTGATACAAAATTTCAAGTTCTCTATATACACCATAATCTTTCAACTATTTATAGGAAGATAATCAGAAGTGGTAGTACTGCTGGTTTAACTCTGAGCAAAAAGAGAAGACAGTGGAAAATTTTAGTGTGGAGTTTTGTTTTCAAAGGGATGGAGGTTTCATTCTGTCTGCTGAGAATAGCCTGAGTAAAGTCAGAAGCAGAAGAACAGGCTACTGTAACCGTCCAGGCAAGAGGCAATGCAACTTTGGACCAAGGTAGTAGTAATGAACTGCTGCTAAAATGTTGGCGGTTTCAACAAGAGGATTTGCAGATTTCTCTGGTATAAAGGTACCAGAGAAAGAAGAAAGAAGAAACAAGAATCACGATGAAGTTTTGGCCTTAGCAACTGCAAGGATGTAGCTGCCAAAACTTACATGGGGAAGAAGTAAATTTTGGGCTGGGGAAATAGTTCAGTTTCCAACATGTTTAAGTTTGAGATGTCCATTACATATTCAAGTATAGATGTTAAACAGGCAGCAGGACATGAGTCTAGAGTTCAGAAAATGTGAGTTGCAAGTATATAAACGGTGAAGTTATGAAATCAGATGAGCTCACCAAGGAAATGAGTATACATTGGAAAAAAGCAGACTTAGCCCTGAGGTATTCTCATGTACAAAGCTCCAGGAGATGAGGGAGGAACTAGTTGAGAAGTCTAGGAGTGGGAAAAGGAAGGGGAGAACAGAAGAACTGATGTCCTAGAAACCAAGTGAAAAAAAGGACAATGTCTCTAATACTGCAAATTTTCATTAATATCACTGAACAACAGAGCTATAAGGGGTCTTCGAGATGACTTTATAGATAAAAACATGGAGGCACAGAAATTCAATAAATTATGAAAAGTCACAAATCAAAAGAATGACAGAAGATAAAGTTAGGTCTAGTCCACAATGTTCAATGTTTAACAGTATGGAATACAGATCAAGAAACTGGATCCCAAGAGATGATCTACTGAGGGAGAGGCTTTACTCAGGTGTGCTATTAGAATGGAAAAACAAAACAAAACCAGCAACTCTTGTCTGTTTATCCAATTACTAAATATACCAAGTGACCCATATGCTAAATGCTGTCATCCTGTTTCAGCTTATTCAGGTTCATTTCTTTCCCTTTCTTAACAAATCAAACACATAACTTATTGTTTTCTTCCACCCCAATGTCTTTTTATATCTCGTCTTGGTTGTTCAATCCATACTGTTAGAATATGCCAGGCTCTAATCTAAGAGAAATACATAAAACAACTCATTTACTCTTCTCAACAGCCCTATGAAATAGGTATTAACCCCCAATTTTTTCCAATAAGGAAACGAAGGCAAAAGACCAGGTAATTTACTCAAGACCACAAAAATGAGTAAATTGCAGAGCCACGATTTTAACCTAGTGGTTAAACACTATACTGCCAAGATAAAATCATACAAAACATGTGAAAGCACTGTACAAATGACGATACCACCTACAAAGGTACTTCTTGGAATCTTAGAACCTTAATCGCACTCAATTAATACGTTTTAACGTTTTCGTTGTCTACGTTCCATCCAAGTCAGAGCTGATTACTACAATACTTAAATTATTTTAGTCTTTCACAAATATCTTTCTGAGATAGCAAAAAATCAAATTTACCAAAGCGACAAATAAAATCCAAGATTTTTCAAGATGGAAAGCTAGCATCTGACATTACCTAATAAATCACTATTTAAATATAGATTCCAATTTCAACTGTAACATATTTTCTCTTATGTACTTAAGAGACTTCATCTAGTTTTAAAATTATTGCCAAATAAAAGTATAATATATGCTTATGTTTTGAGGCAAGTACACATTTAACACTCTAAACAGTCTTAGAATTCATATGAGAGAGGGCTGAAGGTGAATTCAAAATCTCTTACCATTGATCTTTCAGGATATCCAAACAAATAGCCCCTGTGACGGAACTAATATTAGGATGCCATATTTTAGTGATAAACCGGACCTAGAATATAAAGCACATTTGAGTTTTAAAGTACAGAAGTAAAACATATATAGTTTAAGTAGAACTATAAGAAAATGAAATCCTCGAGCTAAAAAAAATGCTCATACTTACATCATTTTGCCTAAGTGAAGGGAAGGGTGTAGGAGACAAAGCATTCAGTGAGCCAAATGCTATCAATGACATACATTCTTTTTAAACCTTTTAATAAATGCTCAAAGAAACCCAACAATTAACTAGGTGTTTATAAATTACCTAGCATAGTGTTAGATGCTATGAGAAATTTAACATGGACTAAGATCCATTCAGGTAGATAAAGTAGTACAGAAAATCAAAATATAGATAGTAAATGGCAATTTTTCTAGAGTGAAGGGTGTAGAATAGGTTTGAAGGAAAAAGTAAGCAAAATCAGTACATGGAAACACAAGTAGAAAGTGACTATAAGATTACTCCTGATTTTTTTGTAGCACTTTTTTTCTTAAATACTTTAAAAAAATTTTTGACAAATATTTAAAGGCCTACTATTATTTGCCAGGCACTGAGGCTCAGAGTTTAAGAAATTTACCCAATATCAAGTAAGTAGTTTACAAAAGAAGATACAAACTCACACAATCTAATTTCAGATTCTGAGTGTACTTATTTAAGCATGAAAGAATAAGAAATCAACGATGTGAAAATGCTAACTCTATCACATCACCTTGAAATGAAATCTACTTCATCAGCTCTTACTTATGAGCTTTTGGAGGAGGAACAGGAGGAGGAGGAGGATTATACCTGACACATATATATGATAGTCATCTAGGTCAAAATTCTTTAACATTTAACAGATTAATTACTATGAACCAAGCTATGTTCTAGTACCTTGCAAAAATTAACTCATCAATATATGCTGTGATGAACTGGGAGATTGGGATTGACATTATACACTAATATGTATAAAATGGATAACTAATAAGAACCCACTGTATAAAAAAATAAAATTCAAAAAATATATATGCTCCAAATGTAAGCTATTTATGAAAAGAAGCTAAAAGAATTATCATGCTTCCACTTCTCTCCCTGTGACTTGTCTATACTATCTGTTCTTAATTCCTCACATATTCACTCACTAACTTACAAGCCATCTGAAAAAGCACTTCCATTCACCAATGACTTCAAAACACTTAAAACTAATGGAGACTTTCCACTCCTTGATCCTTTTTAATTCTTAAAATAACCTTACTGCTTTCAATGATATCTACTTCTTTCCATCCACAGAACACCATGTCTTTAAAGGAGACTATCATTCTTCACCTGGGTTACTGAACAGTTTTTGACTTTACTGCCTTCAGTTTTCTTCCCTCCAATCCATTCTCCACACTGAAACCAGAGAGCCCTTTAAAACAAACCTGATTCATGTCACTACTCTACTTAAGGCCCTTTAACGACTTCTCATTCCGTTTATGTAAGCCCACACTGTTAAACTGATTCTAGCCTCGCTCTCAAATCTCACATCTACCCTACATTCAATACAAGTGCTCAACAAGTCATATTTTTAAAAAAAAAAATTTTTTTTTTGGACTCAGGGTCTTCATACATTTCTTCTTTCAATAACACACCTTGATATCCTCTTCTCCTGGCTAACTCCTACTTATCATTTAAGTTTCAGCTTCCATAATCACTTCTTCCTGACCTGTCCTATAGCACCCTGTACTTTCTCCTGTGTCACAGTACTTGATCACACTTCTATCATCTCTTTCTTATTTGCCTGGTCTTCTCTAAAATGCATGGTGTCTATCCTGCTTAGTAGAGCATTCCAAGCATCTAAAGTGCCTCACACTGAATGAATGTGCAATAATATTTATTATATATATATATTTTTGGTTTGTTTGTTTTAATATTTTGGCAACATCAAATAGCATGTGGCATCTTAGTTCCCCGACCAGGGATTGAACCGTGCCCCCTGCAGTGGAAATGCAGTCTTAACCACTGGACCACCAGGGAAGTCCCGAGGAAAACAGAATTTTAAATTACTACTGAAGATGTCAGAAGGTTTACAATTTAGGCAGATGATCTAAGGATGTGTGAATTGTTCTTGCTTTTTAAAGAAGAATCTTCAATACATGATTCTCTGAAGACTCTACATGAAAAACAAATATGCTTATATGCAGGACCAAGGAAATTATTAAACTATTTCTTTGTACTACAATCTACAGTTAGAAATAAATAACTTTGAATTTGCAGATAATCTAATAAAGAAATTAATTTTCAAGAGGCCACTCCATTATCTACCAGTACAGATGTAAGTAACTTCTATAAGTAGTTCTTTGTGTGGTTTTACACTCTTTTATCTATTCCTCTCTTTGTCATTCTTTATCATCAACTATCTCCTTTCTTAGATTTTTCACTTCTTTCTCAACTCTTAATATTACCAATGGTAACCACATATACCCCATCATTCTACGCTCAATTCATATCCATTGTATTCATCACATTCTCCCAGAGTACTACCATCCCCGACCTATAGCAACAAAAATGTACAAAGAACTTGGAAGGGATGAAGTATAAAAGTAACAATACAAAGACATTTATTATGACCTACTTGAGTCATACTTGACTCAAATATGAGATGGTTTACAGTACTAAAATACTTATATCAATAACAATTCAAGTTTCCTTATTTTCACAAATGAAACTAATACTAGCACTGTCTGGGTAACTTGACAACACTCATTAGCTTTGAGGAGCACTCAAAGAATTTAGAAACAAAAATCTTAACACTATGTACACAGTGTTACCAGACTGAAATAAAGGAAGGGGACGATTCTTAGGGGACGATTCTTAGTTATTTATATTGGTACACCATCATCAGTAATCTTATCTCCTCCCACAGGATGCAGCCTATATTTATGCACTCTTTAGTTCAACAAATATTTTACCTTCCACCTCATGGTAGATGTGAGCTCTATTTCCATCAGGAATTTCCAGTTTCAAGCTTGGAACTCAAGGAAGTTACAATATTAAACCTGCTTTAACTAACTTATTGTACAAAAGAAAATGCTATTTTATTTTAAATATGCAAGTGCAGAAGGGAAGACTCATTGAAGGCTATTAGCATCGGTATTTATACTCAATTTCATATATAAAAGTACTTATAACACAAAGGAAAAAGAGGAAAATTCACAACCTAATCTCCAATAGTAAGTTCGACAAATCACTGAGCTAGAGTTTTCCTAATTTAATGGGGTTTTCATTCGTAGAATATTATTACAACTTACTTAAAAATAAAGTACGTGGCCAACAAACACATGAAAGAATGCTCAACATCATTAATCATTAGAGAAATGCAAATCAAAACTACAATGAGATATCATCTCACACCAGTCAGAATGGCCATCATCAAAAAATCTAGAAACAATAAATGCTGGAGAGGGTGTGGAGAAAAGGGAACACTCTTGCACTGCTGGTGGGAATGTGAATTGGTTCAGCCACTATGGAGAACAGTATGGAGGTTCCTTAAAAAACTACAAACAGAACTACCATATGACCCAGCAATCCCACTACTGGGCATATACCCTGAGAAAACCAAAATTCAAAAAGAGTCATGTACCAAAATGTTCATTGCAGCTCTATTTACAATAGCCCGGAGATGGAAACAACCTAAGTGCCCATCATCGGATGAATGGATAAAGAAGATGTGGCACATATATACAATGGAATATTACTCAGCCATAAAAAGAAACGAAACTGAGCTGTAATGAGGTGGATAGACCTAGAGTCTGTCATACAGAGTGAAGTAAGTCAGAAAGAAAAAGACAAATACCGTATGCTAACACATATATATGGAATTTAAGGGAAAAAAATGTCATGAAGAACCTAGGGGTAAGACAGGAATAAAGATGCAGACCTACTGGAGAACGGACTTGAGGATATGGGGAGGGGGAAGGGTGAGCTGTGACAGGGCGAGAGAGAGTCATGGACATATACACACTAACAAACGTAGTAAGGTAGATAGCTAGTGGGAAGCAGCCGCATGGCACAGGGATATTGGCTCGGTGCTTTGTGACAGCCTGGAGGGGTGGGATAGGGAGGGTGGGAGGGAGGGAGATGCAAGAGGGAAGACATATGGGAACATATGTATAACTGATTCACTTTGTTATAAAGCAGAAACTAACACACCATTGTAAAGCAATTAAAAATAAATAAATAAAGTATGTGGGCTTCCCTGGTGGTGCAGTGGTTAAGAATCTGCCTGCCAATGCAGGGGACATGGGTTCGAGCCCTGGTCCGGGAAGATCCCACATGCCGTGGAGCAACTAAGCCTGTGCACCACAACTACTGAGCCTGCGCTCTAGAGCCCGCGAGCCACAACTACTGAGCCCACGTGCCTAGAGTCCATGCTCTGCAACACGAGAAGCCACCACAATGAGAAACCCGTGCACCACAATGAAGAGTAGCCCCCACTCGCCACAACTAGAGAAAGTCCGCGTACAGCAACAAAGACCTAATGAAGCCAAAAATAAATAAATAAAATAAAATAAATTTTAAAAATAAATAAAGTATGCATTGAATCAAACTTCTTCTATCCTATACTCAGCTGATTCAAAGATACATCTTCTCTGTTCAGAAGTAAACCTTCTGCTCTTCAGGTCAATAGTTTATTGCAGAGTAATAAAAAATACTCTGTAACCATGTTAAGATAAAACAATGTAAGTTTTCAACTGGGTGCAATTTTAGCTGCACAGTAGTGAGAACATGACAGTTAACGTCACTACTTTTACCTCAGAAGGCTTAAAATTAAACCTGAGGCTACATATTAAACATATGTGAACATAATTATGCAAGAAATTTACACAAATATTCCCCACTCTTTCCATCATTATCTACCAGTCAAAATTCAAATCTAATATAGTAAATATCTAGAACATATTTATCAACATTAATTAGCATCTACTCCAAAAGCTTACGGCCATAAATGGGAGGAGTACCATATTTAAAAGAATACTAAATTCCAAGTAAAACTAACTGGTAGAAGCCAGAGGGAGACAAATGTGGGTTGACTGAAGGAAGACCTTTCTAAATCTTGAAGTTACTTCAACATGGTATGGCTGGAATTAAGACAGTAGTGGCCTGAAGAGCAACATGAACTAGTAGCAAACACATCAGACAGACCTCAGTTCTTATGTTTTTAGTCCATTTTTCTTGCTTTTCTGAAAAAGGTGGGAGGAGGAAGTGTTAATACAATAGTGATTTCAAAGATTAAATGAAATAATGTATCAAGTGCCTAAGACAGAACCAGAACTATGCAATCACTTTTGATTTACATTTACAGACTACAGAGGGAAATAAACACTTTTATTGAGACAATAATTTGCCCCCATTTAAAGTGCACAACTTCATGGTGGTTAGTACATTCACAGTTGTGCAACCATCACCAAAATCTAATTTTTGACCATTTCAACACCTCAAAAAGAAACTACAGGGACTTCCCCGGGGGTCCAGTGGTTAAGACTCCACACTCCCAATGCAGGGAGCCCAGGTTTGACCCCCGGTCAGGGAACTAGATCCTGCAAGCCGCAACTAAGACCCGGCGCAGCAAAATATTTATTTATTTATTTAAAAAACAACAACAACAACTGGGCTTCCCTGGTGGCGCAGTGGTTAAGAATCCACCTGCCAATGCAGGGGGCACGGGTTTGAGCCCTGGTCCGGGAAGATCCTACATGTCGTGGAGCAACTAAGCCTGTGCGCCACAGCTACTGAGCCCGTGTGCTAGAACTACTGAAGCCCACGCACCTAGAGCCCGTGCTCCACAACAAAAGAAGACACCGCAATGAGAAGCCCGCGCACCACAATGAAGAGTAGCCCCCGCTCACTGCAACTACAGAAAGCCTGCTCACAGCAACGAAGATCCAACACAGCGAAAAAATGAATAAATTAATTAAAAATAAAATTAAATTAAAATAAACGAATTGTATTTCTATAAACTGTAAATAAACAATTTGAAAATGAATTAATTTAAAAAAAAAGAAACTACGTAACCAACAGCAGTCACTCCCCATTCCTCCACACTCCTCCAGCCCTAGGCAACCACCAGTCTACTTTTTTTTCACTGTGATTTGCCTCTTCTAATGTTCATATAAATGAAATCATACAATGTGTGGCTTTTTGTGCCTGGCTTTTTCATTTAGCGTGATGTTTTGGAAGTTCATCTATTTTGTAGCACATATCAGCACTTTTATCACTTTTATAACCAAATGTGGTATGGATATACCACATTTAATTTTTCCATTCAGTTGATGCACATTTAGAGCACTTCCATTTTTTGGCAGTTATGAATAGTGCTGGTATGAACATTTGTGTGCAAGTTGTGTGGACACGTTTTCGTTTCTATTGAGTAGATATCTAGAAGTAGAACTGCTATGTGTTGTATGAAAGGAGAGAAGGTTAGCACTGCCCTCGACAAGGATGGAAGAAGCTCTCGGGCCTGACAACATGCATATGGTTAAAGCACTGACACCTACTTTGTGGCATCTAACCATTTTTTTTTCAATAAAAAATAAATTTAAAAAAGAAATAAGTGTTGTAGAAGTAGAACTGCTAGGTCATAAGGTAACTCTACGTTTACCATTTTGACCAAAATATTTTTCAAAGCCAGCTCCAACACTTTACATTCCTACCAGTAACGTATGAGAATTTCAAATTAAAGAGGAAATTTAAGCATCAATGCTACTGTATTTTACAACGTTGCAGAGGGAAGCCAACAGACTACTTCAAGAAGGCCCTCTTAGGGTGGTAGTCACTGGTTAATGCTAGCTAATATTTACAGCATGCTTAGTCTGAGCAGGCACTGTTCTAATTATTGTATTGCACTGAATCTCAGGTACCATCAATTATTCAATACACCATTATTTTATGTACCTTGAGAAAGAAAAAAACTCTGCCAATTAAGTTATAACATCTCATCCACTGAAAGATATATCCTGATTTCAGAGATGTTAAAAATATGAAAAAATATTTCATAGAATTATTGAAGTACTGTTTTTTAAATGGACTACTCTTTTAATCGTCATAATCCTTTCAAAGGATTTTACAAATGAGGAAACACACAGTGGTTAGATAGCTTGCCTAAAATCAAGAAGCCAGTTAAATGCCAGAAGTAAGATTTGAACTGTGGTTGATTATTTTTTGTTCTTGGTAGAGTCATATTGACCGTTTCAGAGATTTTGCCCTTATTCCTTCCTCATTAGAAACAAGAAGTAGAGCACAGTGGGCCTTACAGGATCTAGTTTCTATTTAACCTCTAAGCCTCAGTTCCCTCATTCATTAAGACTGTTATGAAGACTTTCAGGAAAGGCATATAAAATTCCTAGCACAAAACAAGTGACAACTGCTACTATCATTATTTAATAGTAAAAATATAGTGGTTGAGAGCAGTCTCTCTTGAGATCTTTTCTTTCTTCCCTCATTTCCATTAAAATTTTTTTAGGCTTTGAGGTCATCCTTATCTCGAAACATTTTAAAATCCTCTTTTCTTAAATTTACAGTATTCTATAATTAAAGTAACCTCAAGTCACTACTACTCATTCTAATGATCACACTGACAACCAAGATTACCTAGTGGAGGGTAACTAGGGTAAAGATGAAAATTAAGTCACAAATGTAAGAGGAAAGCTTAATAGTGGTCATCTCCAAGTGGTCATACTGGAAAAAAAAAAAATGTTCTTTTAATTCTTCACTATTCAAATTTCTACAACAGGGGCTTCCCTAGTGGCGCAGTGTAAGAATCCGCCTGCCAATGCAGGGGACACAGGTTCAAGCCCTGGTCCGGGAAGATCCCACATGCCGCGGAGCACCTAAGCCCGTGCACCACAACTACTGAGCCTGCGCTCTGGGGCCCACGAGCCACAACTACTGAAGCCCGTGCACCCAGAGCCCATGCTCCACAACAAGAGAAGCCACCACAGTGGGAAGCCCATGCACCACAACGAAGGGTAACCCTGCTTGCCACAAGTAGAGAAAGCCCACGCGCAGCAACAAAGACCCAACACAGCCAAAAATAAAATAAATAAATTTATTAAAAAAAAAAATTTCTACAACAAACACAAACTACTTTTATAAAAGGCAAAAAAAAAAAAAAATCAACCAGGCTTAAAAGGTAGAAACAACCAAAATGTCCATCGATGGTTAAAGGGATAAACAAAATGTGGTGGGTATGTACAAGGGAATACTATTAAGCCTTAAAAAGGAATGACATTCTGCCACAACTTATAATATGGATGAACCTTAAAGATATTATACTAAGTGAAATGAGCCAGGTACAGAAGGACAAAAATCGTATGATTCCACTTAAATGAGGTACCTAGGGTAGGAAAAATTCATAGAGAAAAAATATAACAGTGGTTACCAGCATGGAATATCAGGGAGTTATTGTTCAGTAGGGAAGATGAAAATGTTCTGGAAATGGATGGTGATACACAGAAAACAATGTGAATGTGCTTAAGTGCCACTAGACTGCACACTTAAAAATGGTTAAAATAGTAAATTTTATGTTATGTATACTTTACCACAATTTAAAAACATCAACCAGGCTTATCAGAAAATAGATATATATAAACAACAGGATAACAGGCACCTCAAACTGGTAGGTGACTCAACTTCACCCTGGAACTTCCACTGCTGTGTCTATATTCTTAAATGGGGGACAACCAGTAGGCTGAATGAATGAATTCTGGAACATTTTCTGAGTGACTACTATCATATGCTCAAGGGACACTATACTTTCAGGAGCCATAGAAAATACAAAGGTGTATTAAGCCGTGGTCTTTGACCTCAGGAGCACAAAAGCTAGTGAAAGATACATATCCCCAAATAATACAATACGTTAATTGGTACTGTAATTGTGGTGGTACTATATAAATTACATAAAATGCTATTGGAAGTAGAGGGAGAAACATTTTGACAGGCACAGCGTAATGGAGAAAGTGATACTTTACCTAGACCTCAAAAGAAAAGTAGAATTTTAAATGACAGGGACAATGGTTCAAGTGAAAATGACAGGGAAGTGTGAAAGAATAAGCATTAACCTACAAACAGCAAATAATCTAGGCTGGAGAAAAAGAAACTCATATTGTGGGTGAGGGCAGCAAGAGATTAGGATGGAAAAAAAGACTAAGGTCAGGTTACAGGAGCTTTTAAATGCCCAGCTAAGGAGTTCAGACTATTAACAAGGAAAGAAAAGAAACATGATCAAAACTGCACTTTAGGAAGATTTATAGAACAACAGTGCAAAGAATGAATAGTATGGCAAAGATGAAAGGGTGATCAAATAATAGGCAAAACAGGCGCAGTAATAAAGCTGAATGCCTAAACTAAAATGGTGATGATAGCAAAAGTAAAGACATAAAGGAAGCAATTCAGTCAAAAAATAAGTTTAGGTTAGTTCCCCTTGTTATACACAATCCTAGATTATTGTTTCCTCTTTTAACATTCATCACAGTTGCAATGATTTGTTCATTTTTCCCCCCACTAGAACATGAGCTCCATGAAAGCAAGGACAGCAGTGTAAGTCTTACTTATTGCTATATTGGCACAAAGTACTCAAATAATTGTTGAATAAAGTCAAAGTACTCTCTTCCCTAAAAAATATACTTCTCTGAGGCAAATAAGGACTTGTATAAGGATTCTCTAAATTTGGGAACACTATAAGTTTTTCCAGACCCAGAATTTAAGCCGTTGTCAGATACACATCCTATTCCTGTCTAAAGCCATTACTAGCTGCCTCTGAGTAAGCTTACTTTTCATTCTAATTCCAGAAGCAAACCATCTGTCATTACCTGACATCTTGTCCATGCTAAATTTACACAGTAAACAACTAAAAAATTTGTAATTTTAATAAACACTAAAGTACATATTAATTAAACGAGCCAAGAAAAAGTTCATGCACAAAAATAGGCTTACAATACCTTAGGGGGATTAAATGGATATGTTTCTGGTATTTTAATCTCTAGTTGATATCTTCCTCCTAAAAAATGGGGAAAACAGAAAGTTAACAGTGCTGCTCACCTCAAATATGTAAAGCCAAATATAGTGATAGAACTTTTCAAAACATATACTATTTTATAGTCAATTACAACAGATTCATTTTAAAGCTGAAACCCAAAAAGGAAATAAACAAAAGCACTAGTTTTTAATTCAAAGGTTATTTAAAGCATACAGAATACCCATTTTAAACTGTTATTAGTTTATCAGTGAATAATTGGAGAGATGGATGAATACATTAAATCCACAGACGATCCAATGCCAAAGACTTCACTGGAACAATTACGTAGCACAGGTTCCATCTCTTTTAGTTTCCTTTAGTCCACACTGATAAGTGTTGCTAAATAACAGGAAAAAATGGAAAGAAAAAAGGAAAAGAAGAAAAAAAGAAAGAAGATAGGGAAGTATAAAGGCATAGGTGGTACAAAGAAAAAGGATACACAGATTACGCCAAAAACTGAAAAATCTACTTCTAGCTGGTTCTCTCAAATGCAAAAATGTCCCAAAGTTTTAATCTGGGACATTAAATTAAATGCCAACACTTCTTGTTAAAATTTAAAAAACAAAATTCAATAGTAAGACAAGAGGCAGGAATAAAGACAAAAACCTAGTCTCTTCCTGTAAATGGGTATACAAAGAGACTGTTCTAACCAGTAACATATAAACAGTAGGCAACATTCCATTTTGGTCTGAAGTTATCTTGAGCAACTAGCAGCTAAATAAGTATTTTTTTTTTAAGTTTATCTAGCTTCCCATAACTAGGATATTAAAGGGGGAGGATAACTGCTTCTCAGGAAACTCTGAAGGGGGAATCTTGCACTGGATGGCAGACTGGATTTGAATCCTAACTCTACGGAACCTTCCAATTCTAAGATTTTATGATCCATTACCAAAGAATATTTATCATTCCAAAATACAGCAAATAAAACTGAGCTAGTGAAATATTTATATATGAAACTATGCCTGGGATTTGCTTCAAAATAATCAAGGGATGAATTACATCAAAGACTGGCCATGAAATGATAGTTATTAAAGCTGGCTGATGAGTGCCTGGAGGTTTTTGCCTTCTGTATATATCTGAAATTTTCCATAATAAAAAGTAATAAAACAAAAACAGTAATTGTGCTCTAGGAACGCTACTGACTTCAAAATTCCGTACACTCAATTCTCAGTATATCCTGCCACTTCCTTCATTGTTAGAACAGATGAATGTGGATCTAAGAAAAAAACAAAAGAGCAATTCACTTGGTACCACTTTCTTCAAGCCCTTTTGGTGCCAATTCTTCTTTTCTTGCTTATTCCTTTTAATAGAATCCCATACTGACTAATGCACAAGTTGAACTAGATGCCTGAAGCACACAGAATACAGCAGCAGTGAAATATAAAGGAAAGAAGTAAAAAAAAAAAGAAACAAAAAAAGACAGGTAAGAGAAGAGTACCTCAAGAAATTTTTGTGTATACAGAGATAACTGTTTATATTCAGAGTTATAAATGCTAGCTTCAAATATAGGTATAATAAATTTAGCCTGAGTAATGTGTACATTCTTCTTTTTCATTCCTATGAATCTTACTTTTTTCATTAAATTCCAAATTACTGTCTCTATAACCTTTCATATAAAGTTTTTCCTTCTTGAATGTCCAAAACAATCTCTTAGGAGCAGTGTGAGAGCCCTGAAATACTATATAAATAATGCTGGACCCTAGAGTCCCCCAAATCCTATTTCTACTCCATATGCTATTGGTATGCTCTGTCTTGCATTATTTGACAACTTCAATATATAATCAATACAGCATTAACCACAGCATTATTTGATATCAGAGTAACACAAAGGGAGCTTTATGATAACTACATTATTATTATAACAGTTTTCACTATAAAACATTTACTTCTTGAAGAACAGCTTTTACTACTACACATTTATAATCTTTAAATGGGGAAGGGATGAATTTTTCAAAAAATACCAAGAATGATTCCATAAATTTAAAACAACTCTTAGGTACAAAGCCTCAAGAACTAAATTGTTCCTCTGCCACTGAGCCGTTAAGGCAAAAGAAGAAAACATGTACAATACGGTCATTTTAACTCAATCTGATTACTTTTAACACTA
This sequence comes from Lagenorhynchus albirostris, assembly GCF_949774975.1. Classification (NCBI taxonomy): domain Eukaryota; kingdom Metazoa; phylum Chordata; class Mammalia; order Artiodactyla; family Delphinidae; genus Lagenorhynchus; species Lagenorhynchus albirostris. The sequence continues at coordinate 84,462,241 of NC_083098.1, forward strand.
CATAAAATAGCTACCTGATTTCTTAATGATGTTATTAACAATTTAACATTCCACATGTAAACTTTTGCCCTGGCTATTGAGATAAAACAACAACAACAAAAACCTTCAAAAAAAAAATCCCTCAAAATTTAGCAAGAGTCCTGAGATAAATATTAGCAAAATATTTTACCCCTGTTCGTATTTCAAAAAAAGTATCTAAGTTTATGCCCTCAAATGTGCTTTTCTTAAACAAAATGAAAAACTTCAATAGTTTTATGATAAAAAGAATACAATTTAAGTTTATCTACTTCAAATATATACCCAAGAAGCATATTAAAACTAATCTTATCAAACATTAATGTCTCATTAGTGGCAGCAGCAGACATAAGCACTTAAAAATGACCAAACTTGTTTCTAACTAATGAATGTGGTATAGTTATAATTTAATCATCCTACAAATAAGTATTGTCCAATTTTTTAAAAATTCATGTACCTTTATTAAGGGTTGCTAAGAAGGTAATAAACATTCTGCCTAGTTCAGGAGATCTCTTGTTTATAAATACCAATTTACTGGAAGAGCTCCATGGTGATAATGCTACTGCCCTAATATCTTTCAAAAATACATCTAAACAACCTAAAAAGTAATTCAAGAATATTTATAATGTATGCCTTCAAGAAGAAGCTTGTATATCATTACAAACAATATCTGCTATTAAGGACGAACTTGATTTTTATAAGATAACTAAAGATCTCTTCTCCATCTAACAACTGTCAAAAGGACTAAATGAATAGCATCCATGAAAGCATCCAGATGAGGCCTGGCATACGGGAGGCACTCATAAAACAATATACAAAATTAAATAAGTCTAGAAATGGCTCATATGAACTATAAAACAGAAAATAAAATATTGTCATTTAAGATTTGGTAGAATGTGCTAAAGACATTCTAGGGTCTTTAAAACTTTGAATGAAAAGAGAAACACAGTCTAGAACGTTGAATTTTTCTGAAAAATTTTGGGTAACTGTTCATTACAGAATTGTAGAACCACTACATTCAAAGGAGACATAACCACCACTTCCAATATTCAATCAATCCTGATTTATTCAAGAGCAGAAAGTGATTAGAAACACAGGCTTTGGAGTCAATGGCTATTAGGACTCAAATCCCAGCTGTGCTGCTTAGATGTCTTAGCCAAGTTACTTAACTTTCCTGAGCTTAAGTTTCTTTATCTATGAAACAGTGATAACCGTACTTACCTCTTAAGATTGGTTATAAGGAGTGAATGAGAAAGTACACGTAAACCTCTAACAAGTAAGAACTCAGTAAGTGCTACTACTACAAATTCCGTGACATGATTTCCATTAAACAAATATTTGAATGCTTATTATATGCAAGAATCTTGGTTATGCTATATAATCCAAATTTACAGTAACACTCACTACTGAAGATCTGCCTAATGAGGAAATAAAAAGCTATAAAGCTTCTTTCTGTATATTACCACCCAATTCCATGGTCTAAAGTAGCTATAGACTTAGTTTGTAAACACAGAGTTCAGCAAAACTGTCTCCTTTCTATATGTCTTGAAACAATCACTCAAAGCTTTCCTGAATAAAGAAAATTAAATATTTGGAATACAGCCTGTATGAAGACATATGAGTAAATTACATGCTAAATGACAAACAGGGGAGAGAAGCTTTTCTTTAAAAATTAACATAAGTCAGAAATTTAAGGCAAGGTTTGTTTACAGATACCATATGAAGGGTAACTGAGAGTCCATATAAGTTAAAGTCTTAACATGCTATTTGTTTTATACTGTTAGATTCTAACATAATATAACCTGTAACTTGGCTCTTTGGAAAAAGAAAAAAATTAGCTAAAATTCAGTAAGAAAAATCAGTCTAGATAAGTATCTAAATTTATTATTTAAAAACTGCTGTATATATCCTTAAGCCAAATGAAGTTACCTTTCACGTAGTTTATAAATGCTTGAGATTATTCTGATTTAATGTTTCGGACAAGTTCTAATATGCACAATATTTTGATACAGAAAAAAGTACTTGCCTTCATATGGTGTGTCTGGAGGTCCTGCTATTTCTCCTCTTAATTCTGTAAAATTCTCATCTACAAGATCTACTTTAATTTGATTTTTGCTCGTCTTAAAAATAAACAGAAAATAAATGTTAGTTATATCAGCAAGAAAAAGGCCTATTTTTATTAAAGTATTACCTATAAAAAATTTTGAAACACGCTCTTTCATAAGCTTATCTGCTCTAGTAAAAATAATAGTCTGCTTTTCTAGAACGTAATTAGCCAATCTGAATATTTAAAACAAAAATACTAACAAATTTTAACTGCAATGTTTTTAATGACATAACACCACTTTGAACAACAGTACAATGTCTGGTTGACTTTACAGGAATGTTTTGAGAAAACTAGCAGACACCTTTATTTTATATTTGCTGAGTTCATGTGTGTTAGGTCCAAAGTGATAATTCTATTCATCTGTAGATGAACTCTGCAATTCGATACCCCCGGGCTACATGGGTTCTAGCCCCAACAGAAAATTCAAGATCATTAAAAACTATTTAGGCTATAAGCTCTCACTTAAATTTCTAGATGTTTAGGTTAACTGAAATACTACACCATCAACCAGGATGATGAAAGCTCTAAGTGTCTAATTAATATCGCTTTCCACAATAATTCCTAAAGCCTAAATGCCTCAACAGAATCTTCTAATGCCTTCCTCAAACTGTTTTTCTGCTTAGTTTACTTCAATGGCAATTACTTACTTCTCAAAACAGATTTTTGTATTTATCTACAGCTAATTATTTTGTACTTTACACTTCTCAAAGTACTGTCATATCAATATTATCACTTCAATCTCTCAATAATCTTTAACAATCCCTTCTCATAGTAAACAGTGATCATGATTCAGGAAACCTTCCAGTGGGATTCCCTTTAACGCTCCCAAGTACCTGCCTGCAAATGGGCTCTCCGCTTACATTATGTAACCTACCCCAGTATCTTACTGGTCTATTCACCAAACACAATGATCCTCCCCTTTTCTCAATTTTTTAAAACATAAATCCTTAATATACAAAGCTCTCCTTTCATTTTTTGGTGAGGATTTTTATATTTATCTACATCTACTTATTTTGTACTTTACACTTTATACCTAAGTGACACATGTACTCTTATGAAAGAAAGCCCGACAAGATTTCAAAAGTAAATTTTTGCTTTTGAACCCACCTTCTTAAACTTGCTTACTGGATGAAACAGTGTAGGAATTATTGTTTTAAGGTCCCTGACTTCCTTCCCTCACCCCCAGGAGAAGATACCATCATTTTCACTTTCTCTGTACTAAACAGTTTAGTACCGAACGTTAAGTACAGAAAAAATACATAATTTAAAACTCAAATTTTAAAGATTTAATGACTCCTAATTTATCTTATCTTTTAATAAGAACATAGGATTAAAAAACTTACTTTATGCATTTTAACTAGTACTGGTTTATTTCATAACCTTTTTCTACATTTGGGATTAAAGTATTTCATATTTTTCTGAAGATAATCTTACCCCCAAATTAAATTTAATTATAAATATGCATAACGGGGAACTTCTTCCTGTGCCCTAAAAAAATCATTATCATCCTTGGTATTTTCAGAAAAGGATGAAATGTACAATTTTAGTAATGGTAAAATACTTTTTCCAGTAAGCACAGGAATTAATGTTAAAATGAAAATCATAGGCACCAGACGTTTGTTCACCGACCAATTTAAGAAACCAAAAGTGTAACTTACAGACATCTATTTTTCTCCCCTACGATTTCTAAGGGAAACAAGAGTAACCGAATCTTGCAAATCGTGAATGCTTTCAAAGTTCTCTATAAGGTTCCCACAATATCCCCTTCCCCAAAAGAAGTAAATAATCCTAAAATGGCAGGATACTAAAGGACACTTACTACACTGAAGTTTGGGGAAGGGTAGAAAGAAGTAACAAATTAGAAAAGCTGCCTGCTAGATTGTCCCCAACTGTTTGTTTAGTAAAATGCTAAGTAAACAAATATTAATAAACGAATATTACCTCTGTCCTCATTCCCCCAAAATTGTAATTCAGAGAAAAGTGAGTCTTTTTTTCACTCTAGGGAAAGAACACTATTCGTGTATGAAAAATTTACTAAACAACTCAAGAAAATACAATCACCATGATGAATCCCATTATAAAGTATTCTATGTTCTACGGTAGGGTTTTTATCCACAGATAACCAAAGATAAAAAGAAAATGGAAAGTTAAAGACAGATTTTTCACAGCTTAATTTTTCTATCACGCAACAATTATCATTTATTACATCCATACTTTAATTCAAACATCCAGTATTTCCACAATCCAAAACTCCAACCCCACACAAAATAACTTAAAATCCTACTTTAAGACTCAAGAACTGAAAGGGGAAAAAATGGAAAACAGCAAAATGACAGACAGTATTTTAAAAAATCATGGCCTTGGAAGTCAGACAGATGTGAGGTGATTCCCAGTTCCGCCACTTATTTGTGATGTTAATTCAGGTAAGTCACCATCTAACTCTCAATTTTATTATTGTAAAATGAGAATACACCTCAGAATTAAATGAAAATTTCCTGGATAGAAGTAGCATAGTTACCCTTCTCCTACCACTATTAATTACAAAAACCTTTGATTTCAAAGCCCTATTTTATAAAATTTATTTCACAGGTCTGTTTCCAAACTAAGAATGGAAACTGTAATTTCTAAAAATAAATAAAATAATGTGTTTTCGATTTTAATGACTGCAACAACCAGGGAGGCTGAGGCTTTCGGATGAAACCTTGAATTGTTTTATCACTATACTATTTTTTCTAAGAACTGTTGGAAAGTTGCTTTACTATATTTTCTTCTCCCAACTTATCTGAACACACAGTGGGACCTCTGGTAGTCTTGATTTTTCTTACGTTTCCTTGTGGCTCCAATGCATTTCCAACACATAAAAGGAAAAGAGATGAACGAAAGCTACAGCTCCTAGTAAACAATTTTTTATTAAATATTTTATTAAGATATAACATGCATAAAGTATGCCAAACAGTACATAACACTGAAGTTAATTTGGAAGTGGTAGATAAACGAACATTACTGCTAATAAGCAACAGTGCAAAATTTAAAGCAATTCTAGTAGATTCTCAAGGCCAAGTCTCTTGATGAACTGACATAATCATCATCACAAAATTCTTTCAAATAATTCCTGGGATCTACTACATGCCAGAAAGCAATCTCAACTGTCAGTGAAACAACTAAGTGACAAAACTAAGTCCCTACCCACTTGGAGCTTACATTCTCCTGGGAAAAACTAAAAATTGATAGATTTTATTGAGAAAGCACTAAGTATAAGCTACTGTTGTTTAACCTGTTTAAAACGTACTACCTATGTGACCTTGAGCAAGTTAACTAACCACTCCATACCTCAGTTTCATCCTCAGTCAATTGGGAATTATAATAGTACCTACCACATACAGTTCATGGGGGAATTTAATGAATACAATATTAATGCCTACCAAATAGTAAATGCTGAATGTATAGTAGCCATTTAACACTTCAATATGTTGACTTTTGATAATGATGTTGGAGCAGAAAACTTCTACATAAAGCAAATATTATACTTTAAAGGAATAATTTATCACTTTAGCCTCTCTTCTATTTATTCTGGAAAAAGTTTTCTAAAATATAATTTAAATCCAAATTTCAGATAAGCAAATATAATTCTAAATGACTCCTAAAGTTATAGATAATTCTCATATGCTATTAAAAAAACTATTGTTTCCTAGTCAAATCACTACTACCAAAATTCAGGAACACTGCTCATTATTATCATGTAAATAAATGTGAAATTCAATTTTTCCTCATTTGTTGGAAATGAGGCTTGTTTAACACTTGCCATTACTTTCTCATAATTTAACATAAATGACTTATGTTTCCCCTACTATTCTAGGGCTCAAGAAGAAACATTTCCACCTCCTAAGCAGTTAAAAACCTGAAACTTGGGACATTCACATTTCCAAAGCAGGGCTGACATGGAAACTAAGAGACTAGAAGAAAAATGGGAAACTGAGGCCATGGGGACACATTTGTGGTCCTTACTAAAAACCAAATTCTAGACCAGTGCTATCCAATAGAAATATAACATAAGCCACAAATGTACTTTATTTTTTTCCAGTTATTCATAAGTGATTGTATTTTTTTAATTGAAATATAGTTGATTTACAATGTTGTGTTAGCTTCTGGTATACAGCAAAGTGATTCAGTTATACTTATATATGTTATATAAGTATATATAAGTATATAAGTTATACTTATATATATTTTTTTAAAAATGGTAATTATATGACCATTTCTCTTTCTCTTTTTTTTTTTAATTTATTTATTTTTGCTGTGTTGGGTCTTTGCTTCTGTGCGAGGGCTTTCTCTAGTTGTGGCAAGCGGGGGCCACTCTTCATCTCGGTGCGCGGGCCTCTCACTATCGCGGCCTCTCCTGTTGCGGAGCACAGGCTCCAGACGCGCAGGCTCAGTAGTTGTGGCTCACAGGCCTAGCTGCTCCGCGGCATGTGGGATCATCCCAGACCAGGGCTCGAACCCGTGTCCCATGCATTAGCAGGCAGATTCTCATCCGCTGCACCACCAGGGAAGCCCATATATATGCTTTTTTAAAAAAATATTTATTTAGTTATTTGGCTGCGTCGGGTCTTAGTTGCAGCACTCCGGATCTTTAGTTCAGCATGTGTGATCTAGCTCCCTAACCAGGGATCAAACCCAGGGCCCCTGCATTGGGAGTGTACAGTCTTAGCCACTGGACCACCACAGAAGCCCCCATATATATTCTTTTTCATATTCTGTTCCATTATGGTTTATTACAGGATATTTAATACAGTTTCCTGTGCTAAACAGTACGACGTTGTTATCTATTTTATATATAGCAGTTTGTATCTGCTAATCCCAAACTCCCAATTTATCCCTTCCACACCCCCTTCCCCTTTAGTAACCATAAGTTTGTTTTCTATGTAAGTCTGTTTCTATTTTGTAAATAAGTTCATTTGCATCTTTTTTGGGGGGGCGGGGGGCATGCAACTTGCGGGATCTTAGTTCCCCAACCAGGGCTTGAACCCGGGCCACCTCAGTGAAGGCACTGAGTCCTAACCACTGGACCTCCAGGGAATTCCCCATTTGTATCATTTCTTTAGGTTCCACATATAAGTGATATGATATTTGTCTTTCTCTGACTTACTTCACTTAGTATAATCTCTAGGTCCATCCATGTTGCTGCAAATGGAATTATTTCATTCTTTATATGGCGGACTAGTATTCCATCGTGTGTGTATATGTATATGTATATACACATCTTTTTTATCCATTCATCTGTTGATGAACATTAAGGTTGCTCCCATGTCTTGGCTATTGTAAATAGTGCTGCTATGAACACTGGGGTGCATGTATCTTTCTGTATTATAGTTTTATCTGGATATACGCCCAGGAGTGGGATTGCTGGATCGTATGGCAACTCTAGTTTTTTAAGGAACCTCCGTACTATTTTCCATAGTAGCTGCACCAATTACCATAGTAGTCCCACCAATAACATAGGAGGGTTCCCTTTTCTCCACACCCTCTCCAGCATTTAAAATTTGTAGATTTTTTAATGATGGCCATTCTGACTGGTATGAAGTGATACTTCATTGTAGTTCTGATGTGCACTTCTCTAATAATTAATGACGTTGAGCATTGTTTCATGTGCCCGCTGGTCATCTGTATGTTTTCGTTAGAGAAATGTCTATTTAGGTTTCCTGTCCATTTTTTGATTGGGTTGTTTGATTTTTTTGTTATTGAGCTGTATGAGCCGTTTGTATATTTTGGAAATTAAGCCCTTGTTGGTCACAACATTTGCAAATATCTTCTCCCAGTCCACAGGTTGTCTTTTCGTTTTGTTCATGGTTTCCTTTGCTATGCAAAAGCTTTTAAGTTTGGTTAGGTCCCATTTGTTTATTTTTGCTTTTAATTCTATTGCCTTGGGAGACTGACCTAGGAAAACACTGGTACAATTTATGCCAGAGAACGTTTTGCCTATGTTTTCTTCTAGGAGTTTTATGGTGTCATGTCTTATATTTTAAGTCTTTAAGCCATTTTGAGTTTATTTTTGTGTATGGTGTGAGGGAGTGTTTTACAAATGTATTTTTAAATTTTTCTAGTAATCACATTAAAAAGAGTAAAAGGAAACAGGAGAAATTAATTTTAATATTTACCTCCAATATATTAAAAATTATTTTAATATGTAATTAAAATTTCTGAGATACTTCACATTTTATAATACTAAGTCTTCAAGATTCAGTGTCTAACTTACAATTACAGCACCTGCAATTTGGAATGGCCACACTTCAAGTGTTCTATAGCCACATGTGATAGGCAGATCCACAGAAACAGAAAGTAAAATATCGGTTTCTCAGGGAGGAGGGGAAAATAGGAAGGATCTGTTAATCAGGGATTCTTTTGGGGGTGACAAGAATGTTCTGGAATTATATACTTGTAATAACTGCACAACCTTGTGAATATACTAAAAACCACTGACTAATACACTTTTTAAAAGAGTAATTTTGGGGCTTCCCTGGTGGCACAGTGGTTGAGAGTCCACCTGACGATGCAGGGGACACGGGTTCGTGCCCCGGTCCAGGAGGATCCCACATGCCGTGGAGTGGCTGGGCCCGTGAGCCATGGCTGCTGAGCATGCGTGTCCGGAGCCTGTGCTCCGTAACAGGAGAGGCCACAACAGTGAGAGGCCCGCATACCGCAAAAAAAAAAAAAAAAAAAAAGAATAATTTTTTTTAAACTTGAAGGAAAAGAAAAAATCACACATAGCTAGTGGGTACAGTACTGGACAGTGTAGCTCCAAAGAACCAGGAAATAATAGCCTCTCCAATTACAGAAACAGTGTGCCATTAAAATTTTACTTTCTGGACTTTTGTCATCACACTTCACACAATCTAGAATACAGAATAATTACAGTTCTGAACCTACTAATTCCATGAATATTTATTAAGTACCCACCATTTGCAAGGCAAATAGGTACTGGTGGTAAAATCATCAACCAGAAATGTTCTCTAACCTACCTTATCCCCATAAATAGAGTTTTCATTCTAAGGTATTAAACAACAAATTATATAATTTTTAAATGAAGGATAGGATATCATGAGTCATGATTAAGAAGAGGATTCCCTCAGGAAATCACCTTTAAACGATTTAACTTAGGCAATGACAGCATTTCAGGCAGAAAGTTCATCCTGTGCAAAGTAGAGGCGAGGAAGGACTTGGCATGTTTAGAAATTGAAAAGCCACCAATGTGACCAGAATACACAGAATAAAAGAGCAGAAATGAGGGAGGGAAAGTAGGCAGGAGCCAGATTACGCAGGGTCATGAAGAACAATAAGAAAAAATAGTTGTGACAAGACAAACAGATTTGGGTCTTTTAAAACATCCTGGCTGCAGTGGGAGGGAAATGCCTGGAGGGAGATTAAAGCAGATACAGAGAAGAAGGTTAGGAATCCAGTGAGAGTGATTAGAAAGTACACTGAGATGAAGAGAAGCAGATGAATTAAGACTGGCAGGAGATGAAATTTATAGAACTTAGTTATTATATACTAAAACTGTATGATCTTAAGGAGGGAACAAGGATCACTCTTACGGTTTTGATTTTCCACTGGGTGGATGGTAAAACAATAACTAAGATAAGGAAACGGGAAATTGAGGGGTCAGAGTTTGGGGAAGAGGGAAAATCAAAAATTCAGCTTTGGACATGTTGAAAAAAGATATTTACAAAAATCCAAAAGGCCAAGTAGACAGTTGAAAACTCAGGTCTAGAGTTCAGGAGTGAGCTTGGCTGAAGATATGGTGAACAAGAGGAAAATCCAGGATACTCTGTTATCACTGGCACCAAAGAAAGAAAAATGTTTCAAAGAGAAGAGCAGTTAGGGCTTCCCTGGTGGTGCAGTGGTTAAGAATCCGCCTGCCAGTGCAGGGGACACGGGATCGAGCCCTGATCCGGGAAGATCCCACCTGCCACAGAGCAACTAAGCCCGTGCACCACAACTACTGAGCCTGCACTCTAGAGCCCACAAGCCACAACTACTGAGCCCACACACAACTACTGAAGCCCGCGCACCACAACTACTGAGCCCGCACACCACAACTACTGAAGCCTGCGCGCCTAGAGCCATTGCTCCACAACAAGAGAAGCCACCGCAATGAGAAGCCCGCGCATCGCAACGAAGAGCACCCCTGCTTGCCACAACTTGAGAAAGCCCGCACGCAGCAACGAAGACCCAACGCAGCCAAAAGTAAATAATTTAGAAAAAAAAAAAAGCAGAGTAGTTAATGTTGCTGAGAGATTAATAATAATAACTAATACACCATATAAGCTGTATCCTAACTGACTTATATGTAATAATTCATTTAACCCTCACAACTTTATGTGTTTACCAATAAGGAAACTAAGACACAAAGAGATCACACACAGCTAATAATCAGAAAAGCCTGGTTCTAAAGACAATGCAGGAGCCAAGGCATATACATTCTATTTCACCAACTCTTAAGATACCATCAATTATAGGATGCCCCAGTGTCTGCCCAGTAAGAAATACATACCACCATTTACACTATGACACAATATTTACCATTTAGAATTTTTATTTTACACTTAACTCAAAGAGACTTTAGACTTTACATATATTACTATTAAGACTGCACAAAGAAAATATAAGCAAAAATTATCTTCTTCACAGTGAAAGCCCTGAATGTGCACACACACAAACTTCCGAAAACACATACAAGAAACTGGCAATGGTGGATCTCTGAGGGTAGGAAAACGAAGAACTATGGATCTGAGGTAAATGGGAGACCATGGTGCTGTTTGAAAATTATTTTAAACACATACACATGTAACTTTCGCTCTGACTGAAACACTTTAAAAAGGCTGAGCAGCAGGGAGGTCTTTGCAAAGTGAAAAGATAAAAACACCCACTATTATTAACTGGATAGTCATGAATGGTGAGGAAATGGAGAGCATGATTAGAGAGAACTCCAAATGTTGGCTATAAAGGGGGAAGTGAGAAACAAAGCAGTAGTTTGGACGAAGAAAGAGGGCAGAAGGTGGGGTTTCTTTATAACATAGCCATTCAACAGTATGTTTAAATGCTCATGACACAGCTATGGTAGAGTTAGACGTTAAAAGTAAGGATGGCAGATAATGTAATGAAGAAGATGGAATGGGGTAGAATGGGTGAAATCCGAAATGAGAAGAATAAATGACTGTCCAAACTGAAAATCAACTACTCTTCTTAGATCCATCAGAGACTTGAAGTCACAGGGTCAACCACAGCCCCCATAACTGGAGAGACAACCGGGCAGAAAAAGACAAACCAGAACAAAAGCTCACAAGCATCTCTGCTTGAACCACTACCAGAGTATGAAAACCTAAATTGTAATTGACATTGCTGGAGGCACAGTGGGGATAAATTTGAGAGTGAAAAACTCCCAGGGGGCCCTACCACTTTTGTGAATTTTCACCTCCAGGATTCCTACAAGGTTTTCACAGTGAAGATCAGAGAAAAATCCCCTCATGCTTCTGGCAAGAGAAGGGAGAAAGTAGCCATTTCTTTTATTTAGAAATAAGCCCAGAGTATTTGATTCTTCTTAACAAAGCCTGCCCGCAAGCGAAACTATTTCACCAGAGCATAACATCAATTGGGGTTTTAACAGATCTAACCAACCTGAGGGAGGGGCAATACCCTCCAGCCCCCTCTAGCCTGACACCTATAGCTACTGCAAATCGTAAACACAGCCTAAACCCTAGCTAGATAAACATAAAAGGTAACACTAAAGACCTACTTGTATAGTTCCTTTTCTAGTACATTATGTCTGGCTTTCAAGAAAAAAATTACAAGGCATACTAAAAGACAAAAAACACAGTTTAAAGAGGCAGAGTAAGCATCAGAACCAGACTCAGATACGGCAGAAATGTTGGAATTAGACTGGAAATTTAAAACTATGACTAATATGCTAAGTGCTGTAACAGAAAGAGTTGACAACATCCAAAACACATGGGTAATGTAAGCAGAGAGATGGACTCTCTAAGAGTCCATCTAGCATTTCAGAAGGAAATGCTAGAAATGAAAAAGATTGTAACAGAAAAAAAAAATGCTTTTGATGGACTCATTAGTACATAAATGTGGAGAATCAGTGAGCTAGAAGAAGTGTCAATAGAAACTTCCAAAACTGAAATGCAAAGGAAAAACACATGAAAAAGACAACAGAATATCCAAAAGGTGTAACATATGAGTAATGGGAATACCAGAAGGAGAAGAAAACAAGAAATATTTGAAGCAATAACTAAGAATTTCCCTAAATTAATGACAGATACCAAATCACAGATCCAGGAAGCTCAGAGTTCAAACCAAAATCTATACCTAAGCATACCATATTCAAACTGAAGAAAATCAGAACAAAGAAAACATCTTGAAAGAAGCCAGAGGAAAAAAAACACCTTGCCTATACAGGAGCAATGATAAGAGTTACATCAGACTTCTCTTCGGATTCATGGAAGCTAGAGGAGAATAGAGTGATACATTTAAAATGTTAAAAAAAAAAAGCCCCACCAACCTAGATTTCTATATCCAATGGAATTATCCCTCAGAAATCAACAATAAAGACTTTTCAGATAAACAAAAATTAAGGGAATCTATTGCCAGCAGACCTGCCTTGCAAGAAATGTTAAAAGAAATTCTTTAGAAAGAAGGATAATGATATCGATCAGACACTTTGAATGTATTTAAAGAAAGCAACAGCATTAGGAAAGGAATAAATGAAGATGAAATAAAATATGCACTACCCATGAAGTAATGTAGTATTATCTGCAAGAGCATTTTTTTGGGGGGGTTGTGCTACACAGCTTGCAAGATCTTAGTTCCCCAACCAGGGATCGAACCCAGGCCCCCCGTCAGTGGAAGTGCAGAGTCCTAACCACTGGACCACCAGGGAATTCCTAGAAGAGCACTTTTAAGTAAGTGTGTATGGTAATTCAAGGGTAAAGTTTTTTTTTTTTAAAAGCACAACTGCTACGCTAAGAGAAGAAAAAAACTAAAACTAGAATCATATAAAATGATCAATTAAAAACAAGATAAGGCAGAAAAGAGTGAAAGACAAAAAAAGAACAAGGGCAATAAACAGAAAACCATTTAAAAATATGGTAGGCATTAATCCAGCTATCAATTATGATCTTACATGTCAATGGTCTAAATAATTAAAATATACTGTTGAAGTAGATAAAAAACGGATTCAACTTCATGTTGTCTATAAAAAATCACTTTAAATACAACACCAAAAACACAGGCAACGAAAGTAAAAATAAAACAGACTACATCAAAATGAAAAACTTCTGTGTATCAAAGCATACAATCAACAGAGTGAAAAGGTAACCTATGGAATAGGAGAAAATATTTGCAAATCATATAAATGACAAGCGGTTAATATCCAAAATATATAGAGCTCTTAAACTCAACAACAAAAAACAAACAATCTAATTTAAAAATGGCAAAGTGGGACTTCCCTGGTGGTCCACTGGTTAAGAATCTGTCTTGCAATTCAGGGGACGCCAGTTCGATCCCTGGTCAAGGAACTAAGATCCCACATGCTGCAGGGCAACTAAGCCCACATGCCACAACTAAACAGCCTGCATGCCGCAACTACATAGCCTATGCACACTGGAGCCCACGTGCCACAACTAGAGAAAAGCTGCAACTAAGACCACAATGAAGAGCCCGTGCACCCTAACTAAGACCCGACGCAGCCAATAAATAAATAAATAATGAATGAATGTTTTAAAAAATAAATAATAGGGAAACCATTAAAAAAAAATTTAATGGCAAAGTACTTGAATAGACATTTCTCCACAAGATATACAAATGGCCATCAAGTACATAAAAAGATGCTCAATTCACTATGCAACTATTATTAGGAAAATGCAAATCGAAACCACAATGAGATACCACCTCGCATCCATTAAGATGGCCACTATCAAAAACACTGGAAATAACAAGTGTTGGCTAGGATGTGAAGAAACTGGAACTCTGTGCACTACTGGTGGGAATATAAAATGGTGTGGCCACAATGGAAAACAATATAATTCATCAAAAAATTGAAAACACACACACACACACACACACACACACACACACACACAAAGATAAAAAGGAAAACAGAATTACCATGTGATCCAGCAATTCCACTTCTGGGTACATACTCAAAAGAACTGCAGCAGGGTCTCAAATAAGATAATCTGCACACTCATGTTCGTGATTATTCAAAAAAGCCAAAAGGTGGAAGAACCCAAGTGCCTACTGGCAGATGAATAAATAAACAAAATGTGGTGTATACAATGGATTATTCAGCCTTAAAAAGGAAGGAAATCTGACACGTTACAACATGGATGCACCTTGAGGACATTATGCTAAGTAAAATAAGTCAGTCACAAAAAGATACTTTATGATTCTACTTACAGAGTCAGAAAGTAAAATGGTAGTTACCAGGAGCTGGGGGTAGAGGGAAAAGGGAGTTATTGTTCACTGGGTATAGACTTTCAGTTTTGCAAGATGAATACACTCTGGAGAGTGGATTCACAGCAACGTGAATGGTTAAGATGGTGACTTTTCTGTGTACTTTACAACATCACAATTTTGAAAAAAAAAGTAAAGGGACGGAGAAAAATACACTAATCCAAAGAAAGTTGTAGTGGGGATTTCCCTGGTGGTCCAGTGGTAAAGAATCTGCCTTCCAATGCAGGGGATGTGGTTCGATCCCTGGTCGGGGAACTAAGATGCCACACGCCATGGGGCAACTAAGCCTGCGCGCTGCAAGTACTGAGCCCACGCTTTCTGGAGCCCACTCACCACAACTAGAGAGAAGCCCGTATGCCACAATGAAGAGCCCATGAGCTGCAACGTTTGATCCCACATGCCGCAACAAAGATCCCGTGTGCCACAACTAAGACCCAATGCAGCCAAATAAATAAATAATTAATTAATTTAAAAAAAATTGTAGTCATTTTAATTTCAGACAAAGCAGATTTCACAGCAAGGAAAATTACCAGGAATAAGGAGGGACATCACGTAATGATAAACAGGTCAATTATCCAAGAAGACATTAAAAATACTTAAACTGGGGACTTCCCTGAGGACTTCAATGGGGAACTAAGATCCCGCAAGCCGCTCGGCATGGCCAAAAACACAAAACAAAAACAACAAAAAACTTAAACTGTATGAGCATAACAACAGAGTTTCAAAATACATAAGGCAAAAGCAATAGAACTACAAAGAGAGTTAGATGAGTCCAGTATTACAGCAAAAGACTAAAACACTCCTCTGCCAGTATTTGACAGATCCACAGGCAGAAAGACAGTAAGGACACAGCTGAACTAATTAGCACCAACAATCAAACTGGATCTAATTGATAACCATAGACTATTTCATCCAACAGCAAGATACACATTCTTCTCAAGGTCACACAAAATATTTACCAGGTAAACCATATTTGGGGCCACAAAACACACCTTACAAATTCAGAAGAACAGAAATCATACAAAGCATGCTTTCAGACCACAATGGAGTTAAACTAGAAATCAATAACAGAAAGATAGCAGGAAAACCTCAAAATACTAAACAACACAGTTCTAAATAACACGAGTGAAATAAGACATATTAAGAGAAATTTTTTAACATTTCCAACTTTGAAAACAAAAGTACAACTTAACAGAATTTGTGGGATTTCATGAAGTATAGTGCTTAGAGCAAAATTCACACCGAATGCATGTATTAGAAAAGAAGAAAAAACCAATAATCTAAGATTCTACCTTACGGAACTAGAAAAAGAAAAAATTAAATACAAAGGAAGCAAAAGAAAAATTAATTTAAAGATTAGAGCAGAGGGACTTCCCTGGGGCACAGGTTCAATCCCTGGTTGGGGAACTAAGATCCCACATGCCGCACAGTGCGGCCTAAAAAAATAAAAATAAGAATTAGAGCAGAAATCAATGAAATTGAAAACACAAAGGAAAATCAACCAAACCAAAAGCTGGTCCTTTGAAACAATCAAGTATATTGATGGGCCTCCAGACAGGTTAACAACAACAACAAAAAAGAGCCAAGACACAAATTACTAAATATCAGAAATGAAAGAGGCCATCTCTACTAATCCCACAGACAAAGGAATAAAAGAGTACTGCAAATGATTATGCTCACAAATTTGATAACCTAGATGTAGTGGACTGATTCTCTGAAAGACACACTCCGTCAAAACAAAAACAAATAGATACTCTGAATAAGGACTGTATTTATTAAGGAAGTTGAATAATTAATAACTTTCCAAAACAAAAAGCACCAGCCCCAGATGGTGTCAAAGATGAATTCTACCAAACATTTATGGAAGAAATTCCCTACAATCTCTTTCACGGAATAGTTGCAGAATACTTCCTAATTCTTTCTGAGGCCAGCATTACCCTAATACTAAAAGGAGACAAACACAGATGAAAGGAAAACTACAGACCAATATCTCTCATGAACAGGGATGCAAAAATCGTCAACAAAATATTAGCAAATTGATTCCAATAACATATAAAAATTATACACCACAATCAACTGGGATTTTTTTTAACATCTTTATTGGAGTATAATTGCTTTACAATGTTGTGTTAGTTTCTGCTGTATAACAAAGTGAATCAGCTATATGTATACATATATCCCCATCAAGTGGGATTTAATCCCAGGTATATACAAGGTTGGTTCAACATTCAAAAATAGAATTAGTGTAATCCAACCAATCAACAGGCTAAAAAACAAAAACCACATGATCATATCAAAAGGTGCAGGAAAACCATGTGATGAAATCTAACACTCATTCACAATAAAAACTCTCCGAAAGTCAGGAATAGAGTGAAACTCTCTCAACTTGATAAAGAATATCTGCAAAAAAGCTACAACAAACATCATACTAATTGGTGAGAAACTCAACACTTTCCCAGTAAGATCGGGTACAATGTGAGGATATCCCCTCTTGCCACTCCTTTTCAACATCATACTTGAAGTTCAAGCCAATGTAATAAAACAAGAAAAGGAAATAAAAGGTGTACATATTGGGAAGGAAAAAATAAAACTGTCTTTGTTTGAAATAATCATCTCTGTAGAAAATCTGAAAAAACAGAGTAATTCCTAGAACAAGTAAGTGATGATACGAAGGTTGCAGGATACACGGTTAACATACAAAAGTCAACTGCCGTCCTACATACCAGGAGTAAACAAGCAGAATTTGAAATTAAAAACATAATACCGGGGCTTCCCTGGTGGCGCAGTGGTTGAGAGTCCGCCTGCCAATGCAGGGGACACGGGATCGTGCCCCCGTCCAGGAAGATCCCGCATGCTGCGGAGTGGCTGGGCCCATGAGCCATGGTCGCTGAGCCTGTGCATCCAGAGCCTGTGCTCTGCAACGGGAGAGGGCCACAACAGTGAGAGGCCCGCATACCTCAAAAATAATAATAATAATAATAAAAACATAATACCACTTACATTAACATCAGAAATTAAAAAAAGAAAAAAGAAAAAAATACTTACGTATAAATCTAACAAAATATGTGCAAAACCTATATGAGGAAAACTACAAAACCCTGATGAATGATATCAAAGAAGAACCAAAAAAATAAAGGACACTACCCAATTTCAATACTTACTATAAAGTTACAGACCTCAAGACAATGTAATATTGGCCAAAGATTTAACAAATAAGTCAATGCAATAGAATAGACAGCCCAGAAAGAGACCCACATAAATACAGTCAACTGATCTTTAAAAAAAACAGCAAAGGCAATACAATGGAGCAAAGACAGTCTTTTCAACAACAGTGCTGAAACAATAAGATATACACATGCAGGAAATTCCCTGGTGGCCTAATGGTGAGGATTTCAGCTTTTGCTGCCATGGCCTGGGTTCAATCGCTGGTGTGAGAACTGAGATCCCTCAAAAAAACAACAACAAAAAAAAACCACACCCTAGGCACAGACCTTACACCATTCACAAAAATTAACTCAAAATGGATCACAAACATAAATATAATATATAAAAGTATAAAGCATGGGTATGACTATGATTTTTTAAGATACAACACCAAAGGAACAATTCATGAAAGAAATAACTGATAAGTAGGACTTCATTAAAATAAAAAACTGTTCTGCAAAAGACAATGTCAAGAGAGCGAAGACAAGCCACAGACTGAGAGACTATACCTGCAAAAGAAATATCCGATAAAGGACTGTTATCCAAAATACACAAAAAACTCTTAAACTTCAACAATAAGATAACAACCTAATTTAAAGATGGGCCAAAGCGGGCTTCCCTGTGGCGCAGTGGTTGAGAGTCCGCCTGCCGATGTGGGGGACACGGGTTCGTGCCCCGGTCCGGGAGGATCCCACATGACGTGGAGCGGCTGGGGGCGTGAGCCATGGCAGCTGAGCCTGCGCGTCCGGAGCCTGTGCTCCGCAATGGGAGAGGCCACAACAGTGAGAGACCCGCGTACCGCAAAATAAAAATAAAAATAAATTTATGCATTCTACAGCTATTATCAAAAAGAGAATAAATAACAAGTGTTGGTAAGGACGTAGGAAAAGGGAACCTTTGTGCACTGTTGGTGGGAATATAAATTGGCCGCAGCCAGTATGGAAAACAGTATGGAGGTTCCTCAAAAGATTTAAAAAAAAAAAAAATGGATCAAAGGGACTTCCCTGGTGGTGCAGTGGTTAAGAATCCACCTACCAATGCAGGGGACATGGGTTCGAGCCCTGGTCCGGGAAGATCCCACATTCCACGGAGCAACTATGCCCGTGCGTCACAACTACCGAGCCTGCGCTCTAGAGCCCTCAAGCCACAACTACTGAAACCCACACACCTAGAGCCCATGCTCCACAACAAGAGAAGCCACCACAATGAGAAGCCCGCGCACCTGAACGAAAAGTAGCCCCTGCTCACCGCAACTAGAGAAAAGCCTGCGCACAGCAACAAAGCCCCAACACAGCCAAAATAAATAAATAAATTTATTTTTTTTAAAAAAAAGGCCAAAGACCCAGACACCTCACCAAAGAAGACACACAGATGGCAAATAAGCATATGAAAAGACACCCTAGTCAAGTCGTGGGGAAATGCAAATTAAAGTGAGATACCGCTACACACCTATTAGAATGGCACAAATCCAGCACACTGACAAGAGCAAATGCTGACAAGGTTGTGGAGCAACAGGCACTCTCATTCATTACTAGTGGGAATAGAAAATTATACAGCCACTGTGGAAGACAGTTTGGCAGTTTCTTAAAAAACTAAACATACTCTTACCATATGATCCAGCAATCACACTCCTTGGTAATTACCAAAGGGATGTGAAAAGTTATGTCCACACAAAAACCTGCACACAGATGTTTATAGCAGCTTTATTCATGACTGCCAAAACGTGGAAGCCAACAAGATGTCGTTTAACAGGAGAATGGATAAACAAGCTGTTACATCCAATGAAATATTATACAGCAATAAAAATAATTATCAAGCCATGAAGAGACATGGAGAAAACTTAAATACACATTATCAAGTGAAACAAGCAAATCTGAAAAGGCTATATATTACACAATCCCAACTCTATAACGTTCTGGAAAAGCAAAACTATGGAGACAGTTAAAAAATCAGTGGTTGTCAGTGTTTTGAGAGAGGGAAGGATGAACAGGCAGAGCACAGAGGATTTTTAGGGCAGTGAAAATACTCTGTACAATACTATAATGATAAATACATGTCATTATACATTTGTCCAAACTCACAGAATAAACAATACCAAGAGTGAACCCTAAGGTAAACTATGGACTTTGGGTGATTATGACATATCAATGTAGATTCAACCACTGTAAAAGATATATATGTTGGTGGGGGATGTTGATAATGGGGAAGGCTATGCATGTGTGGGGGCAGGAGGTATACGGGAAATCTCTGTACGTTCCTCTCAATTTTGCTGTGAACGTGACAGCTATTTTTCTTTTCTAAGTCTTCAAGTTAAAAAAATGAGTACTAAACATTCAAGTGTTCACGATATGTAAAGAAAAAAATAGAACAGAAAGTATTTATTCTATAATTACCAACTACACAAATTTGCAGAATAAAAACTAAAAAGATTGTAAAAATGAAAAACAGCCTTTGCATGTTTCTGAGACAACTGGAGAAATCTGAATATGGACTTTATTACATGATATCGACATGTTTTGGTTAATCTGTTAGATGTAATAATGGTACTTCTGTGTAAGAATATATTTTTAAAGATATTAATACATGCTGAGAATATCAAAGACATTTATATGTGAAGCTATAGAGACAAGATAACCTAGATATGCTTTAAAATTCCCGAATAAAGAAAAGGCAAGATGAAAATTATCCTTGGGCCACTAAAGTATTTCCTAGACCTGGAGGATCCAAAATTATTTGTCAATCAATTACCATATCCACAGACACAACAGAGGCTTAAAATAAAAAGTTTGAGAGACAAAAATATTAGAATATTAACCGTTAAATAATATTAATATATCTAAATAACTAGAAGTTTAATTAGTTCATGGAAATGAAAGGCATTCTGTCAAAGTTGAAAGTTGTTTGTTAAAGTTTATGCAAATAAAAATGAAGATAAACATAAAATGGAAGCACAAAGTTACGAATTCCAACAATAAATTTACACGTTGCTGAACTCTTCAAATGTGTCACCATGTATCTTAAAATCAAAATCCAGCGCTTCCCTGGTGGCGCAGTGGTTGAGAGTCTGCCTGCCGATGCAGGGGACACGGGTTAGTGCCCCAGTCTGGGAGGATCCCACGTGCCGCGGAGCGGCTGGGCCCGTGAGCCATGGCCGCTGAGCCTGCGCGACCAGAGCCTGTGCTCCGCAACGGGAGAGGCCACAACAGTGAGAGGCCCGCGTACCGCAAAAAAACAAAAACAAAAATACTCAAGTAATTTGTTCAGAAATATCATAATAAAACACTGCAAAATAAAAACTTATTTTAAATTTTTATCAATGGCATTCTCTTGTCAAAATCTAAAGGACTATATAAAACTCTCTTACCAACTAATCAGGTGTCAGAAGGCTGTTCTTAGATCTCTGTTCAAAAGTCTTGTGATACTGCACAAGCTTTCCTTTACAACATCTATCATCACACAGAGCTAAAATAACTTTTAGTGTGTCTGTACTCTTGTTTGTATTTATGAAAGTTCATAAACTTGTAGACAAAAAATACTGCTTGCAGTATTCGTAAACAAAGGATGTTGCAGCCATCTAGCATTCAGCCACTGCACCCAGTCCTGACAGTGTACCCTTAGGGGACTCAGGATGGAAAAAAGCAGGATACATACAGGCCCTAAATAGTTAAGGTGCATATCAAAGGAACGATTTCAATGAGTCCAAACTCTCCCATCTTCCCATGCATAGAAAAGTGTTAAATTCATTACCCTGAGATGTCTGGTTTTCTTTAATTAATGGTAATCTTTTGATGTTCCGACTACCTGGTTTTTGTTGCAAAACTCCTGTAAGTCCTGGCTCCTCCCTTACCTCTTTGGACCAGTTCCTCAGAGCAATCTGAGAGGCTATCTTCCAGGCTTAAGTCCTTGGAAAACCCGCCAAACAAAATGTAATTCTCAACTTCTAGGCTGTGTATTTTTTTTCAGTCGACAAACTAGAAGTTCCTATGTTTTCTGAATATGTAGATGCATAGAAAAAATTATTAAAGGTTCCTTCTGAAAAACAGGATTAGGATTGAGGGAAGGAAGGAAGGAAAGGGTGGATGGGTAACTAAAACTTTTACTCTGTATATTTCTGTTAATTGAAAAATTTTAACAATGAGACTCTGTACCCTTAAGTAATTTAAAACAACTTTTCTTTTAACCTTCCAAACTCCTATGTCACCTAAGAAAATTTAAGAAGGAATTTTAAAGGGTTCAAACTACTGACAGCAAAAAGGAAAAAAAAACTAAACAACTGAACCAAACAAAAAGGAAGAAAAACGATGGAACCAGTGACTCAATGAAATAAAATAAAATAAAACCAAAAAGTCATGGGCTTAACTGCTAAAATACAGAATAAGTAAACTAAAGGCAGGAAAGAGAAAGGAAACTAAAAAACGAGATAAACCGGGACTTCCCTTGTAGTCCAGTGGTAAAGAATCCACCTTCCAATGCAGGGGACGTGGGTTTGATCCCTGGTTGGGGAACCAAGATCCCACATGCCGTGGAGAAACTAAGCCCATGTATCACAACTACTGCGCCTGCACACCCTGGAGCCTGTGCACCACAACTAGAGAGAAGCCCAAGTGCCATAACGAATGCCACAATGAAGACCGGATGCAGCCAAAAAAAAAAAAAGTAGAAATAAATAAATAATTTTTTTAAAAACCTTTAAAAAACGAGATAAACCAAAAAAAAGAGAGATAAACCATATCCTGTGTTTACTACACATTAAAAACAGATCATAAATAATAAGTGAAATGTAATATATTAAATAAGAGATTTTTTTTTGATGTGGACCATTTTTAAAGTCTTTATTGAATTTGTTATAATACTGCTTCTGTTTTATGTTTTGGTTTTTTGGCCATAAGGCATGTGGGATCTTACCTCCCCCGATCAGGGATTGAACCCACACCCCCCTGCATTGGAATGCGAAGTCTTAACCACTGGACCGCCAGGGAAGTCCCAAGAGATTTTTTTTTAATACCGAAACTGATAAAAATTTAGCAACCACTCTCTAAAAAGCCACCTGGTTCTCAAACATACATTCCACTTTACAAAAAATGATCCCACACTGTTTCAAAACAATGAAAGGGACAGAATGATTACAAACACGTTTTATAGGACAAACAATGGCTTTGATCCCCCAAACTCAGCCAGCACAATTCTGAACAAACACAGGTTAGTCTCACTAGAAAGATACACAATTCTCAACAAAATCTTGGTTAACATACCATAACAAACTTAAGTACTATTCACTATGACCAAGAGGGGTTTATTCCAAGAATTCAAGAATACAATTCCATGAAAAATTTTATCAAAAAGGTATTTGGAAATGCCTTTATTTGACAAATACAGATGTTAAAGTAACAAAGGATATATATCTAAAACTGAGGCAAAACTATGTTTTCCTTAAAAAAAGGGATAAGAATATTTGCCATCACTGCTACTACTTATAGTAATCCTTCCATCTAAACACAAACTCTTTTATAAAATCAAACATAGACAAATTTATTTTGCATAAACTTTTTTTTTTTTTTTTTTGCGGTACGCGGGACTCTCACTGTTGCGGCCTCTCCCGTTGTGGAGCACAGGCTCCGGACGCGCAGGCCCAGCGGCCATGGATCACGGGCCCAGCCGCTCCGCGGCACGCGGTATCCTCCCAGACCGGGGCACGAACCCGTGTCCGCTGCATCGGCAGGCGGACTCTCAACCACTGCGCCCCAGGGAAGCCCCCATAAACGTATTTTAACCACAATAATTTCAAACAGAAACCAATCTCAAATTACTTTCACAGCTATGACTTGATGTCCCCTGCCTCCAGAACTGTGAGAAAATGAATTTCTGTTTATGCCACCCAGTCTATGGTAATTTGCTGTGGCAGCATGGGCTAAGACATCCACACACTGATTAAAAAATGAGAAAAGGGGACTTCTCTGGTGGTGAAGTGGTTAAGAATCTGCCTGCCAGTGCAGGGGACATGGGTTCAATCCCTGGTCCGGGAAGATCCCACATGCCGCAGAGCAGTTACATCCGTGCGCCACAACTACTGAGCCTGCACTCTAGAGCCCACAACTACTGAAGCCCACGTGCTGCAACTACTGAAGCCCTTGTGCTGCAACTACTGAAGCCCGCACGCCTAGAGCCCGTGCTCTGCAACAAGAGAAGCCACCGCAAGAAGAAGCGCCGCTCACCACAACGAGAGAAAGCCCACATGCAGCAACGAAGACCCAATGCAGCCAAAAATAATAAATTAAAAAATTTTAAAAAAAGAGAAAGAGGAAAATCATTTGTTGCCATAGGAGGTGACTATTAAACCAAATCTATACTCTGATAATAAGCAATTTTCATCCCAGTTAATGATGGAAAGCTCTTCTTTCTAGAAGAATTCTAGCTAGGTAAATATGAAGTTGACAATTAGGAAAATCAATGGATGATGATCCTTTTCAGGTGAAAGGATACTAAAGAGTAAGATATTTGCAAAGGACCAAAGCATTAACTTCAGTTTACTTGCGAACTGCAAAAGGAATAAAACGTACCTTCACAAAGAGATCTTGTGGCTCTCACCTTAATCAAGTGATTACACAATTGACCCGACATCACGAACAGTGAGAAAACCTGATATTACACATATATTAACATAATTCAATATGAAGTACTGACATTACACTTGGAGTCTTGCCAAAAATGTTTAACCTGATAATCCAGTCAAACCTTTATACCTGAACTCCCAGTTTGTAAGAAATACAAATTAAAGCATCACCATGAGGAAATCTCCAGGATTAAAAATGGAGGTGTGTGCAGGAGAACCATCATAAATTTTAAAAGACTAAAAACTACATTCAGGGAATCCCCTGGCTAAGACTCAGCGCTTTCACTGCCATTACCAGGGTTCAATCCCTGTCTGAGGAACCAAATCCCGCAAGCCAAAAAAAAACCCCCAAACAAACAAACAAAAAAACCACATTCATATGCAATGTGTAAACCTTAAGCGGATCCTTCAAAACAAAAATCCAAAAAACTATAAAAGACATTTTTTTAAGTAACATGGGAGATATGGGAAAATATGAATATTAGATACTAAGGAATTAACAATTTTCTTACGTAGAATAATGATACTCTGGTTATGTAAAAGAATGCTATTTAGAGGAGATGCATGCTCAGCTTTTGGTAGTGAATTATCTTCATAACAGCAGCATTAACAATTGTTGAATCTAGGCAGTGATGACAGAAGCATACGTTCTTTCAACTCTTCCACTTGAAAATTTTCTTAATAAAAAGTTAAATGAATTATTTGTTTTATTTTTTCTGCCACTTACTTGCCCATAGAATATCTATTTCATAGAACTTGCTCAAGTTCACTGGATAAACTAGGGCTTGGTCAAATGTTTATCTAAATAATGTTTTTCAAAAAAAAAAGTTAAATAAACAGATAAAATGGAACAGTTAATTTTTCTATCTGACTTTTAAAAAAAGGTTGTATTAATGGTGAGAATATGATGAAATGGGCTGCCTCATACAGTGCCAGTGCTAGAGCAATTTACACCCAACTTTCTAGAAAACACCTTGGTCATAAGTTCAGATACTATGACCTAGTAATTTTCTTCCAGTAATCTATCTTAGGGAAATAAACTCAGATTAAAAAGTATTATGGGGGCTTCCCTGGTGGCGCAGTGGTTGAGAGTCCGCCTGCCGATGCAGCGGACACGGGTTCGTGCCCCGGTCCGGGAAGATCCCACACGCTGCGGAGCGGCTGGGCCCGTGAGCCATGGCCGCTGAGCCTGTGCGTCCGGAGCCTGTGCTCCACAACGGGAGAGGCCACAACAGTAAGAGGCCCACGTACCGCAAAAAAAAAAAAAGTATTATGGGACGTCCCTGGTGGCGCACCGGGTTAAGAATCCGCCTGCCAATGCATGGGACACAGGTTCAATCCCTCGTCTGGGAAGATCTCACATGCCGCGGAGCAACTAAGCCTGTGCGCCACAACTACTGGGCCTGCGCTCTAGAGCCCGCGAACCACAACTACTGAAGCCCGTGCGCCTAGAGCCGGTGCTCCACAACAAGAGAAGCCACAACAAGAGAAGCCACCGCAATGAGAAGCCCGCGCACCGCAATGAAGAGTAGCCCTCGCTCGCCGCAACTAGAGAAAGCCCGTGCACAGCAACGAAGACCCAATGCAGCCAAAAATAAATAAATTTATTTAAAAAAAAAGTATTATGTAAAGATATGCCTTTCAGCAGGAAAGGCTATAACAAGAAAAAATAGAAACAACTTATAAATATTTGACAAAAGAATGGTTTAGTCAGGCACTACTAAATATTAATATATAAATACTATTTAATTCTAATACTCAAGTTAAACACTAAATACTTAAAAAGAATATTTAATGCCCTGAAGAAAACACAAGATATATTAAGAGGAAAAAGATATAAAACAGTATACATACAAAGATCTTGATTTGATTAAAAGGATGTTTATATCAACAGCTATCTGTGGTTGATGAGAGACTGTTGCCTAATTTGTCATCTTTGTACATTTCTTCTCAATTCTCATAGAAGAGCAAGGAAACAGGATTAAGAATGCCTGTGTTCCCGACAAATACTAACAGACTGTAAGCTCTTATCCCCATAATCATACTCTTGATTTTGTCGTTACCTAAACCTGCACCTTCTCCGAAATCCACTTCAAGTTTCTCAGATTCCCAACCTCCGTGGATCAAATAAATTCACTTTGGTACTCCAAACCCAGCTATTAGCTGGCTTCATCAAAACAGAACCACTCTCCCTGACTCTCCCTCATTATCAGTCACCTTTAAGGTCCTCACTTCCTGCTTAGCCAGTTTAGATTCCTTGGGCATTCATTATAATCACTCCCTTGCAAATACTCTTGACAACCTTGATACCTTTCTTCCTGCAGTGTACTCATATGGCAAAGCCCTAATGCTAATTAAACTCATTCTCCAATAAACTAAAAAAAAATTTAAAAAAACTTCCTGTGTCTGCCCCAAGCAGCACTGCTGGGGGAGGGAGCAGGGAACAACCACCATTAAGTGGTCTGATGTTCAAGTGAAAACCACAAATCCCAAATAGAAACTTAACATTGCCCTAAGTGTCTCTGCTCCTATTAAAGATTAATCCTTCCACTTATGTTAGGAACACCACCCCCTGTTCTTCTCAAGGACTTTGCACCTTCAGTTACTCCTCTCTCTAGCATAATCAATTTCTCCCATCCATCAACATACAAACATACTCTAATATCTACTAGAAATTTTTTTTTAAAGATCTCTGAAGCCATGGTCTTCTCCAGCTCCCCCTCTTCTCTCCTTCCCTGTAAAAGCAAAACTCCTTTAAAAAGTTGACCATAGTTGCCAGTTCCTCATCTCATTCCTCTTAACAATCCACCCCAATAACACATGCACACCATTCCAATGAAAATATTCCAGTCAAGTTCACAATGATCACACTGCAAATTCAACGGTCATTTCTCCCATTTAAGCAGCATGGCAAAGTTGACCACCTTCTTCTTGGAACTCTGTCTTCTCTTGGCTTCAATGACACCATGCTCTCCTTTGTTGGTTCTCGTCAATTCAACTTCAACATGTGCTACGGAACCAGGACAAAAACCAGATTTTGTCCTAGACCCCTCCTTTTCTAACCGAATTCTCCTAGAGTTAAGTTACCCAGTTTAAGCATCAAATTATACCATCTATGTATCTATGATGCCAAATCTCTCTTCAGATCTAACCTCCAGACTCACATAACAACTGCTTAAATTCTTATCTTCCCCACCTCCAGTGTGCTCTTCCCACTCCTCAACTCAGAAATTAGCACCACCATCCATCTAGTTGCAAAGACAAAAATCTAGGTGTTTTTCCAGCTTCTTCATTATTTCTCTACACCATCAGCAAGCTCTGGTGACTCCACTCTTAAAACATAACCCAAACACTTCTCTTAAGCCTCCTCTATTCCACCCTAACCCCAAGCTACAATCATCTCTTGCCTAGGCTACCTAGAAAGGCTTCCCGAGTTCATTCCTGCCTCCTATCCCCAACCCCACATGGGAAGTGCCTAACAAATTTCCTTCTCCTTCCTTACTAACAAAACCCTCATTTTAATTGGGGAGCAATGTGCTCAGCTAATAAACATTTCCTAGCCTACCTTAAACCAAGAAGTGATTATGACACTGTGGTGAATAAAAAAATAAAAAGAGAGGTTACTGAATGGAACCTCAGATATCTCTTTTAAAGGGAGTGAACTCAGCTGGCGGTGCCTGGTGCCTTTCCCTTTTTACAATTCAGATAGGCTGCCTGGTCCTCTGATAGCCATTCTGAGAGTTTAGGGACAAGGGTCAAACTCCTAAGAATAGTAACCTGAAAGTTAGAAGTAGATTATTAACACTATAAAGCCCCTAACCAAACAACTTTGGGATACTTCCCCTCCAGACTTTTCCTATTTATTTCAATCACTACTACTGTTTCTTTTGTTACATCCAGCAAAACTCAACCTTTAAGTAGTAAACGTTTCCTCACTATCTTCAGGGTCAATTCATTCCCCACAGCAGCCAAAGTGATCTTTTAAAAACACAAATTCTGTCGTTTGCTTTAAATCCTCAAATGGCTTGTGTGTGATCTGGCTCACACCTACATCTCCAACTTCATCTTGCACCATTCTCCTCCCTCACCCACAATACTCCAGCCACAACAACCTCCTTTTGGTTGCTTACACAGAGCAAATTCATTCCCACTTTAGAGCTTTTACACTAACAGTTTCCTCTGATCTGGACTGTTCTTCCCCAGTGACGTGCTTTTATCATTCAGATCTCAATTTAAGTTTACAATTCTAGGATAAGCCTTTTCTGAACACCCAATCAAAAACAACCAATTAATTTCATCTGGACAATATTATTATACAGCTCTGCACTGCATTTATTACTTATTTGTCTGTCTTCCCTTATCCCACTCATTACTATATCCCCAACACATATCATGGTGCCTACCATAGAGAGAGCCCTCAAATATCTGTTAAAGAGCTCTTGGTACTGATAATACAAAGATGGATGAGCCATGATGCCTACCCTTGAGAAGCTTGGAGTCTAATAGGGAAAAACAACTTCAAATGATTAAAAATTACAGATTTCGGTTTAAAGTCCCATGGGAATTGTATTCAATGCTCCCCCACCCCAAAAAACTCTAAATATGTATATATATGTACATAAATAGATAAAAAGGAAAACCAAAATTAAGATGTATCTCTGTATATGTGAAATATTTCATAGACAAACATTTTTTAAAGAAAAGAATTATCTCTGGGAGTGAGATTACCGATAATTTTTACTTTATAATATAGTTCCCGGTATTTTTCAAAGTTTAATAAGTTTCTTACTTTTATATTCACAGAATTTTGACTATTTATTTAAAAGAGAAAAGCAATTAAATGGTTTACATTCTTGACTATATAATTATTAGCTTTCTATGTGCATGTAAGAGTTGATCATCCTAATATATGACTAAGTTAATTCCAATTTATCCTCCCAAGTATTAGTTTAAGGGTTATTCCCAAGGAACTCTTTCCCTGAGTTTAGGTTACCTCACCCTCACAGTTCTCCTTACTTAAACTCAACAAACATAACTAGCTGTTCAATGTCTCACCATCTTACTGGACCATAATTTACTCCATAACAGCATGGACCATGTCTAGCTTATTAACAAACACAGGTGGCATTCAATAAATATTTGTTGAATAAATGAAGAAAAATGTAGAGTTAACTAAAGAGTTTAAACTAAACCATAGGATACAGATGATGTCATATATAATACTAAATAGATGCCCCCTGAGATCTTCAAAGGGGAAAACTACAAAATAAAGCAAAAAAGATTCTCTTCCCACCATCTTATTTCCCCAGTTTTGGGCTTGGACAGTATACCATCCCAATTCAGGACCTGACTACATTATCAACAGAAACCCAACTTCACTGGCGGCCACCTTTATCAACATATTCAATTCTTCCTAGTACCAGAAGCAGGATGAAAGGTATTACTTTCATAGTGCTTGGGGATTAGCTCCCTGGAGCTTAAGAAATACTGAACCTCATTCAGGAAAACAAATGCCTCCTGCTCACCAGGCAATGTGCTAAGCAATGGAGGATGGAAAAATCAGTAAGACAGGTCTATGTCCTCAATGACACACATTCACAGTTCCATCAGACAGATGGAGATAAAGCACGTAAGTAAACACCTAAGGATATAATCAAAGTATGACCAAGCCAAGAGACGTTAAAAAAAGTCTGACATATATAACCTTCTAAAATCTCATCTAGCAATACACACTAAATTCTTGCACATTTGTACCAGCAAGAAACTGGAAATAACCAAATATCCAACGCACAGATGCATAAACTGCAGTATATTCTATACATATATTTTAAAAATAAAGGAACTAGTACAGAATGATTTAAGAAAAATGAAGCACAAAGTGTTTTATATCACTGCTGAAAAGCAATAGTATCAGACAACCCACAACTAAGTACACCAATCCCAAATAGGATGGTTCACATGAAACAAAGAAACCTAAAAGTAAAGCACTCCACAGTCACTTGAGAGAAATGGCTACATATGCTAGTTAGCCCTGCATTTGTAATCACTAGAAAAATCCATAATCACACAAAGACTAAAAATAATGAACAGAGTAACACAGACCTGTCCTAAACCTAGGCAAAGAGCACTTTCAGCAATAGCTCCAAAAGATTAGACACCTATCAAAGATTTGGGCGGGGGGGGGGGGCAGGTGTGGCATACTTTAAATGTTACTAAGCCTATTACATTTCAGGCACCATACTGGATGCTGAAGAGAAAAAGATGAATAAGAATCCTCAAGGAGGGCTTCCCTGGTGGCGCAGTGGTTGAGAGTCCGCCTGCCGATGCAGGGGACACGGGTTCGTGCCCCGGTCCGGGAAGATCCCACATGCCTTGGAGCGGCTGGGCCCGTGAGCCATGGCTGCTGAGCCTGCGCGTCCGGAGCCTGTGCTCCGCGACGGGAGGGGCCACAGCAGTGAGAGGCCCGCGTACCGCAAAAAAAAAAAAAAAAAAAAAAAAAAAAGAATCCTTAAGGAGCCCAATGATCTAGCAGGAGCAAAAAGACATATATACAATTACCAAAAATATAGTAACTGCTCTAAAAAAAAAAAACCCCAACAGGGGCTTCCCTGGTGGCGCAGTGGTTGAGAATCTGCCTGCTAATGCAGGGGACACGGGTTCGAGCCCTGGTCTGGGAGGATCCCACATGCCGCGGAGCAACTAGGCCCGTGAGCCACAACTACTGAGCCTGCGCGTCTGGAGCCTGTGCTCCGCAACAAGAGAGGCCGCGACAGTGAGAGGCCCGCGCACCGCGATGAAGAGTGGCCCCCGCTTGCCGCAACTGGAGAAAGCCCTCGCACAGAAACGAAGACCCAACACAGCAAAAATAAATAAATTAATTAATAAAACAAAGGACTAGTCTTTAAAAAAAAAAAAAAAAAACCCCAACAAAGTGATACTGGAGAAAAAAAAGTAAACTGTGGGTTCAAGAAAAGCTTATCAGGGACTCCCTGATGGTGCAGTGCCAATGTAGGGAACACGGGTTTGAGCCCTGGTCCGGGAAGACCCCACATGCTACGGAGCAACTAAGCCCGTGCACCACAACTACTGAGCCTGCACTCTAGAGCCCATGAGCCACAACTACTGAAGCCCTCGCAC
Source organism: Lagenorhynchus albirostris (assembly GCF_949774975.1). NCBI lineage: Eukaryota > Metazoa > Chordata > Mammalia > Artiodactyla > Delphinidae > Lagenorhynchus > Lagenorhynchus albirostris. Next base: position 84,493,827 of record NC_083098.1, read on the forward strand.
CTAGAGCCCGTGCTCCACAAGAGAAGCCACCGCAATGAGAAGCCCGCGCACCGCAATGAAGAGTAGCCCCCGCTCGCCACAACTAGAGAAAGCCCACGTGCCACAACTAGAGAAAGCCCACATGCAGCAGCAAAGACCCACTGCAGCCAAAAACAAATAAATAAATTTTAAAAAAGGAAAAAAAGAAAAGCTTATCAGAAATGGCATTTTAGGAGAAGTAAGTTTTTCAAAAGGCAAAGAAAGGAGGTTAAGGACTTATTCCAAGCAGACAGAACAACTCAATATAGCTAAAGGCTGGAGGGAGAGTGAGGGTCTGAGGTATGTTCAGGCATACAACTTAAGTTGAGACTTGACAGGAAATAAGGAAAGGTAGGCTAGAACAACAGTAAAAAGGTTTTGACTTCATGCAATAGGGCGTAGACAGTGTAAAGGAAAATGACAAAATAACGTTTTAAAAATTAAATCCAGGGAGGCAGGGCTGGGCCGCGGTGCGGGGCCACCGTCCTCTGCGCTCCTGGGCGTTCCTCCGCGCTGTGAGCCCCACAGGAGGAAGTCACAGGAAAACAATCTGACATCAGATGAGAATCCAAGTCAAAACTGGGTGAAACTGAAAAGAAGTTGGACGTTCCCACTGGCTCCTTAAGTACCTATGGATTATGGCAGGAAAAGTGAAATGGGTCACTGATATCAAGAAGTCATTGCTGGGCTTCCCTGGTGGCGCAGTGGTTGAGAGTCCGCCTGCCGATGCAGGGGACACGGGTTCGTGCCCCAGTCCGGGAAGATCCCACATGCCGCGGAGCGGCTGGGCCCGTGAGCCATGGCCGCTGAGCCTGCGCGTCCGGAGCCTGTGCTCTGCAACGGGAGAGGCCACAACAGTGAGAGGCCCACGTACCTCAAAAAAAAAGAAGTCATTGCTGATAAATAACTCTGAAAAGACAGGATGGGTCCAAGTGACAGAAAACGAGGACTGGAATTTTTACTGGAAGAGCAAGCAAACCATCCGCAATGTTTTTAGTGTCAAAACTGGCTACCAGCTCTCAAATGATCAAATAGTCAACCATTTCCCGAACCACTATGAACTGATGCAGAAGGATCTGATGGTGAAAACCATCAAGAGATACTGGAAAGAGCTGGAGAAGAAAGGGAGTCCTTTAGCAGAGAAGGACGAAAGTGGGAAACACCTCTACCTGGACTTCGTCCCTGTCACCTACATGCTGCCCGCCGACTACAACCTGTTCGTGGAGTTCAGGAAAAGCCCTTCTAGCACCTGGATCATGAAACCTTGTGGCAAAGCTCAGGGAAAGGGCATCTTTCTGATCAACAAGCTCTCACAAATCAAAAAGTGGTCCTGGGACAGCAAAACATCTTCATTCATGACTCAGTACCAAGGAAGCCTACCTGATCTCTCTGTACATTAACAACCCGTTACTAATCAGCGGCAGGAAGTTTGACCTGCGCTTGTATATTCTGGTGTCTACGTACCGCCCACTGCGCTACTACATGCATAAACTTGGATTTTGCTGCTTTTGCACAGTAAAATACACCCCGAGTACCAGTGAGCTGGATAACATGTTTGTTCATCTCACCAACGTTGCCATTCAGAAACAAGGGGAGGACTACAACCACATCCACGGGGGCACGTGGACCGTGAACAACCTGTGGCTCTACCTGGAGAGCATCTGAGGCAAGGAGGTGACCAGCAAGCTGTTCAACGAGATCCACTGGATCTTCATGCAGTCCCTGAAGGCCGTGGCACCCATGATGAACAACGACAAACACTGCTTTGAGTGCTACGGCTACGACATCATCATCGACGCCGAGGTGAATGCTCCCCATCCCTCACTTCCAGCACTGCCAACGACCAAATCCTTAAGTATAACCTGATTAATGACACCCTCAACATCGCGGTCCCTAACGTTGAAATTCCAGACTGTAAATGAAACAAGTCACCCCCAAAGGAAGTCCTTGGCAATTATGAAATTCTGTATGACGAGGAGCTGGCACAAGGCGACAAGGCTGACCAAGGGCTGAGAAGTCCACCGGGCCAGTCGCTGGGGCCCAGAGGGGGGCCGATCGAGAGACTCCAGGACAACCGTCCTCACAACCTGGAAGTGACCTCTAGTGAGATCAAGACTCCAGCCTGGACTTGTCACTGCACCCACCCTTGCTGAAGACCTATTTTGGAAATTTCCTTTTTCTAGAGCTTTTTTCCTTTCCTAAACCCTGTAATAAAGGCACTTCTTTGGAAGGTTAAAAAAAAAAATTAAATCCAGTGGCATGGCGCCAGTTGAATTAGAAGTTGGGACAGACCAAAGGCAGAGAACTAAATGTAAATAAGCAAACTACTTTAATATAAATAGTCCATCTGAGAAATGAAAACCTGACCTAAGATGATTCACGAAAAATGCAAAAGCGGAAACAAAGACTCAGGAGATAAATGGATGATGGAGGACGACGAAATCAGTAACTTACAAAGGACAGTAAGAGAAGTTGAAGAAAAACCAGAAAAGTCGTATCAGAGTAACCGAAAGGGGAAAGCTCTAAGATGGAATTGGAAATGTGGAAGAAAGAGGTACAAAATGGACAATTGCTGAAAAGTTACTTTTTGTTTCACAATTTAGAAGATATTGGTGATGCCTGAAAAAGTAGTTTCAATATGATATGATAGAGATAGAAGAAACCTGAGTACAGAAGTTAAGGAATGAATTAACTTTTAAGAACCAAATACAGGAGAATATCTTTATGATAACCAGAGTAGGAAAAGATTCCTTAAACAAAATACAAAAACCACACCATATAGGAAAAGACAGACAAATTTGGCTACTTTAGAAGTAAACTCAGTAAGATCAAAGATACAATAAAATTAAGTGAAATAAGCCAGCAGAACAAATAATGTATAATAATCAAATTCATAGAGAAAGAAAACAGAATGGTAACTGCCAGGGGTTGAGCATTGAGAAGTAAGGAGTTAGTGTTTAATGGGTACAGAGTTTCAATTTTACAAAAAGCAAAGTCTTGGAGATGGATGGTGGTATTGGTTGTACAACAATGTGAACACACTTAATGCCACTGAAATTGTGCACTTAAATATATACAGGATGAGGGACTTCCCTGGTGATCCTGCAGTTAAGACTCGTCGCTCCCAATGCAGGGGGCCCAGGTTTGATCCCTGACCAGGGAACTAGAGCCTGAATGCTGCAACTAAAAGATCCGGCATGCGACAACGAAAATGCCACGTGCCACAACTAAGACCCCAGTGCAGCAAAATAAATAAATAAATATTTTTTAAATATACAATGAAAAGTTTTATGGGGCTTCCCTGGTGGCGCAGTGGTTGGGAGTCCGCCTGCCGATGCGGTGGATACGGGTTCGTGCCCCGGTCCAGGAAGATCCCACATGCCGCAAAGCGGCTGGGCCCGTCAGCCATGGCTGCTAAGCCTGCGCGTCCGGAGCCTGTGCTCCGCGATGGGAGAGGCCACAACAGTGAGAGGCCCGCGTACCGCAAAAAAAAAAAAAAAAAAAAAAAAGGGTAAGGAATGCAAACACTAATTTTACAAAAGAAAGCCTTATGGCCAATAAACACAAAAACATGCTTAATATCTCTACTGACAAGGAAAATGAAAATTAAAATAAGCTATCATTTCATATCCATCAGACTGACAAAAATCTAAACCTTCCAAATGTCAGGTCCCTAGAATTCTTACTTACTTCTAGAGCAAGTGTAAATTGATACAATCATTGGGAGAATAATGATGCAATATCAAGTCATGTAGAAGATGCAAATACACTCAGATCCTGAAAGTCTACTTCCTATAAAACCCTTATGTGCCCAAGAAAACAACTATAATAATGTTCAATGCATCCTTTTTTATAATCTCTAAAAGTTGGAACTATGCGCCATCAATAAGAGAATGAATTTTTAAAACTGTGACACGAAATACTCTACATAGTAGACCCTTGAACAACGAGGGGGGTTAGGGATACCGACCCCCTGCTCAGACAAAAATCCAAGTATAACTTATAGTTGGTCCTCCATATACCCAGTTCCTCCACATCTTCACATTCAATCAACAGTGGATTGTGTAGTACTGCAGTATTTACTATGGAAAAAAATCCGCATATAAATAGATTCATGCAGTTCAAACCCATGTTGGTCAAGGGTCAACTGTAGTTTAAAACTGAAGAACTAAAAAAAAATAAATTTAAAAAAATAAAATTGAAGAACTAGAGCATATGCATCGTCACAGATAAATCTCAAAAAACAACGCTGAGAAGAAAAGTTGCAGGAGATGTAGAATATTATAAACCATCTATGAAAAAAATTTTTTTTTAAGTTTAAAATACTAAAAAGTGATTTTACACTCAAAAATACTGTGTTTATCAATAGTAAAAACAAAAATATGAATGGGGGGATATACTCAACCCCAGCATAGTGGTTACTTAAAGAAGGAAAGAGAACAGAATGAGCTTTGTCTGTATGTTTTGTTTTATTTCTTGGGGAGGTGGAGGAAGGGCTAAACCCAGTATGAGTTAAGATCTATTAAATCTGGACCATGGATATAAAGGTGTTCATATATTATTTCTTAACTTCTAAGTCTAAAATATAATTTTTTTAAACATCTTTAAAGATAATGGATAGGAAGCAAGCAGCAGATATGATTATACTCTATTCTTTCCACCATAACCAGTAAACAGAGTCAGAGACCTAGTTTTAAACCCCTGTTCCACCAAGTTACTCGACACTGAGGAAACTTACTTAATTTCTTCAGAGCTGCAACTTTCTAATCCATAAAACAAGAATAACACCCATCTCATAAGGCTGTGATATATATAAAATATCGGATAGTAGACATTCAACTACAGGTAGTTACTGTTTTAAATTTGCAGTAAAGGCACTTCCCTGGTGGTCCAGTGGGTAAGACTCCATGCTCCCAGTGCAGGGGGCCCGGGTTCAATCCCTGGCCGGGGAACTAGATCCCGCATGCATGCCACAACTAAGTAGTCCACATGCCGCAACTAAAGATGATGTGCCACAACTAAGACCCGGAGCAGCCAAAATAAATAAATAAATGTTAAATTTGCAGTAAAAGTAAAGAACTAAGGGAGGAAAAGGACAAGGGTTTTGAATGAAATGAACTTGTCTCACCTTTTCAGAATTACATAACAGAACATACGACAGATGTCACATGGATGTGACCACGACTTTCTAGTTTCCAAGACCCAACTTTAAAATAGGGATTTTACAAAGGAATTCAAGATTACACACCAGAGGATTAGCATATGGATTCCACGGTCCAGTTAAAGGAGACCAGAGCCATGTCAAGAAGTCCAAAATAATCCCATTACTCCATATTATATGAAAGGCTCCCAAATAATCTACTTCTTTTTCACTCAGAAAGGTCATTTTAACACAAACTTCTCTCCAATTTATAACTGTCTCCTAAAGAAAGACTAACCAACATCTTCAGAACAAAGCCCACATACATTCTTTTGTATTCCCCTTGGCCACCAGCCCCCAAAGGTTATTTGCACACAAAGAAACAATATCAGTACTAAAGTCCCTCATCATGCTATTAAGCCTTTTCTGGAGGCAAATTCCCGTAGAGCTATCACTAAACCATTGAAGGAAACCTTTATGGTCCAAGGACAACAATAAGCAGAGTATGAAAGTACAGTTAATTTTGACATCTTAGCAGCTATCCATTTACTGAATGTTCCAAGCACTGCTCTAAGCACTGTAAAGCCTCTCTTGATCTCCCTATTTACAGATAAGAAAGCTGAAACAGTCAGTGCTGTAGGTATTAAGCAGAAAAGCCAGGACTGAACGCTGATCTAATTCCAAAGCCCACACTCTTAATCACTAAGCTAAACTCACTACATCATGCTTGGGGAAGTAAGTATCTCTGCCTCCTGGCAGACTTTTCTCACAGTAATAGAGAAAAGCAAAATATATTTAAATACAATACTCAATATTGAACTGTCACCCATGGTTGTACTTAGTTTTATTAGCATTCAGCTTTTATATTGTTTATGAAAAGTACAGTCCCATAAAGCAACCATATATAATGGTTGGAGTAAACTGGTATGCCAAAAGCTTGGGTGAAGTTCACCATTAACCAGATCTGAGTCACTGAGCAACAATCAATCTCTCTAGGCCTCAGTTTCCTGATCTTATAGATGAAGTTTTTGACCTAGATCTAAGGTCTCTTTCAACTTTAACATTCAACACATTTTCTAAGACACTGTTAATGCATGCTTTGAACAAAGACTTTGAAAGTCATCTTTTGAAAACCTTTAAAATGAAATCATATAGTATATGCTCTTATGTCTATCCTTTTACTCAAATATACTCAAAGCAAAAAACAAAAAAACATACTCAGGGCTTCCCTGGTGGCGCAGTGGTTGAGAATCCGCCTACCGATGCAGGGGACGCGGGTTCGTGCCCCGGTCCGGGAGGATCCCACATGCCGCGGAGCGGCTGGGCCCATGAGCCATGGCCGCTGAGCCTGCGCGTCCGGAGCCTGTGCTCCGCAACGGGAGAGGCCACAACAGTGAGAGGCCCGCGTACCGCAAAAAAAAAAACAAAAACAAAAAAAACATACTCAAAGTTAGTCTGTGCTATTAAAAACCAAGAAAATGACTGGAAAGGGGTGGGGTGTGGGGATTCTGATGGTGCTGGTAATATTAATATTCTGTTTGTTTTGGGTGCTGGTCACACTTTATTGTATGTACTTTGTATATTACCATTTATTATTTTGATATGAAAAAGGTGGTTTTTTTCTCCAAAGAAAACTTATGTGTTCTAATTCCACAACTATGTTTGTGTATATCAGAGCTGTGTAACCTTTTTGTTATAAATATATAAATGTGGTGCTATGTGACCACCTAGAGGGGTGGGATAGGGAGGGTGGGAGGGAGACACAAGACGGAGGAGATATGGGGTATATGTATATATATAGCTGATTCACTTTGTTATAAAGCAGAAACTAACACACCACTGTAAAGCAACTATACTCCAATAAACATGTTAAAATAAATATATAAATATATATATATTTATATATATACACATATATATAAAAATGTGTTTCTTGCCTAATTTTGTCCATAACCCTGCTCCCTAGTTCCAGTTCAGGCATCTACAGAAGAGATCATTTACTTGTAAATTACAGTATTCCTGTAATTCCTTTATTACTGTCTCCTGAAATTCGAAGTCAGTCTTAACTTTCCTTCGGAACCTAGCTCAAGAACCTCCCTACATACACATACCCTCAGAACTCCCATAGCATTGATTTTTTGCATCTAACATTTTTATCTTCCTCCAACCAGGTAAGTCTTTTAGGGCTGTTGTCAATATGTTCAATAACTGCTGATAACATATTTACTGAGAAATAAGAATATATTTTCTTTACAAAGGGGTGACCTGCAAAGGGATCCCAAATGCATCTAACTCTGTGCCTGACAGACAGAGATCAAAGCCTTTATAATAACCAAAAAAAAAAAGAGAGAGAGAGAAGAGAGATGCACCCCAAAGAGTATTACTTGGACAGGCTTTTTGTTGTTTTTTTTTTTTTACCTCAAATCTATAACACTTTCCTTGCTCAACCTACACCCAGAACCTCTTAAGGCACACTATCTAAATAAGTTAAACTGATCTATAATTTACATAACTGTAAAAACATACCACTTTTCTATTAGTAAAAAACTGTTCAAATTCTGGTAACATTAGTTTATAGCAGGAAATTTCAGCCTTTTCCTTACATCAAAAAGGAAAACGTTTAAAAGAAAATGATGATAATTAATTGATAAGGGTCAAAGTCTTAAAACAAAAACAGAACATTCAAACCTAGTAGAGCCATGCTATATAATTTTTTGTACCTTTACTTCCCATTCATTCAACTTTTAGAGAAATTATACTACACATCCTACCTAGTTAACAGTCTTAAATGTTCTTCTAAAGAGTTTTGTCTACAGCAGTGGTTCTCAGCATTTGGCAAAGTCTGGAGACATTTTTAGTTGATATGATTGGCAGGGAGAGGGTAGGGAGGTGGAGGGAGGATTGCCTGTGCTATTGGCATCTAGTGCTATTAGTCAGGGATAGTGCTAAACATCCTACAATGCACAGGAGAACCACCCACAACAAAGAATTCATTATCTGCCCCACATAGTGCCAAGGTTGCATGGTCTATAGAAATCAAGAGACTTTCTTCTAAAGATTTGCAACTAGTTCTACACAGAATAATCAAATATATAAAATTTAAAATAAAAGATACAAAAATCCATTTAAATACTTAAGGAAAACGTATACAATAGTAGTTTTCATGAAACCAATTTGTTAATGCCATAGATTTAAATATTCCCTATGAGAATCCTAGAAAATCCTAGCTAGCAAAGTGCAGCTACAATATGAAAAAAACTACAGGTACCATACAGCACAAGAACAAGCAAGAGTATGTGCACTGATTTAAGGGCATTTTACTTCACTGAACATCAAATTTAAAAATATTTTCCATATTGCAATGCAAGTAAAGCTTTAATTACAGGTAACACTTATTTTAATGTTTAAACTAACAAATTAGGTTGTGTTTAAATCCTTTAATCAGTAATACAAACCAGGTTCAATTATTTTTAAATAATTAAAAGTATGCCTACCTTTGGCAAGTCATGACAGCATAGTACAGTATAAACACAAGCAGACTTAGATCTACATCTCAAAGCTACACATTTGCGGACAAATAATTTAACTTCTCTGAATCTCAATTTTCTCATCTAAGAAATAAGAAATCTAATTCAAAGACCTGTTCTTGAGAATTAGCAATAATGTATATAAACAAATGGAACTGAGAGCTCCTCTACAAATGGTGGTTAATTGTTAATACCAATAATAATTGATAGTAAATAATAATACAACCTATGAATACAGATTATAGTTTTATTCTATCCTCATAAGCAACAACTCATTTATGTAATTCAACTCAAAAAATAACCATAAAGTGTACTTTAAATCAATTTTCCATGCCTAGCAACTTTGAAACATTACTTAAAATTCACACTCAGATTTAAATAAACCTGACACATAAAGGACAGACTTCCAAACAGTTTCAGGAAAAAAGGCCTACATGGTTTATTTATTTTGAGTAAATAAAGTATTAGCATGACTCAAAATTCAAAAGGGATCTTTTGATGCCTGTTGCCCAAGACACCCAATGACAGAGAAGCAATCAATGTTACCAATTTCTCATTAATCCTTTCACCTATACAGACAAATACACCTATTCTCCCACTTCTGATACAAAGGGTGGCCTCCTCCCACTATTCTGCACTGTGCTTTTCACATTTAATTTATCTTGGAGGCTGTATTTTAACTAACAACACGCTCCAACAGTGGCCACTTACAACTTCTTATGGCCCGAATTCAGCAAATGTCAGCTATCTTTACTAAGGCACTTAAAAGGGGAAAAAAAAAATCCTTAAAATCAATCAGGAGTCTTAGTAAACACAAGCATATGAAATAAACTTTGGTAAAATGGAGATTTACATGAGGAAATACTTGATTAATTGACCAGCCACTCAAATACTGCATTTACCTACATAAAAAGGAAACACGTGGACGGTACTACAAGTTCTTCAATGAGTTGAAAATAATCAACATAATCCACTTATAGAACTGGACCTAGTAAAATATCAATTAAATAAAATATTGGCGAAAATAAAGCTATTTACTGGTTATATATTCCAATATCTGACCCTTTCCTAAATGTTCTTTTCACTTACTTTCTGGAATAAGTTTCATTCCAGATTTATAAAGGTACTGTCCTTAAAAAAATAAATTTTCCTGTTTGTATTTTCTGTTTTCTTCCTCTGAAACACTATGTCACTTGAAGCAAGGCTTCATCATCCCTTACTCAATATAGAGCTGTATTATTTTAACAATATGTATTACTATAGCAATACAAGATTTCTTTTAAGCATCAATTTAAGTACTAAGAATATCATGGTGAAAAGTCAACTCACATAATGCAGAGACTATATGAATTATAAGAGCAGTAACTTACCACTTTTAATTAATAGAAAATAACGCATTAAAGTCTTATATTAAGTGTCAGGCTTGTACAACCGTATCATAGAAGAAATGTTTTAGGCTACTGGCAACAATATTAGCTGCAAACTTTCATTAGGAAGATATATGTCAACTGTCCTGGAATATATTTTCTTATTAGAGAAAAACTTAGAATCACTGTTTCACTGTATATCAGTACAGGCATTTACGACTCTTTTTCTGCACTGTACCACAAAAATACAAAGTCATCCTTCCATTCAGAGTTTTGGCACTTGAACAAATACAGAGGTCAGAGTACATACACATGCTCTGTAAAACCAATCATTACTTATATACTATTACATTCAGTAAATCTGCTAGGACTTGGCATTTTTAAATAATTTTAAAGAATTTTCTCCATGTCTAACTGGAAAAATACATAATCACTTTAGACTCCAATAAAGTTCAACTGCTATCAGACTTACGTTAATAACTCATCACATACTTAAAATGCTGAATTTCACAAATCATTAAGATCATTAAAGTACCAATGTAAGAGTAAAATACAAATAGCAATAATACATCCAATAATGATATGTGACATCTTGAAAATAACCAGTCAGTATTTTTAAACTCTCTTTGTTGAATCCAAGGAGGAAAACAACCTAGCATTCTTCTTGATTTGGGTATGGAAAAAAAACTGTACTGATTCGTTCATAATTTTGAGTCAAATTACTAAAACACTTTAAATATCTTACATTAATAAGTGCGGCTAATACAAGAGTATCTAAAATTTCCAAAGGACTCAAGGGCAGGTTAAGACAAAAATTTTTTAATCATTTCAGATATAAATATGTTGGGATAAACCTACTTACTTAAAAAGGAAATATAACAATGTATTAATCTGCTGAAACCTCATGTTTTTTAATAGGGATGTTCTTCAAAAGTAAGAATCAAGTTAACTATGAGGGACATCATAATGACAACTATGAGGGACATCATAGTGAAGTTTCATGGCACAACACAACAGTGTCACAGAGGCACTGTCTTGGGACACTCTGTAACTTGTAGACAGTATTTTGAAATAAGCTTCTCGTACACTCCATTATTTTATCCTAATCCTAGCTAAAAATATTTAAATGCCTTTAATACACCAAACAACTTGCCTTTACCCAGTCAAAAAGCTTTAGATGTCAATCGAAAAGAGGCCTAGACGTCGGGGTAAGTAGAAATGAGATAACGGTCTAATATGGAATTAATTTCCTATCTCAGGTGAAAATTCCCTTATCCCCCCCCAACTCAAAGAAGACAGCACCCCATTATGCCTTCTCTTCTCTCCCAATACCGAACTGAGAGGGAGTAACTCTGAACGTCCTTCTTTCATCAATACCTAAGGACTCGCATCGCTCCTTCCTTAAGGAAAGGACCGTGGCGGCCAGACCAGTTATAACCCAGAATACCCTTAAAAAGAGTGGGCCTTTGGGCAGCGCGGCTCTCCGGATCCAGTTACCACCTTTCCCCTTCCCCCAACCCACTTCCCGGGCTTTCTCAGGCTCGGCCTGCTCCCTCCCCACCCTAGAGCCACACTTCCAGCTGTTGCCACTGCCTTGGGGCTCTCTCTAGAGCTCACACCCCGCCGATAAGCGCCCCTCCTCCATCCGCCCCCCTAGCCGTATTCCTCCCCAAACCACCCGCCCGCGAGACCGTCCATCCCAGGGCCCTGGGAGGGGAGGGGAAAACGGCGGAAGGAGGGGGAGACTGCTGCTTCCCCACAAGCAGAAGGGTGGCAGCAAAGCAGGCCACCCGGGGGTTACCAGGGATATTGGGGTCGCCACTGGAAGGGCCCTCCCGCCCTGGGCTGAGGTGGGGGACGTCCGGGAGTTCATTTCTGACCTCCTCGCTCTTCAGCACCTCCTTGAACTCCCGCTTGATTCGCTGCACCGCGATGTTGGCCATGTCTCCGCCCGCAGCTGATTCGTACCCGCCTCCTCCGCCACCGTTACGACCACCGCCACCGCCGCCACCTCTTCCTCCACCGCCTCCTCCCTCTGCGAGTCACACCGGTGCACACGAACGCGGCCAACGCCACCCCTGCCGCCGCGCTCTCCTGAGCGTGGAATCACCTCCGCGCCCGGCCACCAAAATGGCGCCGGGTCCGCGCATGCGCACGACGCTGACCCGGCCGGGCGGCGCAGCCGCTGCCGTCGTAGCCCCTTACGCCACAGTCGCGAACCCGCGCCGCGTTGCGCCGCGCCTCGCGTCTCTGCCCGAGCTGCGGCCGCGTGGCTCCGCCCTGCCGGCGTTTGGGGCCAGGAGGGTGCGGCTTCTGCGCCGGCCGGCGCTACCCAGGCCTCCCCGGTCTGCTCCGGCGCCTCCTCCTCCGTACGAACCAATGTGATATGGTCGAGGCTTCCAGAATTTAGCCTCTAACCGAAGGTTCGAATCCAACCTGACCGGTTCACGCGGCCCCACTCGGCTCAGAGCGCCGCCCTGACTCAGCCAGACCCAGAACCCACGGGATTAATGTAGTCGTGTGTGTCTAGTGTCTGAAAACACTGTCCCGGAACTCAGTCCGGCCCATTTTCTATTGGTAAAGAAAATCTACTGCGGTTCGTTTTTGTTCTGAAGCCATTATAATACTGTTACTACAATCATCCCAGGATCTTTCCAGGTATAACAAATCATTAAATTAAGTATGGTCATTGTTGGGTCTCAGTTGTATCTAAGACCGCTTACTCCACAGAGATGCCTGAGAGTTCAGAAGCCGGATGTTGATCTTTGACCTACTTAGATAATTGATGTCAAGCCGTGGAACTAAAACCATAGTTTTTAAACTTGAATGTACATCAGAATCCCTGGAGAGCTTGTTTAAAAACAAAAAAAAAAGATTGCTGGAGTGTAGTGTGGGCCTAATAATTTGCATTTTTAACAAGTTCCCAGGTGCTTCTGCTCCTGCTGCTGGTTCAGGGACCACACTATGAGAACCACTGAACTAAGCCCTGTAAAAATAGTTTATAAAGTGAACAATGGAGAAATAGTTGCTTCTTGGGGACGAAGGGCAGCTTCTGTAAGCCTAGGGTCTACAACAGTGTCTGGAGCTAGTAGGCAGTCAATAAATATTGAATGAATAAATGAGTAAAGATAAGAGTAAAATGTTTTAAGTGGAAAGTAAATTTGAAAGTGGTTGCTAGGGCTTCCAGTAACTAATATGGTTTTGATGCTGAGGGATGCTTTGAATAGAGAACATTTTGTAATAACTAATAACGTTTATTTAGGAGTTTATATTTCTTGAATTTCTTTCACCTAACCAATCAGTAAAGTGTCCTATTAGAAGAATATCATAAATACACCGTCTTAGCAAAAATTACCAAAATTGTGGCAGTAGAAAAGAAAATAGCCACTGGGGGGTGAATCATTCAGTGGAGGCACATGGCAAAAAAGAATTTATTGAACTCCTGCCGCGGGAACCAAGAGAGGATTTTAAATTCCAGCTCTCCTCCATACCAGCTCTCTCGGCCAAACTTGGTTTCCTCTTCTGCAAAATAAGGAAGCTGGATGAGATGATCTCTTTCAAGTTTTAAGAGTTTAGAAATCTAAAACATCATCTCGAAACATTCCCGTAAATGGACTAATTAACTGTAAAACCCTTCCAGCAGAGCCCCCTAGTGGTCCTAACAGGAACCGACTATACATGTGGGTCATGGCCCAATAAATTATTGGTATAATGTGTAAATCATGCAATGCTATGTGAATTTGTGCTAGTACATTAAAAATAGTAATTTCGAAGTGTGCAAAAATTTTTTGAATACTTTACATTTATCACCTTCATTCAGTCCCCAGTATTAATCTTGGAACTTCAAAGAAATTTACAACACTCAAATCACTGGGAGACTAATTAGAAGGGTATGCTAATTTCTGTGGGGAAGAGAGGTTTGGTAATTTTTAAATGCACATAATCACTGGTCCTGAAATTCCACTTTCAGTCCATTTTTACAGTCCTTCCAGAGAATGAGGCAACTGCATATAAACTGACCTGAGACGATCCTCAAAATACATTCTAAGGGAAAAAGAGCATTATGCTAAAAGCAATGTGGTATCCTGGATTGGACCCTAGAACCACAAGGACATAATTAGTGAAATCTGAATAAATTCTGTAATTTAGTTAGTAGTATTGTAGCAATGTTAATTTCCTAGTTTTGACATGGTACTATGATTGTGTAAGATTCTAACAGTAGTAGAAGTGAGTAGAGTATACAAGATTCTCTAAAATTTTCTGTAAATACAAAATTATTCCAAAAGAAAAATTTTATTTAAAAAAACCACTATTCAGTCCAGATTGTGTGTAGTATACCACAAAGTATGTGATGGAAGAAAGGAATATGCTTGTGAATCCATAAAATATCACTGGAAAAATACATCAGAAACTGACAGCATCATTGTAAAACAACTATACCCCAATGAAAATAAATAAATAAATAAAATAAAAATGTACAGAACATTAAAAAGAAAAAAAGAGAAACTGACAGCAGTGGTTATCTCTGAGAAAACAGCTTAAGTTCCTTGGGGAAGGCAAAGTGGGAGACTTTTCATCATGTATCCCATTGTAAATTTTACCTGTTCAAAACTAATTTTTAAAAAATGAGTTTCCAGTAATGCAGATTATAAGCTCTTCACTATTATGATCTAGTTCTGATTGCTTACTTCATTACATAATAAATTAAACAAATAATTATTGAATGCCTACTATGTGCCAGGCATAATCTAAGCCCTGGAGGCATACTAGTGAACAAGACCAAAAAAACCCTCGAATCGTAAAAGGATTTGCATTCTAGCAAGGATAAGGAAAAATTCATCTCAAAGTATAGTCTGAAGGCACCTGGGGGGTCCCGGAGATGTCTTCAGGAGTCAATGTGCAATGCCCAAACTATTATCATAATAAAACTAAGATATTATTTGCCTTTTTACTGTGTTGACATATGCACTGATGATGTAGAAGCAGTAGTGTGCAAAAAATTACTAGTAATAATTTTACTAATGCTATACACTCACTATTTGAAAATGCCAGTTTCACTTTAGAATGTCTTCAGTGAAGCAATAGAATTTTTTAAATTTATTTATTTTATTTATTTGTTTTTTTGACTGCGTTGGGTCTTCATTGCTGCACGCGGGCTTTCTCTAGTTGTGGCGAGCGGGGACTACCCTTCATTGCGGTGCGTGGGCTTCTCATTGCAGTGGCTTCTCGGAGCACGGGCTCTAGGCACGCGGCCTTCATTAGTTGTGGCACATAGGCTCAGGCTCTAGAGCGCAGGCTCAGTAGTCTTGGCGCACTGGCATAGTTGCTCTGCCGCATGTGGGATCTTCCCAGTCCAGGGCTCGAACCCATGTCCGCTGCATTGGCAGGCGGATTCTTAACCACTGCACCACCAGGGATGCCCCAGAAATTATTTTATTAAACTTCGACTTCAAAGTACATGTCAATATTCTATATGATACATAGGAAAGGTACATAAAGGACTTCTGCATACCAAAGTTCATAGTAAAGCACTTGTGCAAATGGTTGCGTTGCAAGCTGAACTTAGCCACTTTTTTCATGGAACACCATTTTTACTTAAAATAATGATTGAGACAAACTATGTTTATTAAGAGTTGGGTATTTGGCAGGCGTTTTATCAAAAATGAACAAGGTAAGCCTATCATGTCAAGGAAAACAACTGGCAGAATTTGTTGAAATGATAAAATTCAAGCTTTCAACTGAAAATTAGAGGGTTTTTTTTTTAACCCATAAGAAAACTTTTTAATATGCGTCTTATTTTTTAACAAATTATATACAGGAAGTTCTACACATATAATGTATGTACATTATAAACCACACAGATATTTTTTAAATGATACAAAGGCAAATAGGTTCTAATATTTTCTTTTCCTAACTCCTAAGGCTTAGAAAATTAGAGTTTTAGAAAACATATCTGCCACTGTGACTTGACAGCTTCCCAATATGCTTAAAGACCTTTCTGATTAAGTTGGGTGATATTAATAAATGTGATTGCTAGAAATTATGCAATGACGTATGTCAACGTTTGGAAGCTCTGCATAAGTTAGTGAGGCAATAGTTTCCAAATGACCAATGCATGATGTCACAAAATCATGCATGGGTAAAACATCCATTCAAGGATCAAGACAGACCAATGGATTTTAATGTAACAGAATACAAAAAGTTCATTCATAACATTT
Source organism: Lagenorhynchus albirostris (assembly GCF_949774975.1). Taxonomy (NCBI): domain Eukaryota; kingdom Metazoa; phylum Chordata; class Mammalia; order Artiodactyla; family Delphinidae; genus Lagenorhynchus; species Lagenorhynchus albirostris. The sequence goes on from NC_083098.1 coordinate 84,510,097, forward strand.
CAGATTCCATATTGCACCTAACCTTTGAGAAACTACCATTTGCCTAGATTTAGTTATCTGAAAAAAGTTATTAAAATATTCTTTCCCTTTCCAACTACGTATCTGCGTGAGGCTGGATTTTCTTCATGTACTTCAACCAAAACAACATGTGCAACATATTGAATGCAAAGACATACATGAAAATCCAGCTGTGTTCTATTAAGCCAGGCATTAAAGAGATTTTGTTTGGGAAATATAGTTATTTTTCACTGAAGTTATACTATTTATATAAGCATGTATGGATTTTATTATAGTTATTAATAAATGTTTCAATAACTTCTCAGTTTTAATTTCTAACACAATGTTGTTTAACCCACATAAACAAATGCTTTTTGGAATCCTCAATATTTTTGAAGAGTGTAAAGGAGAACATCTGAGTATACCGTGCTGCTTAAGCATGAGATTTAGATCTAAAAAGTTTCCCAATTTCAGAATATATAATATATGTAAACATTATTTATGTGAACGTTGTGAAATTGGCTTTAGATGGATGGAGGAAAGTTCATCTGGTAACTCTTCTGATGTCTCTAACAGAACAATGTGTTTTGATGTGTTGAAGCACATAAAAAGAAATGTGACAAGGGATAATTGTGCTTAGCTGACCCCTGATAATACTCGCCTACATTGGAACTGTTCAAGTCTTACTTTTTGTAGCTTCTGATAGTTACTATTACTGCTCTACAGATTCAAATTTCCTGTTCTAAATGCAGAGCAATATTTTTTTTTCCTACAGCCCTTTCCTGACCTTGTGTTTTGCCAGCTTTTTGAGACTTTTTTCTTGCGTCTCTTACCAATGCCTATTCTATCCAAGTCTGTCATTTAACTCTCTTTTTGAAACACTCAGTCATAACTCTAAAGTCATTTTGCATTTTTTCTCCACTTTCACTGAGTCCTTATGGTTCCCATCTTGTTAGCTCCTCTCCTTGTTACCCACCCCAGCTGGGGTGAGGAGCTCTAGCAGCAAGAGTAGAAAGCAGCATTTAGATCTGCAGTCAAACTGCATATTGATTGTAATGCACACTGTATTATCCCAAATATAGAGAATAGATCAGAAACCCCACCATTGTGGCTTTCAGAATATCTGCAGCATGGAGTAGAAAGCTTGTTTCAGTAGCACAGAATATGCTTCCTTGCCTTAAATTACTTATTGTTCCTGTCATGCACAGAAGTTCGTTAGGTGGGAGGTTTTTTAGGAAAGGACCTCATAATTCCACTCTGTCCAAGGAATATGCAGCTACAACTGGGACATGGCTATAGGACCTTCATACTCCACAGTCAATACACCAGCCACCGTTCTGGTAGACTGCCCTCTGCTGATCATCCCATTTGTTTTTGCTGAGTTCATGAATTCCTTTCTGTCCTCTAAACCAGAGGCCTCTCTTTTAGAGCCTAGAATCACTGGAGCCCCAATGCAAAACTCCCAATCCTCCAGAAGCTACTCTTCAAAATCCTCTTCCTCTGGTTGTCTCAAAGGCCATGAACTAGTCAACATGGGACTTCCTGCTAATTAAAATCCACAACTAGTTTCTACCTACTCAGCCCCTCAATTATGTCAGTTATTTTTTTTAATATTTATTTATTTGGTTGCGCTAGGTCTTAGTTGCGGCACTCTGGTTCCTCGTTGCCACATGCGGGATCTGGTTCCCTGACCAGGGATCAAACCTGGACCCCCTGCATTGAGAGCATGGAGTCTTAACCACTGGACCACCAGGGAAGTCCCACTTATGTCAATCATTTATCTTTCATTTAGAATACAGATTTTCACAAATCATATAAGCCTCATCAAATTGGCCAGATATTCTTTGTTTGCTCCTCCAAATCCACTCTCCAATGTTTTCTACTTTGTGTGCCTAGATGCTGGAAGTATGCGCTACCAAGTAGCTGTTACATGTAGAAAGCTTTCTTACCATCTGGATTCCAGTTGAGCATGGCCAGTGGAAGGCTCTGGCAGGAGATGAAGCCAAGGGTTAACAATGCTACCTTTCCCTACCAAAGCCCGCAGTTCTGATAGCTCTTTCCTTCAACTGCAGCTACAGCTACTGCTATAGCTCTTTCAAGATCCCAGTAATCATGCTCCCCTATCCTTTCAAGCCTAGAGGTGCCAAGAGCTCCCTGCTGTTGTTAGCCTTTGCCAGCTTCCTTTAACTTTTGTAAACAGTCTCTTTTTTTTTTTTTTTTTTTGCAGTACGCGGGCCTCTCACTGTTGTGCCCTCTCCCGTTGCGGAGCACAGGCTCCAGACCCACAGGCTTAGCGGCCATGGCTCACGGGCCCAGCCGTTCTGAGGCATGTGGGATCTTCCCGGACCGGGGCACGAACCCGTGTCCCCTGCATCGGCAGGCAGACTCTCAACCACTGCGCCACCACGGAAGCCCCATGTAAACAGTCTCTTAACAAACCCTTCTCAATATCCACCGGCTTCCAGCCAGGATCCTGTCTGATACACCAAGGTAAAACCATAAGTTCTTACTCTCCTGGATGTTGTTATTATTGAGAAAAATTGCCTGTTGATCTCTCCTGCTCTACAGCCTCTACATCAGGATTACTTAGAGGAGCTCAGAGTTATAGCTTTCCCCACTAAGGTGAAACTCTGAAGGGCCAACTGAGGTATTACCCTAAGAACAATAGATAAATATCTTTCCCTTTATTGGTGCTCCCTGTAGTGGCGATTCACACCGACTTCCACCTCTTTATAGCTGGGCATTTCAACTGTACGATCCTAGGGAGTGACTCCTTTCCAGGGTGAACAATCCAGCTTTATCTCTTTCCCTAGAGGCTTAGGGAAGCATATACAAAAGAATTCCCCCATACCCTCTGAAGTTAGCAAGCACCATGACTCAGACACTCTCGGGAGACCCTACAGTAACATAATGAAAATCATAATTGAAAGCAGCAGGAGACATATTTATCATATAAATATCTCAGCAAAAGCACTGTGCTCAGCATTTTTTTTTAATTTTAAATTTTATTTTATTTATTTTTTTATACAGCAGGTTCTTATTAGTCATCAATTTTATACACATCAGTGTATACATGTCAATCCCAATTGCCCAATTCATCACACCACCATCCCCACCCCCCAGCAGCTTTCCCCCCTTGGTGTCCATACGTTTGTTCTCTACATCTGTGTCTCAACTTCTGCCCTGCAAACCGGTTCATCTGTACTGTTTTTCTAGGTTCCACATACATGCGTTAATATACGATATTTGTTTTTCTCTTTCTGACTTACTTCACTCTGTATGACAGTCTCTAGATCCACCCATGTCTCAACAAATGACCCAATTTCGTTCCTTTTTATGACTGAGTAATATTCCATTGTATATATGTACCACATCTTCCTTATTCATTCGTCTGTCAATGGGCATTTAGGTTGCTTCCATGACCTGGCTATTGTAAATAGTGCTGCAATGAACATTGGGGTGTATGCGTCATTTTGAATTATGGTTGTCCTAGGGTATATGCCCAGTAGTGGGATTGCTGGATCATATAGTAATCCTATTTTTAGTTTTTTAAGGAACCTCCATACTGTTCTCCATAGTGGCTGTATCAATTTACATTCCCACGAACAGTGCAAGAGGGTTCCCTTTTCTCCACACCCTCTCCAGCATTTGTTGTTTGTAAATTTTCTGATGATGCCCATTCTAACTGGTGTGAGGTGATACCTCATTGTAGTTTTGATTTGCATTTCTCTAATAATTAGTGATGTTGAGCGGCTTTTCATGTGCTTCTTGGCCATCTGTAGGTCTTCTTTGGAGAAATGTCTATTTAGGTCTTCTGCCCATTTTTGGATTGGGTTGTTTGTTTCTTTAATATTGAGGTGCATGAGCTGTTTATATATTTTGGAGATTAATCCTTTGTCCGTTGATTCGTTTGCAAATATTTTCCCCCATTCTGAGGGTTGTATTTTGGTCTTGTTTATGGTTTCCTTTGCTGTGCAAAAGCTTTGGAGTTTCATTAGGTCCCATTTGTATATTTTTGTTTTTATTTCCATTACTCTAGGAGGTGGATCAAAAAAGATCTTACTGTGATTTATGTCAAAGAGTGTTCTTCCTTTGTTTTCCTCTAAGAGTTTTATAGTGTCCGGTCTTACATTGAGGTCTTGAATCCATTTTTAGTTTATTTTTGTGTATGGTGTTAGGGAGTGTTCTAATTTCATTCTTTCACATGTAGCTTTCACATGTAGGTCCAGTTTTCCCAGCACCACTTATTGAAGAGACTGTCTTTTCTCCATTGTATATCCTTGCCTCCTTTGTCATAGATTAGTTGACCGTAGGTGCGTGGGTTTATCTCTGGGCTTTCTATGTTGTTCCATTGATCTTTGTTGCTGTTTTTGTGCCAGTACCATATTGTCTTGATTACTATAGTTTTGTAGTGTAGTCTGAAGTCAGGGGGTCTGATTCCTCCCGCTCCGTTTTTTTCCCTCAAGACTTCTTGGGCTATTCGGGGTATTCTGTGTCTCCATACAAATTTTAAGATTTTTTGTTCTAGTTCTGTAAAAAATGCCATTGGTAATTTGATAGGGATTGCATTGAACCTGTAGATTGCTTTGGGTAGTATAGTCATTTTCACAATATTAATCCTTCCAATCCAAGAACATGGTATATCTCTCCATCTGTTGGTATCATCTTTAATTTCTTTCATCAGTGTCTTATAGTTTTCTGCATACAGGTCTTTTGTCTCCCTAGGTAGGTTTATTGCTAGGTATTTTATTCTTTTTGTTGCAGTGGTAAATGGAAGTGTTTCCTTAATTTCTCTTTCAGATTTTTCATCATTAGTGTATAGGAATGCACGTGATTTCTGTGCATTAATTTTGTATCCTGCAACTTTACCAGATTCATTGATTAGCTCTAGTAGTTTTCTGGTGGCATCTTTAGGATTCTCTATGTATAGTATCATGTCATCTGCAAACAGTGACAGTTTTACTTCTTCTTTTCCAATTTGGATTCCTTTTATTTCCTTTTCTTCTCTGATTGCCGTGGCTAGGACTTCCAAAACTATGTTGAATAATAGTGGTGTAAATGGACCTCCTTGTCTCATTCCTGAGCTTAGAGGAAATGCTTTCACTTTTTCACCATTGAGAATGATGTTGCTGTGGGTTTGTCATATATGGCCTTTATTATGTTGAGGTAGGTTCCCTCTATGCCCACTTTCTGGAGAGTTGTTTTTAATCATAAATGGGTGTTGAATTTTGTCAAAAGCTTTTTCTACATCTATTGAGATGATCATATGGTATTTCTTCTTCAGTTTGTTAATATGGTGTATCACATTGATTGATTTGCGTATATTGAAGAATCCTTGCATCCCTGGGATAAATCCCACTTGATTATGGTGTGTGATCCTTTTAATGTGTTGTTGGATTCTGTTTGCTAGTATTTTGTGATTTTTGCATCTGTATTCATCAGTGCTATTGCTCTATAATTTTCTTTTTTTGTAGTATCCTTGTCTGATTTTGGTATCAGGGTGATGGTGGCCTCATAGAATGAGTTTGGGAGTGTTCCTTCCTCCGCAAATTTTTGGAAGTGTTTGAGGAGGATGGGTGTTGGCTCTTCTCTAAATGTTTGATAGAATTCACGTGTGAAGCCATCTGGTCCTGGACTTTTGTTTGTTGGAAGATTTTTAATCACAATTTCAGTTTCATTACTTGTGATTGTTTTGTTCATATTTTCTATTTCTTCCTGGTTCAGTCTTGGAAGATGATACCTTTCTAAGAATTTGTCCATTTCTTCCAGGTTGTCACTTTATTGGCATAGAGTTGCTTGTAGTAGTCTTTTAGGATGCTTTGTATTTCTGCTGTGTCTGTTGTAACTTCTCCTTTGTCATTTCTAATTTTATTGATTTGAGTCCTCTCCTTCTTTTTCTTGATGAGTCTGGCTAAAGGTTTAGCAATTTTGTTTATCTTCTCAAAGAAACAGCTTTTAGTTTTATTGATCTTTGCTACTGTTTTCTTTGTTTCTATTTCATTTATTTCTGCTCTGATCTTTATGATTTCTTTCCTTCTGCTAACTTTGGGTTTTGTTTGTTCTTCTTTCTCTAGTTCCTTTAGGTGTAAGGTTAGATTGTTTATTTGAGATTTTCCTGTTTCTTGAGGTAGGCTTGTATAGCTATAAACTTCCCTCTTAAAACTGCTTTTTGCTGCATCCCGTAGGTTTTGGATCATCGTGTTTTCATTGTCATTTGTCTCTAGGTATTTTTTGATTTCCTCTTTGATTTCTTCAATGATCTCTTGGTTATTTAGTAACGTATTGTTTAGCCTCCATGTGTTTGTGGGGTTTTTTATGTTTTTTTCTCTGTAATTCATTTCTAATCTCATAGCATTGTGGTCAGAAAAGATGCTTGATATGATTTCAATTTTCTTAAATTTACTGAGGCTTGATTTGTGACCCAAGATGTGATCTATCCTGGAGAATGTTTCGTGTGCACTTGAGAGGAAAGTGTAATCTGCTGGTTTTGGATGGAATGTCCTATAAATATCAATTAAATCTATCTGGTCTATTGTGTCACTTAAAGCTTGTGTTTCTGTATTAATTTTCTGTTTGGATGATCTGTCCATTGGTGTAAGTGAGGTGTTAAAGTCCCCCACTATTATTGTGTTACTGTCGATTTCCTCTTTTATAGCTGTTAGCAGTTGCCTTACGTATTGAGGTGCTCCTATGTTGGGTGCATATATATTTATAATTGTTACATCTTCTTGGATTGATCCCTTGATCATTATGTAGTGTCCTTCCTTGTCTCTTGTAACATTCTTTATTTTACCTGTTTTTTTTTTTCTTTTTTTGCGGTACGTGGGCCTCTCACTATTGTGGCCTCTCCCATTGCAGAGCACAGGCTCCGGACACACAGGCTCAGCGGCCATGGCTCACAGGCCCAGCCACTCCGCGGCATGTGGGATTTTCCCAGACCAGGGCACGAACCCATGTCCCCTGCATTGGCAGGTGGACCCTCAACCACTGTGCCACCAGGGAAGCCCACATTCTTTATTTTAAAGTCTATTTTATCTGATATGAGTATTGCTACTCCAGTTTTCTTTTGATTTCCATTTGCATGAAATATCTCTTTCCATCCCCTCACTTTCAGTCTGTATGTGTCCCTAGGTCTGAAGTGGGTCTCTTGTAAACAGCATATATATGGGTCTTGTTTTTCTATCCATTAATGAAGCCTGTGTCTTTTGGTTGGAGCATTTAATCCATTCACGTTTAAGCTAATTATCGATATGTATGTTCCTATGACCATTTTCTTAATTGTTTTGGGTTTGTTTTTGTAGGTCCCTTTCTTCTTTTGTGTTTCCCACTTAGAGAAGTTCCTTTAGCATTTGTTGTAGAGCTGGTTTGGTGGTGCTGAATTCTCTTAGCTTTTGCTTGTCTGTAAAGCTTTTGATTTCTCCGTCGAATCTGAATGAGATCCTTGCTGGGTAGAGTAATCTTGGTTGTAGTTCTTCCCTTTCATCACTTTAAGTATATCATGCCACTCCCTTCTGGCTTGTATTGTTTCTGCTGAGAAATCAGCTGTTAACCTTATGGGAGTTCCCTTGTATGTTATTTGTTGTTTTTCCCTTGCTGCTTTCAATAATTTTTCTTTGTCTTTAATTTTTGCCAATTTGATTACTATGTGTCTCAGCATGTTTCTCCTTGGGTTTATCCTGTGTGGTACTCACTGCGCTTCCTGGACTTCGGTGGCTATTTCCTTTCCCATGTTAGGGAAGTTTTCGACTGTAATCTTTTCAAATATTTTCTCTGGTCCTTTCTCTCTCTCTTCTCCTTCTGGGACCCCTAAAATGCGAATATTGTTGCGTTTAATGTTGTCGCAGAGGTCTCTTAGGCTGTCTTCATTTCTTTTCATTCTTTTTTCTTTATTCTGTTCCACAGCAGTGAATTCCACCATTCTGTCTTCCATGTCACTTATCCGTTCTTCTGCCTCAGTTACTCTGCTATTGATTCCTTCTAGTGTAGTTTTCATTTCAGTTATTGTATTGTTCATCTCTGTTTGTTGTTGTTCATCTCTGTTGTTTGTTCTTTAATTCTTCTAGGTCTTTGTTAAACATTTCTTGCATCATTTCAATCTTTGTCTCCATTCTTTTTCCGAGGTCTTGGATGATCTTCACTATCATTATTCTGAATTCTTTTTCTGGAAGGTTGCCTATCTCCCCTTCATTTAGTTGTTTTTCTGGGGTTTTATCTTGTTCCTTCATCTGGTACATAACCCTCTGCCTTTTCATCTTGTCTGTCTTTCTGTGAATGTGGTTTTTGTTCCACAGGCTGCAGGATTCTGTGCTCAGAATTTGATGCAACTACATTTTATTCTTTTTACAGTGATTTTGATGGGGACTTCCCTGGCAGTCCAATGGTTAAGACTCTGCGCATCCACTGCAGGGGGTGTAGGTTGGACCCCTGGTTGGGGTACTAAGATCATGCATGCTACACGGTGCAGCCAAAAAATAAAAATAAAGTCTTAATATAATTAATTTTAAAAAGTGATTTTGATGTGTTAACAGTAGTATGAGTTCTTATACATCTCTAACCTATTAGCATAACATTTTATTAAGTTGACATTAGGAAGGAAGTTAAAGAAAAAATAGTTTAAAGTAGCATTTTGTAACTTAGTATTCCACAGTTTTGTTTCTTTTTTGTTTGTTTGTTTTAATAAGTTTTTACATTTTTTAATATATATATTTTTTATTTTTATTTTTTGGCTGCGTCGAGTCTTCATTGAGGCATGCAGGATCTTTCCTTGCAGTGCACAGCCTCTTTCTTGCAGCACCAGGCTTCTCTCTAGTTGTGGTGTGCACGTTTTCTCTTCTCTAGTTGTGGTGTGTGGGTTTTCTCTTCTCAAGTTGTGGCTCACGGGCTCCAGAGCACATGGGCTCTGTGGTTTGCAGCATGTGGGCTCTCTTGTTGAGGAGCACAAGCTTAATAGTTGTGGCTTGCGGGCTTAGTTGCCCTGCAGCATGTGGGATCTTAGTTCCCCAACCAGGGATCGAACCCATGTACCCTGCATTGGATGGTGGATTTTTTACCACTGGACCACCAGGGAAGTCCCAGTATTCCACAGTTTTGTATTCTTGATTAAGGAAGCTACATTCTTACATTTCCCAAATGAAAAGTACAGGAAAGCACTTAGCTACTACAACAATTAGAGTTTCAAATATGTGTAGACTAGTATGTAGACTGAGCACACTTACTGCTAAATAGAATTATTTTTTAAAAACACAAAGCCTTATTCTTCACACTGGATAATTAGATTTTTAGATTTCTGTCATTTTATTTTATTTTTTAAATTAATTAATTTATTTTTGGCTGTGTTGGGTCCTTGTTTCTGTGTGAGGGCTTTCTCCAGTTGTGGTGAGCAGGGACCACTCTTCATCGCGGTGCGCAGGCCTCTCACTGTCGCAGCCTATCTTGTTGCGGAGCACAGGCTCCAGACGCGCAGGCTCAGTAGTTGTGGCTCACGGGCCCAGTTGCTCTGCGGCATGTGGGATCTTCCCAGACCAGGGCTCAAACCCGTGTCCCCTGCATTGGCAGGCAGATTCTCAACCACTGTGCCACCAGGGAAGCCCCTTATTTTATTTTTTAAAATAAATTTATTTATTTATTTATTTTTGGCTGCATTGGGTCTTCGTTCCTGCCCGTGGGCTTTCTCTAGTTGCAGCGAGCGGGGGCTACTCTTCATTGCAGTGCACGGTTGTCTCGTTGTGGTGGCTTCTCTTTTTGTGGAGCACAGGCTCTAGGTACACAGGCTTCAGTATTTGTGGCTTGCGGGCTCTAGAGTGCAGGCTCAGTAGTTGTGGCCCACGGGCTTAGCTGCTCTGTGGCACGTGGGATCTTCCCAGACCAGGGCTCGAACCCATGTCCCCTGCCTTGGCAGATGGATTCTTATCCACTGCGCCACCAGGGAAGTCCCAGATTTCTATACAGGTTCTTGCTAGGCTTCCTTGCAACCCCTCATCTCAGGCTTTTTTATTTTTTGAAATTTTTGTAAAATATACAAACATAAAATTTACTCTTACCCATTTTTTAAAAATATTTATTTGTTTTTATTTTTGGCTGTGTTGGGTCTTCATTGCTGTGCACAGGCTTTCTCTAGTTGTGGCAAGCAGGGGGCTACTCTTTGTTGTGGTACACAGGCTTCTCATTGCCGTGGCTTCTCTTGTTGCAGAGCACAGGCTCTAGGCGTGTGGTTTTCAGTAATTGTGGCACACGGGCTCAGTAGTTGTGGCTCGCGGGCTCTGGAGCACAGGCTCAGTAGTTGTGGTGCAGGGGCTTAGTTGCTCCATGGCATGTGGGATCTTCCTGTGCCAGGGATCAAACCCATGTCCCCTGCTTTGGCAAGCGAATTCCTAACCACTGCACCACCAGGGAAGCCTTACTCTTACCCATTTTTAAGTGTGCTGTTCAGTGGCATTAAATACATTCACATTGTGTAACCATCACCACCATACATCTCTGGAACTTTTTCATCATCCCAAATTGAAACTGTACATCCATTAAAAAATAACTTTCCATTCCTCTCTTCTTGCAGCCCCCAGTAACCGTTATCCTACTTTCTGTATCTATGAACTTGACCATTCTAGGTATCTCATGTAAGTTGAATCAGACAATATTTGTCCTTTTGTGTCTGTCTTATTTCACTTAACAATGTTTTCAAATTTCATCCACTCTGTAGCATGTATAAGGATTTCCTTCCTTTTTAAGACTGAAAAATTTAAGATTCCATTGTACATATATGTCACATTTTGTTTATTTGTTCATCATCCATCAAAGGACAACTGGGTTTTTTTCATCTTTTAGCTACTGTGCATAATGCTGCTATGAACATGGGTGTGCCAATTCTCTCTTTGAGACCCTGCTTCAGATCTTTTGAATATATACCCGGAAGTAAAATTGGTGGATCGTTTGGTAATTCTATTTAATTTTTTGAGGAACCACCATACCATTATCCACAGTGGCTGTGCCATTTCACATTCCCACCAGCAGTTCACAGGGGTTCAGATTTTTCTACATCTTTGTCAACACTCATTACTTTCTGTTTTCTTGGTAATAGCTATCCTAATGGGTGTGAGGTAGTATCACATTGTGGTTTTGATATGAATTTCCCTAGTGATTAGTGATGTTAAGCATCTTTTCATGTGCTTATTGACATTTGTATATCTTCTTTGGAGAAGTGTCTATGTATGTCCATTGCTTATTTTTGAATCAGGTTGTTTGTTTTGTTGTTGTTGAGTTGTTGGAGGTTTTTAAATATATATATGTATTTTGGATATTAATCCCTTATTCAGATATATGATTTGCAAATATTTTCTCCTATTTTGTGGGTCAACTTTTCACTAACTTGATAGTGTCTTTTAATGCAAAAAGTTTTACATTTTGATGAAGTCCAATTTTTTTTTTGTCACCCATGCTTTTGGTGTCATATCTAAAAAAATCATTGTCAAATGCATTGTCATAAGATTTTCCCCTATGTTTTCTTCCAAGGCTTTTATAGTATGTGGATATCCAGTTTTCCCAGTATCATTTGTTGAAGAGACAGTCCTTTCCCTGTTGAAGGGCCTTGGACTTGTCAAAAATCATCTCAAGCTTTTAACCACAGAAGGTTATTCTTATCTTTCTTCCCAGGCAAAGCCATATATTTGAAGAAATGACACTATAATTATCAGTATTTATGGATGCTCAAGTAACTATGACACAAGGGGTACATGGAGAAATAAGATATGGACTCTGGTCCTGAAACTATCAATTTGTTGGGGAAGATAGAATATCTCATTAAAAGACAACTACAAATACAGGATAGCACATGCTAATTTTAAAATAAATGACACAGAAATTACATGTCTCGAGAGTTCAGAGGTTGTGGTTTTAGGAATGGATTTTAAATATGAAGTTACCAGTATGTACACAAATGTTCATAGCAGAATTTTTCATATCAACCAATAAAAATAGAAACAATGCAAATGTCCATCAGCTGATGGATAAACAATATGTGGATATATATATACACACAATGAAATAGTATTCAGTAATTAAAAGAAAGAAAGTACTGACACATGGTGTAACATGGATAAACCTTAATAACATTATGCTAAGTGGAAGAAACCAGTCACAATGGACCACATATTGTATTATTCCATTTTTATGAAATGTCAAGAATAGGGAAATCCATACAAAGTAAATTACTGGTTACCTAGGTATGGAGGATAGTGGAGGAACAGAAGGGAGGAATGGAAAGTGACTGCTAATGGGCATGGCATTTGTTTTGGGGGTGATGAGAATATTCTGAAACTGATTATGATGGTGATTGTAGGTTGAATCGTGTGGTATGCAAATTGTATCCCAATAAAGATGTTATTTGAAAAATAAACACAAATAAAAAACCTCACCAACCACATCTCTCTAGGGAAAAATACGAATTTTATCATATGAGATCATATACATCTCAATAAAGCAGTTAATAAAAAAGAAAGAAAAGATAGTAATCCAGAAAGAACTATAGTCTGGGCCAGATGACCTGTTTCTCTTAGGTTTATATAATCCTATCAGAAACAGTGCAAAAGAGTGTGAATTTTTAATATCTGAGGCAATGAGTAATTATTGAAAGTTTTTGATTAAGGTAATGAAATACTAAAACTGTGTTTTAGGAAGATTGATACTGGCGGCTCTCAGTAGGCTGGACTGGAATGGAGAGGGACTGGAAGAGGGAAGCCTGCTTGGGTGGCTGTTAAAATATTCTAGAACAGTAGTTTCCAAATTCTGTCCAACAGTGTCCGTATCACCTAGGAACTTGTTAGAAATGCAATTCTTGGTTCCCACCTCCGAGCTAGAATCAGAAACTCTAGATTAGGGTCCAGCAATCTGTGTTTTAATAAATCCTCCTGGTGATTCTGATGCAGGAAAATACTGAGAATATTTCTGCTCTAGGAGAAAAGTAATGGGTATCTGAAAGAAAGTGGTAATAATGTGAATGAAGAAAAGCTTATGATGTGTAGGTAATATATTTCCAGCCAGCTATTTGAAAATAAAGGCAAGAGGAAGGAAGGAAGCAAAGAAAATTCACAGATTTCCTTTGGTATCATTAACAGAAATAAGGAGGCGAGAAAGAGATGCAGGTATAGGAAGAAGACAGGGAGTTCAAATGTTTACATTCTGAGCTGATTTATGAAGCGAACACTGTTAATTGCCTATCCAAATTTATTTCCCTCACCTGCCCCATCCTCCTTCTTAGCCAAGTCCCTTTTTGTTCAAGCGTTCATCCTCCACGCAGCCGTGTGCTCAAGGGAGTCTAGGTCCCTCCTAAGACCTAAACGGCGACCTAATCTTAATTAGATTAGGCATAAGCATGTGCCATAATTCTGGCCAGTGAGCAATGAAGGGAAATCTGTGGGGGGTCTGAGATAGAAGGAGCTTTCTTCAAAAGGACTTAAAGCAGGGTCATTCCTTTTTCCCTGCCTCTGGGTTATAACACTGAGGTGGAACTCATGACTGTGAGGGTACTATTTAACAGTGATCTGGAAGTTCTAAACAGTTCAAAATTCCAAGGAATAAAAGGAACATTTTGAGTGCTTAGTTAGTGTTAGGCATGCTTCAGGTACTTTACACATGTGATTATGTTATTAAAATGTAAATTAGGGCGTCCCTGGTGGCGCAGTGGTTGAGAGTCCGCCTGCTGATACAGGGGACACGGGTTCGTGTCCCGGTCCGGGAAGATCCCACATGCCACGGAGCGGCTGCGCCCGTGAGCCATGGCCGCTGAGCCTGCGCGTCCGGAGCCTGTGCTGCGCAACGGGTGAGGCCACAACAGTGAGAGGCCTGCGTACCGCAAAAAAAAAAAAAAAAAAAAAAAAAAAATGTAAATTAACTTTTAATCTATAATAACCTCATTTTGCAGATGAGGAAACTGAAACATGGCAAATTAAGTAACTTGCCCAACACAAAGTTAAATACTAGGAAGTGAAAAAGACAGGATTCCCATAGGTCTTTGACTCCAGAGCCTACACCCTTAACTTCAATGCTTAAATTACAGTGATCAGAAAACAAGGGACAAGATTATAATTATTTGTACATGCTCTGACTGTTTACAAAAGAAAGAAAAAGTATCAATTGGAAAATTTTTTGGAAATATTGAATTCAGTACATGTAAAAAATTAATTAGTGTAAATCTCAACTAACTAGAACTGGGAGATCAGAATAGGGAACTCTCACGCCCTGCAATGATAACAGAACCCAACAGGAAGGAGGAAGACTCCTTTTTTTTCCCCCCGGCAAGGACTCAGCCAGTGAAAAGCTATGGACTCTCTGTTTACTACAACCCTCCCAAATCCTTTTGCATCCTATAAAAGTGTTCTTCCCTTGCCATGAGGGGGACTGCATATGGTTGCAGATCCCAAATTGCAATCCTCTGCTGATCCCAAATAAACCCATCTTTGCTGAAGAGATATCTGGCAGAATACTTGTTTTAGGTTAACATTTTGGTGGCCCATATAGGGACCAGAGAAGACCCCAGAAGACTCTGGGGCTGGTGAGCAAAGAGGTGCAGTTCCTACAAATTGAGCCCATTGTACTCACTGCTTTTGTCACCGACCCTGAAGCTTGGAGGTACATCTTTCTCCAGGATCCAAGCTCACACCCTTTTTGCATTTTGAAGGTCCCCAGGTTTTTAAGGTTTTTTTCTTCCAAGTTAAGTCCTGGTTCTGTATTCGAGTACTTGTTTGGCACTTTGTTCTGATTTTTAGATCAGACTGTTTGAATCAAAGGTGGCTGACAATGCCTTCAGCCCATTCCTTTGGAAACAGGGGCTGCTTCATGGAAACTGTGCCAGGTTTTTCAGCTGGAAACTGGCTTTAAAAAGCCTTTGGTCTGGCTCCTCCAGGACCAAGCTGTTTCCTTAGAATTGACTGTGATTAACTTGCAAACAGTTTGAACTGAGCTGTTTGAACTGTAAGGTGTTTGAGCTGTTTTAAAATTATTCTTTAGGGACTTCCCTGGTGGCGCAGTGGATAAGACCACATTCCCAATGCAGGGGGCCCAGGTTCAATCCCTGTTCAGGGAACTAGATCCCGCATGCATGCTGCAACTAAGGAGCTGGTGAGCTGCAACTAAAGAGCCCACCTGCCACAACTAAGACCTGACACAACCAAATAAATAATAAAAAAATTTTTTTAATAAATTAAAAAAAAATAAAATTAACCTCTGAGAATTGAAATCCAAGTTATCTAAATATTTTGAGGGTGCTCCCTCCACAGGTTTCCAGCTGATTTTATGTTTAAGAACAATGGTCCTTGCCATGCTCATTTCTAACTAAATGGACTGACCTGACCAAAGGCAATTTAGAATATCAGTGACCATTATGGAGAGCTCTTGAAATTCTCAAACTTAATTTCCTTAAAACCAAATTTAATTAAAATAGCTCAAAAATTTCAAGAACTGAGTGGAATGGTTATTTCATCTGGTATTTTGAGGCTTCCCAACATTATCAGGAGTCTAAATTTGCCTCTGTAAAATAAAATTTTTTTTTCTTTTGCATGTTTTTTTTTTAACATCTTTATTGGAGTATAATTGCTTTACAATGGTATGTTAGCTTCAGCTTCACAATAAAATGAATCAGTTATATACATACATATATTCCCATATCTCTTCCCGCTTGCGTCTCCCTCCCTCCCACCCTCCCTATCCCACCCCTCCAGGCGGTCACAAAGCACCGAGCTGATCTCCCTGTGCTATGCGGCTGCTTCCCACTAGCTATTTACCTTACGTTTGGTAGTGTATATATGTCCATGCCTCTTTATCGCTTTGTCACCGTTTACCCTTCCCCCTCCCCATAACCTCAAGTCCATTCTCTAGTAAGTCTGTGTCTTTATTCCTGTTTCACCCCTAGGTTTTTCATGACATTTTTTTTTTAAATTCCATATATATGTGTTAGCATACGGTATTTGTCTTTCTCTTTCTGACTTACTTCACTCTGTATGACAGACTCTAGGTCTATCCACCTCATTACAAATAGCTCAATTTCGTCTCTTTTTATGGCTGAGTAATATTCCATTGTATATATGTGCCACATCTTCTTTATCCATTCATCCGATGATGGACACTTAGGTTGTTTCCATCTCCGGGCTATTGTAAATAGAGCTGCAATGAACATTTTGGTACATGACTCTTTTTGAATTATGGTTTTCTCAGGGTATATGCCCAGTAGTGGGATTGCTGGGTCATATAGTAGTTCTATTTGTAGCTTTTTAAGGAACCTCCATACTGTTCTCCACAGTGGCTGTATCAATTTACATTCCCACCAACAGTGTAAGAGGGTTCCCTTTTCTCCACACCCTCTCCAGCATTTACTGTTTCTAGATTTTTTGATGATGGCCATTCTGACTGGTGTGAGATGATATCTCATTGTAGTTTTGATTTGCATTTCTCTCATGATTAGTGATGTTGAGCATTCTTTCATGTGTTTGTTGGCACTCTGTATATCTTCTTTGGAGAAATGTCTATTTAGGTCTTCTGCCCATTTTTGGATTGGGTTGTTTGTTTTTTTGTTATTAAGCTGCATGAGCTGCTTATAAATTTTGGAGATCAATCCTTTGTCAGTTGCTTCATTTGCAAATATTTTCTCTCATTCTGAGGGTTGTCTTTTGGTCTTCTTTATGGTTTCCTTTGCTGTGCAAAAGCTTTTAAGTTTCATTAGGTCCCATTTGTTTACTCTTGTTTTTATTTCCATTTCTCTAGGAGGTGGGTCAAAAAGGACCTTGCTGTGATTTATGTCATAGAGTGTTCTGCCTATGTTTTCCTCTAAGAGTTTGATAGTTTCTGGCCTTACATTTAGGTCTTTAATCCATTTTGAGCTTATTTTTGTGTATGGTGTTAGGGAGTGATCTAATTTCATACCTTTACATGTAGCTGTCCAGTTTTCCCAGCACCACTTATTGAATAGGCTGTCCTTTCTCCACTGTACATTTCTGCCTCCTTTGTCAAAGATAAGGTGACCATATGTGCGTGGGTTTATCTCTGGGCTTTCTATCCTGTTCCATTGATCTATCTTTCTGTTTTTGTGCCAGTACCATACCGTCTTGATAACTGTAGCTTTGTAGTATAGTCTGAAGTCTGGGAGCCTGATTCCTCCAGTTCCTTCTTTCGTTCTCAAAATTGCTTTGGCTATTCGGGGTCTTTTGTGTTTCCATACAAATTGTGAAATTTTTTGTTCTAGTTCTGTGAAAAATGCCAGTGGTAGTTTGATAGGGATTGCATTGAATCTATAGATTGCTTTCGGTAGTAGAGTCATTTTCACAATGTTGATTCTTCCAATCCAAGAACATGGTATATCTCTCCATCTATTTGTATCGTCTTTAATTTCTTTCATCAGTGTCTTATAATTTTCTGCATACAGATCTTTTGTCTCCTTAGGTAGGTTTATTCCTAGATATTTTATTCTTTTTGTTGCAATGGTAAATGGGAGTGTTTTCTTGATTTCACTTTCAGATTTTTCATCATTAGTATATAGGAATGCCAGAGATTTCTGTGCATTAATTTTGTATCCTGCCACTTTACCAAATTCATTGATTAGCTCTAGTAGTTTTCTGGTAGCATCTTTAGGGTTCTCTATGTATAGGATCATGTCATCTGCAAACAGTGACAGCTTTACTTCTTTTCCGATTTGGATTCCTTTTATTTCCTTTTCTTCTCTGATTGCTGTGGCTAAAACGTCCAAAACTATGTTGAATAAGAGTGGTGAGAGTGGGCAACCTTGTCTTGTTCCTGATCTTAGTGGAAATGCTTTCAGTTTTTCACCATTGAGGATGATGTTTGCTGTGGGCTTGTCATATATGGCCTTTATTATGTTGAGGAAAGTTCCCTCTATGCCTACTTTCTGCAGGGTTTTTATCATAAATGGGTGTTGAATTTTGTCAAAAGCTTTCTCTGCATCTATTGAGATGATCATATGGTTTTTCTCCTTCAGTTTGTTAATATGGTTTATCACATTGATAGATTTGCGTATATTGAAGAATCCTTGCATTCCTGGAATAAACCCCACTTGATCATGGTGTATGATCCTTTTAATGTGCTGTTGGATTCTGTTTGCTAGTATTTTGTTGAGGATTTTTGCATCTATGTTCATCAGTGATATTGGCCTGTAGTTTTCTTTCTTTGTGACATCCTTGTCTGGTTTTGGTATCAAGGTGATGGTGAAATAAAATTTTAAGATGAAATAAGGCAAACAATTAAAGACAAAATGACTCCCAAAGCTTCAGGCCCTTCTTCCTTGGCTTCTTTATTTCAGGCTCTGCCTCCAGTGCCGTCTTGTCTCTCTCCTGCTCCACCTCTGGTGCCATCTTCCCACTTCCTTTCTATGCCACCTATACCTCCTCTATACCCTCAAATTCCCCCACACAAACTCTGTCACCAAACTTCCTCTTTTCTCTGAAACTTTTCCGACTCCCTGAACTTGTCAGAACCTATCCCTTTAAAATTAAGCCTTCTGAGGATCCAAATGCCAAATCCTTCATTTCTTGTATTCCCTAGACTAAAACTGAACTGCAAGCCATAGTCAAATATTTTCCCAAAGTAACTGAAGATCCTCACAGATTTGCTGAGGAATTTAATATTGTCATTCAAACTTATTGACCTGGTTTTTCTGACATATATCAGCTAGTTCATATGCTTATTGGTGAAGGACAGGCCCAGCAATTAGATGAAAACTGCTAATTGGGAAAATCCTGAAAGTTCTCTAGAATTACAACCAGGAGACCAGTCTGCTAACTTACTATATAATCAGGTTTGGGCAATTGCTAGGCAACTTCACCAAGCAGTTCCTAGAACTTTTCCAAAGCCCATTGATTGGAACAAAATTCAGACTTGCACACAAAAGTCTGATGAATCTGTTCATGTCTATCACAATTGATTTCATATTATTTTTGAAAATCCGGTCTTCCATCAGATGTTGATTCCACCTGGGTAGCTTTTAATTCTATGTTTATTAATTGGCCAAACCAGGACCTTTCCCTCTAGTAAAAAGGACCAGGATGGAATGGAAAACTATATCCACTCCATATTTAGTTAATCTGTCAAATCAGCTCTCTCACACTCTAGATGAGTCACCTGAAAGGAAGACCACCAAAAATCTTAATCTTCAACTGCAGCAAATGAATGCTTCTAAATGAAACCCAAACCCTCCTAGTTTCTGCTATTATTGCAAGGAGCAAGGACTTTGGAAAAGAGAGTGTTACAAATGTAAGCACTTTAAGTGTCTTCAGTCCTCTAATCAGCCTTTCCAACATCCTCCCAATTCTCAATGACAGGGTTCTGAGGAACTACAAGGGTTCTTCCCAATTCTCCCTTTTAATTAGCTTGGAGAAACATTTCTCCAGATTGGGGATTAATCTCTTTCAGTTCTAACTGACACTGGAGCCACACTCTTGATGCTTGACCCCACTGCTATAAAACAGCCCCTGCCTCAGAGTACTAAAACAGTTCAAATAGTGGGGATCACTAATGAACCTCAAGAGATACCTGTCTCTGAACCTGTTCCCATTTGTTTAGGCCCTTTGAGAGATACACACCCTTTTCTCCTAATTTCTCCACCCTTACCCATTTATTAGGCTTGAGACTTCTTAGAGAAATATAGTGCCAGAATTTCTCTCTCCCAAAAGTGCGAAATAATTCTAGAATTTGACAGTAGTTATCAAAATAACCCACCAGGTGAATTAAATGATCCTTTGACATTTTTAATTTGTTCTATCTCTGACAGTACTAGAACAGATTCTGGAAGCACCTTCCTAATGGACAAAATTTCCAGCTGATGTTGGCAGAATTCATAGCTCACTTCCCATCCCCATTCAAATAGATCCCTCAAAACCTCTTCGCAGAATTAATTAATACTCTGTGTGTAAAGGAGCCCTTCAAGGCATACAGCCAATAATAGAAGATTTTAAGGCTCACAGCCTCATTATCCCTTGTACTAGCCACTGTAACAACTCCCAATTTACCAGTGAGAAAACCTAAGGGCTGAGGGTACAGGTTTGTCCAGGACCTCCAAGCAATAAACAACATCGTTATCAACACCCTGTTTTTCACAGCCTTGATACTGTTACTAACTTGCATTCCCACAGGATGTAAATTCTCTGCTGTAATTGATTTATGCAGTGCATTCTTTAGTATTTCAGTTGATGAAGCTAGCCAATATCTTTTTGCCTTTGCTTGGGAAGAAAAACAATTCACTTGGACAGTGATGACTCAGGGTTTTACTGAGAATACTTATGTCTCGAAGATCATGAAGGCTGATTTCAACGATATAAAGTTCCCTAGAGGCCCTACTTTGTTGCTGTATGTGGATAATTTGCTCTCCTTCTCAAGCCTCCTCACAGGAAGGCAGCATTCATTTACTAAATTTTTTTCACTGTTGTGGCCTCTCCCGTTGCGGAGCACAGGCTCTGGACGCACAGGCTCAGCGGCCATGGCTCACGGGCCTAGCCGCTCCGCGGCATGTGGGATCTTCCCGGACCGGGGCACGAACCCGTGTCCCCTGCATCGGCAGGCGGACTCTCAACCACTGCGCCACCAGGGAAGCCCCATTTACTAAAATTTTTAGCCTTAAAAAAAAAACAAAAAAAATTTAGCTTTAAAGGGACATAAGATAGCCAAAGAAAAATTACAGTTTGCCCAAACCCAGGTTTGATACTGAGGGCATCTGAAATCAAAACAAGGGTTCCACCTAGATCCAGATAGATTTCATGGTGTTCTAAGTGTCCCCAAACCCAAAACTAAACACCAACTGCAAGGTTTTCTTGAGCTATTTGGTTATTGCTGAAATTGGATTCCAAATTTTTCTCTTATGGCAAAACCTCTATTTTACTGAACAATAACAACCTCGACCCAATTTTATGGGAAGAATGGGACCACAGGCCTTAAAGGAGAGTTTGATGAACCCACCTGCCCTGGGCATCCCAATGATCAGATTCCCCTTTTCCTTTTTGTATATGAAAAGTAGAGACTTCCCTGGTGGCGCAGTGGTTAAGAATCTGCCTGCCAATTCAGGGGACACAGGTTCGAGCCCTGGTCCAGGAAGATCCCACATGCCTGGGAGCAACTAAGCCCACGAGCCACAACTACTGAGCCCACACGCTGCAACTACTGAAGCCTGCGCTCCTAGAGCCCATGCTCCACAACAAGAGAAGCCACTGTAATGAGAAGCCCATGCACTGCAATGAATAGTAGCCCTGCTTGCCACAACTAGAGAAAGCCTGTGTGCAGCAACAAAGACCCAACCCAGCCAAAAATAAATAAATAAAATATTAAATTACTTAAAAAAAAAGAAAGAAAAATAAAGTAATGTCCTTGGGGTACTCACCCAAAAATACAGGGACCACCATCAACCCGTAGAGTATTATAGCCAGCCATAGGGAACACACGGATACCTCCCTCATTGCCTTAGAACAATTACAGCCACCGCCCTTTTGATTAAGACCAAGAAAATCAGCGTGGGATCCCTTTTAACTATTTTTATACCTTATGAAATAGAAATTCTCCCGAATTCTTATCACACTCAACATTTCTCATCAACCACATTACCTCCTATGAGGTCCTTTTGTTAACTGCTCCTCACAAAGCTCTTTTACAATGTAGTGACCTTAACCCTGCTACTATTTTCCCCTTTGTCACTGATGAAGTCCCTCACAACTGCTTAATGCTGATGGATCACCTCCTGACTCCTCATAATGATCTACAAGAAACTCTTGTAGGTAATGCTGACTTTTTATAGTTCACGGATGGTTCTTATTTAAAAGGTCAAATGATGGCAAATGTTGTGCTGGGTATACCATTGCAACTCCTTTGATGTTGCTGAAGCAGCATTTTTACCTAAGGCTACTTCAGCCCAACACGCTGAATTATATGCTCTTACATGGACTTGTATTTTAGCCAAGGATAAAACTGCCTGTATGTATACTTATAGTAGATATGTTTTCAGAGTAACTCATGATTTTGGAATGCTGTGGAAGCAATGTGGCTTCCTTCCTTACAAAAATAAAAATGGTCCCTAAGTTCAGGAATTATTAGATGCAATACTTTTACTTGCCCCTTTAGCTATTAATTACTAACATTTCAGGGAATTCTAAACTTAACTCTTCGGAAGCTAAGGGAAATTACCTTGCTGATATTTCCACAAGGAATGCTGCCCTTAAAGGGACCAACAGCAGCCAAAGCTCTGTCATTGTCCATAGGGATATTACCCCAAATGATAACTTCGAAAAACTGGCTAGAAAAGGCCAGCAATTGGCCTCAGAAAAGGAAAAACAAGATTGGAAATTCAACAATTGTTGGTTTGATAAAAAAGAAAAAGCTCTGGTTTGGACTAAATAACAACCCAGTCCTATCAGAGACTCTAAAATTTCCACTCCTCACCACCGGACATGAATTAAACCATTGGTCTACTGACAAAATGATAGCCTTCTTTTTTTTTTTTTTTGCGGTACGCGGGCCCCTCACCGTTGTGGCCTCTCCCGTTGCGGAGCACAGGCTCCGGACGCGCAGGCTCAGCGGCCATGGCTCACGGGCCCAGCTGGTCCACGGCATGTGGGATCTTCCCGGACCGGGGCACGAACCCGTGTCCCCTGTATCGGCAGGCGGACTTCCGACCGCTGCGCCACCAGGGAAGCCCCATGACAGCCTTCTTGAATCACCATTGATGGGAAAACATTAACAGGGCCACAAAAAGTGCCTGACTCACTTGTCCCATTTATCCGAAGTACAACCCAATGAAGTCTGTTTGTACTGCTCCCAGACATTTTGAAGTGCCCGATGGACCATTCAAGTTCTGGCAAATGTATTTCATACAACTTCCTCCTTCTCATGGATATAAATATATTTGTAGTCATGGTCTATTTGTTTTCACACTGAACTGAAGCCACCATTACAGTATCATACAGAATAGTTTCACTGGCCTAAAATATCCTCTGTGAATGAAGTGACGAATAAATGAATGGCTGTCATAAGCCCACGTGGTCATTGGCTCTGAAACAAAATTACCTCAGTTTGAATCTCATCTCACCACTTACTAGCTGTGTGATCTTGGACAAAATGACTTAACCTTTCTGTATTTCAGCTCCCTCATCTGAAATTGCTATAATTGTTACCTTATAGGATTGTTATGAAGATTTAAAATCTAGCACAGACTTCTCCTTCCTGGGAGAAATGGAGCAGATGTACTTTTCCCTATTCCTTCCACTAAATGCAACTAAAATCCCTGGATATTCTATATAAAACAAAATATAAGGAAACTCTAAGAAATGTAGAGGGAAAGCAGACCAGCTAAAGATGTCAGGACCCAAGGAGGAATATAGTGGTGAGCTCCTTGGGTTTTCTTTTCACCAAATATATTCCAGTCTGGATACTGGAGAAGCCAGCAGCCTGGAAACACCAATGGTTTCAGACAGAAAAAAAAAAAAAAAAGCCCCAAGAGAAACCTGCTCTCTCCAGCCAAAGGACCAGGAAAGGGGCAGTCTAGCAAAACAGAAAACCTTTAAACAATAACTGCTTTACTTTAGGCAAACATCACAGAAAAGAACTGAGGCTCCACCCACACAATCTCCCATAAAGGCCCAGTGGGGAGCCAAGACTTCCACTCTTTCCAGGCTGTAATGAGTCATTCCACACCCCCTGCCAGGGTAGTAACAGAGAAAGCCAAATGGAGAGCCATGACTTTCATCTCTGCTTGGTGGTAAAGAGCACCAGATCCTCCCCGCCCCATAGTTAAGGTCTCCCAGTGGAGACCTTATGGCGAGCCTGGACTTTCATCCGCACCCAAGGCACCCATCCTCCTCCTTGTCCAGTGATGTCAGAGTAAGCCTAGTAGACAGCCAGGACTTTCACCACCTCTCAGTGGTAACAATGCCATATGCCCCTCCACGGAGTTGGCAGAGGCCGCAGAGGGAGCCAGAACTCCCACCCCAACTCAGCAGTAATGAAATGCCCCTCCCTCCACCGAGGGTATCACAGAGGAGAGCCAAGACTTCTTCTCACACCTGACAGTGATGAGGTAGCAATCTCCTTTACCCACCAGAGCAGCGTCAGAGGAGCCTTGCTAAAACACAAGCTCTAAATAAGATCTAGAGTCTTATTAGAACATCCCAAATGCCCAGGTTTCAGTAAAAAAATCACTCATCATACCAAAAACCAAGAAAATCTCAAAGCGAATGAGAAAAAGACAATTAACAAATGCCAACACGAAGGTGACACAGATGTTAGAATTAGTTAACAAGGATTTTAAAGTGGCCATCAATTGCAATTATAAGCATACTTGAAACAAATGAAAAAATAGAAAGTTTCAGCAAAGAAATAGAACGTCTTAGAAAAGAAATAGGTTATAAAGGAGACCCAAACGGTAATTTAGAACTAAAAAATACAATAACCCAAATAAAAATCTTGATGGATGGGCTCAACAGAAGAATGGAAATTTGAAAGAAATAACCTAGCCTGAACAACAGAGAAAATGGATTTTTAAAAAAATTAACAGATGAAACCTGGAGATATATGTATACATATAGCTGATTCACTTTGTTATACAGCAGAAACTAACACAACACTGTAAAGCAATTATACTCCAATAAAGATGTAAAAATGAAAAACAACAATAACAACAAAAATTAACAGAATCTTGAGGACCAGTGAGACTATAACAAAAAATCTAACATTCATACCATCAGAGCCCTGAAGGAGAGGAGGAAGACAATAGGGCTAAAAAAGCATTTGAAGAAATAATGGATGAAAATCTTTCAAATCTGGCAAAAAAACATAAACATGCAGTTCATGACTATATGACTGAACTCCAAACAGGATACTTAAAGAAATTATGTCAAGGCACATCATAATCAATTTTCTGAAAACTGAAGACAAAGAAAAATCTTGAAAGCAGTCAGAGAGAAATGAAACACCTATAGAGGAGAACAATTGGAATAATAGCAGATTTCTCATCAGAAACCACAGAGGCCAAAAAGAAGGCTCACAAAACTTTTGATGTGCTGAAAGAGAAGAACTGTCAACCCAGAATTCTGCATCCAGAGACAATATCCTTCAGAAATGAAGGATCAATTGAGACAACCTCAGATGAAGGAAAACCAATAGAATATGACACCAAATTCACCAAATTAAACCTACCCTAAGACAATGGTCAAGGGAAGTTCTCTTCTAAACAGAAAGAAAATGATAAAAGAAAAAATCTTGGAACAACAAGAAGGAAAAAAGGGCTTGCTTCCCTAGTGGTGCAGTTGTTAAGAATCCACCTGCCAATGCAGGGGACACGGGTTCGAGCCCTGGTCCGGGAAGATCCCACAAGCCACAGAGCAACTAAGCCCATGCGCCACAACTACTGACCCTGCGCCCTAGAGCCGGTGCTCTGTAACAGGAGAAGCCACCGCAATGAGAAGCCTGCGCGTCGCAATGAAGAGTCGCCCCCGCTCGCCGCAACTAGAGAAAGCCCATGCGCAGCAACGAAGACCCAACGCAGCCAAAAATAAATAAATAAAGTAAATAAATTTATTTTAAAAAAAGAAGGAAAAAAGAACACTGAAAGAGCAAAAATATAGGTAAATACAGTAGACTTTCCTTGTCTTGGGTTTTCAAAGTTACGTTGGGCAGTTGAAGCAAAAATTATAACACTGTCTAATGTCATTCTCAATGTATGTAGAAGAAATCATTAAGGCAATTATAAACTGGGGAGAATAAAGGTACATAAAGGGAGGTAAGGTAAAATGTCAACACCAATAAATTTTCTCCATATGTGTGAGAAGATGACATATAACTATGCACACACATTGTACTGATGTCAAATTCCTGGTTTTGTTGTTGTTCAATAATTATATGAGGTAACCATTGGGAAAAACTGGGTGAAGCATATGTGGGACTCTGTAATGGAACTTCCTGTGAATCTACAATTATTTCAGAATTAAAAGCTATTAAAAAGTTAACATACAGGGACTTCCCTGGTGGTCCAGTGGTTAAGACTCCGCACTCCCAGTGCAGGGGGCCTGGGTTTGATCCCTGGTCGGGGAACTAGATCCCGCATGCAATGGGAAGAATACCTTTTAAAAGATATTTGTATAGTGAACAGCCTTGGAAGAAAGAGATAGTGTCTTCCTCTGGGGCAGAGGGCAGATTTGTTTCCTCTGCAGTATAATCAGACAATAATATGATACTGTCACTCTCCAAGGCAAAGGTTGGGCAGATTTGCTTGCAGCCCATTATAAAAGATTGGGAGGGGTTTTTTGTTTTCTGTTTTGGTTGGGGGGTGGGGTACAAAATAAGCTGTATGAACAAGAAGCTATGCAGCCTGCTATGCTGTGAGTAATAAAATCCTCTGTAACCTGGGAGTCTCATGTCTTCTGCTAGATCCATGAACTGTGTGGGCAAAATCTGAGCCTCTACAGTTTGTAACACTATGCACAGAGGTGAATTCTGGGAAATGTAACTTAGCTAAATTGACAACACAAATCCAATGCAGAGGACCAGAGGGAGAGAGGGTGCGGGGGGAGGAGAGACACAAATGTGGCAAAAAGTTAGCACATGGTGCATCCAGAGGAAAGCTATGTCAGTATAAATGGTACTAGTCTTTCAACTGAAATTTACAGAATAGAGGAAAAAAATCACTCAGACTGCTATGTGAGACAGTAGAGTGGGAAGAGTTGAAGCAGGGGTATTAGTTAGGAAGTCTCAAACAGCTATCCAAATCACAAACCAGAAATCTAGTAATAATACTTCGGTCAGGACCTAGACTAATAATCTCCTAAATGGTGATCCTGCCTTGAGTCAAGCTCTCTACAAGTCATCCTTCATCTTGCTGCCAGGATGATTTTCAGAGATCTTTCTCTGACCAGTCATTTCCCCACTCAAAACCCTCTCATCCAGGGCAAGGTTCAAATTCGTGTACACGGCATATATGGCATCATGATCTGTACCTCACACTCCATTTGCACACTGCACTAGAACATTGGTCATCTTTGTTTCTACACACATCATGTTCTTTACATGGCGTGTCTGCTGTCTGGAATGTCCTTTCCACCTTCTTGCTGCATACTTATTCACTCTTTCATATCTGTGACTGCAACATTCACTGGTGTTCTGTGACACTTTCCTGAACCTCACAATGAGAATATCCTCTTTTGCACTATTTCACTCCCTTGCACATGCTTCACTTGTTTCACACATCACACACTGTTGTATTTTTTATTGACAAGGCTATCTTCCCAACTAGGCTTTGAGTGCCTTAAAGTCAGAGACTGACTCATAGTTATAATCCGATGCGAAGGACAGGCAATATGTGTGGCAGCTGTTCTAGAACACTTCATTGAAGTGAACTGAAAATCCTGCCATATTAAGAGAATTTAGGAAAAGCAGAGAAGACATAAAATGCTGAACATAAACTTTGCAGTAGCTGAATCCTAAGATGCCCACCCAAAGAGTCAGCTCTGAGTCACCTCTTTTGAGTTTCAAAATCACATAAATGAGGCTTCCCTGGTGGCGCAGTGGTTGAGAATCTGCCTGCCAATGCAGGGAACACGGGTTCGAGCCCTGGTCTGGGAAGATCCCACATGCCGCAGAGCAACTAGGCCCGTGAGCCACAACTACTGAGCCTGCGTGTCTGGAGCCTGTGCTCCACAATAAAAGAGGCCGCGATAGTGAGAGGTCCGTGCATCACGATGAAGAGTGGCCCCTGCTTGCCACAACTAGAGAAAGCCCTCACACAGAAACGAAGACCCAACACAGCCAAAAATAAATTTAAAAAAAACCCAAAAAACAAAAAACTTGTATGACCAGCATATATAATTTTTTAAAAAATCACATAAATGAAGCAACTGAACGTAGAATCTAACCACTTACTTTGAAGAGGGTTTCTTGCTAGCTATTTGGGGAAATACAAAATTATGTAAATGTCTTTTTTTAAATAGAAAACCTGTGGATATTCAAATCAAGTATTAAATTGCAAGGCTATCTTATCTCTCCAGAGAGAATGAATAACTTGCAAGGGGGGAAAATGGTCTAAACAAAATTTCTATTATTAATATACAATAGTATTTCTTTTTTTCTTTTTTTTTTGCGGTACGTGGGCCCCTCACTGCTGTGGCCTCTCCCGCCGCGGAGCACAGGCTCCGGATGCGCAGGCCCAGCGGCCATGGCTCACGGGCCCAGCCGCTCTGCGGCACGTGGGATCCCCCCAGACCGGGGCACGAACCCGCGTCCCCTGCATCAGCAGGCAGACTCTCAACCACTGCGCCACCAGGGAAGCCCTACAATAGTATTTCTTATTTTTCCTGTATTATCATTTTGTACTTTCTGAGAGATGGAACTCAATTTCTATTTCTACCATTTAAACGGGCTTCCATTTAAATCTAAAAAAAGCCGAATGCAGAGAAACAGAGAGAAGAGTGGTGGTTAACAGGGACTGGGGGATATGGGAAATGGGGAGATAGTGGTCAAAGGGTACAGACTTCCATTTATAAGATTAACAGGTTCTGGGAATCTAATATACAGCATGGTGATTATAGCTAATAATACCATATTATGTACTTGAAAGTTGCTAAGAGAGTTGATCTTAAGTGTTCTCACCAGAAAAAAGAAATGGTAATTATGGCACAGGATGGAGGTGGTAGCTAACACTATGGTGATTATCATTTTGCAATATATAAATGTATCAAATCATCAGGCTTGTACACCTTAAACTTATACAGAGTTCTATGTCAATTATATCTCAATAAAGCTGGGAAAAAAAGGCCTCCATTTTAACAATAAAGTTGTTGAATTGCTGTCTGATACTCTACATTTTAGAGAAAATGTTATAAATAGAATATAGTTATTATTTCATAAAAGAACAGCTATAAAAATGCTTTGAAATAGGTAAAATATTTTTAAAAGCAAGGTTTTGTACTAAGCTGCCTATGATGTATTTTAATAAATTAATCCCAAAATACTAACTTGTAATAATAGTGTTTAACAGCACTAATACAGAAAACTGATGTTCTGAGCAAGAAGAACGAGGAACAGAAGTTGTAATGATAACAGATGACAGAGGAAAAAGCAGAATTCATCAGCTCCTACTTTGCTTTCATTTTCCATCACTGAGAACTATCCTCAAATTGGAAAGGGTAGGACCTACATGGGAAAGAGGGAATTATTATTATTATTTTTTGGCCGCACCATGCAGCTTGTGGGATCTTAGTTCCCCAACCAGGGATTGAACCTGGGCCCTCTACAGTGAGAATGCAGAGTCCTAACCACTGGACCGCCAGGGAATTCCCCTCATTTTCTAAAAAAAGAAACTGTAAGCCCGTGAGCACATTTTTCCTTGGCAAAATTCTGGAACGGATAATTAAGCAAATGCTTTGTGAATCTTTAGAAAAGTGGTAAAAACAAGGCCCAGCTTGAATTCACTAAGAAATAGGTGGATGTTGCTGATAGGTTTCCTACTCTCCCTGGTCTGACCCCTGCATGGTCGTACAAGGGAAGAAAGTGGGCCTTGGAGTGGAATGAGGCTGAATTTCCAAACACAGCTCCACCACTTACCAAAAGTGAGGCTTGGACACAACTTCTCTGAGCCTGTCATGTAACCCAAATGTAATGGAGCTTCTTTGGGCTAACTCTGCTCTCATCCAGGGCCTTCTTGGAGACCAATCTCACACACATGGTCATACCACAAAACAACAACAATCCAAACTTTGAAGGCATTGGTAAATAATGGGGATTATATTATATATGACACATCAAAAACTTCATAAAAATCCCCTTATCTAACCTGGCCCTTTCCCTAAGTTCCCCCTAGGGAATCTACATCATCTCCTTCACTTCTAACTCCCTCAAAAGAACAACAACAACAAAGATACTCCACAGCTTCTCCACTTATACATCTGCTTTCCCACCAGTCAGTAAAAGAACAATACTTAGAAAAATACGTGGTTAGCCAAAACCAAACTACATCCATGTATGCCCTGGGGAGCCTGAATTATTCTACCACAGCAAAAATTAAAATAATAATGCCTACTTCACAGAGTTTTTGAAAGGACTATATTTAAAATAATATATGAAAAAGGCTTAGACTGGTCACTCAGTAAGTATTCATCACTATTATTTTTCATCACTACTCTCACTACTGTGGTAGATCAAGAAAATGGTCTGAACCTTGGTTTTTGAGGCATTTGACAAATCTTCACAAATAAGGAGGGCTGGATGATAGCACAGTTTGTTGGAAGTTCAAATGATTTCTACAAGGGTGAAATAGAAGTGTCCAGCAGTTTGTCAAAGCCCTCCGTAGCCCCATCCTGTTAAACATCTTCATGAATCACTTAATATGAATGAGCATACTGGAAGCTCATTATCAAGTTTACAGATAGTACCAAATGGGGAGTGTTTAATAGTTGATAAGCTAAATGACAGAATGAAGAATCCAGAAGATCTAAAAAGGCTGATCCAAAAGGTAATTTAATACGGGTTAATGTAAAACTGAGTTGCGTGTTTAAAAAAAAAACCCTGCTGCCTAAAAACAGAATGGTGAGGCTTGGATTTACTTGTATATCAAGTGAAAAAAAAAAAAAAAAAAAAAACCCAGGAAAGTCTTCTTGACTACAAGATCAAAATGAGCATTCAGTATTGTATGAAAGTTAAACAGCAACTACAGCCCTACAAATAGAATGCAAAGAGAGGTGTCTGATTTTGAGTTACGTTCCCACTTCCTGTAGCATAGAATAGTGGTGTCATAGCCTTAAGATCCCAGCTTCTAGTCTTGGCTCCGAGCAATCATTACCCGTGTGACTTTGGCAAGTTGGTGAACCTTTCTGGGAGCTCCTTAATCTTGAAATTCAAGAGAAGTAGGGAGGAAAGTTTAGACTAAATTATTTGTTATTATTTTTTACATATATTTATTTATTTATGGCTGTGTTGGGTCTTCGTTGCTGCACGTGGGCTTCTTATTGTGGTGGCTTCTCTTGTTGCAGAGCACGGGCTCTAGGCATGCGGGCTTCAGTGGTTGTGGCACACAGGCTCCGTAGTCGTGGCTCACGGGCTCTAGAGCGCAGGCTCAGTAGTTGTGGCGCACGGGCTTAGTTGCTCTGTAGCATGTGGGATCTTCCCGTACCAGGGCTTGAACCCATGTCCCCTGCATTGGCAGGTGGATTCTTAACCACTGTGCCACCAGGGAAGCCCCCTGGACTAAATTATTTCTGAAAGAACTCTGGCCGTGAAGTTCAATTTCAATTATTTAATTCAAGTAGTTTAAGTAATTTAAACTAATTTACCTTAGGAGATTAACTGCCACTTTAGATATGAGGGATATATTAGTGGTTATAAGTGATATAAACCCAACTAAAATTATTTTAGGTAAAATGGAAGTATATAGGCTCTCCGAATGTGAAGAATGGTTCATGAAATCATGAGGATAACAGAGAAGCTGGACTTCAGGAACACTGATGTCCACACAAAGAGAATTTGGTTCTGAGGGAAGTAAGGTTTGAAACTGGTTAGCTGATGTAGATGGGAAAGTCAGCCTGGAGTGATAATTTAGGGAAAAAGGGAGAGGCAACAGGAACTAAGCTTTGTTGAATGTCTACTATGCGTCAGGTTCTATACTAATCTATTTCAAGTATGCTATCTTCTTTAATCCTTACTTTTATAGAAACTGAAATTCAGAGTGGTTTAAGAAACTTGCCTGAAGTTAAGTAGTAGAACCAAAGAAATGGCAATGGCCAATGTAGTTTTTAGTGGTGTGGCCTAAAGATGCTTGACTAATAATGTGCTTGTAGATGTTGCTTAATGATGCTAGCATAGGGAATTCCCTGGCAGTCCAGTGGTCAGGACTCCAAGTTCTCACTGCCAAAGGCCTGGGTTCCATCTCTGGTTGGGGAACTAAGATTCCGCAAGCTGTGTGGCCAAAAATAAAATTAATTAATTAATTAAAAAAAAATGGTAGCACATTTATAGTGCTTACTGTGTAACAATAACTATTCTAAGTGCTTTACGTATGTTAACTTTTTAAAAAATATTTTATTTATTTATTTATTTGGCTGCGCCTGGTCTTAGTTGCAGCACTCGGGATCTTCACTGCACTATGTGATATTCTTCACTATGACCAGAAGGGGAAGTCAAATACAGCAACATTTCAAAAATGATTTTCTCTTTCTCTTAGTTATGGAATAACAAGATTGTTATTTTTTTACTTTTCAGTTTTTTTCAATTTACTTCAATGAAAAAGTATTCCCTGTATTCAGGAAAAACCTACAGCTTTAAATATATGTATATTTCTTTTTTACACTTATAATTGTCTTGCTTCTACCCTGGGGTGGACACACTCTATTTTGAAGGTCAACATTGCATTCTGGGATTGAGTTGAAAAGGTCATTAACTAGGAGAACAGTAGAAAACAAACACTGCACCAAGGAATTGGGACATAATGCTTCTCTCTAACATCATGCATGCATTCTAGATAGGAATAAGGGTAAAGGTGAAAAGCAAAAGGAAGTATGAATGCCAAATGAGTTTATCCCCATTCTATTGGTAAGAAAGAATAGGTTAATTGATATTGGGTAGACAATTTGAAATCTCTGCCTAGCAATTGAGACCTAAGAAATTATCTAATTCATACTCATTTTGCAAATGAGAAAACTGAGGCCTGGAAAAGTTTGCCTCCAGTCACATAGCTTATTAATTATAACAAGTTGGAGTAGAAAGAGCATGGGCTTCTAGAGTCATATTCTGGCTCCACCACTCCCTAATTGTGCAAATTTTGGGTCAGGTTATTTAACTTCTCAGAGTCTCAGTCTCTTCATTTTCAAAATGATAGTAATCTTACCTATTGCAATTGATTGTTGTGAGAATTAAATGTATAAGTACATAGCTAATCCCAAATAGACAGTTGGTGTTCAATAAATTTTATCTTCAAATTCCTTCTGGTTATTTGCAAAGCAAGGTCACCATCTATAACTTGTAGAGATTGTACAGTGTACTGCTTTGAATAAAGAAATTTGTAAGACTCAAATATTGAAATGATACCCTTGTTATAAAACAGTGGTGCTGGAAACATTTTAAAGAGTATGCAGGACAAAGAATTAAACGTATTAAAAAATTTTTTTTAATTATTCTTATTTTTAAAATATTTATTTAGGCTGCTCTGGGTCTTCATTGCAGCATGCAGGATCTTCGTTGCAACCTGTGGGATCCCTCAGCTGCAGCATGTGGGCTTCTTAGTTGCGGCATGTGAACTCCTAGTTGCGGCATGCATGTGGGATCCAGTTCCCCCACCAGGGATCGAGCCCGGGCCCCCCTCATTGGGACCGTGGAGTCCCATCCACTGGACCACCAGGGAAGTCCCCATATTTTAATTTATATATATTGATAATACCTATGATGGTTAATTTTATGTATCTATTTGACTGGGCCACGGGATGCCCAGATATTAGGTCAAACATTATTCTAGCTGGGTATGTGAGGGTGTTTCTGGATGAGATTAACATACGAATCAGTAGACTAAATAAAGCAGATTTCCCCCTAATTTAGAGAGTGGGCCTTATTTAATCAGTTGAAGGCCTGAATAGGGCAAAAAGAGTGACCTTCCCTCAAGTAAGTGAGAATTTTTCCTGCCTACAGACTCAAACTGAAACATCAACTCTTCCTGGGTCTCTAGCCTTCCAGCCTTTGGAATGGAACTGAGACATTGACTCTCCTGGTTCTCAGACCTTTGAACGTGGACTGGAAGTACACCAGCTCTCCTGGACTTCCAGTTTAACTACTCACCCACCCTGCGGATCTTGGGACTTGTCAGCTCCCATGATTACATGAGCCAATGCCTTGTAATAAGTCTCTTTATAATTATAAATAATTATACACACACACACATCCTAACGGTTCTGTTTCTCAGCAGAGCACTAATATCATACCAGAGGTATACACGTGCACATACCTATTCCTCACGTTTTCATAATAGTCAACAAGTAAGTATCCATTTCAAGGAATGCTTATGCAAATCCACAAGAAGTTGGGAAATACTGAGCAACAGTTAACGTCTCACATCTGATAAACCTCTTAAGAATATATCCGCCTCTCTGAGAGCACTGCTGTTCTCCAGAAGAACATGGCTAGTTCCAGGAGAAGTAGAGGTGACTTAGGAGCAGCAGAACCAAAGAATACATGTCAATCAACTCATTCCTAAGAGGGTTACCTTGAGGGATAGAAAGTTTGAGCAACTCTTTTTTAACCTTTCCTATTCGTGGTGGCCTCAAGCAACCAGCTTTTGCAATGCTCTATCTATGGCATTCTTTTTAGTGGACTTGGCAATATCATGAATCATATTTTCATGATCTGTCTCTTCACTGGTTGGTGACTGGTGGCAGCTGGATAGGGAATCCATTAAATAGAACACATTTTTCTAATCATTTCATATGTTTGGTGTAAGTGCTATCATCAATTCAACATTAAATCAATGTTTTATGATTCTGGCTTTTAAATCGCTAAAATAGGAATAATAATGCCATCTATATATTTTTAAATATGGTAGGAAAATTATAAAAAGTAAAAACATTATAAAGTATTATAAGTTAATACTTTTACTTTTCAGATGTGTTGAAATGGTGCAAACACAAAATATTGCAAACACTAGAAGGCACTATTTCTCTACTGAGGCAGAAAATGTTCTACCACAAATTTCTTGTGTCCTAAACTCCTCCTCTTGCCTATTTCCTTTTCAAGAACAAAAAATGCAGTGTGAGAAACTTTAAAATATACATTTCTACAATGTACTAAGCAGTGTAAAGAAAAGGGAAAAGGAGAACTAGTGATATAAAGGACACAAAGAAAAAACGTAAATCCAGGGCTTCCCTGCGCGTCCGGAGCCTGCGCGTCCGGAGCCTGTGCTCCGCAACGGGAGAGGCCACAGCAGTGAGAGGCCCCCGTACTGCAAAAAAACAAAACAAAACAACAACAAAAAAAAACGTAAATCCAATAAAAAGAAGACAGAAACAAAAAAGCTGCAAAAGACAATAAAGGGGAAGACAGTTATGAGAAGAAAATGAGGTCAAAGCAAGTTTTTTTCTTTTTTTTTTTTTTTTTTTGCGGTACGCGGGCCTCTCACTGTTGTGGCCTCTCCCGTTGCAGAGCACAGGCTCCGGACGCGCAGGCTCAGCGGCCATGGCTCACGGGCCCAGCCGCTCCACGGCATGTGGGATCTTCCTGGGCCGGGGCATGAACCTGTGTCCGCTGCATCAGCAGGCGGACTCTCAACCACTGCGCCACCAGGGGAGCCCAAAACAAGTTTCTTTTATACAATATAATATGGGAACGGTTTTCCATGTCATAACTCTTTGTCATGTTATATTTAAAAACCCTAATTTATAATTAATCAGTGGCTCTCTAGGTCTGTGCTGTCTTCCCTTCCCAATCTTCTCACCCATCCTTTTTCTCTTAACTGCACCTTGCAGGGAGGATACTGGGAATGCATCAGAATCTATAATGAAGACAAGAGTGACTGAGGGGTTTGGAATTAACCGTGGAAATGTGAGTGCTGTTTTGATAGTACTGGCTTGTAGGAAGGAAAGTAGACAAATGTCCTACTTACCCCTCCCTAAAAAAATTGTGTCTGAACAATTGGTTCAGACTTACAAAAAAAATTGAGGGGATTGTGAATAATGGAGAACTAAACAGTCCTGGACTATTTGGTTAGAGGCTTTTTTAAAAATTTAACTTTGGGGACTTAAGGTTTCACAATAGCTTGAGGTTCATTTGTTGTTGTTGGTGGTGGTGGTTTTATTTTTCTCTCTTCCTCTGAAAGGATGCCTTCTTCACCTTTTAATTGTTTTTTAAAAAATATTTATGTATTTATTTTGGCTGCACTGGGTCTTCGTGCGGGATCCTTAGTTGTGGCATGCAGACTTCTTAGTTGCAGCATGCATGCGAGATCTAGTTCCCCAACCCGGCTCCCTGCATTGGGATTGCAGTCTTACCCACTGGACCACCAGGGAAATCCCCACCTTTTAATTCTTGACAATTAAAGGAATCCAGGAGGAGGCAGCACAGAGCTGCCTGGCTGCTGAGGATCTGACCTAGTTTTAAAGAGTGATCTTGAGGTTGGCTTCTACTAATCTATCTTTGAAATCAACTTAGAAAAGTAAACAGGAACTGAAAGTCACATTTGTCAAATCAAGTATTGTACATTTAAGGGCCAAGGCGATCATGTTTGATTGAGACTCAGGAAATTTTACTAACTGTGCTTTGAGAACAAGGAAATCGAAGTGCCTCATTTAACACATTTAGATTGGAGGTTAAAACCCCTGGCCAAAAAATTTCTCAGCAATAAATACTCTGTTAAGCTATGAGCTCTCAGAGAATCATGTCTTGCATCTTATACACCTCAACTTGTCTTTGTACCCACAAAGCCTAGTATATATCAGGCACTCAATAAATGGTAGTTGAATGAATGAACATGAAAACATTCTCCTGGAGTTAGGCATTCAGGCTATCAACTGTTTTGTTTTGTTTTCCTCCAATCTTTTTTGTCCTTGCTTTCATTGAACCATGCTCTTATGTTGGAAAGTATTAATTAACAATCTCTTTCTCACCTTTTATCAGGAAGAGTGTCTGAATCCAAAGAACATAATTGAGACTGGTGCCAATCTCTGAGTTAGAGGGAGAGAGGAGACGTTAATAGCCAGTAAGTAAATTTGTGGTGCCCTCAAGTTCCTTGGAGGAGTAGGAAAAAAAATTGGGAAGTTATTAACTCAACTGGGGGTCTTGATGACAGAGGACACATTCTTTCTTCAGTATGAATTTAGACTTTGGTGCCTTCAAGAAAAATCATTAATGCAAGTCCTTGGGAGATATTCTCACCTCATATATGACCAAGGGACTGGCAGTGTTAATGCTCACCTAGTTGAAGTTCAGAAAGTTCTTGTCCAGCAAGAGAAAATTAGTATTGATGTGCAATATAGTCAGCCTTCTTATAGTGATTTGTGCTGCCTTTCTTCTGCTCTTGTAGTCCCTCTTTGAGACCATAGGGCTAGACTAGGGAAGATTAAGGGAGAAGGGTCCAGGGGATGAATCTCTTCCTATGGAAGGAACAAGAGCAGGTTTCACCCCCCCCAGAAATAGGGTAAAGTTTGTAGGACTGAGTGTCTTAAAGAGGGGGTACTTGGGGTAGGGGAAGGGGCAGAGCCTGGAATTTCCTGTTAGGAATGGAGGGGAGGGCCCAAAGAGGACTCCCTCCTAATGAAATCTTTGGGTGCTTTCCCTTTTGGAATGCAAAGGAAAGTTGAAGTTAGTTGATATGTTAACTCTTGCCTCTACTATAGTATGATTTTCTATATAACTAATTAATTCCTATTCCAGCAGAGTCTGTTGTATTTATATGTGGAGGCTGAAGGGACAGGGTAGTGAGAAGGAATGGGCTCTTCTACCATATTCTTTTTAAGCACTCCAGTAGAGATAGGGTATAAGCCCAGCAGGTGGACTGTGGCTGTTGACTGGAGACCTCAAATCTTTGCCAAGTGGACCTCTTCTCATGATGTGAGTGATCCAAGAAAGACCAACAAAGAAGTGAGCCTTTATGACCTAACCTTGAAGTGGCATACCATCACTTCTGCCATGGTCACATAGACCAACCCTGATGCATTGTGGGAAAGCATTACAGAGGGAGTAAATACCAAGAGACAAGGATTATTGGGGACTAGCCTGGAATTTGGCTACCGCAGATGAAATTCCTAAATTTATTTGATCATAACATCTTTTTTGAAAATAATAATTTCCTGGGGCTGTTATTCTATGGAACACATTTTAGGAAATGCTTTTATAGGTAATGGAAATCCATTGGAGTTTCTACAAGATTGTGACATGAATCTATTTATGGTTTGGAAGATTACTGAAAGAAACATGCTGAATGAATCTAAGGAAGAGGAAAGGTTAGAGAGATTCCAGTTAGGAGGTTTTACAGTGCTGTAGATGAGAGGTGATGGAAGTGGGGAATGGGAATTGGGGAGGAAAGGAGGAACCAAGGTGAGATATATTGTGGAGGCAGAAACAACAGAACAATGTGATTGCGAAAGAGGGAGGCATCCAAAATGACTTGGATTTCTGGCTTAGGTGATTAGGACCATAATAAGTCCATTAACTAACATTGGAAATACAGAATGAGGATCAGGTTTGGGAGAAGCTTTGATGAACTCACTTCTAGATATCTTGAAATTTTGTGTAAGTAAGCCTATTTACAGTAAGGAGCCTATTTACATGAATACATCAATTAACACATTTTGGGCCACAAACAACAAAAACCCCTATTCAAAATGGCTGAAATGATAAAGACAGTATTTGTCTCACAAATTGGAAATCCAGAGGTGGGATTGGCTTTAGGGTCGACCTAAAGTGTCTCCAGTTCCATTTCCCAGTGATTCTCTTGGCTCTGCTCTCTTCCCTATGTCAGCTACTTCCTTAGGCTGGTTTTTAAGAAAACTGCAACTATTCTGGCCTCACACCTGCACATGACTATACTGGAGAAAAAAGGGCCATCTCTCCCCCTGAATTGGTCTTTCCTCATTTGTCAAAGCCAAGATTGAATCTCATGTCCAGCATTAATCAGTCCCTGAGGCCAGAAGAATTCTTTGTGCTCATGTAAACCAGTTACTGGCAAGGTGGTTGGATAGGATTCTTAGACCATAGAATCATTCTTAGACCAATGAAACCTGCCTCTGGAACTAGGGTGTAATGGATATAGAGGAGATAAAGTCCACTGGAATGAGTCAGTAGGCAATTGGAAATGTGATTCCAGAGCACAAAGAGTTGCAGATTTGGGAATCATTTGCACTGATGTTAATTTGAAGACTTGGCAGAATTTGAGATCATGTAGGGTGACATTGTATGGTAAGAAGAACAAGAGAACGTTGAGGAGCAGTTACATTAAAGGGTCAATGCTTAGTGATGGCAGCCAGCAAAAAAAGTGAGGCGTGGCCAGAGAGGCAGGTATTTGTGGAACCAGGGTAGTAAAAGCTTCTCTGTAGCCATGAGAGAGGCAAAAGAGTTTATTTTTCATTTGTTTTTTCTTACCTCTCCAACTCAGTAGTTCTTCATAAGCAAATATGCCATGTCATTTATTTCCTTTCCTCTCTCACAATGTCCTTCAAAGTCTCATATATATGGCAAATGCTCAGTAATTATCTGTTGATTGATTTTTTTTTTTATGATGGAAAATTTGGCTAAGAAAGCACATTTTATGTATAGGGAAAAGTGTAACCAAAAGCAAGAACATTTGAAGAACTCTGGATTTAATTAAACTCAAACATTGGTGTCATATTTAAAAAATTGTTTTTGAAACTAAAAGTTATTTTTGTGCTAGTAAAACCACTAGGAAGCATCTCCTGAGTATACTGCTGTCTTCAGAAACATTGTTTAAAACATTTACTAAAAATATGACAAAATTGTTTAAAATGTAAAAGTTTGCATTTGGAAAAAAGTCCACCTTATGTAATGTGAATTTAGTGGTTCTTCTGTTGCTTTTCTCCTCTCAGAATATGAGTTTAAATGTGTACATTTTGCATATAAGTAAGATAAGGGCAAAGAAGCACCTCTTTATCGGACAGTTCAGCCTCTGTTTTAAAAACTTTTATTTTGCATTATCTAATTTTATCATGCAATGCCTTCTCAACATTTGTGTAGGCAGGGATTGTTTTGCTTCATTGAAGGGAATGGGCACCTGATAAAATCCCCAGCACACTAGGAAGCATCAGGAATCACACTGGGAATTAATGAAACTTTTGATTTATTGACTGATTGATTCTTTAAGATTCTAGCATCTATGCCATGCACAGTTTACAATTAACACTGGATGATGATGATGATGATGAAGAAACTATTTTATAAAAGTGGAAATTTAATTGGTGCTGTTACCTATAAATTATGCACAACTTATATAAAAAAAGAGGTAGAATAAATTCTTTATGATGAATTCTGCATTTGAAGTAATCACTTTTGGGTAACTAAAGTCTAGTAAGCTGCTTTATTTTCAGAAATTCTTTCTCCATTGTTGCCCCTAGCCATTCAGCACAGGTCATGAAACAATGGCCTGAAACAATGTAGAGACAAGAGTTTTAGAGAACAGAGATTAAAAGCTCTGGCTCTGAAGTCAGAAAGTTGGAGTGGAAGTTTTAAATTCCAGTTTTAAATTTCTTAGTTTCCTCATCTGTAAAAAGGTAATAATGTTCTCTATTGCATTATTGTGAGAATTACACACAGCGTGAAAGCCGGACATCAAAAATGTTCAGCTATTGCTGGCTAGTGACTGTTAGGTTTTATTTTAGACTGTCCCTGATGATCTATCTACTTCATTTGCAAGTAATTCGTGGACATGGTCATCCATAATTTAATGGCAGTTGCTGCTTATGTGATTTCCAGTATTTGGGTGGAGAACTATTTATCAAAGCCAAGGACTCTGTGTTCTGTTTCTGTGTCATGTTTATTCAGTCATTAAGTAACCACAGTGTCTTGTCTTTGGCCTTATATTACTCAGTATCTATGATTTAATTGTTGAAAATGATATCTGGACCCAAATTATGTTTGTAAGTCAGGTCAGTCTTCCAGTAGAGAAAGCAGGCCTCCGCCCGTATAGATCGTCTGCTCAGAAAACTGCATCCTAGATCTTGTTCCTGGTTCAAATACAAATACCTTGGTTTTTATAGTTTTAGAGTAAGACTTCTTTGTTCTTATACTGTACTTTCAAACTATTGCCCATATAATCTCTTTTTCATTCTTGTCATTTGGATCTGACTGATCTTATGCTGTCTCAAAACTTTTGCCCTAGCCCTAGATAACTTACATTCAAGAACTGAGAGTTCTGTGGGAGGTATCTGTTTCCAACTTCTTCCCATTTCAATTCATGTTGGATGCTACAAAGTATTTCATCAGACATACCAACTTATTCATGAATACCTCTCCTTAAACTTCCCTGGAGTCTCATTTAATTTAATTAATTAATTCGTGTATTTATTTATTTATTTTTGGCCACACCATGCAGCTTGTGGGATCTTAGTTCCCTGACCAGGGATTGAACCCCGGCCCACAGCAGTGAAAGCACAGTCCTAACCAATGGACCGCCAGGGAATTCCAATCAGAGTCTCATTTTAGACATAAACCATGGTGTCCTTAGCTCGGAGTTAGGGGAGACTGTAGGATTATATGTTTTAAATATCATAAAATCATTTGTTGGAATCTGACCATACTCTTGGCCAACCACACTGTGATATCATAGCAGTTGAAAGTTTAGCCAAGTATTTTAATTTCAAATAAACTTCTGTGTGTTGAAGATGGTTCTGACTGGAATTGGAGCAGCCAGTGTTGACTCTCCTCTTAAGTAGTGGCGGGTCTAGAGTCGAAATATTCTGCCTATTATTTTTTCTCCTAATTAGGTAATATTATATCCTTTTGTCATCCTTTCTTATCTTTTAAACAGAGCCCCTGATAATAACCTAACCTGTATGGGCTTATTGTCTTAGAATACTTTATTTAATGTGTAATATCTATACGTGCCCTAACAGTAGTAGTTAAATAGAGTTTTATTGCTAAAGAAGATTCAAAGGACTCAAAATGACAATGCTTGTAAATTTACAGTTTAAGGGCTTCCCTGGTCGGTCCAGTGGTTAAGATTCTGCGCTCCCAATGCAGGGAGCCCAGGTTTGATCCCTGGTCAGGGAACTAGATCCACATACCACAACAAAGATCCTGCATGCCGCAATGAAGACCCAGCACACCCAAATAAATAAATAAATATTTTTAAAAAGATAAAAATATAAATTTACAGTTTATTACAGGAAAAGAATATATCAATGACATTAAAGTAAGGATTGCATCCCTGCAAATGCTGACTCACTGTAAGGGGTCCAGAGAGGCCAGGTCTTGCTGCCTTGTTCACCTTCTTTAAGAGTTGAGGTCAGATGCAGTGGTGGTTGGGAACCACTGATGTGAACACAGAATACCTTGAAAGCAGAAAGCCCCAAATGGAGTCTTAGGTGGAGTTTTTTGTATTTTCTGGTCACATAGACAAATTCCTGCCAAATAACCAGTCTCAACAGCAGAGCTGAAACCAGGTGTAAAACACTGATGTCACTGATATTAATAATCAATGTTGACAAAGTGGTACAAACTGCAACTACCCCGAAACTCCTCTGACCCATGGTTACAAAACAACACTGTTAATGAATATGTTTCATGCCTTGACCAGGGTCAGTGCCATGCAGGAACTTTAGCAAAACAGTTCAGGCTGATTCCTGACCTGTTGGAAGTAAGGTTCACAGTAAGGTTTACCTGTCACAGTAAGGGTCACCACCCTAATCTGTGGTCAAGACCTTTCTACGACAAAACAATTATCCTTAGTTTGATAGAAATTAACTTGCCTTACAATCAGAATGCACACACAGATTCTAAACATTTACAATAATCAGTGAGGAGTTGGTACAGATTTAAACAGAAACTAAACCATTCAATAAGAACAGCATAACTTTTCTCATACTTTCATAATGATTTTATAATTCTTTTGCCTCCCTGATCTATAGCTATCTGAACTTTAAGGAATACATCTGCTGAATGATTAAGAACCATGATCAATCTACCATTAATTAAGTTAACATCTTCCTTAGGCTAATTCTTCTCCATAAGAATAATGTCCTATGAAACAAAAATCAAAAGACATAGCCACATTAGTATTTTTCTATGTAGTCATAGTTAGAGATCTCCTTTTTCATTCATTTTGAGAATGTAGACTACTTCTGGATGTTTGTTTTTCATTCAGCTCACTTCTTGGCTCTTCAAAATGGAAAAGGTTTTTTCAGGGTCTTTCTCCCCAACAGGCATTGAAGTCCAAGCTAAGAATATTATTCTTTTGTTTTAAGCCTCATCAGAATTGCTGGATTTTCCCTTTTGTAAAACACATTTATTGGCTCCTTTCCTCTCAGCAATAATTTCACCTCTCTTTCATTAATCATTAATTTAAATCCAAACCTTTCAGGGAGGAAAGGATCCCTGTGGTTCAACCACTGGGCTAGTCCATTTGACTTGTAGCAAGATGAGACATGGCTGGATTTCCCTTTCAGTCCATACCTAATTGTAGGGGGTCAGATTGGGTAAGTAGAGAAAAGGGAGCTATCCTGTCCACCAGCAACAAAACATTGGTACAGTTACCCCCAATGTGGCAAAGTGGGGGAAGGGATAATCTATCCCACCAATCTCTTTGGAATTCTTGCATTATGTTCAAATTAATAGCTACAGTATCTTGTTTTACATTATCAGCCTCTGGAGCTCTTAATTACACACCTAGTCTAGAGACTACGAATTTGGCATTTGTTATGGACTGAATTTTGTGTAACCCCCCCAAATTAATATGTTAACCCCTACTCCCGACGTGATGGTATTAGAAGGTGAGGTCTTGGGGAGGTAATTAGGATTAAATGAGGTTATGAGGGCAGAGTTCTCAAGAATGGAATTAGTGTCCTTATAAGAGTCACGAGGGAGCTTGCTGCTCTCTG
Source organism: Lagenorhynchus albirostris (assembly GCF_949774975.1). Lineage (NCBI taxonomy): Eukaryota > Metazoa > Chordata > Mammalia > Artiodactyla > Delphinidae > Lagenorhynchus > Lagenorhynchus albirostris. The sequence goes on from NC_083098.1 coordinate 84,553,626, forward strand.
CTCTCTGCCTTGTAAGGATATAAGCAGGTGCAGTTTGCAGCCTGGAGGAGGGTCCTCACCAGAATCTGACCATGCCAGCACCGTGATCTCCAACTGCCAGCTTCCAGAACTGTTGTTCATAAAGCATCCAGTCTATGGCACTTTGTTATAGCAGCACAAACAGACTAAGACAGCATTGAAATCAAGAAAATTATGGAAGACTTGTATTTAAATTCCTGCATCATTCCTCATTCTCTTTTCCCTACTTCCACTGTAAAAGCATAACAATTTATCTAATGGAGACATGACATTTGTCAACTTCGTGTTAAGTTGCAAACTACAAACTATAGGTTTGTGGACCAATCCTTCAATCCATCGTCACCCCTACATCTTTTTAAGCAGTTGTGTTTAGTTCAATTGTCTATTAATCTACCACTTTGAAGGTGATAAAGAATATAAGTCCAGTCCATTGAACGTGATGTTTCTTTGCCCATTTTAGTACCATGTGGGCAGAGAAGTGAGTGTCTTGATCCAAGGAAATGTGACTAGGAGGGCCAAACTGGTACAATATTTTTGTTCTAACATTTTTTTTTTTTGGCTGCACCACGTGGCATGTGGAACTTCTCCGACCAGAGGTTGAACCCATGCCACCTGCAGTAGAAGTGCAGAGTCTTAACCACTGGACCACCAGGGAAGCCCTATTCTAACTTTTTGATAGTATTGAAAACATTGGCTTCAGTCACTGGGTATGCAAAGCCAAACCCAGAATATGAATCAGATTCTGTCAATACCCATCTAAGTTCCCCTAGGGCAATAGATAAAGGGTCAATATTACCTACTTGCCAGCTATGAACTGGACATTTTCCCTTGGGAATACTTCCCAGGGCTAATTGCAAACACTGCTTTTCTGATAGCAAACAGAATAATTATTATTAATGGTTTAAGCTTCAGTAAGGGGCACTGGTATATTTGTCATTTGGTCCATCGATGCATGGTTTGAATTCCCCCATGTCAACTCATTTCATGGACCCAGGTTGCCACTTCAAGTGGTCAAGCTAAGTCATCAACTTGTTGATTCCTTGCATAAGGCTTCTGTGCTGAGCATTCACATGTCCCACTTTGGTTTGCTCTTAGAATTTACATAAAGATTTCCAAAGAGCAGTACCCCTTTTATCATCCAGTTATCTATGGCCCACTTGCCAGACCAAATTGCATATCCATTGGTCAAGAGTCAGTACACACTCAAAAAGTAGGACATTTACTTGTATCTAATTCTTCTATCACTGACAGGAATACATCCTATAATTTAGCTCCCCGGACCAAGTTGTTCTTATTTTCCCTCATGAGAATTTTACTATCTGCTGGACACCAAACCACAGCTTTCCTTACTGAGCCATGATCTTCAATTCTGTAACATCTATCTGTGAACCAGGCAAATTGCCTAATATCCTTGAAAAATTGGTTGAATTGAGGGGCCCAATTCCACAACAGCAGCAGGCAAAGCCAGGTGTAGGTTACTCTAAAGGCTCCCATTTTGCATCTTCAACTAGTGTTGGCCAAAAAGTCGATGAATGTATCATTTCTTTTTAAATTTTACCTAATAGAGGAGAAATTTCCATTCAAACATAACTACACCAATTATACATTCAGATAGAGGTGATACTTTCACATAAATTTAAAAAATCATACATTCTACATTTCTTTTTTTTGGCCACACTGCACGGCATGCGGGATCTTAGTTCCCTAACCAGGGATCGAACCCGTGCCCCCTGCATTGGGAGTGCAGAGTCTTAACCACTGGACCACCAGGGAAGTCCCATACATTCTAAATTTTAACCATATTTTAACTTTCATTCCTTTTACAGTAGCATGCCATATCCCTTAAATTAATTCTATCACCCTAAGTGGTTGATTAGCAAGCCTAACCAGTATTGTACATTGTGCACATATATTCAATGGATCTAAAAGTTTATTCTTTACTCCCAAGCCATTTTATATAATCTTGGTGTTCAACTGATATACCAAATTATCATCTTGAGCTGAATACTGTAAGAAAAAAGAGCTCATAAATCAGTAGCTGGATAAAATACCCTATAGACAAACATTTTAAAATTAGGGGTGGAGGTTGCATAGACCACTCGACTCCATTAATTACACCTTTGGATTTCTTATTGATAGGAAGGATTCTCAAAGATTGCGAGTATGTAAAGCTGTAATAGGATTTGATCAGAGAAACCACTGGGAATAATATAGTATTTTTTATAGAGATTTGACCTTACACAATTGTGGAAACTGGTTAGATAGTTTATGTATGGCTTTTGCTTCTAGGTCTGGTGCTGGACCTGATGCTAGCATGGCAGGAAGTCAAGAAGGAAAGATGGACATGAAGTGGGGAAGAACAAAGACAAGCTGGAACCTGCCTTGGTCCCTTACCACCTCTAAGCCTCTAACCTTAGTGATTCAGATGACCTGCAATAGAAGCTAGTATCCTTCATTATGAAGCTAAATGTACAGTTGACCCAGGAGTAGAGTTGGAGAAACTGACGAAGGAGATCCAGCAGGAGATGGATTGCTGTGGACCCAGCTGCTGCCTCACATCTCCAAAGTGAGTCAAAAAATCAGTGACAACCTGTGTGAGCTACAGCAGTACCTGATACTCTGCACTGACCCTCTGAGTGTAAAAAGATGACGACAATGGTGAGTTGTATGGTATGCGAGTTATGTCTCCAAAAAGCTGTTTTTTTTTGTTTTTGTTTTTTTTCTTTTTAGATAGCTGCTGTTTTACTGCTGCCTTCTTACATCTTGCACAAAACGTCTTTTATTGTCCAGGCTAACCTTGTGAGTATGTAGGGGAGGGAATTTCTGGGAATCATAGCTCCGCTTAAGTATAAACCTGCTGCAAATGTTTTCTGTTCGGTTATATAAATTTTTTAATTTAGTTAATTAATTAATTTATTTTGCTGCACTGGGTCTTCGTTGCTGCACGTGGACTTTCTCTATTTGCAGCGAGTGGGGGCTACTCTTCCTTGCGGTGTGCGGGCTTCTCATTGCAGTGGGTTCTCTTGTTGCAGAGCGCCGGCTGTAGGTGCGCAAGGTTCAGTAGTTGCGGCTCGCAGGCTCAGTAGTTATGGCTCACAGGCTCTAGAAGGCAGGCTCAGTAGTTGTGGCGCACGGGCTTAGTTGGTCCGTGGCATGTGGGATCTTCCCGGACCAGGGTTCGAACCTGTGTCCCCTGCATTGGCAGATGGATTCTTAACCACTGTGCCAAAGTCCCAGATTATATAAATTGTGTTTAAAAATGTAAACTTTGAAGCTAGATGGAGAATCCATGCTCTAATTCTAATAAAATCATCATTGGATATCAGTAAAACGTTCTCTATCAATATCTTTGCACTTTAAAAACGGGTGTGCTTATAAAGGTAACTATAGGACTAAATAACATGGGAAAGCGTTAACTAGTACTAAAAGTTATATTTGTAAATACTTACACTTTTTTTTTTGTCCCTAAGAATAATACAAGCTATCTATTATTGTACCAGGAATCATTATTTTTCAAAAAGCAAATGCAGGGCTTCCCTGGTGGCGCAGTGGTTGAGAGTTCGCCTGCCGATGTGGGGGACACGGGTTCGTGCCCCGGTCCGGGAAGATCCCACATGCCGAGGAGCGGCTGTGCCCGTGAGCCATGGCCGCTGAGCCTGCGCGTCTGGAGCCTGTGCTCCGCAACGGGAGAGGCCACAACGGTGAGAGGCCCGCGTACCGCAAAAAAAAAAAAAAAAAAAAAGGAGTACATATTGTATGAATCCATTCATAATATATAAAAGTCTAGAAAATGCAAAATAATCTGTAGTTACAGAAACTAAGATCAGTGATTGCCTGGGGGGGAGAGACTCGGATGAAGAGGAAGGAGGGATTACAAAATCAACACTTGGGTGTTCTACATAAATTAGTTTCCTTGGTTGTGGCAATAGTTTGATGGATGTATACATATGTTAATTCTCATCAAATTGTACTCTTTAAACATGTGCAGTTTCTTATAAGTTAATTTTATCTCACTAAGATTGTAAAAAAAAAGAAATCCTTGATCTTTTGCACAGAGTTATAAAAACTTCTTGGTGAAAATTGGTATAGTTTTAGTGAACCTCACTTCATACAGCAGACTTATTTATGAAAACTTGCAGTAAGCTAAATATGGATAAACAAAGTAACATTTTTAAGCATCAAGGAAGTTCTTTATGCAGAGAATTCTTTTTTTTTCTTTTGAATTAAAAAATTTACATACAAAATTGTGTGTATGTGTGAGTGTGTGGGTACATTTCTAGGAGATTTTATACACCCATAAGTTCTTGTAACTACCACCACAGACAGTCTAGAAAACAGTTGAGCACCTGAATGAATTCCCTCCCGCTGCCCCTTTGTATTTACATCATTTTGCACACCTAGTCTTGCCTACCACTGACCTGTGTGCATTATATCTGTTCCTATATTTTAGCTTTTTTCAGAATGTCATATAAAATGGAAACATACAGCATGTAATCTTTTAATATTGGGTTCTTTCACTTAGCATAATGCATTTGAGATTCATCCATGTTTTTGTATGTATCAGTAATCCATTCCTGTTTATTGTTGAGTAGTATTCCATTGTGTGGATGAACTACAGTTTATTTATCCATTTATCTATTGAAGAACAAGTGGATAGTTTCCAGTTTGGGACACTTATGTATAACAATACTTATACAGAGAATTATTTTACAAATTAAAAACTCTTTGCAGTGTCAATAATCGTTATTTCCTTTAATAGTTTTGTAAAATTTAGCCTCTAATGTATCAAACTTCCTTCAAGAGGGGCACCTTTTTTTTTTCTTTTTCTTTTGGCTGCGTTGGGTCTTCGTTGCTGCACACGGGCTTGCTTTATTGCAGAGAGCGGGGGCTACTCTTGTTGCGGTGCGTGGGCTTCTCATTGCGGTGGCTTCTCTTGTTGCGGGGCACGGGCTCTCGGTGTGCGGGCTTCAGTAGTTGAGGTGCATGGGCTCAGTAGTTGTGGTGCACCAGCTTAGTAGCTCCGCGGCATGTGGGATCTTCCCGAACCCGTGTCCCCTGCATTGGCAGGTGGATTCTTAACCACTGCGCCACCAGGGAAGCCCTGGAATCTTTATATCTTTTATATCTTGACCTGGGTGGCGGTTACATGGGTATTTACATATGTAAAAATTCAAGTTGTATACTTAAGATTTTTTTTTTTTTTTTTGCGGTACGCGGGCCTCCCACTGCTGCGGCCTCTCCCGTTGCGGAGCACAGGCTCCGGACGCGCAGGCTCAGCGGCCATGGTTCAGGAGCCCAGCCGCTCCGCGGCATGTGGGATCTTCCCGGACCAGGGCACGAACCCGCTTCCCCTGCATCGGCAGGCGGACTCCCAACCACTGCGCCACCAGGGAAGCCCTATACTTAAGATTTTTAACGTGGATTCCCAGTTGTCCCAGCACCAGCACAGAACGCCACACAATGATTTGCTCATAGAAGGCGCTCAATTTAATTGAACTGAACCAAGACTGCAACAGCAAGACCTGTCCTTCTACAAGCACTCAATAGGTGTTTGTTATCATTGCAGACTGTGATGACTATTTGTGGACTGTGAACCTTCTTCCTGGTCCAAGAAACATTTGCCTGGAATTCAGTTACATAATGATTAACTAAAGCTACAGTTATTCCAAGTTAGTACTTTCTCTTTTTCTCCTTGAGATTTTTAACTCAAAATGGAAAATTTGGGCAGGAAATGGAACATGTTTTCTTTTTACAATAGGTCATGTTCATGATTTCGGTTTTATCAAAATATTGGTTGTAGATAACTGTGCTATGATGTCTCTCATTTCCTTTCCACCCTTTCTCTGCTTTAAATTAGCTTGTCTGTGCCTCTTCCTCCAAGAGTTTGCTCACATGTGATATTCCCTTTTCAGCCCCCAGCCCCCAGGAGTAAACTAAGCTAGGCCAATTGGCTTTTCTCTCCCCAGAATTTGGAATTGGGATTTAGAAACCCCAGAAGTCTCTTTGGCTGCTTGAAATGGGTAATATAAGGCTGGTATGGGTATGCATTGCATATGCATTTGTGCATATATGTGGTAATGGGCCATTGTCTAGGACCATGCTACACCATGCAGTACCACTTGACTCTTGGGAATCTTTTCACCATTCCAAACAGTAGAAATAAAGAGTGCCCCACCACTCTGACACCTCCCTCTCTCAGCTTTCCCTGCTCTCTCATGTCTCTTTTTCTATTCCCTAGCAGCACCAGGACAATGGTTTGGCAATTTTTAGTCCAGAGGCTATCACCAATCTCAACTCATTGAAGCTGATAATGGTTCAGAGGGTTCAAGCACCCCTACTTTATTAGTGATTCTTTTGGTGACTCCCTCCCCAGTCTTAGAGAAGGGGAAAAATCTCTACCCTCTTTCACAATGTAAGGAGAGAGAATAACCTCTCTTTAGAACACTGCCTTCCCCCCAAAAGGCAACCTTCACTTGTTCTGTCTTCCCCTTATGTGAGGGAGGGGAGAGTGGTGCAGGTAGTGATGATTTTCTTAACTGGTACCTCTCACTGGGCCCAGTGGGGAAGGGATAGACTCCAAAAGCTGATGGTTCTTCAAACATAGAATAGGTAGCATTGTGTATTCTTAGCTTTGGGCTCAAAAACAGGATCTAATTTCACTTAAAATGAAAAAAGTCCCTGACATAGACAATGATATGAGTTGGACTCCTTTCCAATGCTGTTTCTTATAATTAGCAGCATAAGTGAATCATTTCTGGTAGTGACTTGCAAATATGTGCATAAGACAAATTTTACAAGTTTCAGTACTGGTTGGTTTTTTAATAGTCTAGTTCATTACTGTTTACAAAGCATTTTCACACATATTGTGCCATTTAATTAAGTGTCTGGGCTGTCACTGATCAACAACCCTATCCAGAGATTACATTGGAACCTTCCAGAGCACCCCTGATATCCTAGTTTACTTTCCAATTACCTTTCCTCCTCAAGGTGCATAGCCTCCTTTCCAGATCCAAAATAATTCTAGTCAGAGCTGATCATAGATTAAAGCCTGTCTCAGGAAAGAACATCTTTTCATCAATTTTATTCTCCCATTAATTTGGGATTTAGGTTATTTTTAACAATTGCATTGGAATCCATTTCAGGATTTTTGTACTGTCTGCATATCTACCTTTATTTATCTTTGTTACAATATACGAAAAAGCACAAGGCCCTGTGGAATTCCTGGACTTCTTGACCCCTCCATGATTCTATTTCCTCTTTTTTTTTTAATGTTTATTTATTTATTTGGCTGCACTGTGTCTTAGTTGTGGCATGAGGGATCTTCCGTTGCGGCATGTGAGATCTAGTCCCCTGATCAGGGATTGAACCTGGGCCCCCTGCGTTGGGAGCATAGAGCCTTAGCTGCTAGAACACCAGGAAAGTCCTATTTCCTCCTCTTTTTAACTCTTACAACCTTTGCTAGTATGCCATTTGGATTGTGGCTGAAGCTAAAAGACTGTGGATTTAATCACATAAAGAGATAATATAATGGTTAGGAAGAGGCATTTAAAATCCTCCTGTAATACTTGGGGGTCCTTCAAGATTTACAATCCTAAATATCACATTAGGAGAAAAAAATATCCTGATAGCAGAAGGTGATATCCTTTTAAACTTTAGGGAAAAAGATTGAAATACCTTTGTGACAGATTAGATGGAGATTGGGGAATAAAAATAGACATAGCTTAATGAATTCCAGAACTCAATTATCTCTTTGTGTGTGTGTGTGTGTGGGTGGGTGTGGGTGTGTGGGTGTGTGTGTTTAACATGCTCCAGAGGATGAAATAAGTAATATTTCTAAAAAGAAGAAATGTTGAAGCACAGTTGGCAACAATACTGAAGCTATCACATCTGTTTCTCCACACTTATTATTAAACATTATCCCCAAGGTCAGAGCACAAATAGTTTGCCTTGTATTTATTTCATCCTAAATGTCTTTCTTTCTTCCCATAAAATTTCTGAAGTCTTCCTTATTTTCCTTCAGGAGGCCCCCTTCTTCAATTTTTTATTACACAAAATCTTGAAAAATCATTCTATTACTTTCTTAAAAATTGGTACATAGGATATTGTCAATATATCAATGACTATATAGCAAACAATGAATATATAAAATCTTGTTTGCCTTTGAAGTTTTAAATTATGAAAATACAACTCATGTTCTCTATCTTCAGGAAATAGTAAGATAGCAATGAAATGTCAAACTTTTCAAAATATAGGAGTAATTTGATTTATTCCTATGACTATAAAAGTGAACATGCTTTCTCAAGATCTATTTCTACTGAATTTAAGTTGTATAACTACCTTCAACAGTGAAGGTTTTACACCGAATAATAAAACAGCTCTACTGTGAATTTGAACTGCCTCATTAACTTTACTGGAGTGGCATTTTTAACCAAAATTAATTCCAAACAAATTAAGAGTTTAAATATAATAAATAATTCAGAAGTTAGAAGACATTTGAACTAAATATTTATTAAATGTTTGGATCTGAATGTTCTTTGTAGGCCTCAGGATTTTCATATTCATAAATGTGCCCCTAGTGCCCAACACACAGTAGGTATTCAACAAATACCTACTGAAATGAAGATAACCTTCTAGCTCAGAAGTAAAAAACAAACAAACAAACAAGAATCTCAAAGGAAAATAGGAAGCAATTGACTAAATTTTTAAAATTTAATCTTAGTACATTAAACTTATAATGAATAAAATGAAAAAGAAGATAGTGAAATGTAAGAGTATTTGAAGAAAATTTGAGAGATGAAAAGTAGAAATCTTTATTTAAAAAATTCCATTTGGGCTTCCCTGGTGGCGCAGTGGTTGAGAGTCTGCCTGCCGATGCAGGGGACACAGGTTCGTGCCCGGTCCGAGAAGATCCCACATGCCGCTGAGCCTGCGCGTCGGTAGCCTGTGCTCTGCAACGGGAGAGGCCACAACAGTGAGAGACGCGCGTACCGCAAAAAAAAAAAAAAAAAAAAAAAAAAAAAATTCCATTTATAATAGCATCAAAAAGAATAAAATATTTTGGAATAAACTTAACCAAGGAGGTGAAAAACTAATACACTGAAAACTAGAAACCACTGCTGAAAGAAATTAAATATACAAATAAATGGAAAGACATTCTGTGTTCACAGATTGGAAGATTTTATATTACTAAGATATTGATACTATCCAATGATACTATAGATCAATGCAATTCCTATCAAAATCCCAATGACATTTTTTTTGCAGAAATAGAAAAATTTATCCTAAAATTCAGATGGAATCACAAGAGACCCTGAAGAGCCAAACCAATCTTAAAAATAAAAAGAACAAAGTTGAAAATCTCACATTTCCTGATTTCAAAACTTACTATAGAGCCATGGTAATCAAAATAATGTGGTACTGGCATAAAGATGGATATATATAAACACAAATGTAATAGAATAGAGAACCTAGGAAAACAACACTCACATATATAATAAAATGATTTTTGACAAGGGTACCAAGATCACTCAATGGGGAAAGAACAGTCTTTTTAAACAAATGCTGGGAAAAATGAATATCCAAATGTAAAAAATGAAGTTGGACCCTTACCTTATACCATATATAAAAATTAGCTGAAAATTGATTAAAGACCCAATGCAATAGCTAAACTATAAAAATATTAGAAGAAAACAGAGGAAAAGCTTCATGGCTTTGGATTTGGCAATAATTTCTTGGAGATGATACCAAAAACACAGGCAACAAAAGAAAAAATAAATTAAATTGGACTTCATCAAAATAAAAGATAAATTGAACTTCATCGAAATTAAAAACTTTTGTGGACATTATCAACAGACTGAAAAGGCAACTCACGGAATGAGAGAAAATATTTGCAAATCATGTATCTGATAAGGGATTAATATCCAGAATACATAAAGAACTCGTACAACTTAACAACAACAACAAAAAAACAACCAATTAAGAAATGGGCAAAAGGGACTTCCCTGGTGGCACAGTGGTTAAGAATCCTCCTGCCAATGCAAGGAACATGGGTTCAATCCCTCGTCCAGGAAGATGTCACATGCTGTGGAACAGCTAAGCCCAGGTGCCACGACTACTGAGCCTGTGCTCTAGAGCCCGTGAGCCACAACTACTGAGCCCACGCACCACAACTACTAAAGCCCGCATGCCCTGGAGCCCGCACGCCGCAACTACTGAGCCCACGCACCGCAACTACTGAGCCTGCGTGCCTAGAGCCCGTACTCTGCAACAAGAGAAGCCACTGCGATGAGAAGCCGGCGCGCCACAACGAAGAGTAGACCCTGCTTGCCACAACTAAAGAAAGTCTGCGTGTAGCAATGAAGACCCAGTGCAGCCAAAAAAAAAAAGAAAGAAAAATTGGGCAAAGGACTTGAACAGATCGTTCTCTGAAGAAGGTATACAAATTGACAATTAGCACATGAAAACATACTAATTATCAGGAAATACAAATCAAAACCACAATGAAATACCAACTCACACCCATTAGGATGGCTAATATTAAAAAACAAAAACAGAAAGTAACAAGTGTTGGTGAGGATGTGGAGAAATTGGAACCCTCATGCACTGCTGGTGGGAATGTAAAATGTGTGCAGCTACTGTGAAACAGTATGATTATTCCTCAAAAAATTAAATACAGAATAACCATATGATCCAATAATTTCCCTTCTGGTTATATACCCAAAAGAATTGAAACCAGGGGCTTGAACAGATATTTGTACAGCCATGTTCATAATAGTGTTATACACAGCAGCCAAAAGGTGGAAGCAAGCCAAGTTTTAATCAACGGATGAATGAATAAACAAAATATGGTGTGTGTGTATATATATATGTAACATGGATGACCTTAAATTATGCTAATTGAAATAAGTCAGTCATAAAAGGATATTGTACAAGTCCCCTTATATGAAGTACCAAAAGTAGTCAAATTTACAGAGACAGTAAGTAGAATGGTGGTTTCCAGGGACTAGGAGGAAGGGAGACTGGGGAGTTACAGTATAATAGGCACAGAGTTTTAATTGGTAAAGATGAAAATGTTCTGGAGATAGATGTTGGTGATAGTTGCACAACAAGATGAATGTATTTAAAGTCACAGAACTGTACACTTAAAAATGGTTGAGATGGTAAATTTTATGTTATATATATTTAACCAGTTAATGGATTGACTTGTGTCCACCCAAGTTAATATGTTGAAGCCCTAACCCCCATTGTGACTATTTGGAGATAGGGACTTTAAGGGCATAAGTAAGGTTAAATGAGGTCAAAAGGGTAAGCCCTAATCCAGTAGGAATAATGTCCTTATAAGAGAAAGAGAAACCAGGAGTGCCTTTGCATTGGAGGAAAGGCCATGTGAGGACAAAGTGAGATGGTGGTCATCTGCAAGCCAGGAAGAGAGGTCTCACCAAAAATCAACCCTGCCTTGATCTTAGGGATTTCCTGCCTCCAGAACTTCAAGAAAATAAATATCTGTTTTTTTAAAAAAATAAATTTACTTATTATTATTATTTTTTTGGCTGTGTTGGGTCTTTGTTGCTGTGTGCAGGCTTTCTCTAGTTGCGGCAAGCTGGGGCTATTCTTCGTTGCAGTGCGCGCGCTTCTCATTGCCGTGGCTTCTTTTGTTGCGGAGCACGGGCTCTAGGCGCATGTACTTCAGTAGTTGTGGCACATGGGCTCAGTAGTTATGGCTCGTGGGTTCTAGAGCTCAGGCTCAGTAGCTGTGGCGCACAGGCTTAGTTGCTCTGCAGCATGTGGGATCTTCCCGGACCAGGGCTTGAACCTGTGTCCCCTGCATTGGCAGGCAGATTCTTAACCACTGCACCACCAGGGAAGCCCCTAAATAGCTGTTGTTTAAGACATCCAGTCTGTGCCATTCTGTTATGGCAGCCTGAGCAGACTAATAGAACCACAATTTTTTTAAGTTAAAAAAAATTATTAATGATATTTTGAATTGTAAAAATAATGCATTGATATGAAAAAATTCAAATCACACAAAGGGCAAAAAAATCATAAGGAAGCCTCTCACCCCATCCCCAGAGTAACCAATGCCAATAGTTATAAGAATATCTTCCAGAATGCTTTTATGAATATATAAAACATATATTTATATTATAAACACGTTCTTCTTCTTCTAGCAAGAATCAAAGTAGGGTCTGGTTCAGAAAGGGAAGATACCTTCAAGTTTGTTAATGCGTAAAACATAGCTTAACATATTCATCCATTCCATCCGTTGTATATTTAGATTATTTCTAGATTTTTTTTCCTCCATCATAAAATGTGATTAACTTCCTTATAGTCACTTAAAATTATTTCTGTTCTCGAGTTTTTTAGATCCTAACGTACAATGCAACATTTAGCCTTTCCATTACTATTGTTTACGAAGGTTATTTCCCTATTTTTCTCCCATCATATAAATGTAATTCATATCTCTACAATGTTACTCTTTTAAATTATTTCATTAAGTTCCTAGTAATGAAAATCGGTCAACAGATGTGATACGTTTATGGAACTTGGTATATATTGCCAAACTGATTACTTGCCAACTTACATTTCTACAGCAGTGTTAACAGTACCAATATTAGATACTCCTCTTTAAAAATATCTCCCTCTCAGGCTTTCCTGGTGGCGCAGTGGTTGGGAGTCCACCTGCCGATGCAGAGGACACGGGTTCGTGCCCCAGTCCGGGAAGATCCCACATGCCGCGGAGCGGCTGGGCCCGTGAGCCATGGCCGCTGGGCCTGCGCGTCTGGAGCCTGTGCTCCGCAACGGGAGAGGCCACAACATTGAGAGGCCCGCGTACCAAAAAAAAAAGAAAAAAAAAAAAAAACTCCCTCTCTGCTAAAAAAAAAACTCCCTAAAGTAGTAGTTAAAAAAGGAAATCTTAATTTGCATTTTTGATTACTACTGAGATTGAAGATTTTCAAATATCTATTAGTCATTAGTATCTCCTTTTTGTGTGTAAACCATCAACTCATACTCTTTACTCATACCTGTATTAGAGGCATTAATATCTTTCTTATTGATTTGTATGAGTCCTTCATACATTATATTACTCCTTTATCTATCAATATTTATTCCAAATATTTCCCAGTTGGTTTCTGTCTTTTAATTTTATGTGTCCATCCAACAAATATTTACTATCTACTATGTTCCAGGTACTATGGTCGGAATTCTACGTTATTTTCTAAATTACTTTATATAGAGAATTACACACATACTTTTTCATTCTTCCATTGTTTGAAGTTTTGAAAGGTTGAACTTAGATCAGGGCAAAAACCCACATATGATTCTGTATCACTGTCTGAGTGTCAGAGCTGGGCCTTTCTATCTCTCATGAGATTGCAAGCAGATGTTGGGCAAGGGGTCATTGAATGCTTGTTTGGGGTTGCAGGATGAGCCCAATCAAGGTAGTTCACTCACATGGGGGTAAAGTGGTGAAGCTGTTGGTGGAGGCTTTTGTTCCTCTCCACATGGGCCTCTTTATACACAGGTCTGCTTGAGTGGAGTTTCGTGGAGCCTAGCTTCCTCCAGAGCAAGCAATCCAAGAGAATGAAGTGGAAAGCTGCAATCAGTGCCTTTATGACCTAGCCTCAGAAGTCACATACCTTCAGCTGTATTCTACAGGTCAGAGTAGCCTTCATTCAAAGGGCTGGAGGAGTATATATTTCCAGAGTGGAGAATCACTGGGGGTTTTCTTGGAAGCTAGCTACCAAAAATCCTAACATCTTGATTTTCCTGTAATTTACTTTATAAAGCAAATACTGATAATTTTGCAATATTGTGTACCAGTCCAATTTTGCAGCATACTGTTCTTTTAAACACAGCTGTGTTTTCAAACACATATGTGCGCATGGGTGCACCCAAGTATTTGAGACTTTCTGTTCCACAATTAAGGTTCCACAGATTAAAGACCCTCTGTTACAAGGTCAGCCTATGAACTTCATTAGGGCACTAGATTCCACTTCAAACTCTGAAATTTGAGTAAACAGAGTTCAAGAGTGCAGAGTAACAGCCAAGTAGCTGGACTTCTATCTACTTGTAACCTGTTAATTAACTAGGAAACACTTTGAGTCTTACCAGAAATTTTCATTTTCTAGAAAATTTTACCTGCTTTAATTAAAAAGCTCTTCTCTTTGTTTACCTACCTTTATCTAGAACAGGATTTTCTAAGTCCATTGGCATTTTATGAATATTTTATTTTAAAGGCACAGCAATTATTCCCACATAGGTTATTCTAAAAGAACTCAGGGCACAAGGAGACTTGGCAAAATAAGCAGCCAGACATCCCCAAAAGATTGTCCTCGGGTCTTGCCTCCAGCTTAGTCCCAGGTCCCCTCCCGGATGCCTGTTACCTCATATGCTCTAGAGCTGTTCTGTCTCATACGGTGGCCACTAGCCACACCCTACACTTGCAATATTGAAAGTCTGAATTGAGCCTTGCCCTAAGTGTAAAATACACACCCGATTTTGAAGATTTAATATGAGGTAAACATTAGTATGTCATTAATAATTTTTATATTGATTATATGTTGAAACTAATATTTTGGATAATTAGGTTAAATAAAGTGTACTATTAAAATTTTAAAAAAGCTCTAGCAGATGATACTAATTTGCTGAAGGTGATTCAGCTAGTTGAGGTGATTAACCAAATACTGAGGTAGAAGGCCAGGTTAGATGAAAAGGTCAACTCAGAGTAAGGAAGACAGTTTCTTACAGCTAACCTTCACCTCTCCTGCAGGATAGGCAAATAGGCACCTTCGTGAAATCTTTGTTTGGAACTCACACTTTCATTTTACCACTAGTCCCTCTTTAAAGTCTGTCAATTCATGGACCCAAGAAAACAACAGAATAGCCCTAAGTTTTCCCAAATTGGGAAATCTCTTGGGTCCCAGTTGTTTAGCAGGGAAACTAAGAAGGTTAGAATGAGAGAGTAGGAAGCACCAACTTAGTTTACAAAGAAATGAGGTTCTTACACCACAAGTATTATCCTTATTTCAATCCCTAAGGTCAAAGCAACAAAGGTTTAAGCTGACTGCCTCCCAGTTCCCCACTATCTCTGGATCAGCCTTTAATACTCGTCTTGAACTGATTTTTAGTCAGCTTTCTGGATGCACTGTTAGGGAGGGTACAGGGGAATAACTGCCACGTTTGACGTACTGTTGTACATATAAGACTAAATCCTGATCCCCAATTTTCACCTGGGCCTGAGTGATCGAAAACAATCTCTACATGTCTCAGAAGACATCAACTTGCGCCCCCGTCTACCAATACCCCCGCTATTCTAAAGACTCTGGCCGAGGAAAGCCATCAGCTTAGGCAAAGGGAGACACACTGCAGAGGACGTTGTCCACGACAGACGACACAGAGGACACACTGGCCACTTCAACAGACACGTGGCCTTCCCTCTCCACATCGGAACGGTCGGCTCCACCCCTCCCACCCGGAACTACAACCCCCGCGCTCCACGCCCGCACGAACCGCGTGACGCTCGCGCCCGCCCCGCCTACCCGGACCTACTGGGCAGGCGCAGGGCGCGCGCATGCTCGGCAGGCCGGCTGCTGGGGGCTTCGGGATGCTGCAATCTGTTGCGCCGCAGCCCGCGGAAGCCGGCAGATCCGGGTCTTGTGGCTAAGAGTGACGTGGTCAGTCGAATCAAAACAGAGGAGGGGAGGAAGCAGCGGCCAGGAGCGGCGGCGGCAGGGACGACCGGAGCAGCTGCTGTGTTCCGGAAGCTTCAGGCGGTCTTTCTGCCGAGGCTTGGTCCCGGCCCCCATCTTCCCCGCCCTGTCGGTTGTTGTCTGGGCGGGTGAGTGTCTGCCCCTTCTCCCACCGCCGTTTGCCGGCCCACCTTTCCCTCACCCCGGTTTTTCCTGGTGGCTACTCAGGCTCTGGCGGACTGCGGCAGCTGTGGCAGAGCGGGGCTGCTTCTCGGGCTCGGTGCGTCCCCGGCTGGGCTGGCGACTCTGCACCTGGAGAAGCCCGCTGCTGCCGAGCCCGCGTCCCCCGGCGAAGAGCGAGGCGGAGAGCCTGAAATTTGGCTTTCTCTGCAGGAAACCAGAGTCGGGACTTGGCAGGGAAGTGGACGGTAGCCAGGGATGGTTTCATTTTTAGGGCAAGCAGTAAACTCGGGTGGAGGCATATAATGGAGTAAAAAGAAGAGAGAGAGTCGTAGCTGGAAGGAAAACCCCACAAACCTTGAAATTCACACTATATAATTTACCTCTGTTACTCAGCCTTCGCCGGGTTTGATGAAGTCACTAGGATACGTCCTTTGTTGTGATTAATGAGACTAGAGAGCTGCCGTCCAGAAAGCGGGAGCTTTTAGCCCTTACTGTGTTGTGAATTTGAAGGATTCCATTTTTCTATTTGTTCAGTAAGTGGAACCAGAGCCGACAGTAAAGAGGTAGCACCCTTTATTGGAACAGATAAAGTGCGATAAACTGGTTACCAGAGTACCTGAAGTCTTACGTTGCCATTTAAAGCCAGTTTTCCAAAGTGGCTGTTTCTGTGTGTTTTTTAGCCAAGATGATGTTTGTTAGCCGTAGAGAATCAATAGGATGTTTTCAGTTGTCCTAGTTTGCAAAATCGAAGATGTGGCCTTAAGAGAATGTCTTGGCTTTGCAAAAAGTCGGATGAGCTTCCTGCACGTAATACCTGTGTTTAAAGAGATCTTCCAGGTTTTGTGTTATTGTTAGAAACCACTGGCAGCTGTACGTAGAATAACTTGGATGGCGTAAGACCTTTCAGACGTAGTCTCGAGACCCTTAGGAGGCGTTCTCGCAGCCCAGTCTGTGGAGCTTGCAGAAGGCTTGTGTTCCCTTCCACTTTAGATGACCGGCCACGCAGATTCCTCTAGTGTAGCCTGCTTCGAGCCCTGCCGCTCTCCGCACTTTTCCACCGCAGGAACGAGACCGGAAGACCGAACCTCCCTTTTGTCCTAACTTAGTTTTAAAAAAGAATATTTTGCCCCAGAGAACTCATTAATTGAGGTGTTTCTTTAGCAAACGGCAGGAAAGAAAAACAGAGCTATGTGCTAAATTGATTGTCACTTATCAAATCCAGGTCTTAGGAATTTAGACTACTCCCTTGAAGGGTATGTCCTTGTGTGGCATAACATGGACCTCTTCCTAACAAATTTCTTCCTTCCTTGTGTGCAACTGGGATCTTTTTTCTTAACACCACAGTTGGAATCCTGCTGATTTACACACAAACGAAATTTGTTTTCTTGAAGTTCTTTTTTTTTTTACCTTTAATGCTAACCTATAACTGAATATTTTTGTTTATATGAAATAATTTGTGATAATTGGAGAAAATGTTGATTAAAGCAGATAAGCAAAAAAAAGAAGAAAATAAGTCATCAATATTCTTGCCATCCAGAGATCACCAGAATGTCAGTAGTGGTTTTATATCCTTCCAGACTTTTTTGCATTTATGTATTTTATTCAAAAATGGTATCATACTGCATATGCTTTTCTGTAACCTGCTTTTCCACATAGTAGTACTTCATTTTTGAGTAACAAAGTTTAAATTTTTGCAGATAGGGACTTGTAGACGTTAACTTTTAGGGAATATTCACTGTATGTTTGCCACACCATAATGATTAAAATCGTGCTTCTAAAAGATTTCCTTTCAAATCTCTTATGATGATATTGTAAGATTTATGAAATTAATATGCACTGTGTGACAAGGCTTTGCTTGTTTAACTCTTGAAAGAGCAGGCACAGAATAGCTTGAGATGACAATATGGAAGTTTAAAAAGTTTTTGTTCATTTAGTGATCTGATTCAGGTAAAGGTTTAGTTCTATTCCATAGCTGCCTTATACTCCATATACTGACCTGCTGTCCAGGCTTCTGGGAGTAAGATCCTAAAAGATTTTACTTTACTTTACACACTTAATATTCTTTATTAACATTGAGTCTTGGATGTATGCCCATTTAGTCCAGTGCTTTATCAGTGGTGCCAAAAGAGAAGAAAGTTTCCCCTTCACCTCAATTTCAAAGGATAAGTACATACTACAAAGTATCCTAAACATGCTAATAACGTATTGGGGTCTGTTAGTCATAAACTTAGCTAAATTTGCCTTAAATTATAGTGTTCAATATATATTCTGGATTTGTCCACTTCTTCCCATCCCTACTGCTACCACCTTTGCCAGCTAACCATCTCTCACCTGGCATACTGCAGCAACCTCCTGGTCTCCCTGCTTCCACTTTGGCTTTCCCCTTGCCACAGCCTAAGGGATCCTTTAAAATGTAAATCAGATTGTGTCACGCCTCTGTTGAAAAGCCTCTCATCACGTTCGGAATGAAATCCAAACTCTACCAAGGTTTGCCAGGCAGTACATGTTTTGGCACTGCCTTCCTCTCTTATCTTGTATCCGAATGCCTAGATTAGTACCCAGGAGCCTGGTCACGTGGCACTAGCATTGTCCTAGGAACTTGCCAGGCTTGTTCTTGCCTCAGGGCATTTGCATTTGCTGTACCGTGTGGATTAGATCTTTTCCCAGATCTTCCCATGGCTGATTCCATCGTGTTATTCAGGTCTCAGTTCAGCTTCTCCTTCACGGAGATTGCCCCCACAATTATCTCACCGTTCTCTCTTCTTTATTCCATCACTGTCTGGAATTTCATTATTTTTTGTATTCTGTCTCCTATACTAGAAGTTAAACTCTGGGAAGATGGGGACCTTGTCTGTCCTTTTCACTGCAAAGTAGGTGCTCAACGCATGTTGGTCGAATGAATAAACCTGAACACACCTGCATCACTCTTGAACGTACTGTCTATTCTAAACCAGTTCTTTCTATGGAAAACCCCTTATTTTCAGCTTCTTTTTGTAGGGCTGTACCTTGATTCTCCAACTTCAGTAGTTCCTGATGTTCGGGCCAGAGAACAGTCACATTCTACTTTAGACCTATGGAACTAATCCCTGGGAGGAATTGGTCCCAGGTATCTGAATTTTCAACAAGCCCTTTAGGTGATTTGAATGCTTGTCAAAGTTTGAGAATGTGTTAATATTTTAATGGCTTTTCTCTGGGAGATTTCTTCTTGCTCTATAGTAGTAATGATAGCTGTCATTTTGGGGAACACTTTGTGTCAGGTACTATGCTAAAAACTCTAAGCATGTTTTTCATTTAACTGTAGAGCAATTCAGATGTAGGCATTCCAACTCCCACTTTACAAATGAAAGAACTGAGACATAGTAAGTAGCAGAAAGTTGGATTTGATCCCATGTCTGTTTTCTTAATCACTGTACCCTACTGCCTCTGAACTACAGTGTTTAGAACTGTACACAGTACTTTGGTTTTGATAGGCCATGTTTTTGTTAAGGCCAAAGTAATGTTTTTTGTCCTGTTTCCAGTCGTGTCCTTAATGAAGTCCATTGTTCTGTTGGTCTTTTTGCCTGAGGTTGCATAGCTGGTAGATGACCTCAAGAAACATTCTGCAAAGGTCTTCTTGCTTTGTTGTATTGAATTTTCAGAGCCTACCAGGTTTAAAGTAAATTTGGATTATTTTCTCCTTCCTATGCATTACCTTGCATTCCACACCCCAGAAATCCATCTATCACTTTTTCCCTGCTGGTATAGTCATTTGAATTCTTCCTACATTTTTTAAATTGATTTGGGTGTTTTAATATTTGGACAGCCATTGGATCATCATAAAGTGAATAGATTTCTCACTGCAAGACCTCTTTCCAAATGAGTAAAAAAAAAAAATTGATTGATGCATTAATTTGGAGCAGTTAATCCAGAGAAATACCAGTTGTCTTTACTCTCTTCCTAGTCTTGAAGCCTGACTAACTATGTTTATCTGTCGAAGCTCAGGCCATACATGACCTTTAGCAGAGCTCTATCCTAATCCACCTCAGGATTCTGTAAAGAGCCCTTTGTGGCTCCCATCACTTCACCTTCCATATTATCAGTAAATTGTCTGTGGCTCTCTGGCCTATTCGATTGGGAGGCCCATGAGGTCAGGGAGAACCAATTAAGCAATCAGTAGGCTTGCTGATGGAATAAATAAATGAAGAAAAATCACAACTTTACCTGTATCTGTAAAAAGCAGTACAATGCTAAAAGGAAGTACAGTATTTGTAATAATCTTTTCTCATATAATGTAATAAGACTTAGAACAAAAACTTCAATAAAAGACACTGAATTGTCTAAATTGATAATTAATAGTGATATATCAGTATACGAGTTGTAAAGACTTTGAAGAAAATTAAAGACTCCCGACTGTTACATTGTGGCTTATATTAGGATTATTTTAAGATTGTAAAACTTCTTAGACAAATATTACTACAGGCTTGTGAGTAAAGGTATTCTTTTGGTGTGTGTTTATGTGCATATTCATATTTTGGCCCATGCAAAAAGTGCTAATCATCTGAAATGGTTGGGCATATGTCAGTAGATCCTAACTTAGGTAAAGAAAAGCTTGGGCACTTCAAAGGCATTTTAAAAGAGGGCTGAAAATTATTTGAGTCTGAAATTTAAAAAATGTTACCTGTCTGAATATCAATAACAATGGCATTTACTATTCATGGAGTATATATGCCAGCCTCTTTACTTTCTTTACATACTTTATGTTTAGCTTACACATCAGCCTTCCAAGTCAGATATTGTTACCCCTAATTTACACTGGAGGAAACAGGCTCTGGTTAGGTAAGTTGCCCAAGGAAAAGCCACTGGGACTGTTGGGATTCAAACCCAATTTTCTTTGACCCAAAATTCATATACTTTATATTACAACAGTGTTGACCAGTCTTTTTGTCTTACACAATCATGGAAGTTACAACAAGTAAACCTACTTGTTCTGGCTGTCAGAATATGCTAATAGAACTGCGATCATGAATTGTTTTGTTCTATTTAAGCCTAAATTGGATATGCATTTCTAGTAGTCCCTCTTTCTTTTTTTTTTTTAAACACAAGACATGCTTGTTACTGAAAAGCTGCAAAAGATAGTAATATATAAAGCCAACAACAAAAGCTATAATCCTGTCATTCAGAAGTCATCTCTGTACATGTATTTCCTTCCAGTCTTTTTAAATTCATCTTTGGTACAAGTGAGATGTAATACTCACATAAGCTTGTATTCTTTTTCGGGCGTTGTGGAGGGGTTAACATAGTGAGCTCTTTACTGTGGCCTTAGAAAATTTCTAAACCTGATTTTAACTGGCTGCATTTTATAAGATATTTTGAATAAACTGGTTTACTCGAAGTTTTCATTTTATGTTGGACATGAATGTAGTTTCCAGTTTTCACCATTATAAATAATGTTGTGGTGAACCATGGCTTTAAATAGTCAACCAACCAGTCTAATTATTTAAAAAGTCATAATTGGGCTTCCCTGGTGGCGCAGCGGTTGAGAGTCCTCCTGCCGATGCAGGGGACGCGGGTTCGTGCCCCGGTCCGGGAAGATCCCACATGCCGCGGAGCGGCTGGGCCTGTGAGCCATGGCCGCTGAGCCTGCGCGTGCAGAGCCTGCGCGTGCGGAGCCTGTGCTCCGCAGCGGGAGAGGCCACAACAGTGAGAGGCCCGCGTACCGCAAAAAAAAAAAAAAAAAAAGTCATAATTATGACATTTAAATGATTTGAAATGTGATTCAATCATAGTTCAGCAAGTATATATAGCATACATATACTTGTAATCCGAGAAAATTTACATGAGAGTTTTTAATAGAGGTTGCCTGTGAGAAGAGAGTACCTTTTACTTTTGCTTTTTTTTTTAACTTTCTGTATTTGAATTTTAAAATTAAATGTGATTGCTTTCAAAATTTAAAAAAAATGTTTAACTCCTTGGAAAAGTGTATATTTTTCTATACTAAAACCAATTTTTAGGTGTGTAGCAGGGCTTATATTTTGTTTATAACATTTTAAACTTCATTGCTTTTGTTTTGAAGAAAGTTACCTTCTTATTATTTTCATATTGAATTTTCATTTCCTTTTTTAAATTTAGGTTAAAGAACAGATGTGAGTCTCAGTTTTGTAAAAATACAGAATAAAGCTGGGTTTTGCTCTGCTGCACTCATTGACAAGTATTACAGGTGCAGCACTTTCAAATTTTAACAGCTAATAAAGATGCTTCAAATCAAGTTAGGGATATAGTAAGCATCTTCTTCATAAATGAAGACTTAGAGGACAGTGTTCTGGTTGCTGTCTTGTTTTGACTTATACTTTTAAAAAACAGTAATTTTTTCCTATAGTATGTATTTTGTTGCTTTGTACTCTGGGCAAAGGTAATATGGAAGAAACTGACTTGCTTGAAATTTAGAAGACTTTTTTTTTCTGTGGTGCTTACTCAAGTTTCATTTTTTTAAATAACATTGCTTTCTTTATCACAGAGGTTCTAAGCGTTTTTCCTGTCATCATGAATGGCATTGATGTGCATCTACGTGCAGATATGTCATCTAGGCTATAGCATGGGTGAGAGAAGCTGTGAGTTACCTGAGTTGGGAGAGCAGTAGCCATAACTCCTTTCTGCTTCCAAAAATCATGTAGGCAAGGAAGTGAATGGGAGTGATAGTGAGGAAAAGTCTTGATTCTGCTCTAGCTTATTTGAATGGTGTAAATCATTCACAGATTTGTAACATCACTTGTGATATACCTCAGAATTTCAGAACATACTAGTATTTTGTAATACAGCTATCGAAAGCTGGTTTTTTAACATTTGTAAGTAATTTATATCCACTATGACTTGGGGTCACAGAATATGGAATTTTTATATCATCTGTTGAATTTTTCTGCTTCTTATGAAACACAGCCTTTTTTCCTGAGTTTAAAAATTTTTATTCAGAATATGACTAAGTAGTACTCGAGTAGAAATTTCAGAAAATACTTTTAGAAGATGAAACTTTGGGTTAAGATATTGAGTATAAACAAAAATGATTCAGTTGGAAAGTTTTCCTTTGTTTGACCATTTATAATAAATTTTATCCCTGGATCTTGAGAGAATCTATGAGATTGTTTAAGAGCAAAGAACAGCTAGGGAAGGACAGGAAATTTGTAGGTGAGGGACCAAGGTTCAGAACAGAAGACTTCTTTCTTCCCTTTTCGCTTTTATGCAGAAGAGTGATAGCTGAGCCCCAGGAGAATACAAACACCCCAAAGCAGTATACAGAGAACTTGGGCTTAAGGTTGAAGTTACATTTCAAATATAAGGGCTTAAGAGTTACTGGCTCAGAGCATTTTACAGTTTATAAAGCACTCTTACAAATTCTCACTTGATGAACAGCCCTTTAAAATGAATAGTTTCAATTATCACTCTTGTTTTATAGATAATCTGAAGTCACAGAGAGGCTAATTTATCAATTTCTCAGTAGTGCCGTAACTTAAGTCATTTATCTGAGATATATTCTTTCTGCTATCCCATGCTGTTTTTAGCAAGTGTTGCCTAAGGTGATTCCTAGAATACAATCATATACAGGTAAGGGAAAAAAGAGTCGCAGAGGAAAGTAAAGGTAATGTCTAAGGTGTAGGAAAATAGGGTCACATTAATGGGGAATTTCCAGAAAAGTGGTAGCAGCCCTGGGGTGGACCTTTAACAGAGTCCTGTTCTGCAGAGACATCAAGGAATTAAGGAGGTAAGGAAATTCTAAATAATCTTGAAGAGTTCAGCTTTTAATAAACATGGGATAGAAGTTAAGTTGGTTAAGTAGTTCTCCTTTTGATCTTTCTCCAGAGAGATTATCACAGAAGTCATTTGTGATATTTATTTTGGCTATTAATTATATACTGGTATGTGATTATATTATTATATGAATGAATTATAATTAATAATTAACTTGATAGCAAGCTCTTGGAGGTGGGGCATGCCTTTTATTTCTTCTGTATCCTCCTCTGAACTCTTCTGCTAGTTACCTAGTCCCCTGGGGACTTGTTAGATATATCCTTTTCAGGAAAGGAGAAATGAGAGAAGACATGGGTTTGAAGCCCACCTCTACTGCGTGACTTTGGGTAAGTCACTGGCACTCTCTGGGCCTCAGTTCTTTCCTCTTTTTTATTTTATTTATTTATTTATTTATTTGCGGTACACGGGCCTCTCACTGTTGTGGCCTCTCCCGTTGCGGAGCACAGGCTCCGGACGCGCAGGCTTAGGGGCCATGGCTCACGGGCCTAGCTGCTCCGCGGCATGTGGGATCTTCCCGGACTGGAGCACGAACCCGTGTCCCCTGCATCGACAGGCGGACTCTCAACCACTGCGCCACCAGGGAAGCCCTGAGTTCTTTCCTCTTTAAATGAGTGGATGAGAACGGGTGCATCCCCAGAGTTTTAAGAGTAACACTTGTCAAGTTCTGGTTTGTTGAATATAAATAAAGATTTAGCATCCTCTAATCTGTACCTTATCTATACAGTGATATCTTGCACAGGCCTCCTGGTCATACTGACCTTGTTTCTTCTATACATTCCCATTCCCATTCTATGAAAAATGAACATTTTGTTGTCATTCTTTCTAGCGTGCTCTAGTCTGTTCCTTTGGAATAGTATGCCCCCAGAAAGAGTATAAGTTTTTTGTTATCCTGTAAAAATGTGTTATGGTAAGATTTTCAGAGGTGGTTTTTATTGTAGTTTTCTCTTGTAAATAGCTAATTCTAGATGGGCCTGTTGATTTGGAAAAAATGTACAACGTAAGAGCTGTGAGATGAGTTTATTCAGTGTCTTACTAAGGACTGTAGCATGGGAGACAGCCTCTCAGGTAGCTCTGAGGAACCGTTCCAACGAGGTGAGGGAGGAGCTGGTGTGTGTGTGTGTTTATGCAGTCAAGTGAAAGGTTACTGCTAGTCGCAAGGATCAGATATCTCAATTTTAGTGCTTTTCTGTGCATGAGAAGATGCAAGAATCTGGGATCATTGGAATTCTTCCTTAGATACGCATTTTTGACTATCTAGGGGCCCGTAAATCCAAAACACAGAATGCTTCATCCTAAATTCTTTCAGTGTGTACTCATAGGTCAGCAATGGTTGTGGCTAATGATTTGATCATTATAGAACTGAATGGTAGGCAACATTCTTTGTTTACAAACAATATAGGGTCACCCTATTGGATCAATTTGGGAGTATTATAAGGAATTTGTTACTGTAATTGCTTGGCTATTAATGTGAATTTTAAAAATTTGTCATGATAGGGACTTCCCTGGTGGTGCAGTGGTTAAGAATCCGCCTGCCAATGCAGGGGACATGGGTTCGAGCCCTGGTCCGGGAAGATCCCACATGCCACGGAGCAACTAAGCCCATGTGCCACAACTACTGAGCCTGCGCTCTAGAGCCCACAAGCCACAACTAATGAGCCCACGCACCGCAACTCCTGAAGCCCGCGTGCCTAGAGCCTGTGCTCCACAGCAAGAGAAGCCACCACAGTGAGAAGCCCATGCACTGCAATGAAGAGTAGCCCCTTTTTGCTGCAGCTAGAGAAAGCCTGTGTGCAGCAACAAAGACCCAAAGCAGCTAAAAAAAAATAAAAAATAAAAAAAAAATAAAAATTTGTCATGATAGAATTCAGTAAGTCTTAACTCCTAAGCATAAAGAATTATGGTATTTAAGGTACATAATAGGGTTTATTTCAACATTTAATTTTTAAAAATGACTTTAACTTCCCAGGCATAGCTTTACCGTTTTTTAACAAATAACAGTTGACTGATTTGAACTTGAGTCTGCATCCTTTCCTTGCCCTCTTCCCATCAGAGAATCAGAGATGCAAATGTAGTTTAAGAGAAAAGTATGTCACTAGTAAGAAGTATTAGGAAGTTGGTTGATGGTTATCTCATTTCTGTACTGCTCTAAAGTTGTGTTTATAAGAGTGAAACAAATATACCTAGCATGATTGGTCATATTTGACAGATGTGGAATGAGTCTTGGTCAGGAATTTACATTGTGACTTCCTGTCCAAGATCTGGCTCATACTGGATGGATGTGTGATCATGGTCAAATTGCTAGCTTATCTGAACCTATTTTCCTCGTTTTAAAACGGATGATTTTCCTGCTTTGACTTTGTCGGAAGGGCTGTTGTTAAGATATGAAAGTAGTTAGAAAACTACAGGCAAATATAAACTATTATTAGGTATGGCTATGTTTGATTGAGATCCATTTCTGATAAAAAGAATAAAACAAATGAATATGTTACAAAAAAGTATTGTATACGAGTGAATTTGAACACCTTATTGCATTGAGATGTTGAGTCAGTTGATAAAAGTAATCCCAACAACTAATTATGGTATATTAGTACATAGTACAGTAATGATAGTATTACTGAAATTGATAGGCAAATATTTTGTTCTCCCTGTTTAATATGCAAGGTAGCCAGAGTTTTGGGATAGCTCTGCTCATTTGGTTAATCAGTTTTCTAATTGGCTACTGGGTAAAAACTTGGTATCAGAAAGCTATTTATAGAAAAAAAATATTTTTTAGAGGTAATTACCCCTTTGATATAATTGGGAATAAGATTAAAAATAGACAGCAGGGCTTCCCTGGTGGCGCAGTGGTTGAGAGTCCGCCTGCCGATGCAGGGGACACGGGTTCGTGCCCCGGTCCGGGAAGATCCCACATGCCGCGGAGCAGCTGGGCCCGTGAGCCATGGCCGCTGAGCCTGCGCGTCTGGAGCCTGTGCTCCGCAACGGGAGAGGCCACAACAGTGAAAGGCCCGCGTACCGCAAAAAAAAAAAAAAAAAATAGACAGCAAACTCAAGTGTAGTCTCCCTGAATGTCTGGGGGGCAGTTCCAGCAGTTTCTGGCACATATGTTTCACTTTCTTGGTTTTATAACTTTGGAGCTTTAATCAATAGCATTGACGCTTTTTAGATAAAAATGCATAGAATGCTGCTTCTGAGTTCCCCATTTCACTGACCAGCATTTCTACTTTCTGTCTTATAAAAACAAATTGCATGCATTCTAAATTATTACTCTGTATTTTGCCCTTGCTCTGGGTTTTTATTATTTTTTAAGATTTTTGTTTTTGATGTGGACCATTTTTAAAGTTTTTATTAAATTTTGTTACAGTATTGCTTCTGTTTTATGTTTTGGTTTTTTGCCCGTGAGGCATGTGGGATTGTAGCTCCCCAACCAGGGATTGAACCCGCACGGCCCCCTGCACTGGAAGGCGAAGTCCTAACCACTGCATCACCAGGGAAGTCCCTGTTTTTAATTTTTAAATGGGAAGAGTTTTGATACTGTTCTTGATCACTGTAAAGATTTGGCTATTTGGAAGAGTGATTTTATCATAAATCACCTTCTTAAAATTACGGTAGAAAGATAGTTTTCATTCTCTGACCTTGAGTTAGGTTTGGTTATCCCTACTTTCTCAAGAAGAGCCCTATGTTTGAGTGGGGAGAAAGAAGAGTTTTTGTTTTGGTTGTCTATAAAAATGTATTTCTAAAAAACTTAGGTATGTTTGAAATTTTTGGTACTAAAAGGTAGAATAGTATCATGCATTCGTATGTACCCATCAACTGGCTTCAACAGTTATTCAGCTTATGGCTGTTTTATTTCATCCATACCTCCCCCTTTGGACGATTATTTTCAACTGGATTCCAGGCATAAAATCTCTTTTAACTGGAAATACATAGTGAGATCTCTCAGAGATAATGACTCTTTTCAGATGTGTCAATTGACTTTCTAATGTTAAAAAAAAATTAGTAATTCCTAAATAACATTTAATCCAGTCAGTGTTCAAAGTTCCTGGTTGTTTCACAATTGTCCTTTTGCTAGGTTAGTTTGAATCAGGGTTCAGACAAGGTCTCTACATGGCATTTGATTGTTAATCTCTTAAATTTCTTCAACTGTAAGCGTATCCCTGCCATCTCTTAAGAGTTTTATTTATTTTTTACCACTTATTTATTGAAAAATCTGAGTTTTTCTTAGTTTTGCTGCATCCAACATTTTTCCTGATTTACAAGAGTTAATATATAATCATTATATGATATTGAAAGATAAAATATACAAAATGAAAACTAAAATCCTGTCACCCAGAGATACCCAATGATAGTTTTGGTATGTTTTCTTTCAACTTTTTTAAGTGTGTTTTTTTTGTGTGTGGTTTTTTTTTTTTGCGGTACGCGGGCCTCTCGCTGTTATGGCCTCTTGCGTTGCGAGCACAGGCTCCGGATGCGCAGGCTCAGGGGACATGGCTCACGGGCCTAGCCGCTCCACGGCGTGTAGGATCTTCCCGGACCGGGGCACGAACCCGTGTCCCCTGCATTGGCAGGCGGACTCTCAACCACTGCGCCACCAGGGAAGACCCTGTGCTTTTTAAATATGTGCATGTGCTTTGCTTATTTTTATATCCTATTTAATATACTTTTGTGTCGTGTTTATTTCCCCATGTCATTATGAAAGAAAGTGAAACATTTGACTGCATAATACTTCACAGTATGTGTCATAATTTAAATATTTCCTTTTAGCCAGAAATTTAGATTGTCCCAATTTTTCACTATGATAAAGCTATGAGAACCATGTTAGTACATAAATCTTTGTATTTCAGATTTTTAATTTTTTTAAATTTTTTTGGTCGTGCTGCACGGCATGCGGGATCTTAGTTCCCTGACCAGGGATCGAACCCACACCCGCTGCCGTGAAAGTGTGAGTCTTAACCACTGGACTGCCAGAGAAGTCCCTCAGATTTTTTTTAAATGAAAGAACCTTAGAAGTGGAGTTATTCACAGGACATGAACATTTTTTGACTTCTGGATTCGTATTGCCATAAAAGTTACAGCTTGTGATCTCAAATGCAGTCTCCACTTTAAGAATCTGTTTGTATATGCTCCATGTTATTAAGATGTCTTTGCTTGTATTAATGGAATGTGTTTTTTTTTAATTCTTTGGCTCTTTTAATTGTATTTGAGAATTTTTTTATGCACACATTTTTATGTTGTAAGTTTGTTGATATTTTTCGTTGTGTGTATCTTTAGGAAATTCTTCCACTAGAGGCCAAATAAATATTCACCTAAATTGTCTTCTGGAATCACTGATGGGTGTTTTTTCCTTCTTAATTGCTAGCAGATTTTCCTAGGGACCATTTATTAAGATGTTGATCCCATCCTCATTTATTTGTAATTCAAGTTTTGATATATAAATATATATATGGTTGGTATGTTCAGAAAATTCTAGAAAAAAGAATTGATTTCCTATTTACTGGGTTGTAATATTATCTCTTATCTCTCTCCTCCCTCCACCCTCTTTTTTCTGCCTTCCAGTTATAGTATGTATCCAGATGTCTTTGATTCTGAATGTGCCTTGGGAAAAAACCTGAAAGAAAACTAGTCTCATCTTCATCTGTTTTCTTTTATTTTCCTTGTTTCATGTGTATTTTTAAAATGAATTTAAAAATGAATTCCCCCCCCAAAAAAAATTCCCATTTGCTTTTATTTTAAACTCAATTTACCAAACATTACCAAAACATTATACCAACATTAGTAGTTTGTGATATATACTCTGTTGTTTCAGTATTTTGATTCTCTTAATTGTTAAAGCTTCCACCAGAGAATGAGTAGAGGAAGGGAAAGGTAAAACATTGAAAACTGATTTTACAAAGAATGATTACCCAGATTTAGGGCAAAGCTTGACTTTAGAAGTATCCATTGTATGGTCTGTTTATATACTTGGTCATTTCTCACTGATAATGGGATTTGGCTTATTTTGTAACACATTCACTTACAGAGTTTAGAATACCTTTTTGTATATATTAATTCTAACCAAGAAATTCAGTGATGATGGAAGGTCAGATAGAGGGTTAAAATAATTTAGCATGTTCAGTTCAAGAGAAAAATTGAAATGTAATTATTTGTCTCTAGAGCTAATGGTTCTGGTACGGGAAGAACAAGACGCTTACTCTAAGGTTATTCTTTTTAAAAGTTAATAGTTTTTGAGTAATTCAGAAGATACAAAGCAGTATACAGTGAAAAGTTTCTTTACTACTTCTGTCCCCTGAATGCTTAGGCTCTCTTCGAGAGGCAACCAGTTATATAATTATTTTTTAATACTAAATTCTTTTTTTTCCCCTAAATTCTTATGGTTTTAAACTGTTTGCAAGCATCCATAGAAGAAAATTTATCTGTGAGTTATTAATGCAAGGAAGTTCGGCATCAACCTTTAGTATTTATTTTGGATAGAATCTTTTGTTTACATGTGTATGTAAATGTTTACATATACGTACAAATTTATGTACCCATATGTAAATATGTGATTTGATTTAAAAAGTAAAATATAGAAAATTAGGAAAACAAGAAGAAAAAACATCTGATAACCTTAACAGAACCAAGTATAATCGATTTAATGTAGAATACTTCTTCCCTAGGTTTAAATTCTAGACACATAGTAATTTTACATACTTTTTTTCCCATAACTACAAGAATTTCACGTTGAGCATACTGGGTTTCTGACGCATTTCTTATGAAGGATATGAATTTCTTAGTTATATTGCTCTTGGAAGCTGGAGCAGGGAACTAACCCTTATTGAAGACAAGAGGAAATGAGAGGTTGGCAAGAGTAGGGAGGTTAAATAAGGGTACATATTTTTATAATTCAACCTTGAGAAAAATAAAGGAAAAATCAAGCTGCAGTATTTCTGGGTTCTTAGAACTGATTGCTCTTCTTTTTTTGATTTTTTTTTTCTTTTAAGGGAAGATTGGATCTGAGATGTGTAGAGGATAAGCTGACATTTTATTGTTTTGAATGCTTGCATGGAAAAACAGAAATGCCTAATACACAGTACTCTGCCTCTAATCAAAATTAATTTATAAATTTCTTGGTAGAATTTCTTTGAGGGCAATCCCCTCAAGTTTCTGGAGAACAATGAATGTTTGTGGAATTAGTAGTATATTACCCAGGACTTGGCGGTCCAATGGTTAAGACTCCACTCTTCCACTGCAGAGGGCGCAGGTTCGATCCCTGGTCGGGGAACTATGATCCTGTATCCCATGCGGCATGGCTAAAACAAAAAACAAAAAAACAAAAATAGTACATTACCCAGTATTACTAACTTAAGTAAAATGTCAGTGCTGATTTTTTTTTTTTTTTGGCATGCTGTGCTGCATGTGGGATCTTAGTTCCCCAAACTGGTGCCCCCTGCATTGGAAGCGCAGACTCTTAACCACTGGACCACCAGGGAAGTCCTAATCTATTTCTTTTTATCATTTATAAGGACCTTCCTAGGGTCACCTGGAAGTAGTGGTAGTCTGCTTTGTCTCCTCTGTTTTGTAGGCTTTCCTTGTTTTTTTTTTTTGGTTGTTGTTTTTTTAATGTCCTTGACAGTTTTGAGGAGTATTTGGTTAGATATTTTGTAGAATTCCCCTCAATTTGGGTTTGATTTTTCTCATGATGAGATTTGGTATTATGGTTTTGGGGAAGAATACCACAGAGGTGAAATGCCCTTCTCATCACATCATGTCAAAGGGTATGTGATATCAACATGACATATCAACATGATGTTTACCTTGATCTTTTGGTTAAGATAGGGTTTGCTAGGTTTCTCTACTATAAAGTTACCTTCTTCTGAATTCTGTTCTTTAGAAGTGAGTCACTAAGTCTAGTCCACGTTCAAGGGTGAGTGAGGGTTAAGCTTCACCTCCTAGAGGGTGATAAATCTACTAATATTAATTGGAATTCTATAAGGAAGATTTGTCCCTTTCCCTCCTTCTACTTTCCCCTCCCTCTGTGAGAGTATTTTAAAGCAAACCACAGATAACACACATCATTAATAAGAACGTTTTTATAGTTCTTGATACATATTGCCAAATCCCTGAAGGGTTGTAGATGTTAACTGTAGGACTAGCAATGTATGACTGAATTTTCATGGTACTTTTTTGGTGTTTTTCTTTTAGGTGAAAGTTTACATTTTTTTTTAGGAGTGAATTTTTTAAAAAATTTATTCATTTTTGGCTGCTCTGGGTCTTCACTGCGGCGCACAGACTCTTTGTTATGGCGAGCAGGCTTCTCTAGTTGCGGCACGCAGGCTCTGGAGTACACGGGCATAGTAGTTGTGGCTCGTGGGCTTAGTTGCGGTATGGGATCTTAGTTCCCTGACCAGGGATCGAACGTGGGCCCCTTCCATGGGGAGCATGGAATCTTAACCACTGGACCGGACCACCAGGGAAGTCCCCAAAGTTTACATTTTAATTTGCATTTATTTGATTTACTTAGGGTGACCTTTTAAAATGTTTGTTAATTAGCTGTAGCACCTCTTTTGGGAATTATCTTTTCCTTGGTCTTTACCTATTGTAAATATTTTTTAGAGACTTTCTTGGCTATTTTAACTCTTTTTGTCTCATAGACTTAAGAGATTTATTTACCATTTTGCTTACTGGCCCTTCATTTTTTTAAAAATTTATTTATTTATTTATTTATTTTGGGCTGTGTTGGGTCTTCGTTTCTGTGCGAGGGCTTTCTCTAGTTGCAAGCGGGGGCCAGTCTTCATCGCAGTGCGCGGGCCTCTCACTATCGCGGCCTCTTTTGTTGCGGAGCACAGACTCCAGATGCACAGGCTCGGTAATTGTGGCTCATGGGCCCAGCCACTCCATGGCATGTGGGATCTTCCCAGACCAGGGCTCGAACCCGTGTCCCCTGCATTAGCAGGCAGATTCTCAACCACTGTGCCACCAGGGAAGCCCCTGGCCCTTCATTTTTAATCATCTTCAGGGTTTTGTCTTTTTATTCAGATTTCATGACCACATCATTCATAGTCCTGTTGTATTCTTTTAAAATTTTTTCCTCCTTCTGTTACATTTACCTACGTATATGATAAGGAAATTTGCTAGCTGTTGGTAAAGCAAGAAGTAAACAAGTAAGGCTATTTTAGGTAAAAGTCATGTAATGGTAGTTCCATTCCAAATTAATGTGAGAACTATTGTGGGTTAATCTAGCATAATTTAGCAATAATCTAAGATTATTTGCTTTAAAAATTCATGACTGATTCTCCCAAGCATTTTATGTTAAAAGTACTTTTAAAATATTTACTATTTTGCAGTGTGTTACAAAAAACCCATTTCAACCCATTTGAAAATTACTTTTATAATCTTGAAACCTATGTTGACATTTTATTATATTTTGGGAATTTTTGTTACCCCTAGGTATTTGTAAAATACTTCCTTTTAAAAAAGCATAATTTATTTTAAAGAAGAAACTAAGGAGATAACAGCTTCTTACAAAGATATATCCCAAACCAAATATTTACTTCTGTAAGAGGAACCAAGATGAACTTGCACACACACATACAAATGTATTAAAGCTTTCCCCCCTAAATCTTTAATGGCTGGAAGACTTTTTTTTTAACTTCATGTTAGTCCTTAACACATATGGCAACAACAAATAGCTCTAAAATAAAAGCTGAAGTAAAAGTGTCAAAAAAAAAAATCCAGGGTTTATGTTTATCCTTCAGTTCTTCTAGCTTGTCCTTGGAAGAAGTTAGTAAGTTAAAGCATTAAAGAAAATGAAAATACTCTCCAATTAATATTTCACATTGTCATTGGATGTTATTTCCAATTGTTCTCTTGTGATTTTAGATCTATTATTCTGTGATTTGCAGTTCTGTTAACTTTTTAGTTAATAGTCTGATAGATATTTAAATAGAAAAATTTGTCAAAAGAGACCCTTATAAATCTGGGTTTGGAGCCATCTAGAAGAAAGGGAAGCAAATAATGTATAACAAGTTCTCAATCTTACTATGACATAATGGACTAATACTCAGTAATACAAAGAGGTCCTAAAATCAACTAGACAAAAAGAGTTTGAAAAAGAAGAAATACAGATGCCAATAAACTTGAAAAGATGTGCAGCCTCATTGGATAGAAAATAAAAGCAATGAGACATATTTTGGGGGTCTGACATTCTGGCAAAATTTTTTTTTAATGTTATAGCCATATATTATTATACTATTAGTGATAGTAATAATGTAATTACGATGCTATGCAATTCGTGATATGTACTATGTGCTGTTGATAGAAATAAAATTGGTAAAGGCTTTTTGTGAATGCCCTTAGACCTAGAGATTTCATTTTTTTGTACTTAGTCCTACAAAAATATGGGCACAAAGATGTTTGTTGCAACATTATGTTAACAAAAATGTTGGAAAGGCCCTAAGTTATCTCTACTAAAGGAATGCTAAAATTGTATGTTTGTGTTTTGGAGTATTATGTAACCATTAAAAAGAATGAAGTAGAGCTTTATATATTGGAAGGTCTCCAAGACGTTTTATGTTATAAAAAAGCAAGTTGCAGAACATGTATAGTATGATCCCATAAAACCTACTAAAATGATGGGTATAAATACATATAAAAAGACCTGAAAGTATTCACACCTGGCTGTTAACTATGGTACCTCTTGGGAAAGGGAGTAGAATTGGGGAGAGAGGAATGGGAAGGTTGGCATTCGTCATTTTACTCTCTGTGCTTCTAGGGATACCACTGATACTAAATATATAACACTGGTAATGTTGCTGTTTTACAAATATTTGCTACTAAGAGTATTTGCCCTAATCAAGAACCACTTTTGAGTTTATTTCCCAAGGAATCAATCCTGTATATAATAAGCATGCAGTTCCATGGCATAATCCTAGAAAACACAGTAGTAGAACTACAGTATCTACTTTTCCACCTTTTCCAAAGTTATAAATAGGCAGTTAAGTTTGACTCCCCAAAGATGAAATAAGGTAGGTTAAACCCACCCAGCATGAGCTGGAGAGTTTAAGGTTCTATCGGCAGGTAATGAATTGGTTAACAGCACTGGAAAATTCCTTCAGCACATACAGAAACAGGATGACTCAACTGACTTATTACAGCTGAACTCTACCAGGAAAGGTTTGTTAGTTGTAGTTGAAGGAAGAAATGACCTGGATCTGAGGGATAGGGGGAATTAATTGCATTTGCCCTCCCAAGATACAGAGTGGATTATTTTACTGCTTTCCTGTGCTAAGAGTTGTTTAGGAGTGGATGGTTTGAGAGCTTTAGATGTATTTTGTCCTTTATGCTGCATAGAAAGTCATCTGTAAACTGTTGCTTAATCTACCCCCAGAGTCAGATTGCTATCACAAATATTCATTATACTGGGAAAATACTGATAAGTTAAATACTTATTATGGAAAATCTTAAAACAGAAAAAAGTAGAAATGTATAAAAGCTCTCCTGTACCTATCACTCAACTTCAATAATTATCAACTCAAGGCCAGTTTTATTTCTTCTATGCCTGTATTTACTTCCCTCTCTCCTCTCCAGGATTATTTTGAACTTGGTGCACTATTCTTATTTTTATGACTTAGGGCTTTTGTGACCAATTGGAATAAAGCTGGTTGTCTTCAAGGGTCAGACCCATGTCTTTGACATTATTTAGCATTGTTCTCACATTAGGGATATATATCGAGGAGGTGAATAACTCCTCTGAAACATGAAAAGCAAAAGCATTGTTTTAAGTTACTTTCTATCAAAAGCCTCTTCTAGGCTGATTTACCAGAATTCTGACTCAGTAACCCGGTTTTGTCTTACTCAGGATAGAGCAGCTTCTTAATGTCTTTGGACACCAAAGGATTTAAATGTGGGGTGGGATTGGGTGAGTTTTTTGCTCTAGTGCTTAGCTGGTGGTGTGCATTGACACTTGCTCTGAGGTCCGAGCCAAAAGAGGACTTTCCATTCTGTTTTTTTAAAAAGTAATTTTTAAGTGGAAACTATTAACTGAAAACTGTATAGTACTTAAAACAGCTCAAGTTTACATGCAGAAAGTTCCACAGAAGCATAGCACTATTGAGCAATATCCTGTTTATAAATGCATTTTCTCATTTTACTGGAGGCTAATTAAGACCAACAGATACTTTAAATTCTAGCTGATATACATGTTCCTGGCATATATAGATACAGAGAAAATAAACATTGTCCAAAATTCAAAAATATTTATTCATTGCTATGGCTTAAGCAATGAGGGAGGTGTTTAGAGACAGAGTGATGACTAAAATAGGTTCCTGCCTCCAAGCTGTATTTTTTTTTGGGGGGGCGGTGGTAGTGGTGGAATCTAATTTTGTAAGTCAGACGGATTAAAAAGAGACTTAAAATACCTGTTTTACAATTTTTATGGGTGATAAAAACAAGTCTCCCTTTATAAAAGTCAGTTTGCTAGTACTTTGCATTTCTGTGTCCAGGGGCTATAGAACTGGATAAACATTGGGCATTTTAGTACTTGAATTTTATTTTAAAAAAACTTAGGACTGTATCTTTTAATTTCAACCAACATTTTAGTGGCCTGGCAAGGCATTGAGAGGGAGGAAGGACCAGTATCTGTAAGTGGACACTTGCATATGTCCACACCCAGCACAGTCTGAGCCCTTGTTTCCTTATGGACAGTTTGAAAAAACAATTGAGAAAGACTTTCAGGGGTGAACTTTATCTACATATAAGGGTAAATTATATATTTTTTTCAGGGTTTTCTGTGTTGGCTATGTACAGTCAGTTGTCTAACATGAAGGCTTATCAATTAAAAAAAAAAAGTGTGGACACAGAGTGGCCTCAGACAAAACTGTGAAGTAGTCAGAGTTTGTGTTTGGTATTTCCTACCTTCTGGAGAGTAAAACTCTCCAGCTTAGGTTGCCTGCAACTCCACTTCCTTCCCCTTCCAATCCCACCTGCCCTTAACTCAGGCAAGAAGATATTAGATGGGAAGTAGGATTTCCCTGACTGTTCTGCAACTAGATTTCACCTCAGTGTATCTTGGATGTTTCCCCAAATCATCACATAGAAATTTGACTCATTCTTTTTAACAGCTGTATAGGATTTCAGGTACTCATACTATTGTTTATTTAATTAGAGCTACATAAATAAACACTTAGAATTACCATTTTTTGCTCTTATAAAAAGTGTTGCAGTGACCATTCTTATACAAAAATTTTGCATGCTTATTTGGATATGGATATCTAAGTTATCTATGTAAATTTTCCAATTTTCTGATAAAAGTGTTTAGATTTGCACTTCTTCCATTTTGTATTTGCTTATTGGCTCTGTTTTCCTGTGAACATGCTCTTTGCTCCTTTTTTTCTGTTAGATTGCCATTTTCATATTGATTTTTCAGTTATCTGTAAATTAAGGAAATTAACCCTGAGATGTGTTGAAGTTTTTTTTTTTTAAAGTTCTTTGTCTTTTTATTTTACAGTATATTTTTGGCTTATAGAAACTGTATATCATTTTTGGCTGTCAGAATGATTGATCCTTTATAGGTTCTTGGATTTATGTTCTTCTACATGTATCCCAGTGGTCTTCTTGTAGTTATACATTTGTGACTTTTTTAATTAAATTTTTTCCATATTTTAAAAGTTTTAATATATAAGTACATAGTCATTATAAGAAATGTTTAAAAATTGACAAAATGAATGGCTGTCCCCCAAATTATATTCTCTCCCCCAGAGCTAACCACTCATTAAGTTTGATGTATTTTCTTCCAGTCCTTTTGTATGCATCATACTTTAGTTTAAAAAAATAGACAACTATTCCACCATTTCTGAATAGTTATGGTTTAAGATGGCACCTTTATCATATTCTAAATTCTAAATAGTCCATGGTTTAAAATAGCACCATTTTAGAAACACAGCTGAAGATTTTGGCTCTGATTTTTACTAAGAAATTTCAGACAGTAAACTAGGAAATTTTTCAGAGTGACAATATGTATAAAATCAAACCTTTGGATATGTAATCTCTCACAGAAAACTATATTTCAGATTATTATACCTGTGTCATATGTACAACACAGTAGTCCTTTGAAGTTCATGTTTTCTGGAATAAATGACTTTAATTTTCTTGTCCATAAATAACAAATAAGTAATTCTTGCTTAAAAGATTCAAATAACAAAGGAACATATATGATTCCATTTATATGAATTGTTTGTAATAGGCAAATTCATGGAGACAGAAAGCAGATTAGTGGTTAACTAGGGCTGGGAGGAAGAGAGGGAAGTGAGGAGTGATTGCTAATGGGTATAGGTCTTGTTTTGGAGTGATGAAATGTTCTAAAATTGTGGTGATGGTTGCACAGTTCTGTGAATACACTAAATATTGATTAGTACACTTTCAGTGTCTGAACTGTATAGTATGCGATTTATCTCAAAGAAATTGTTATAAAAAATCTAAGTAAGACACGTTATAGATATAACAATAGTAAATATTTGAAGAATAACTTTTATAAATATTCTAAAAATAAATAACTAAAATAAAACAGCACCTTTACACATTATACATTCTGCTAAAATCATGGCGTCCGTTTGTCAGCATTCTTTTCTGATCCATTGCTCTAGTTGACTATTTCTGTGTGTGGCCTCATTTAAAAAAATCACTCATACATCTAGAATTTGTTTTGGTATAAGGAATGAGGGTAAGGAGTCAGCTTTCCCCAATACCATTTATGGAATAACTTGTCTTCCCCCCCAGGGATTTGATGCGCTGTCCTCAACCTATAAATTTCTATAATGGACGTCATCATCGCTGACCTATTGAAGGAGCATTTTGACTAGGCTCCCTATGTTGTCTTTAGCTTCTTTACTGTCAGTTTTCCATAGTGCAACCAAAGTGATCTTTTAAAAACACACAGGCATTAAACCTTATGGACTTCACATTGATCTTTGGATGAAGCCCTAATCTTGAACATCGCCTGGAAAGCTGTGTGTGGCCTGGCCCATTGACCTCTCTGGTCTCATTTCAGACCACTCTTCTTGTCTGGATTGCTGTCTGAATTCCAGCACATCGCGGCTTTCTTTCAGTTCCTTCATCAGGTTATACTCTTACTCACTACAGGGTCTTGCACTGCTCTTTACTTTGTGTCTAGAATGCCTCCAGCCCTAGATCTCCATACCTTCCACTTCCACCTTACCCTATTGTATTCCAGTGCATCCTTCCACTTTCAACTCAGCATTAACTTCTTTAGTAAAATCTTCCTAACTCCCTAGATAAGTTTAGAACATGTATATACTCTATAGGCACCTTTTATCTTTTTTTTTTAAAGTAAGAACTTTATTGAGATATTCACATACCACACAGTGCACCGTTTAAAGTGTACAGTGGTTTTTAGTACATTCATGGAGTTGTGTGACCATCACCATAATCAATTTTAGAACATTTTCTTCACTCGAGAGGAAAGCCTGTACCAATTAAGCAGTCACTCCCCATTTCTCCTCAAGCCCCTCAGTCCTGGACAACCACAATGATTTTTTTTATTGTGATAAAACATACATAAATTTCACCTTTTTAACCATTTTTTGAAGTCTGTAATTCAGTGGCATTACATTCACAGCATTGTACAACTATCTCCACTATCTGTTTCTAAAACTTTATCACACCAAACTCTTAAGTTATTACTTATTAAGCAATAACTCCCCATTCTGCTCTCCTCCAGGTCCTGGCAACCACAATTCTACTTTGTCTATATGAATTTGCCTATTCTAGATATTTCATATAAGTGGGATCGTATGAGTCCTTTTGTGTCTACTTATTTCACTTAGCATAATGTTTTCAAGGCTCATCTGTGTATCAACTTCATTAATTTTTATGACTGAATAATATTCCATTGTATGTATATACTGCATTTTGTTTATCCATTCATCAGTTAATGGACATGTGAGTTGTTTCTACTTTTTGGCTGTTATGAATAATGCTGTTATGCACACTTAGCATACAAGTATCTGTTTGAGTCCCTGTTTTCAAATCTTTGGAGACAAATAGCTAGAAGTGGAATTGTTGGGTCATTGATAATTCTTATGCTTAACTTCAGGACCCATCAAACTGTTTTCCTGAAAGGCCATTTAGGAGGTTTCTAATTTCTCCACATTATTTATTTCCTTTTTTAAAATTAAAGTCAAAAATAAATAAATAAGTAAATAAAATTAAAGTCACCCTAATAGGTGTGAAGTGATATCTCATTGTGTTTTGTTTTGTTTTAAATTATTTATTTATGGCTGTGTTGGGTCTTCGTTGGCTGTCCATGGGCTTTCTCTAGTTGCGGTGAGTGGGGTCTACTACTGTTCGTTGCGGTGCGCGGGCTTCTCATTGCGGTGGCTTCTCTTGTTGCAGAGCACGGGCTCTAGGTGTGCGGGCTTCAGTAGTTGTGGTGCATGAGCTCAGTAGTTGGGGCTCGCGGGCTGTAGAGCGCAGGCTCAGTAGTTGTGGCACATGGGCTTAGTTGCTCTGTGGCATGTGGGATCTTCCTGGAACAGGGCTTGAACCCGTGTCCCCTGCATTGGCAGGCGAATTCTTAACCACTGCGCCACCAGGGAAGCCCTGCATTGTGTCTTCGTTGCTGCACGTGGGCTTTCTCTAGGTTTGGCGAGCAGGGGCTACTCTTCGATGTGGTGCGCAGACTTCTTATTGCTGTGGCTTCTTGTTGTGGATCACGGGCTCTAGGTGCGTGGGCGTCAGTAGTTGTGTTACACGGGCTCAGTAGTTGTGGCTCGCAGGCTCTAGAGCACAGGCTCAGTAGTTGTAGCACACGGGCTTACTTGCTCCATGGCATGTGGGATCTTCCTGGACCAGGGCTAGAACCCGTGTCCCCTGCATTGGCAGGTGGATTCTCAACCACTGCACCACCAGGGAAGCCCCCTTTGTCCATTTTTAAATTGAGTTGCTTTTGTTATTGAGTTAGAGGGGTTCTTTATGTAGTCTGGACATTAAGCCATTGTCAGATATATGATTTGCAAATATTTTCTCTCATTCTGTGTGTTGTTTTTTCCAGTCTTTGGGTCCATTTATCTTTTATAACATTTACAAGTTTGCATTTATAATTTTTAAAATCTTTAGATTAATATCTGTCTCCACTATTAGAATGTGAACACCCTTAGGGTAAAGACTGTATCAGTTTTTGCTCACTTTTATATTGCTAATGCCTAGCACAGGTGCTAAATATTTTTTGAATGAATGAAGGTCTTTTAAGTTAATTTACGAGTTCCATTGATTGCCTATTCCATCTTAAATATCTGTAGTACTCCATCTTGTTACTCTTATTTTTCGAAATCTTCCCAGCTATTTCCTGGCTTTTATCATGTTCATTCATGTAAATTCATGCCCCTCCTGCCCTCCACATTGGTATCACTTTAGATAACTCATTTTTTTCTTCTAGAGGGCTTTCTTGGTAGGATAAAGGCTGCAAAGTTGCCTTAGTCAGCTTAGGCTGTTATAGTAAAATAGCACAGACTGAGTGGCCTAAACCAGCGGTCCCCAACCTTTTTGCAGCAGGGACCAATTTCATGGAAGATAATTTTTCCACGGGGGGTGGGGAGGGATGGTTCAGGTGGTAATGTGAGCCATGGGGAGCCCCAGATGAAGCTTAGCTCACTCACCGGCCACTCACCTCCTGCCATGAGGCCTGGTTCCTAACAGGGCGAGGACCAATAGCCGTCCCGGGGGTTGGGGACCTCTGGCTTAAACAACAAACATTTATTTCTCACAGTTCTGGATTCTGGGAGGCCCGTGATCAAGGTGTTGGCAGATTCAGTGTCTGGTGGAGTCTCTTCCTACTTTGTAGATGGATGCCTTCTTGCTGTATCTTCACATGTTAAAGAGAGAGAGATATCAGTCTCTTCTTTAAGGGCACTAATCACATTTATAAGGGCTCCACTCTCATGACCTCATTACCTCCCAAAGGCCCTGCCTCCAAATACCATCCCCTTGGGGATTAAGGCTTCAACATACGAATTTTAGTGGGGACACATTCAGTCCATAGCAGTACTGGGGCTAACAAAGTTTAAGGATTTGGTAATTAAGCAGAGTAGGGCTCTAGTATCATCAGCTTCACAGATGGGGCCAGTATAGAGTATCTGAAGACATTTGCATTTACAGGAAATCAGTTTGATGGTAAAGTGGTAGCCAATCATTTGTATAGATTCATAATTCATATAAGATTAGTAATAAATTCATAGATTTAAGTCATTAATAAATATGAACTATACTTAATTTAAGAAAACTATTATGAATCTATACATACATGAATTCTTTATAGTTCAAGAGAAAGAGTAATTCTGAATAGTAGTCTTATGATATTTTTTCCTTCCTCCTAGATTTAAACAGTCAAGTTAAATCAAGCTGGGTAATCATGGCAGAAGGTGGATTCGATCCCTGTGAATGTGTTTGCTCTCATGAACATGCGATGAGAAGGCTGATCAATCTGGTGAGATGAACAGAACAGTCCTATTCAGAACTCAACTGTACCGCTCTGTCTTGTTTTTGGGAGCATGTTGTTTATTGGAAGATTTTCATCTGATGGGCACTAAAAATTATTTCATAATTGAAATTCCACAGTGGTTTAAGTCATAATGGTTAAAATGCTTGCCAGCAGTTCTTTTATTAGAGATAAAAACAGATTGCTGTCTTTATTTATGGTAGATGTTTGTTGGCGAAATTCACCATCATGGGTGGGAAACACATTTGTGTAAAGGATTTTCTGTTCCGTATTTTTTTTTTTTGGCCACACCATGTGGCACGTGGGATCTTAGTTCTCTGACCAGGGATCGAACCGATGCTCCCTGCATTGAAGCGCGGAGTCTTAACCACTGGACCGCCAGGGAAGTCCTCTGTTCTGTATTAATGCATATGATTTTTGACTATACGGAGCTTGCTTACCTGATAAACTGCTATGAAGTCACACTTCCACTTATGATATAGTTCAAATCCTACTCCAACAAATGGCATGACAATAAAAATCTCTATATAGTTTATTTCCAGATCCAAATCAATTATTTGACAGAGGCAGATTTCTGAACAACAGGCTTTGAGTGTAGTGAGATTTCAACTGTAGGTTTTTATAGACTTTTTTTTTTTTTTTTTTTTTGCTGTACGTGGGCCTCTCACTGTTGTGGCCTCTCCCGTTGCGGAGCCCAGGCTCTGGACGCGCAGGCTCAGCGGCCATGGTTCATGGGCCCAGCCGCTCCACGGCGTGTGGGATCCTCCCGGACCGGGGCCACGAACCCGTGTCCCCTGCATCGGCAGGCGGACTCTCAGCCACTGCGCCACCAGGGAAGCTCCTTTATAGACTTTTAAAGCTTAAATACAGGGCTGTTTTTGTACTGTACTTTATACGTTTTATATACAAAGGAAACATTTGACCATTATTAACAATAAAGTACAATTGACCCTTGAACAGCATAGGTTTGAACTCTCAGGGTTCACTTACATGCGGATTTTTTTTCAGTAGTAAATACTGCAGTACTACACCATCTGCAGTTAGTTGAATCCAAGGATGTAGAACTGCATATTTGGAGGAATTGCGTTTACTGAGGGCTGACTATAAGTTACATGCAGATTTTCAACTGTATGGCGGGTTAGCGTCCCTAACCCCTTCGTTGTTCAAGGGTCAACTGTATATTATTATTATGTTATACATTATAACAACATTTTGCTGTTTTAAAATACTCTTGTACCGGGGTATATTATTATAGGCCAGTTAATAAAGGCAGGTACAAACATTTGCTGGAATACTTGAATAAGCAAGTTTTCTGCTCACTCATTGTCTGTGTACAGTGATCAGAAGTACATTGATTGTGAATGATGTTCCTTCAAGAATTAGCATATACTAGGACTTACGATCCTTAAGAATGCCTTAGAGGGATAGAAACAAACTAAGAACTTATAAATTAAATCAGACTCTTGTGAGTATAGAAATAAAATGGCAATGTCATATCTCTGGTAATTGATGTAAAAATAGATTAATCTGAGAAGAGTTTAAAAAATATTTTCTCCTGTTTATGAAGTTTGAGCTGATAGTTTTTAATGTCTTATTTCAATCAAACATAAGGCAAATTTTTTTCAAATTACTCTGATATTAGGAACAAAAAATAGACTTGTAATTTAATTGTGGTAAAATTTCCCAGTAGATTAGTTTTTAATAAGGGCT
This sequence comes from Lagenorhynchus albirostris, assembly GCF_949774975.1. Lineage (NCBI taxonomy): Eukaryota > Metazoa > Chordata > Mammalia > Artiodactyla > Delphinidae > Lagenorhynchus > Lagenorhynchus albirostris. Next base: position 84,597,489 of record NC_083098.1, read on the forward strand.
ACTACCTCTTTTTATTTCTTAGTATAGTATTTTTTATTTTTAACATGCTTTATTCTATTAGCTTTGCTGCTTTTTAAGAGATGACTAAAACTAAGCCCTACTTTTTTAGGATTCCCTGTACACTTTACTTTAGTAGATTGTCAAGGAAGCCATGTTTAGCTTTTTTTTTCTTTTTCTAATGGGCACACTAATTCATGCTTGATGGGACGTTACTTATAGCATTCTTGGTTTGAAATACTTTGTAATTGTGTGAAAATAGATTTTAGATTTTTACAGATCTTTTAAAAGTCCACATTTTTTAGTGTAGGGTGGATATTTTCACACAATATAAATTACTGATGGATGATCCCCTTATGTATAACATGCTGATAGCAGTATTGAAGATTCCAGAGGGAGGAGAAACTCATTTGATTCATTAAGGAAACTTGCTGGCAAAGTTTGATAGATGTTTGTTTGAATTGAATTGTGCTTTTTAATTTTTATTTCATGTGTATTTCTTCTTTTATTTAAATTCAGAATCAAGCAGCATTTTTGGATCATATCTACATTGTTGATATTTAAGTGGTTTCTAAACATTTTTCCTAAGAAGTATCGTTAGAAATATGGTCTCTAAATTCAGAAATTCAAAGATTTATGAATAATACTATTTATTGTAGCATTATTTATAGTAATAAAAAGTTATAAGCAACCTTAATGTTGACTAGTAGGACAGTGGTTATATCATGGAAATTCATATGGTAAAATCTTGTTTACAATAGTTGTCTTTGAAAAATATTTTAAAACAAGGGAGATGTGTGTGTTATATGAAATGAAAAAAAAAAGATGTACAAATGGCGTTTAGTAGATCTTGCGTTTGTGTACACATACACCCACACACCCACCCATTTCATGTACATGTGTGCATAGGAAGAAAGACTAGAAGAGAGTACACCGAAATGTTAAAAGTGGTTATCTCTGGATTCTGGAATATGGGCTGAGGCTTCTCTTTTATACTTTCTTGTCTTTTCTGTGATAATAAATCTTATAATCAGAAAAAGGTTATCTAACAAAAACTATCAGTATTTTCATTTAAACGTCATTGTATTCTTTTGTAATATGTCAATACTAGACTTTTCTACCTCTCATGCATCCATTATCTTCTACTCATAATTTATAGGACCTTTTTTCCCCAGTATGTGTTATCTTATTACCCTGTGGAACTCTTAAGTCTACAGCCTATATTTTATTTTATTTTATTTTATTTATTTATTTATTTAAATTTATTTTTTTTTATTTATTTATTTTTGGCTGCGTTGGGTCTTTTGTTGCTGCGCGCGGGCTTTCTCTAGTTGCGGTAAGCGGGGGCTACTCTTCGTTGAGGTGCGCGGGCTTCTCATTACGGTGGCTTCTCTTGTTGCGGAGCACGGGTTCTAGGTGCACAGGCTTCAGTAGTTGTAGTATGCAGGCTCAGTAGTTGTGGCACATGGGCTTAGTTGCTCCGCAGCATGTGGGATCTTCCTGGACCAGGGCTCAAACCCGTGTCCCGTGCATTGGCAGGCGGATTCTTAACCACTGCACCACCAGGGAAGCCCCAGCCTATGTTTTAAAAGCAATTTATCTAAGGGTATAATTTTTCTATATTAGTTATAACTACCAGAATTTAGATGTCTGCATGCTTAGGAAGCTCATAGATACAGTAATACTGTGTTATAGTATGATAACAGTGCACAGATTTATTCTCATTTTTTTAAAAATGGACATCTAATTCATCTTTGTAATAGTGTACCATGTCATTAATTTCAAGTTCTAATTTGGAATTTTTATTATTTTTGACCTTATGTAATAAAATTGGATTTTCTTGTGTATGATGGATATTTTCACACAATATAAATTACTGGTGGATGATCCCCTTATGTATAACATGCTGATAGCAGTATTGAAGATTCCAGAGGGAGGAGAAACTCATTTGGGGAAACTTGAAGATTTTAATGATTTTTTTATGGTTAGCTCATTAGTTGTATGTTGGATTGCAATTTTTGTTTTGCCTGTTCTGTGGAAATAGATGGGCTTTGCCAAGGGATATATTCAGCTTAGAAGCAGTTAAGATTTTACCATTAGTTCCTTTCCATTTTAATAAAGTTCTCTTCATTCACAATTTAAAACTAATTTATTTTCCTGATTTAGTAATGATTTCAGTTAAGGTTCTTCACTATAAGTAATAGTTTTAGGTGATTTAAGCAGAAAAGGACATATTAAAAAAATATTATGTGGCTCACATTGGATAACCTGGCATGGAAAATGAATAGGATCAAAGGGAATGTAAGTGCCAAAACGAGCCCATGCTCCAAAACAGCCCAGCCAAAAAGCGGCTGCTCCTGAATTCCAGACTTTTGTGTATCCAACTGTTGATGCAACATCTCCATTTGGACAAATAGTAGACATTTTGTACTTGATGTGTGCATAACTGAACTTTTCTTGTCCCCAACCTTATACTTCTGTCTTCTCTATTTTTTTTTTCTTTTGGCCACTCCATGAGGCTTAGTTCCCCGACCAGGGATTGAACCCGGGCCACGGCAGTGAAAGTACCGAGTCCTAATCACTGGACCGCCAGGGAGTTCCCTGTCTTCTCTATTCACTCCATTATTCTGATTGCTCAGGCAACAGCTTTTGTGTCATCTTTTACTCTGTTCTTTCAACCCCATGGCTAATGCAGAACCAAATCCCTTTGGCTCAATCTTAAAAATATATATCCAGAATCCAGCCATTTCTCACACCTCCAGTGAAACACCCTGGTCTAACCTACCATCATCTCTTGCCTAGGTTATTGAAATTAGCCTCCTTGTTGGTCTCCTTGCCTCTACCCTCTTGCCATCTCCATTTTCTTCAACTTTAGTCTCACTACAGGAGTTGAAATGATCTATTTCCGATAAGTCAGGTAATGTTCCTCCTTTCCTCAAAATTCTGCAGTAGTTCCCCATGACACTCATAGTGGAAAAAAAACAAAATTTATGTGGCCCTATGTGATCTGTCCCCCTTCACTCCCCTGGTTCCCGTTTGCTCACTTTGTTCTACCGTTTCTGGCTGCCTTGCCATTCCTGAAAATACAGGTCACATACAAAGGATCAAGTGTCTAAATGGCTTTTAGACTTTTCAATAGCAAAACTGGAAGGCATTAGCACAGTGACTTTAAATTCTGAATGGAAATTATTACCAATCCATTATTCTATATCCAACCAAACTATCAAATAGGAGGAGAGTCTTCAAAATTTTTACCTCATGTACCTTTTCTTAGCTGGTTACTAGAGGATGAACTGTTTTTCACCAAGATGTAAACATAAACCAAGAAAGAAGAAATTTCGAGTGTAGAAAGCAGTAGATCCAGCATATGAGAGAGGCAAAAGTAATTTCCAAGGTGATGGTGAATGGAGATCCCAGGATAATGGTGAAGGGACATTCCAGGGTTATAACTACCCACATGCTTTCTTGATAAAGGAAGCTGTTTGTATACCCTAACTGCTCACCCAGCCTAGTCCTTCATTAATAAATACGAACAGAAAAACAAGCAAAGAGTTGAAGAAAATAAAAGGACTACAATGTGGTCGCAGGTACAGCTACATTAGAAGACAAGATGAAATAGTTAGATCCTTCTAATATGAAAAGTCATTATGAATGTATAGCTATAAATGCAGACCCATACAAGGATGTTATGCTGTTCTTAAGTACCACCAGCAACATGATTTTTTGAAATGGTAAAGTTTCAAAGTCACCAAATTCTTGGTAGAGTCATAAACAAAACTAAGTATAGTCTTCCCTTGATTTAAATGTGAAAGTCCAGTTAAATTCCTCGATAATTCTGTGTCGAATATAACCATCCAAAAAATACTTTGTGTTTTTCTTTGAAATGGAATTAGATTATATTATAGGCTCAAGTTTTTCACTTAGTGCATGTGTGGCAGGACCTTTGAAAGTTAGGGGGGATACAAGCCAGTCACAACAACCAAAGAACTGCCTCTCAGATATCCGTATGCCCTAGTACTGACACATTTGAGAACCTTTGAATAGGGGGGAGAATTAGGGTTTATTTAAAAAAAAAAAAAAAAGAAAAAGGAAAACCAAGTAAGCTGAAGGCAGGCAGGAAGAAAGAAGAGAAGCATAGTTAATAGAAAGCATAAAGTAAAATGTTATGTGTAAGTGGATTATACTTATTAATAGAGACAGGTTGGAGTTTTTAAATGCTGTTGTTTATCAAGGGAGACAGACACTGAAAACAAAATCTCATAGATAAGTGATAAAAGGAGCAGGGGTGTAGGGGAAGCTGTCCCCAAAGAATGTGATACTCTTAATCTCAGACAAAATTAATTCAAAGCCAAAACAGTTGAACACAGGAATACTACTGACAAAAGAGAGAATCCATCACGTCTGGGACAAACTGTTTATGTCCCAAACAACAGAGAATGCAAAAACAATTAGAAATAAAAGAAGAAACATATTTTAGAAGTATCTGAGAAATGTTAGTGAAAGCCATAGAGATGCCTTTGCAGGTTAAGGTTAGAGTATGTGTAGGTCAGGATAATGTTTGTAAATGCATAGAAGAGGTTCCAAGGAATATATCTCAGATTCATAGCAGTGGTTATATTGGGGAGAGTTTGAAGGGAATGTAGGCACTATTTTAAACCCACAGAAATCCTCTGATGTCGATCTTCCTTTTACAAATGAGGACACTGAGGTTTTCCCAGGTATTGGAGCCGGCCAGGGAGTGGCAGAGGCACATTCGAGCTTGGCATTAGCTCCAGGCCCTGTGCTGTTTCTTCGGTACCATGATCTGCTCTGCTTCCTGTCGGTTTCCTTCAGGTACCTTAAAAAAAGCACTATATTTGCAGTCAAGGAGGCGGTAGAGGGATAGGAGAAAACTGTGGGAGAGAGACTCTTCACTCTATTTTTACCTTTTAAAACTATGAGAGTACATTACCTATTCAAATATTAACTTAAAAATAAAACTTTGTAAGCATCTTCAGAGGTATTATAGGCAGGACAGTTCTATAGAAAAACTAGTAATCACAGACTTTTTCCACTGAAGAATAAAATTTTTGAATGCACTGTTACGTGATTTGCAAAGAAAATGTATTCTACCATGTTTAGCTTTTTAATAATTTTAATAAGACTGTATTCTCATCTTACCTTTGTTGATTTCTAAATTGGTACAATTTTTTCTCATGTTAAAAATTTGTATGCCTTCTAAGGCTAAATGGACATAAACAGCAATTCAAACTCTTTACTATTGCCTCACCAGTTCTATGTACATTTTGATTATTTAACTGCTAAGCTGTACCAGTACAAAGAATATAAATCTGATTTTCATGCATTTTATTGTATTGGGTTGACCAAAAAGTGCCTTTGGTTTTTAAGTAAAAGTAAGAGACACGTTTTTCATTTTCACCAAGAACTTTATTGAACAATGTAGTCACCCTTTTGTTCCACTACCTTCTGTCATTTTTCAGCCAACTTCATACTTCCATCTTCCCAAAACTATTTTTTTTATAAATTTATTTATTTATTTTTGGCTGTGTTGGGTCTTCATTGCTGTGTGCAGGCTTTCTCTAGTTGCAGCGAGTGGGGGTTACTCTTCATTGCGGTGCACAGGCTTCTCATTGCGGTGGCTTCTCCTGTTGCGGAGCACGGGCTCTAGGCGTGTGGGCTTCAGTCGTTGCGGCGCGTGGGCTCAGTAGTTGTGGCTCGCAGGCTTAGTTGCTCCGTGGCATGTGGAATCTTCCTGGACCAGGGCTTGAACCCACGTCTCCTGCATTGGCAGGCAGATTCTTAACTACTGCGCCACCAGGGAAGTCCTTTCCAAAACATGTTATCTTTTTGAGCAAAGAACTGTTCCAGGTTCCTTTTACGGTCTTCCAGGGAATGGAAATTTTTTTCTATTAAGAGAATTTTGTAAAGACTGAAATAAATGGAAATTTGAAGGTTCAATATCTGGTGAATACGGCAGATGAATCAGAACTTCCCAGCCAAGCTGTAACAATTTTTGCCTGATCATCAAAGAAACATGTGGTCTTGTGTTATCCTGATACAATATTATGCATTTTCTCTTGACTAATTCTGGATGCTTTTCGTCAAGTGCTGCTTTCAGTTGGTCTAATTTGGAGCAGTAGTTGTTGGAATTAATTGTTTGGTTTTCCGGAAGGAGCTTATAATAGAGGACTCCCTTGCAATCCCACCATATACACAATCCAGCCTTCTTTGGATGATAACCGGCCTTTGGTGTGGTTGGTGGTGGTTCATTTCACTTGCCCCACCATCTCTTCCGTTCCACATTATTGTACATTATCCACTTTTCCTCACCCATCACAATTTGTTTTAAAAACAGAACGTTTTCATTACGTTTCAAATGCAGAAATATGGTCAAGAAGGTTTTTTTCTGCTTGACTTAACGCAGAACCCAAACATCAAAGAGATTAACATAACCAAGCTGGTGCAGATGATTTTCAGTGCTTGATTTGGATATTTTGAGTATGTCGGCTATCTCCTGCGTGGTATAACGTTGATTGTTCTCAATTAATGTTTCAATTTGATCGCTATCAACTTCAACTGGTCTACCCGACCGTGGAGCATCGTCCAGTGAGAAATCTCCAGCGCGAAACTTCACAAACCACTTTTGACATGTTTGATCAGTCACAGCACCTTCTCCATACACTGCACAAAATCTTTTTTTGCATTTCAGTCGTTTTTACCTTTCTTGAAATAATAAAGCATAATATGCCGAAACTGTTGCTTTTTTTCTTCCATCTTCAGTATTAAAATGGCTAAACAGAAGTTCACCAGTTTTGATAAGTCTTTTTTTAAATGCACGCTGATATGAGAGCTGTCACATACAATCTAAAAAAATTGTTTCGAATGAAGTTAAAGACAACTAAGTTGCTACTAGAGCCATGTTAACGGAAAAGAACGAACAAACTTTTTGGCCAACCCAATATATCTGCAATATGGACTTTTAAAGCAAATGACTGTATCACTGTATTCTTAACAGGAGTGTTTTAAATGATACCTTATAAACAGTGTTTCAGTTCAAGGTTGGTAAGACTGCAGTACAAAGAATGCCCATTTTGGGGTGCTCATGACAAGTAAAGCTTTACTTATTCTATTGGCATGTTTCCTTCCTATGATTTAATTACACCCTTGGGTTACACAGGTATTAGACTGTTTTTAATGCAGTTGTATTTTGCCAGGTAAGTGTTTTGCCAGGATTTGTTTGCCAGGTTTTGTTTGTCTCAGGAATGTTCAGAAACATTAAAAAATGGAGGCATTATCTGACATTACAGGCATTTTTCTAACCTAATCTAATACTATAATTAGAACTTTAATGTTTTACTCATTAAATACTGGCTAAGAAGACTTAAAGAGGTGGATAAGAATATACAGTGAGTCCCTTTCAATTAAAATCGGATATCTTGGGAGACTTCCGGGAAGATGGTGGAAGAGTAAGACGCAGAGATCACCTTCCTCCCCACAGATACACCAGAAATACATCTACACGTGGAACAGCTCCTACAGAACACCTACTGAATGCTGGCAGAAGACCTCAGACCTCCCAGAAACCCCCCACGTAACTGGGTAGGGCAAAAGAATAAACAGACGGAAGGATAGGGACGGGTCCTGCACCAGCGGGAGGGAGCTGTGAAGGAGGAAAAGTGTCCACACACTAGGAAGCCCCTTCGCGGGCGGAGACTGCGGGTGGCGGAGCGGGGGAGCTTCGGAGCCGCGGAGGAGAGCACAGCAACAGGGGTGCGGAGGGCAAAGCGGAGAGATTCCAGCGCAGAGGATCAGGGCCGACCGGCACTCACCAGCCAAGAGGCTTGTCTGCTCACCCGCCGGGGCGGGCGGGGCTGGGAGCTGAGGCTCGGGCTTCAGTCGGAGCACCGGGGGAGGACTGGGGTTGGCGCCGTGAACACAGCCTGCAGGACGTTAGTGCACCGCGGCTAGCCGGGAAGGAGTCTGGGGAAAAGTCTGGACCTGCCGAAGAGGCAAGAGACTTTTTCTTCCCTCTTTATTTCCTGGTGCGCGAGGAGAGGGGATTAAGAACGCTGCTTCAAGGAGCTCCAGAGACGGGCGCGAGCCGCGGCTAAAAGTGCGGACCCCAGAGACAGACATGAGACGCTAAGGCCGCTGCTACTGCCACCAAGAAGCGAACACAGGTCACTATCCACACACCCTTCCAGGGAGCCTGTGCAGCCCGCCACTGCCAGGGTCCCGGGATCCAGGGACAACTCCCCCGGGAGAACGCACGGCACACCTCAGGCTGGCTCAACGTCATGCCGGCCTCTGCCGCCGCAGGCCCGCCCCGCACTCCGTGCCCCTACCTCCCCCGTCCTAAGTGAGCCAGAGCTCCTGAATCAGCAGCTCCTTTAACCCCATCCTGTCTGAGCGAAGAACAGATGCCCTCCGGCGACCTACACGCAGAGGCGGGTCCGAATCCAAAGCTGAGCCCCTGGGAGCTGTGAGAACAAAGAAGAGAAAGGGAAATCTCTCCCAGCAGCCACAGAAGCAGTGGATTAAAGCTCCACCATCAACTTGATGTACCCTGCATCTGTGGAATACATGAATAGACAACGAATCATCCCAAATTAAGGAGCCGTGTGGATGAAAGGCTCTTGGTGCTGCAGCCAGGAGTTAGTGCTGTGCCTCTGAGGTGGGAGAGCCAACTTCAGGACACCGGTCCACAAGAGGCCTCCCAGCTGCACATAATATCAAATGGCGAAAATCTCCCAGAGATCTCCATCTCAACGCCAGCACCCAACTTCACTCAACGACCAGCAAGCTACAGTGCTGGACATCCTATGCCAAACAACTAGTAAGACAGGAACACAAACCCACCCATTAGCAGAGAGGCTGCCCAAAATCATAATAAGTCTACAGACACCCCAAAACACACCACCAGACGTGGACCTGCCCACCAGAAAGACAAGATCCAGCCTCATCCACCAGAACACAGGCACTAGTACCCTCCACCAGGAAGCCTGCACAACCCACTGAACCAACCTTAGCCACTGGGGACAGACACCAAAAACAACAGGAACTACGAACCTTCAGCCTGCAAAAAGGAGACCCCAAACACAGTAAGTTAAGCAAAATGAGAAGACAGAAAAACACACAGCAGATGAAGGAGAAAGATAAAAACCCACCAGACCTAACAAATGAAGAGGAAATAGGCAGTCTACCTGAAAAAGAATTCAGAATAATGATAGTAAAGATGATCCAAAATCTTGGAAATAGAATAGACAAAATGCAAGAAACATTTAACAAGGACCTAGAAGAACTAAAGGTGAAACAAACAATGATGAACAACACAATAAATAAAAATACTCTAAAAAAATACTCTAGATGGGATCAATAGCAGAATAACTGAGGCAGAAGAACGGATAAGTGACCTGGAAGATAAAATAGTGGAAATAACTAATGCAGAGCAGAATAAAGAAAAAAGAATGGAAAGAACTGAGGACAGTCTCAGAGACCTTTGGGACAACATTAAACGTGCCAACATTCGAATTATAGGGGTTCCAGAAGAAGAAGAGAAAAAGAAAGGGACTGAGAAAATATTTGAAGAGATTATAGTTGAAAACTTCCCTAATATGGGAAAGGAAATAGTTAATCAAGTCCAGGAAGCACAGAGAGTCCCATACAGGATAAATCCAAGGAGAAATACGCCAAGACACATATTAATCAAACTGTCAAAAATTAAATACAAAGAAAACATATTAAAAGCAGCAAGGGAAAAACAACAAATAACACACAAGGGAATCCCCATAAGGTTAACAGGATCTCATTCAGATTTGATGGAGAAATTAAAACCTTTACAGATAAGCAAAAGCTGAGAGAGTTCAGCACCACCAAACCAGCTCTACAACAACTGCTAAAGGAACTTCTCTAGGCAAGAAACACAAGAGAAGGAAAAGACCTACAATAACGAACCCAAAACAGTTAAGAAAATGGGAATGGGAACATACATATCGATAATTACCTTAAATGTAAATGGACTAAATGCTCCCACCAAAAGACGCAGATTGGCTGAATGGATACAAAAACAAGACACATATATTTGCTGTCTACAAGAGACCCACTTCAGACCTAGAGACACATACAGACTGAAAGTAAGGGGATGGAAAAAGGTATTTCATGCAAATGGAAACCAAAAGAAAGCTGAAGTAGCAATTCTCGTATCAGACAAAATAGACCTTAAAATAACGACTATTAGAAGAGACAAAGAAGGACACTACATAATGATCAAGGGATCAATCCAAGAAGAAGATATAACAATTGTAAATATTTATGCACCCAACATAGGAGCACCTCAATACATAAGGCAAATACTAACAGCCATAAAAGGGGAAATCGACAGTAACACATTCATAGTAGGGGACTTTAACACCCCACTTTCACCAATTGACAGATCATCCAAAATGAAAATAAATAAGGAAACACAAGTTTTAAATGATACATTATACAAGATGTACTTAATTGATATTTATAGGACATTCCATCCAAAAACCACAGAATACACATTTTTCTCAAGTGCTCATGGAACATTCTCCAGGATAGATCATATCTTGGGTCACAAATCAAGCCTTGGTAAATTTAAGAAAATTGAAATTGTATCAAGTATCTTTTCTGACCACAACGCTATGAGACTAGATATCAATTACAGGAAAAGATCTGTAAAAAATACAAACACATGGAGGCTAAACAATACACTACTTAATAACGAAGTGATCACTGAAGAAATCAAAGAGGAAATCAAAAAATACCTAGAAACAAATGACAATGGAGACACAACGACTCAAAATCTATGGGATGCAGCAAAAGCCGTTCTAAGAGGGAAGTTTATAGCAATACAATCCTACCTTAAGAAACAGGAAACATCTCGAATAAACAACCTAACCTTGCACCTAAAGCAATTAGAGAAAGAAGAACAAAGAAACCCCAAAGTTAGCAGAAGGAAAGAAATCATAAAAATCAGATCAGAAATAAATGAAAAAGAAATGAAAGAAACGATAGCAAAGTTCAGTAAAACTAAAAGCTGATTCTTTGAAAGGTTAAACAAAATTGATAAACCATTAGCCAGACTCATCAAGAAAAAAAGGGAGAAGACTGAAATCAATAGAATTAGAAATGAAAAAGGAGAAGTAACAACTGACACTGCAGAAATACAAAAGATCATGAGAGATTACTACAAGCAACTCTATGCCAATAAAATGGACAACTTGCAAGAAATGGACAAATTCTTAGAAAGGCACAACCTGCCAAGACTGAATCAGGAGGAAACAGAAAATATAAACAGACCAATCACAAGCACTGAAATTGAAACTGTGATTAAAAATCTTCCAACAAACAAAAGCCCAGGACCAGATGGCTTCACAGGTGAATTCTATCAAACATTTAGAGAAGAGCTATCACCTATCCTTCTCAAACTCTTCCAAAATATAGCAGAGGGAGGAACACTCCCCAACTCATTCTACGAGGCCACCATCACCCTGATACCAAAACCAGACAAGGATGTCACAAAGAAAGAAAACTACAGGCCAATATCACTGATGAACATAGATGCAAAAATCCTCAACAAAATACTAGCAAACAGAATCCAACAGCACATTAAACGGATCATACACCATGATCAAGTGGGGTTTATTCCAGGAATGCAAGGATTCTTCAGTATACGCAAATCAATGTGATACACCATATTAACAAATTGAAGGAGAAAAACCATATGATCCTCTCAATAGATGCAGAGAAAGCTTTTGACAAAATTCAACACCCATTTATGATAAAAACCCTGCAGAAAGTAGGCATAGAGGGAACTTTCCTCAACATAATAAAGGCTATATATGACAAACCCACAGCCAACATCGTCCTCAATGGTGAAAAACTGAAAGCATTTCCACTAAGATCAGGAACAAGACAAGGTTGCCCACTCTCACCACTCTTATTCAACATAGTTTTGGAAGTTTTAGCCACAGCAATCAGAGAAGAAAAGGAAATAAAAGGAATCCAAATCGGAAAGGAAGAAGTAAAGCTGTCACTATTTGCAGATGACATGATACTATACATAGAGAATCCTAAAGATGCTACCAGAAAACTACTAAAGCTAATCAATGAATTTGGTAAAGTAGCAGGATACAAAATTAATGCACAGAAATCTCTGGCATTCCTATACACTAAGGATGAAAAATCTGAAAGTGAAATCAAGAAAACAGTCCCATTTACCACTGCAACAAAAAGAATAAAATATCTAGGAATAAACCTACCTAAGGAGACAAAAGACCTGTATGCAGAAAATTATAAGACACTGATGAAAGAAATTAAAGATGATACAAATAGATGGAGACTTATACCATGTTCTTGGATTGGAAGAATCAACATTGTGCAAATGACTCTACTACCCAAAGCAATCTACAGATTCAATGCAATCCCTATCAAACTACCACTGGCATTTTTCACAGAACTAGAACAAAAAATTTCACAATTTGTATGGAAACACAAAAGACCCCGAATAGCCAAAGCAATCTTGAGAACGAAAAACGGAGCTGGAGGAATCAGGCTCCCTGACTTCAGACTATACTACAAAGCTACAGTAATCAAGACAGTATGGTACTGGCACAAAAACAAAAATATAGATCAATGGAACAGGATAGAAAGCCCAGAGATAAACCCACGCACATATGGTCACCTTATCTTTGATCAAGGAGGCAGGAATGTACAGTGGAGAAAGGACAGCCTCTTCAATAAGTGGTGCTGGGAAAACTGGACAGCTACATGTAAAAGTAGGAGATTGGATCACTCCCTAACACCATGCACAAAGATAAGCTCAAGGTGGATTAAAGACCTAAATGTAAGGCCAGAAACTATCAAACTCTTAGAGGAAAACATAGGCAGGACACTCTATGACATAAATCACAGCAAGGTCCTTTTTGACCCACCTCCTAGAGAAATGGAAATAAAAACAAAAATGGGACCTAATGAAACTTCAAAGCTTTTGCGCAGCAAAGGAAACCATAAACAAGACCAAAAGACAACCCTCAGAATAGGAGAAAATATTTGCAAATGAAGCAACTGACAAAGGATTAATCTCCAAAATTTATAAGCAGCTCATGCAGCTCAATAACAAAAAAACAAACAACCCAATCCAAAAATGGGCAGAAGACCTAAATAGACATTTCTCCAAAGAAGATATACAGACTGCCAACAAACACATGAAAGAATGCTCAACATCACTAATCATGAGAGAAATGCAAATCAAAACTACAATGAGATATCATCTCACACCAGTCAGAATGGCCATCATCAAAAAATCTAGAAACAGTAAATGCTGGAGAGGGTGTGGAGAAAAGGGAACCCTCTTACACTGTTGGTGGGAATGTAAATTGATACAGCCACTGTGGAGAACAGTATGGAGGTTCCTTAAAAAACTACAAATAGAACTACCATATGACCCAGCAATCCCACTACTGGGCATATACCCTGAGAAAACCATAATTCAAAAAGAGTCATGTACCAAAATGTTCATTGCTCTATTTACAATAGCCCGGAGATGGAAACAATCTGAGTGTCCATCATTGGATGAATGGATAAAGAAGATGTGGCGCATATATACAATGGAATATTATTCAGCCATAAAAAGAAACGAAATTGAGCTATTTGTAATGAGGTGGATAGACCTAGAGTCTGTCATACAGAGTGAAGTAAGTCAGAAAGAGAGAGACAAATACTGTATGCTAATACATATATATGGAATTTAAGGAAAAAAATGTCATGAAGAACCTAGGGGTGAAACAGGAATAAAGACACAGACTTACTAGAGCATGGACTTGCGGATATGGGGAGGGGGAAGGGTAAACTGTGACAAAGCGAGAGAGAGGCATGGACATATATACACTACCAAATGTAAGGTAGATAGCTAGTGGGAAGCAGCCGCATAGCACAGGGAGATCAGCTCCGTGCTTTGTGATCGCCTGGAGGGGTGGGATAGGGAGGGTGGGAGGGAGGGAGATGGAAGCTGGAAGAGATGGGAACATATGTATATATATAACTGATTCATTTTGTTGTGAAGCTGAAACTAACATACCATTGTAAAGCAATTATACTCCAATAAAGATGTTAAAATGAAAAAAGAAAAACGTAATCAGTACTGAAAATGAATTAAAAATGAGACATAAAATGCAAAAAAAAAATGGGATATCTTTATCATGTTACATACAGTTCTGTGTTTCATTACTTGTTAACATGGGAATATGCCTATGGATAAATACGGGTTTTTATTGATGTAGTAGTAGAATACTACTAGATATGTAGAAAGATGCCAACACAAAATCATAGTCTAATTATAAATCATTCTTTTAAGTTGTAGGTTTTTTGGTGTGTGTCTCCTCTGAGGTTAGTTTTGTTTTTAAGGAGGTATTACCTTATAACTGGTATATCTAGTTGTTTGGGTTTTTTAAAAATCACTTATATTTCCTTACAACCATAAAGATGGCCTGGCGAGAGACTTTTTCAGTTCCCCATTTGCAGAATTATTCTGTTTTTATCCTCTTCTGCTCTCTTGCCACCTACTTCTCCTGTTCTCCTTGACTGGCTGTCTCTTGGTATACAGTTTCTTCTATTAATGATAGGGGTTCCAGAAAGAGAACAGATGGATTTAGAAATGTGAATTTAGGTTATGCTTTGTGTTTTTCCTCCTTTCTGTTGTAAACTAAGGTTTGGAATGCAGATAATCCCCCTTTTGTTTGTTTGTTTTGAGCTCTGTATTTCAGCTCTAATCTAAACCGTGTAACTGAAACTTCTGCATCTCTAATTTACTTACATTTGTTTCCGTATTAAAGTACTGTAAGCATGTGATCTGGGAGATCATTGGTCAGATTCCCCTTACAAGCCTGAAGGCCTTGTAAATTGTGACTAATGTCCACTGTACTTAAATAAGTCACGTTAAGTAAGGCCTATTATTGGCCTTTTCCTGGAAGATGTATGCCTGAAAAGTTTCTTGAGAAACTTCTCTACCCAGCAAATATATCTACTGCTAGTATCTTTTCCTATTAATTTATATTTTTGTAAAATGTTTATTAATATGAATAATATACTAATGTTTTTTCACAAAACCAATACATTAAAAGTAAGCCCAAACTTCTCACTCACTTCTCTATATCTGGCATGTTCCTACTTCCCTAGATGAATTTGGTATGCACCTTCCCGGATCTTTCTCACAAATAAACATTTAGATACTATGGTATATATATTTTATCCCCAATTTAATATTATTTAGCAAGTCCAAGGAACAAAGGAGAGGGACATTATTTTATAGAGAAAAAGGAGTAAGTTGGGAGGTGTTATTTTGAACAAAAACCCATTGGAGAAAAGTGAGAGCTCAGGGTGATGATGGCTTCTCATTGGCTGAGTTGCTGGGGTAGTCAGTTTCTTGTAGGAGATGCAGTGTACATCTTTTCCTGTTGGGGCCTGTGATTGATGATCTTCTGTTGAGGTCTGTAATTGACAATTCTTCTTGTAATTGACATCAGGTTGTACGGTGTGAGGGGACTCCCTTCTGGCCTCCTTCACAGAAGTGAGGTTATGTTTTATTTAAAAGATAAAGTAGCGGGCTTCCCTGGTGGCGCAGTGGTTGAGAGTCTGCCTGCCGATGCAGGGGACGCAGATTCGTGCCCGGGCCCGGGAAGATCCCACATGCCGTGGAGCGGCTAGTACCGTGAGCTACGGCCGCTGAGCCTGCACGTCTGGAACCTGTGCTCCGCAATGAGAGAAGGCCACAACAGTGAGAAGCCCGCGTACTGCAAAACAAAACAAAAAAGATAAAATAGCTAGTGCATGTCCTCATGTCACAAAATTCAAGCAGTACTAAGTGTAGAAATGGAAAAGTGAAAATCTCCTTATGTTCCCCAGCCTCTCATTGCCACTTTACTGATTTTAAGCTATTTACATTTTCTCTTATATTCCCGTTATTATGGCTGTATAACAAATTACCCTAAAACTCAGTGGCATAAGAAAAACCTTTTAATTAAGTTAACAAATTGTGTGTCTAGAGTTCATACAGAGCACAGTGGAGATGGCTTGTCTGCTGCATAATGTCTGGGTTCTTAACTGGACGACTGAGAGGCTGGGAGCGAGAAAAGCATCTGGAGGCTTGCTCACTCACTGTCTGGCAGTTGATGCTGGCTGGTGGCTGAAACCCTACCTAGTACTGTCAGCCAGAACACCTACATACGGCCTTTTCATGTGGCTGCTTGGCTTCCTCACAGCACAGTGGCTTGGTTCCAAGGGCAAGAAGCATCCATCCCGAGAGGATGGGGGAGGGAGAGAACCATGCAGCCTGGATACTTTTTATAACCTAGCCTAAGAAGTCACATACAACACTTCTACTATACTTCTGGTTGTAGCAGTCCTGAGCCTGCTCAGCTTTAAGAGGAGGGGGAATAGACTTCACAACTCTTTTTTAAATTGAGGTATAACTGACAAATAACAGTTTCAGGTGTGCGACTTGTATATATTGGGAAATGATTGTCACGGGTAAGTCTAGTTAACACTTGCTTCCATACACGGTTACAGTTTTTTTTCTTGTGATGAGAACTATTAAGATCTACTCTCTTAGCAACTTTCAAATATGCAATATGTTATTACTAACTATAGTCACTATGCTGTGCATTACATCCCCATAACTTAAATTATTTTGTAACTGGAAGTTTGTACGTTTTGACCCCCTTCACCTATTTCACTCACCTCCCAACCCCCCCACCTCTGGCAACCGCCAATCTGTTCTCTATATCTTTGAGCTTGATCTATTGTTGTTTTAAATTCCTCATATAAGTGAGATCATATGGTATTTGTCTTTCTCTGATTTATTTCACTTAGCATAATTCCCTCAAGGTCCATCCATGTTGTCGCAAAAGGCAAGATTTTGTTCCTTTTTAAGGCTGAATAATAATTGCATTATATTGATATATATATGATGGATATATGTGAGGTGATACCTCATTGTGGTTTTGATTTGCATTTCCCTGATGATTAGTGATATTGAGCATCTCTTCATGTACCTGTTGGCCATCTTTATGTCTTTTTTGGGAAAATGTCTATTGAGATCCTCTGCCTATTTTTTAATCAGATTGTTTATTTGGCTATTGAATTATATGAGTTCTTTATATATTTTGGATATTTAACCCCTTATCTGATATATGATGTGCAAATATCTCCTCCCATTCAATAAGTTGCCTTTTCTTTTTTTTTTTTGCGGTACGCGGGCCTCTCACTGTTGTGGCCTCTCCCGCTGCTGGAGCACAGGCTCTGGACGTGCACGCTCAGCGGCCATGGCTCACGGGCCTAGCCACTCCGCGTCATGTGGGATCTTCCCAGACCGGGGCACGAACCTGTGTCCCCTGCATCAGCAGGCGGACTCTCAACCACTTGCACCACCAGGGAAGCCCGCCTTTTCATTTTGATGATGGTTTCCTTTGCTATGCAACAGCTTTTTAGTTTGATGTAGTCTCACTTATTTGTTTTAGCATTTGTTTCCTTTGCTTTGGGAGTCAGATCCAAAAACTTATCACCAAGACTGATGTCAGGGAGCTTACCACCTATGTTTTCTTCTGGGATTTTTATGGTTTCAGGTGTTACATTCAGGTCTTTAATATATTTTGAGTTAATTTTAAACCATTTTTGAATTAGGAGACTCCACCTCTTGATGGGGAGTGGTAAGATTCTGGAAGAGCGTGTGTGGTTAGAAATACTGCTAAGACTATTTTTAGAAAATACAGTCTGCTATATATCTCTTTCTAGAAATTGTTTTCACATAGAAGGGATCATAGTATATTTACGTTTCTGCAACTTGTTTTCTTTTTCACTTCATTTATTTTTTCATATTAGCAAATTTCTTAGTTCAGGTTTCTATAACGGAATACTGTTGACTGGGTGGCTTATAAACAACAGAAATTTATTTCTCACAGTTCTGGAGGCAGGACGTCCAAGATCAGGGTGCTAGCATGGTTGGGTTCTGGTGAGAGCCCGTCATCCAGGTTGCAGATCTTGTATCCTTATAGGGTGAAGAGAGGGCAAGAAAGCATTCTGGGGTCTCTTTTATGAGCACACTAATCCCACTCATGTGGGCTCCACCCTCGTAACCTAATCACCTCTGAAAGGTCCCACCTCCTAATACCATCACATTGGGGATTAGGATTTCAAAATATGAATTTTGAGGAGACTCAAACATTGAGTCCATAACAGCAAATCAGAGTCAGCCTCATTTTCAAGTATCATGGTATTGGAATTTTGTCTTTCCTTTTAATGATACTTGTAATATGTGAATATCTAAATTACGGACACTTGAAATAATGTAGAAATACAGAGCAAAATGTCAGAATCCCCCTTCCTCTTGGCCCCCACTCACATATCCCATTTCATGACATTTATTGCTCTCCTAGCCAGATGTTGCATTGAGTTTGTGGACAGTCATGTATCTATATCTGTATCTTTATATATAATCAAAATAGACTGTACCATAAAGGTATAGCATATAAGTTATGTTGTTGTCAGTGGCCATAAATTACGTGATGACTTTTGGTTCAATAAATTAATTAAACTCAAATTTAGAAGGTATTTTTGTAGGATTTGGGAAACTATATGCATATCATTTGGGCAACCTATTAGTGTTAGACATTCAAAAACTGTTTTCAAAATACTCAGACTTGGGCTTCCCTGGTGGCGCAGTGGTTGAGAGTCTGCCTGCCGATGCAGGGGACACGGGTTCATGCCCCGGTCCGGGAAGATCCCACATGCCGCGGAGCGGCTGGGCCCGTGAGCCATGGCCGCTGAGCCTGCGCGTCCGGAGGCTGTGCTCCACAACGGGAGAGGCCACAACAGTGAGAGGCCCGCGTACCGCAAAAAAAAAAACCAAAAAAAACCCTCAGACTTGCCTTTAACCTGATTATTTGAAGTCTTCAGGCTTAAATGTACATGGATTATTGTGGTCCTTCCAAGTTATTGAATATTTTTGTTAATATTGTAGGAAAATATGTAGAGATGCTACTTAGTCATTAAGAACTAAATGTGATCTAACAACCCAATCGAAAAATGGGCAGAAGACCTAAATAGACATTTCTCCAAAGAAGACACACAGATGACCAAAAGGCACATGAAAAGATTCTCAACACTGCTAATTATTAGTGAAATGCAAATCAAAACTACAATGAGGTACCACCTCACACCAGTCAGAATGGCTATCATTAAAAAGCCTTCAGAGAATTCCCTGGTGGTTCAGTGTTTGAGACTCCAAGGTTTCACTGAGGGCCTGGGTTCAATCCCAGGTTGGGGAACTAAGATCCCACAAACCACGTGGCATGGCCAAATAAATAAATAAATAAGAAGAAAAAATAAAAAGCCTTCAAATAACAAATGGTGGAGGAGGGGGTGGAGAAAAGGGAACCCTCCTACACTGTTGGTGGGAATGTAAATTGGTGCAGCCACTATGGAAAACACACAGTATGGAGGTTCCTCAAAAAACTAAAAATAGAGTTGCCATATGATCCTACAATCCCACTCCTGGGCATATATCCAGACAAAACTATAACTGGAAAAGATACATGCACCCCAGTGTTCATTGCAGCACTGTTTACTATAGCCAAGACATGGAAACAACCTAAATGTCCATCGACAGATGAATGGATGAAGAAGATATGGTACATATATACAATGGAATACTATCCAACCATAAAAAGAATGAAATACTGCCATTCGCAGCAGCATGGATGGATCTAGAGATTATCATACTAAGTGAAGTAAGTCAGAAAGAGACCGTATGATACCACTTATATGTGGAGTCTAAAATATGACACAAATGAACTTACCTATGAAATAGAAACAGGCTCACAGGCATAGAGAACAGACCTGTGGTTGCCAAGGGGGAAAAAGGGATAGGGGAAGAAAGGATTGGGAGTTTGGGATTAGCAGATGCAAACTATTGTGTATTGAATGGATAAAGAAGATCCTACTGTATAGCACAGGGAACTATATACAATATCCTGTGATAAACCATAATGGAAAAGAATGTGAAAAAGAATGTACATATATATGTATAACTGAATCACTTTGCTGTACAGTAGAAATTAACACAACATTGTAAATCAGCTATACTTCAGTAACATAAATTTAAAAAAAAAGAACTAAATGTGATCAGATATAGTTAGGTTTTAGCTGTCTCCCAGTTGAAACACTGGGCTTCCTCAGTGGTGTGATTATGCAGGAATAATTGAATTGAATGTACTTTGTATTTTGTCATTTCTTTAAAATTCCCCTCCTATAATTTGGCAATGTATATCAAAACTTAAAGTGTACATACCTTCACTATAGCAACTCTACTCCATATTCTAAAGAGATTAATCAAGTGTGTAAGACTGTATTTATATGAACATTCACTACAACATTGTTTTTCATATACAAATTAGGAAATGATGCAATTAAATGGAATGCTGTGCAGTATTAAAAATTAGGGGGAGCTGGGTTTTGGCAGTCTAAGGTTATTTCAAGCTAACCTGTTACTGTGAGCTGTGTGAGGTCTGGTCAAAGGACACTGACGAACTGTTTAACCCCTGATTTGAAAGTACTTTTTTGTTGTTGGTTTTGGAATTTCACTTTTTGAAAAAATAGTAGTGATAAATATGAATAGGCTTATTTGTACAAACAGGCAGCCTTTTCCTGCATGTTGCTATAATCCGAAAGCATTCTGTGGGCCATGACCTGAGTTTTTTATACATTTTATATTTAATTTTATATAATATTAATTATGTCATTTAATACAATGACATTAAGGTTGATAACAGATTGTATTTATCTCTTCTATAGTTTGAAACTCTGCCTAAGAAAGTAACAGACACAGAATTTGAAACCAGATACCTCTGACTTTAAAGCTTCTCTTTTGAACCACTGTTCTGTACCACACTGTTTACCAGTCCACAGGTAGACCCGGTGCATGGGAAAGAAGAGCACCTCCAATATACATGAGGTTCTTGAGCAGACATAGAAAAACAGCAGATAAGTTCTTGTTTAGGTACTGTCTTAGTTTGCTCAGGCTGCTCTGGAAAAATACCACAGACTGGGCAGCTTTGACAACAAATAATTATTTCTCACAGTTCTGGAGGCACTGGGAATTCCAAGATCAAGATGTTGCCAGATATGCCAAGGTGATTTGGCTCTTTTCTTGGTTTTCAAACAGCCACCTTGCTGTACCCTCACATGGCACAGAGAGAATGACGGCTCTGGTCTCACCCTCTTCCTGTATGGGCACTAATTCCATCATGGTGGCTCCACTCTCATGACCTCATCTAAACCTAATCACCTCCCAAAGGCCCCCATCCCCAAATTCCATCACTTTGGGAATTAGGGCTTCAACATATGAATTGGGAGTGGTGGGGGAAACACGAACATCCATAGCAGGTACCTTTTGATAACTCCAAAGAGAGACTTTCTGTTTTTTGTAATTTTCTTCCAAGAATTTCTCCAAGGTAAGCTTCCTCATAGAAGTTCCATTTATCTGCTTTTTGTCATTAGAGTCTTATTTTGATCTATGGTTTTTCCATCAGCCTCTGACAGCCAAGGTTCTATATGAGGCTTCCTGGATATCCTAAGAGACTATTTTAGGTTCTACATTTTCCCTAACAGGAAATCTCTGCCAAGACTCTTGTATTCTTTAAATCTCTGTTTTCTGCCTTTTTCCCCAAGGAAGAAAAACGTTTCTTCTAATCATACTATGTTGTCTCTTCGATTTTGAAGCTAACTCATCTAAGGAACTTTACATGGCCATCCTGGTTAGCTGGGGAAGATCCCAGATCTTCCCTGGGATCCTGGGATCAGTGTTAGCATGAAGGTTTACCTAGGCAGCAACCATTGGCTGTAGATAGTCCACATGTGGTTCCCGCCACTCCACTGTAATACAGAAAATACTTGAAGTTTATGGCTCCATCTTGTAGATACTGCCATGCCTGTTTCCTTCATTTATTATCCTTGGTTTTCTTTTTTTTTTAATTGAAGTATAGTTGATTTACAGTGTAGTGTTAATTTCTGCTGTATAGCAGAGTGATTCAGTTCTCTCTCTGTCTCTATATATATATATACATTCTTTTTCATATTCTTTTCCATTATGGTTGACTGCAGGATTTTGAATATAGTTTTGTAAATAGTAGGACCTTGTTTATTGGTTTTCTTTTAGTTATGTTTGCTTTCATAAATGGTTTCCTTTTGGAGAGCCAAAATCAGCATCAGTAGTCCCACTGTATTCTTCAAATAAGTCAAGAGAAAACTGAGATGCACTGTAAGTTAGGTCTCTCTGTTTAAAGAGTTCCATCAAGACTCTCGTTTTACTAAATGTGTTTTTAAAATTCTTTAAAGACTATAATTTACCCATCGTGTTTGAATCTGACATACTGAATATATATTCCAACACGCTGGTTTGGGTAGAACACTAAGTCCTGGACTAGAAATGTGGTCATGATACTTTGGCACCTTATTATTCAGAGCCTGCAGCATCATCTGCTTGTGAACATGTAGAGTGTAGCCAGGAACCCATAGGAGATCAGCCAGAAGAGCAGGATCCAGCTCCAGCTCTTGGTGGAATGTCCCAAAGATTCACTGCAGCTTGGGCTAGAGATGGAGTGCTTAATCAGCCAGGCTCCCAGTGAATAGTTTCTTCTCATTCTTGGTCGTGTGTGTGTGTGTGTGTGTGTGTGTGTGTGTGTGTGTGTGTGTGTGTGTGTGTGTGTGTGTGTGTGTGTGTGTGTGTGTGTGTGTGTGTGTGTGTGTGTGTGTGTGTGTGTGTGTGTGTGTGTGTGTGTATACGTGTGTGTGTATGCATGTGTGAAGGCACTTTTTAACAATTTTCTTAAAGCTGAAAAGGCTTCTGCCTGCATGGCATGAGTTATAATTTGACCTGCTCAAAGTCATAATTTGACCTCCCACTCTGTGGTTCCCCTTACCTAGAAAAAAATCATTTATGAACCAACACAGCTACCACATAAAGCTGACATCATTTCTGTATTTACCAATTGTGAGTGAATTAGTTTTCTAGAAACTTGTATAGCAGGACAAATTGTACATTACCATTTTTTTTATCATAGTCCCAAAGGGAAGCCTACTCCTTCTGGTGACACCTAAAGGGAAAGAGATCTCTTTTAGTGCTGAAAGAAAACATTGGCTGTGTTAATCTTAGAGGTTATTAGGTAATTACATCTATGGTCATTTTCACTTTACTCTGAATTTGCTTCAGTTCAGTTTTATATCAGTTGATTATCAACTCACTGGAGTATTCTGTAACCATGCAAAATTGTGAAAAACAAATTGTGGTTGGTTACACAGTGTTTAATGATATGTTAACTAAAATTATGATACAAAATTTTGTATGTTGTAAAGTAGAATGGAATTGAGATTAAAAATTTAGACTCTGGAGTTAGTATTGGATATGTTAGCCAACCTCTCCCACACACGTTTCTTCATCCATAAAGTAGGAGTTATAGCACCTGCCTCCTGCTATTGAATGTGAGGATTAAATAAATTAAAGTTCTTAGTATAGTCTCTATCACATAAAAGTTCCCAGTAAATATTTGTTATTATAATGATTGTAATTATATGAAAGTACGCATATTTTAATGCTAGAAAACATAATGATAATTGTACTAAGTCAGTGAATTAATCCACATTAATTTCTAAGTATTCTGTAATTTTATTTTTATTATAATGCAATATAAATAATAAATTATTTAAATTATAATTTAAAGTAATATAATTTATAAATTTATCATTAAAATATATTTGTATTTAAATGTATTTCTAATGTGATAATAAGAAGGTACCCCTATTCCACATTGATAAAACATATAGGTATCTGTTATATGTCTTAGAATTGGAGGCAGTCAGACTAATGCCATTAACAGAAAACTGTGCTGATTTGTGCATATCTAGAGAGCATTTGGTTCTGAGGTTGACTAAATACAGCAGCTAAGTAATACTGCTTACACGCCCCAGCCACAGTGGCCTTGTGGTTCCTCAACACCAGCTCGCAGGCACCTTTTCATCTAGGGGCCTTTCCTAGTTGTTTACTCTGTCTGGAATTCCTGAATGCTCATCTCCTTGATCTTTTACTGCTATTATTGTGTAGATAGTCCCTTAAGTGTTACTGCCTCTGTCTGCCTAATTTAAAGTGGCTACTGGACTGCCACTGTATGCCATCCTACTTTCTCTGTGTGGCTTTCTGACATTTTTATAATATACTTGTTAATTGTCTGATTTCCCCCACAAGACTGTATGATCCATAAGACTAGAAACTTTGCCTTTTCAGAAACTTTGTCCTTTTCACACCATATCCTCAGTACCTGGAACTGTACTTGGCATGTAGTAGGCATTCAGTAAACATTTTGAATGAATAAGTAAATAAACGATTGTTGCATTATAACTAGACATAATTAATGAGCATCTCACATTTCTAAATGAACACTTTTATATAGCTACACAAAAATGCTTGTTTTTTCTCATATTTCATGGGTATTTCCTAGATGTCTTTAGCTGGTTGTCATTATCAGTAGTGTTGAGTAATTTAAGGGCCAGATAGTAAATATTTTAGGCTTGGAGTCTCTATGGCAACTACTAAACTCAGCTGTTGTAGTGAAAGCAGACATAGACAATATGTAAACAAATGGGTGTGGCTATGTTTCAGTAAAACTATTTATAAAAACAGGCCTCCAGCCTACAGATTTTAGTTTGGTGACCCTGGCTATAGACTACAAACCCACTGTAAGGGTGTGGGGTGAAACCCAGATCTGCCAGCATCACAGGGAGGTCAAAAACGAACACAGTGAGCATCTTATCTGGTAGACCCACATTGAGAAAGGAGGATGAGACTGATGGAAGCATGAAGAAGAAGCCTAGAGCTGGTGGTGTGGCCCTCCATGGAAGTAGATTTGTGAGGAAGTGGATATGTAAAGACTTGGGGGCTTTTCACATGGAAATCATGTCATTTGTAGCTATCATTGAGCTACAGACAGCCAGCAAGTCAGACCTGAAGACAAGGGCATCAGTTCAAGTAGAGCTATAGCCAAAAGTCAGGGCTGGCACTTGAGTTACATAATGTACAATGAACTGATAATTCATTGGTCATTTCGATCACAGCTGTAGATTTTGGGATATGCTGTGTGATTGCTAAATACTAAACCCAAGAAAGTTATTTTTACTCCTTATTTGATGTCTTAAGTAATTAGATAGTACTTGTTCAATCCAAAGACCTAATAAATCTTTTTGTTTTACATTTGCTACAATGCTACTTAGAGGTGGAAGAGTAATGGGAAAAGATATATATATGCTTATAAAAATGTAAGGACATCTCTGGAGAGATTCACAAAAAAACCTGAGTGCTGTGGAGGCTGAAGGACAGAAGAGAGCAAGAGATTTACCTTGCATAGAGTATCCTTTTGTACTTTTGAACTGTGTATACGTATTACTTATTGGGAAAAAATTAATAAAACTTAAAGTATATGTAAAGTAGGAGGTTCATTAGGTCTGATTTGTGACCCAAGGGTCTAGTAATCTTTTTTTCAATTTCTTTAGAATGTGTAATTTTTTACAATATTATTAGCTATAGTCACCATGCTGTATATTACATTCTTATAACTTATTCATTTTTTAACTGGAAATTTGTATCTTTTGACTGCCCTTCACCCATTTTGCCCACCCTCCTCCCCCTGCCTCAGGCTACCACCAGTCTCTTCTCTATATCCATGAGATCTTTGTTTTTAGATTCCACATATAAGTGGATCATACAGTATCTTTCTCTGTCTGACTTATTTCACTTAGCATAATGCCCTTGGGGTCCATCCATGTTGTCGCAAATGGCAAGATTTCATTCTTTTTTATGGCTGAATAATACTCCTCTCTGTGTGTGTGTGTGTGTGTGTGTGTGTGTGTGTGCGCGCGCGCGCGCGCGCGCGCATGCATGAGTGTGTGTTTATCGATTCATCCATCAGTGGACACTTAGGTTATTTCCATGTCTTGGCTATTGTAAATAATGCTGCAGAAAACATGGGGCTGCATTTATCTTTTCGAATTAGTGTTTTTGTTTTCTTCGGGTAAATACCCAGAAGTGGAATTGCTGGATCATATGGTAACACTACTTTTAATCTTTTGAGGAACCTCCATACTGTTTTCCATAGTGGCTGCGACCAATTTATATTCCCACCAACGGTGCACAAAGGTTCCCTTTTCCCACGTCCTTACCAACACTTGTTATTTATTGTCTTTTTGATAATAGCTGTAGAATGCATAAATTTTTAAAGAGGTTTTGGATTGATTCTTTTCATATTTAAGAAGGTTTAAGGTACCCAGCATATTTTTACATTAATTAAGATCTGTTTTCCCATTCTAATTCAAGTAGAACTACTTTGGGGACTTCCCTGGTAGTTCAGTGGCCAAGATTCCACGCTTCCAATGCAGGGGGCCGGGGTTCGATACCTGGTCAGGGAACTACATCCCACGTGCCGCAACTAAGAGTTTGCATGCCGCAACTAAAGACCCCGCATGCCACAACTAAGACCTGGTGCAGCCAAATAAATAAATATTTGAAAAACAAAAACCAAAAAACAAATAGAACACTTTTAGTGATATACACCAAAGCAAGCCTGATCATCTTAGAGAACAACTTACAAGATGATTTGTTCTGTTAATTCCAATAATTGTTTTAGATGAGGTCATAATTTGTTTGGCACAGTAATAATAGCAGCTAACGTTTCTTCTTTCTTGGGTTGTTACGACATTTCATATGCACTGTGTATTTTAATTCTCACTTGTGCTCAGATATAGGTAATATCATCCCCATTTTACCAGACGAGGAAACTAAAGCTTAGAGGTGTTAAAGAATTCACCCAAGGTCTTGAAACTCTAGAAAGTTGCAGAGCCTGACTTTAAGTCAAGATCTGCCCTTTTGCAGAGCCCATGCTTAACCAGCTAAGCACGACTGCTCTGTAGCTGCTTCCCCAAACAATTGCAGGTTATGCGTTAACTGCTTTAATGGAGAGGGGGTGTCATTATAAAGTAATGAGGCTGAATTGAAAAGTTGTATGTTCATTCAGTTTACTGTGTATCATCTCTTTTAAGATTTATGAGATGATCATTTCTAAACATCCTAAAAGCCCTCAGCATAGGGTGAACATTCATAAAAGGATGATATATGTTTATTGATAGATGGGTTTTTACTTTTCACTTATCTTTAAAATTCATAATCATATGTTTCCAAAATTAAATTGTATATAAAGATAGACATTGAAAACTTCGGATCCCTTCTCATCAGAGCCTACTCCATTCCTCCATCCTACCCCCAACTCCTGTGGTATCATTTTTATTAGTTTTTTCCTTGTCTAACCACTGTTTATGCAGATGTAAGCAAAAAGGAAAAAAAAAAAAGCCTTCCTTTCAAAGGTGCATTTTCCACAAAGAGAACCTATTTTTTCTATTAGAAGCAGAGGCTTCTAATTTTCAGGGAGAAAAAAACCTTATTAACGAAGTTTACTTTTTTTCTAGTAGCTCTCCTCTACAGTTAAGTGCTTTTCCTTTGGGAAGTCTAATAACATACAGCAGCAGGAGTTTCTGTCACAGGTGACTTTTTTTTTTCTGAATTTTAAATTTTATTTTATTTTTTATACAGCAGATTTCTTATTAGTTATCTATTTTATACATATTAGTGTATATATGTCAATCCCAATCTCCCAGTTCATCCCACCACCACCACCCATCCACAGGTGACTTTTAAAAATTCCTAATTTAAATAGGTGAATTGCACTAGATCACAGTATATTTGAATATTATGTTGAGGAGAAAATAATCCCCCCAAACTGAACAGCCCCTCAATATATTCTATGTTTTTATCTGATTTTGAAGGTATGATATATACTGTAGTAGCATTCATTAAAAAGCAAAACATGATGTTTCTAATAAATAGTATCCATTTTTGGTTAAGTCCAGTGGCTAACTTTCCTTTCTTCTTATTCATTGTAGTTGAGGCAGTCCCAGTCCTACTGCACAGACACAGAATGTCTTCAGGAATGTAAGTAATGATGGGACAGGAGGAGGCTTGGCATTGGGGGCAGAATTAGAGACCAGAATAAGACTGAATTTTTTGCCAGAAATTATTCTTACAGTTTGCCCTTTAAGGAAATGGTTCTTAGTAATGTATTTCCTACTTAAATATTTAATTTTTTAACTTAAAAAATTGTGTTTTTTGGTCCTGCCACAAAAACAAAACCTGTTCATTGAATAAAATTATAAAATCACAGATAAAAAAAAAAGAAAAGGAAAAACTTCCAGAATAATAAAAGATGACCACTGTTAACAACTTGGTGTAAACCCTTCCAAGACCCTTTTTTGGGCAAATACACGTGGAACAGGGCACCTCTGGCTCGTTGAACTGAACACCGAGGCTGCTAGCACAAACCCCTCACTCTTTCCCTACCATCGATTTGCATCCATTGGCAACTTTGAGAATTTGTGAGTGAAGGCAGGGGGGGCCATTTTTTCCCAAGGTTTGGAAGCTTTGGAGACATTGGAGTCATTCCTTTGGCTCTGACATTAGGATTCTCAAGACGGTAAGGGCAGTAGGGAGGTTTCTCCATGGCTTTATGGGCAATGGTGATGGTAAAGTGAGAATCAGTGCAGGAAGATGGATTCCGCATGGTGAATGTAGCTGACAGACTTATAATATGAGGCATCTTTTTTTCAGGACAGACATAACTTGAGGGATACTTTGAGGGGAAATAATAGCCAATCCAGTCATATACCATAATAATTTGACTGTAAGAATGGAAGTATGACGTTTACAGGATGGTGAAACCTGGCACAATTCAATTTCATATATACTTACAAATACGGGATCACTTTGTATATGTTGTTTTTCACTACTGTATTGTGAGTATATCAGCGTGTATTTACCCTAAAAATATTTACTGACTAAATAATAATTCATTGTGGGGATGCACCAGTGTTCAAATAATTCCCTTTTGTTGGAATCTTAGGTTGCTAATATATTTTTGCTGTTATAAATAATGCTTGAACAAACATCCTTTTGCACATTTTAAGGCTTTTGACATATTGCCAAATTGCATTTATTAATAGGCTAGTTGCTTATACTTCACATCTCTGAAGCTGAGCACCACTTTATTATGTATGTGAAACTAAAACAAAACACAGTAAGGTATCATTATAAAGGAACTTGTTAGTACATTATTAATTACTGTATTACTGTGTGAACTGGGTATCCCATCAAATTCTGTAAATGTAACAACTTAGAGAAACAGGAGCTAGTACAGTGCCTGTCGCAAAGTAGAAACTTTGTCAGAATGTAGTGCTTTGGTGCAGCAGGGTAATAATTATATGCCTCTGGGCAAGAAAGTAATGGGCAGACTTGTGTTAGGTTTTGGGGATGATGGGTGGTGGTTCCCCAACTCCAGATTTCTTTATGTTATGTAGCGTTCATTAATCTGCAGTGTGCCCTCTGATAAGCGTCGTAAATTTTTGCCTCAGCAGTAAAGCTAAAATGTGTTCTTCTAGTTGAAAATAATCTTATTGAACTCCTTATGGGAAAACAAGTGTTTATTATATTTGTGGTATTTGTGACCCTTGAGCCAGTCCCACCTGTAAACCAAGTATACTCTTATTTCTGTAGGTGAAATTTCACTTCTTTAATCCAAATATAAAGGCACAACTCTGGAGCTTGAGTATTAATTCAGTTATCTTGGCCAGTCGTTCCACCCCGCCCCAGTTCTTTTAGCATTTGGTGGAAATCCTTTCTAACAGCCATGTCTTTAAATGGTTTAAGCAGTTGTTTCCTCTGAGCGATATAATTACTTTTCTGTGTATTCTAAATTTTCACGAATGAGATTATGCTGTTTTCATAAAATATATATTAATCGGGGGTCCCCGCAACCCCTTCTTCTGTTTCAATAATTTGTGAGAATGGCTTACAGAAGGCAGGAAAACAGTTTAATTACTATTACCAGTTTATTACAAAGGATGCAACTCGGGAACAGCCAAATGGAAGAGATGCCTAGGGCAAGGTATGAGGAGAAAAGGGGTACAGAGCTTCCCTGTCTTCTCTGGGTGTACCACCCTCCCAGCTCCTCCATGTGTTCACCAACTGGGAAGCTCTGTGAACCCTGTTGTTTAGGGTTTTTATGGAGGTTCCATTCCATAGGCATGAATGAGTAAATCATTGGCCATTGGTGAATAACTTGGAAGCTGGAAGTTCCAACCTTCTAATCACTTGGTCAGACTCCCAGTGAGTCCCCATCCTGAAGCTTTCTGGGGGCCCACTAAGAGTCACCTCATTAACATCAACTCAGATATGGTTGAAAGGGGTTTATTATGAATAAGAAAAGACCTTCCTGTCACCCTTATCACTCAGGAAATTCCAAGGATTTTAGCAGCTTTCCAACAGGAACCAGAATGAAGACCAAATATATGTATTTCTTATTATATCATAATATCACAGTATCCATTGTGCCTGCCATGATATGCTGCATGTATTTGAGATGATTTAATAGAATATGAAGCTCATTACTTCATGTGGTAGCAGAATCTAGTTGCAATCTGTGAGCATATCTAGTTGCTGCATGATTCTTTATATTGAGCTACATTCCACTTCATCGTGATATTTACCCACAGTTTTGTTCTCTAGAGTTGCATAGAATGAGTCTGCCCACTCTTCTGAAAGACTGTCTTTCAGATAAAGAGTTGTGGAAACCAGCTCTATTGCTAATTTAATTTTGGAGTAAATCAAAAGATGGGTAGATATTCTGAGGATATTGTAATTACTGTATACAACTCCAAAATCACAGGGTTTAAAGCCTGCTGGTGCACTGTCCAATTTCACTGCTGTTCTGTTTCTGCCTTTCCCACTGGAAACCTGTATACATTTACAGAAATAATCCCTCAGGATCTGCCAGCTCTTAGAGCCTCCCTCTCTTTCATCTTCCTGGTGTCCAGCTAAGTTAATAGCTTCATTGTGAATATTCCATTTGACATCTTATTTGTAATACTTTTTCTTGTAACCAAAGACTTAACCCTTGAGCAAAATGGAACCCTGTATTTTGGTGTACAAAGTCCTTTTACATTTTTATGATTTGACATTTTTCTAGACCATAGAGTAAAAAGTATTTACCCTTTTAA
Organism: Lagenorhynchus albirostris; assembly: GCF_949774975.1. Classification (NCBI taxonomy): domain Eukaryota; kingdom Metazoa; phylum Chordata; class Mammalia; order Artiodactyla; family Delphinidae; genus Lagenorhynchus; species Lagenorhynchus albirostris. The sequence goes on from NC_083098.1 coordinate 84,628,704, forward strand.
GGCAATTAATTCCTAGGCAGTGAGGGGAACAGACTTTATATCCTGCATGTGATTGTGCTTCTTTTTTTTTTTTTCTTTTTCTTTCCAGTACGCGGGCCTCTCACTGTTGTGGCCTCTCCCGTTGCGGAGCACAGGCTCCGGACGCGCAGGCTCAGCGGCCATGGCTCATGGGCCCAGCCGCTCCACGGCATGCGGGATCCTCCCGGACCGGGGCACGAACCCGTGTCCCCTGCATCGGCAGGCGGACTCTCAACCATTGCGCTACCAGGGAAGCCCAGATTGTGCTTCTTAATATCTAGATTACTTGGCACTACGTTAATATTTAGAATATTTAGTGCCAAACAGTTGTCACAATAAAAACCATAGTGGTCAGCTCATTCAAAGGCCCTTTCAGCTCTGTGTGTTGACTTTAAAATAGCTGCTCCTGGTATTTGTTTGTATTAGCCACATGCTGTGTCGGGGAGTTTGAGTAGCATGCCTGTTCTGAGACTTCACGAAGAAGTAGATCTTGTCACAAGGGACTGCGAATAATCACAGAAAGCCTATAGTGACCCCATTCATCCCTATTCCTGGATATTTCAAAAAGTCTAAGTCAGTTCAGATACCCAGTGTCTCCAATCCTAAGACATTTTAGGTTTACTGTTTTTGCTTCATTCAATTTAATGTTTTTATATATGGTTCAAAAATCAAGAAGTTAATTAGTGTATAGTGAAAAGGTGTCTTCCTACTCATATTCTCCCATCTAACCATGTCCTATCTCTAGGTATTATTGGCCTTCTATGTAGCTTTCCAGAATTTCTTTATGCATGTACAGGCAAAATATATATTACTTGCCCCCCTTTCTTAGTACACACTGTTTTTCACCTGCTTTTTTTCTCTGTCAAAAAATAGCATATCTCATGGAGACTTCCCTCAACATTGTTTTATAACTTCATAGTATTCCATTTTACAGATATACCATAATTTCTTTTTTTTTTTTTTTTTGAGAATTACATTTTATTTGATAGACTTGCTGAGGACTTAAGCCTGGAAGACAGCCTCTCAGATGACACTGAGGGACTGCTCTGAAGAGGTAAGGGAGGAGCCAGGATATATAGGAGTTTTTGCAAGAAACCAGGTAGTAGGAACATCAAAAGATTATTGTTAATTAAAGAAAGACAGGGACTTCCCTGGTGGTCCAGTGGTGAAGACTCCAGGCTTCCACTGCAGGGGGTGTGGGTTCGATCCATGGTTGGGAAACCAAGATCCTGCATGCCATGTGGTGCAGCAAAAAAAAGAAAAACAAAAAGAAAAACAGACATCTCAAGTTAATGAAGTCAGCGCTTTTCTTTGTATGGGAAGATGCAAGAGTCTGAGTTCATTTAAATCATTCCTTGAATATGCACCTTATCAATGAAAAAAAATGATGCCTGCCAATTCAGTAAACAAAGGATGTAGCCATCAAGCCCTCAAGCCCTCACATTACAGCTGCCTGAGGGTGAGCCCTGAGGGAACTCAGCATAGAAATAGGATGCCTGCCATCAGACACTGCAGCCACCACCAGCCCCCCATAGTGCACCCTGAGGAGACGCAGGATGAGAAAACATGGGAGAGAAATATACCATAATTTCTTAATCAGACACTCTTGGCAGACATTTAGGTCTGTTTCCAGTTTTTTGTTAATAACCTTGCACTGTTTGTCCGTGTGAAAGTACATTCTAGAGCCAATCTTAAGTTTGTGCTACTGCTGTAAACAGAAAAACATTGACTGTGATCAAGAGGTTCGACTATAATTGGTTCCGCTATTGTCCTTTATTCTGAGATGGGCCTTAAGTTATTAGAGAATAAGAGAAATGCTCTTATCAAACCTGGGGTGTCAGGTCAAACCTGGGAAGTCAGATCAAACCTGTATCCATTTGGCCTTTTAAGTGGAGAATTCTTCTGCATTCTACCGCCCTGCAGAAATTTTAGAGGCACCCTTACTTTTTCTTCCTCCTACCATAACCAGTCCAGGCAGTCGCCAAGTGTTGTGCTTCTTTCATCCTGTTACCATTTGTGTCTGACCCTTTTTCATTCTCACTTCACCATCTTATCCAGCCTAGCTATTCACACAAGGAATTTTCTGCACTCAGTCTTTTCTGTGTTCTAGTTGATCCTAATACTGATTTTAACTAGAGCACAGATTGATAATGGTTGATGTTTTTTGAATACCTACTGTGTACCAGGCACTGTGCTGCTTTCCATGTACTGACCATTTCTCTCTTCTATCTTTCTAACTACCCTATGAGGTGATTGTAATATTTCCATTTCACAGATAAGGAAATCGAGGCACAAAGATTATATATCTAAGAGGTGGTGGAGTCAAACAACTGTGAGATGGTCTCAGATCTTAAAAAGTTAATGACCTAATTAGGAGAAGTAGGAAACCATTCCTTCAAACTATAAGTGCTACACTAGTCTAGAGAAGAAAGGAAAGAGTGGGCAGAGAAAACGGAGACTTTTTTACAGATGAGAGAGGGGTGTAATTAAATGAGATTAGTTGTAATATCATGCCAGATGGGGAAGAATAATCAGTCCCCAGAAGGACTGAGTTTGCAAAGTTGGCAAGTGCTGTTAGCCACACTAGCATTGAACTATTGCATCAGATTCGTTTGGAAAGCTTTAAAAATATTGTTGATTCCTGACCCCACCCCTGAGCTGCTCCTGAATTAGATGATGTGAGGCAGGGCCTTGGAAACTGTGACATTGGTATCATCACAGGCTATTCTGACGGGCAGACAGGCCAGGGAACCACTGGCTAAAGAAGGAAGAAAGAATGGGGTTGACTAGACCAGGGGATGCTTTTTCTGAGAAATGGTAAGAGGTAATATTGATGAGTAGGGCCACATCTGATGAGGAAAGGCCAGGCTGAAGAGTTCAGAGTTGAAGCAGTAGCAGTGGAAAGTGAGTCACTGGATTAGCGAGCAGAGATGTGTTAAGAGCAGTGTTTTTTAAGCAGACTTTTTTGGCAGTAGTATGCAGGAAGGAAAGGCTGCAATAGGAACCAAGCTAGGAGACAGTTATGGGGAACTAGGAGTTGTATTATCACTATGAGAGTCTTAAAATGGAGCGGGCATTTTGTCAGGGTTGCTTTGTCTAGAAATAGGCATTAGTAAATTTGTGGTAACTCTCTGAAGCTTCACAATCTTTTACCTGTGAAGAGTATCAAAAAGTAAGGGACCCATTTTCCAAATTGAATAACGTAAGAATTGGCGTTGGGCTTACACTTCTGGTCTGTACAATTAATCAAGCATTTTACTTCTGAGAGGGCACTATAAGAAGTGATCATGTATAGAAGGCACAGTTATCTTTCTCTGACTACTTTTAAATAATCTAGTTTTACCTAACAGCTAGTTATGAGTTTATCTATCAAAATTCTTTTAAAATCTGTATTTTCCAATTTTTATTTTTTTAATTTAATTTTATTTTTTGGCTGCGTTGGGTCTTCGTTGCTGCTCGTGGGCTTTCTCTAGTTGCGGTGCGTGGGCTTCTAACTGCAGTGGCTTCTCTTGTTGTGGAGCACGGGCTCTAGGTGCACGGGCTCGGTAGTTGTGGCATGCGAGCCCTAGAGCATGTGGGCTTCAGTAGTTGTGGCACTCAGGCTCAGTAGTTGTGGCTCACGGGCTCTAGAGCGTAGGCTCAGTAGTTGTGGCTCACGGGCTCTAGAGCATAAGCTCAGCAGTTGTGGTACACGGACTTAGTTGCTCCACAACATGTGGGATCTTCCCGGACCAGGGCTCGAACTCTTGTCTCCTGCATTGGCAGGCAGATTCTTAACCACTGTGCCACCAGGGAAGTCCCTGTATTTTCCAATTTTACTACCCACAGGAGTAGAAATTTTCAGGGATCTGTCTTCTAATGTGATACTGTCAGAAATTATGACAGCAAAGAGGTTAAGAGCACAGTCTATGGAATGAGACCACATGCCAACTCTATGACATGGGGATTTAACCCCCACTTTTCCTCAGTTTCCTCATTTATAAAATGAAGATATGATAGTACCGACGATAAAATAAGATTGTTGAGGAACTCCCTGGCAGTCCAGTGGTTAGGACTCTGTGCTTTGTGGTGTCTGGGGTTCAATCCCTGGTTGGGGAACTAATATCCCACAAGCCTTCAGGTGTGGCAAAAAAAAAAAAATTGTTAAAAGGGATTAAGAGAGAATGCCTGGTTCAAAGTAACAACTCAACTTTTAGCTATTATTTAGTAATAAAAATAATAGTATTTGATTTTTAAAAAAATACCATTCTTGGAGCAGCTTAAAGGACAGAATTAGAGGAGGCAAGAGTAGGTATGGGGAGATCAGTTAAGAGACCGGACAAGAAGTGATGGTAGCTTGAGCAAGTGTGGTCACGGAGCTAAAAGTGGACAGACTTGAGTGATATTTAGGAAGTAAATATTTACTTCCTAAATATCACTTGACAGAAACTTCACGATGGGTTAAATAGAGGGTCATTGAGGGAATAAAAGGTGTTTTCATAGGTTTCTGGCCTAGGCAGTTGGATGGATAGAAATCCAATTTGGTAGGGCATGGAGGGTGGGCCAGGGGAGATGCTCGTGGTTTTAGTTTGGGATATTGAGTAAGTTAATTACGAGGTGGGGTTCAGGTACATTTTTAAGAAGCATTGGCTCTACAGTACACCACAGTTTAGGAACTGTTGATATGAATATTTAAAAAAAAATAGAGAACTACTGATGTAGATAGATAATTGGATACTGGGTTTGAAGTTCAGGGAACTGAAGTTCAGGGCTGAATATAAATTTAGGTGTGGTCTGCATACAGAAGGTAAGTGAAGCCACAGATGAGGATGATAGTATGCAGAGAAAGAAGAGAAGGGAACCTAAAAATGACCATGAGGAATTCCAAAATTTAAAAGCCAGGAAGAGGAAAATGAGCATGTAAAGGAGTGGCTAAGTGTTAGAAAGGAAATCTGGCAGTGGTAATGGCACAGAATACAAAGGAAGAAAGTCTTTTAAGGAAGAGCATGGTCGTGGAAAATGAGGACTGAAATTACCCATTAGGCTTAGCAGCCTGCAGGTGTCATAGGTGACCTTTCAAAGAGTTGTTTGAATGTTGATGTAGGTAGATGCCAACCTAAGGAGTGAATGGGAGGTAGTGAAGTGTAGTTGTAAATATGGACCACTCTCAAGAGGTTAGCTTTGATAGCTGGACAGAGAAGGAGGTTGAGGGAGGGATATATATATATATTTAAATATGGGAGAAACTTTATCATGTTTAAGTGATTATGGGATGGCTGCAATGGAGAAGAGGGTGTTGAATTCACAAGAGAGGATAATGGATAAATTTCTGCAAGAGTGATGGGATCTAAAACTTAAGTGGAGAAATTGGTGTTTAGTTATGAAGGGAGGCACATATAATAGGAGGGAACAAGGAAAGGAATGAATGTGGATATAGAGGGGGGAAATGCTGATTCATTGTGTGATAAGCATTGCAAATTGATGACCCCTGAGTACTGTGATACTTGTTCCTGGAGAATTGATTGGGTTGGAACAGAGACTAGGTTCCTCTCCAGTCTGTTCTTGGGATAGCTCAGCTCTTTGCTTGACTTTGTCCCCTTTGGCCTCAGCAGTGCCACCTCGGCCCTGGGCCCGTGGACCTCAATGTAATGCATCATGCATCTGCTTAGTTTCAGAATCTTGTCTGGATTTCTTTTACTTTTTCCTGAGGCAGTGAGACCAAAACCAAACATTTATACATAGTCTTGACCGGCTATTTAAATCTAATCTTCTAGAATTTTCATTTTTGATACTTTGAGTTCTCTAATATACATTTCATTTATTAGAAATTTATTAAGTTCATACCATGAACTAGGCACTGTGCTAGGTACTTAAATAAATATTTAAGATATGGCTGCTTTAAGGAGCTGGAAAGACTGATACCTATCCAGAAACCTGACTTTTTTCTCTTGATAAAGGCATAGACTATAATATCTAGATCTGAATCCAAATTCTTTTTGCAAAAAAGAATGCCAAATTAATATCTATTTGTTTGAGAATGTCATAAAGGGATATTAATTCATAAATTATACAACGTGGATGTCCCCTTTTCCTTAAGCTCTGTTATTTTTTCATGCTACTTCTGTAATTAAAATGCATAATTTCCTCACCCCTAGAGTGTTTTAACCGTGTATCATGTGGTCTTAACCTGAGTTCTGTAGATCTCAGTATATCTATGGATTGGTGGCTTTGTGGGTCCATGAATCTTCTGCAATTATATGCAGAATTGTTGAATGTGTATACATGGATTCTTATAGTGGAAAGAGAGTCCTTTTTTATCAAATTCTCAAAGGATTCTATTGCCCCAAAATATTAAGAACTACTATACTATTAAAAATCTTTAATAGGCTCTGGCTTATGAGTATTTTACACCATTTACCATTTAGATTTCCTCACAGGAGGAAAGGGAAATTGAAGCTGTAATATTTAATAATTCTTAAAATTACTAATGCATTTTTTATATAATTTTTCAAGTTGCTATTTAAACATTAGGATTTGTTTTTACATTTATCTAACAGTATTATAATTTTTCTACAGTTTTTGTTGCAAATACATTTTCTGTTTGTCTTTAGTACCAGGACCCCCTAGTGATAATGGCATCAGTATTACTATGATCTTGATGGCCTGGATGGTTATTGCAGTGATCTTGTTTCTACTGAGACCTCCTAATCTAAGAGGATCCAACCTAACTGGAAAACCAACCGGTCCTCATAATGTAAGTGTTGTGGATTAGAAATGTTTTGGGGTGGGGGGATGGGTGTGGTCTGGGAAAGGGGAGGAGTTTGTTTTGACGGAAATATCTGAATTAGCAAAAGGAAGATTTAGCTCACGGAGTAAGTTCTTCCTATGTAGTCCTAGTAAATCTTGAAACCCCAAATGGCTTAATCTTCGTGGAGTTACATTTAGAGAGAAGTACAGACCAGTAGCCCCCAAATCATTTTAAGGTGAATTCCAGTCTTTACTCATGTGAGAAACATAAAAGTGATCCAGTTCATAATAATCCACAGCAGTATTTCTCAAATCTCAGTCTTCCACTACCCAGTTCTATCCACCTCACAGTTGATCCCTTGCCTTGTATGCTTCCAGCTCCCCCTCCCCAAATTCTCTTACTAGCTACAGTTCAAATGTTTCTACACACACATTCTTCATTTTCTCCGCTTCTGTCCTCACTATCAAATACAACAGAGACACTGAGCCTATCTGGCTAAACCTGTTTTCCCATCCTATTTCTCTCAACTTCATTCTTCCAGTTCTGCATCACAATAGGTCAACTGAGCTGGCAAAAGGAGAGGTAGGAATCATTCATGTTGATAATCTTGATAGTCATGATTACAGCCATTTTTAGAACCTAACTGAAGGTATGATAAAGTGACCCAACAGGGAATTTTTGATAGAGCCTCCATTAAAGGATTCCTTTAATAATTTTCAGAACCAGTGTTTATATTTTTTTTCTTTCCCATTTGATTTGGATATTACGTCTAAAAATATTTCCATGACAGATTTACTTGTTGAACACCAAATTATCCCACTAATTCCCTTCTCCAACCTAAAATAATTGCTTCTTTTCCCCAATCCTTCGTTGTTACTATTAAAAAGAAGTTTGGTTAGACCAGTTGCTTATACAGGAGAAAGCAAATGTGCAGTGTTAACTGGTCAGTGCTTTGGGGTTTTTTAGGATTAAAACATTTATATACGTAGCATGCTGACTTAAGAAGGAAGGCATCATTAACACTATATAAAATGCCTTAAATTTATTTTAGGGTTTTCTTGGAGAGGAGGGTATCCATAAAACAGCTTGTATATTGTCTTGATAAAGTGCTTTCTCCTAAGCCTTTTTTCTTACTTTCTGTGCACAGTTTTATTACTTTCATATCAAAAAGCAACATCCTCAATGTTTGGAACTAAAGAAACCCAACTCAATTAGAAGCCATTCAAAAGTGACAGTCCCCTGAACCTTAGTTCATTGTAGACCAGCAGTTCTAAAAATAATAGTCCCACAGCTCTAGGAATAAGCAAGAAAACATATTGACTAATTCCAAGTAGAAAAATTCATTATCCTCAACTAGGGCCTCATATAGCATGTCAGAGTAAATAAATGGAATCTTCCTGAAGATTCCTAGAAGGTCTGCTCTTTCCTTTACAGTTCAGAAGCTTTCTATTACAAGTAACAAAAATCTATTCAGGGGCTTCCCTGGTGGCGCAGTGGTTAGGAGTCCGCCTGCCGATGCAGGGAATATGGGTTCGTGCCCCGGTCCAGGAAGTTCCCAAATGCCACGGAGCGGCTGGGCTCGTGAGCCATTGCCACTGAGCCTGCGCGTCCGGAGCCTGTGCTCCCCAACGGGAGAGGCCACAACAGTGAGAGGCCCGCGTACCGCAGGAAAAAAAAAAAAATCTGTTCAGCCTGGTTTAAGTAATTGGCTTTATTGGTTTACACATTAAAAAATCCAGAGGTAGGATTAATGTTTAGAAAGTTTAACAGCGTCATCAAAGATCCGGGTTCTTTCCTCAGACCATTAGCTTTATTCCAAGGTGGGCTCCCTTTCTGGTCCCTATAGGGCGGCTGCCAGTTGCAACTGGTGCCACATACTTCCTCATTGACTGACATTCTGTAGTGAGAATTATGTCTTTAGCTTCACTTTGATTGTACTGTACTTAGTCACCTTAGCAAGAGGGATGAGACTACCTTGATTGGTTTAAATTATCTCCTCTGGAGCTGTCAGGGAGAGCACTTTTACCTAAGTCAATATCACTGTTACAAAATTTTCCTTTCTTCCATGCTACAAGGAAGAAAGAGACAGACATCGGTGAATCACAGTGTTAATCTAGTGCTCCCTTGTGCAAAAACGTACAAGAGGTCCAAATAAGTATATGATTTGGGATGGGAAGGTGAGGGGCATTGCTGCTCAATTCTTACTGTATGTGTTAGACTGGTTGCACTGGGAGATTTAAGAAGTCAATTTCATAATTCCTCTCTCTTTAATGCCAGGGACAGGATCCACCAGCCCCTCCTGTGGACTAACTTTGTGGATATGGGAAGTAAAAATAGTTAACACCTTGCACGACCAAATGAACGAAGATGACCAGAGTACTCTTAACCCCATTAGAACTGTTTTTTCTTTTGCATCTGCAATATGGGATGGTATTGTTTTCATGAGCTTCTAGAAATTTCACTGGCAAGCTTATTTTTGCTTCCTGTGTTATCACCTTTCCTATATTTGAGTAAATGATACATTAAAAAGTTACATGGGGCTTTTTTGGTTATCCTAAACTTAAACATTCCATTCATTCTGTTTGTAAATGTGATCATACTTTTTGTGATAATTTCTGGCCTGATTGAAGGAAATTTGAGATCTCTACATTTAAATATTTTAAAATAGTTTTGATGGGTTTAAAGATTGTTTTTTAATAAGGTATTTATAAAGTTACTTGGGGTTATCTGAGATTGTATGAAAGAAAATTAGAACCACATTGTATGTACACTTAACCTTGGTAGTTTATTTGTGGATGGCAGTTTTCTCTAGTTCTTGGGACTGTGACAGCCTTTGGAATATTTTACAAGTTACAGCTGAATCTGTATCATCCACTACAACTGGCTTATGTGGCAAAGAAAAGGAGGAAAGAAGAAATGAAGTAATTGTTTACTAAGTTTTTATTCCCATAAAAATGTCTAATATAAGAAAACTTAAACATGATTTAAATATGGTGGATGATTTACAGTCCATTATATGAAATTTGTAAGCCACTGTACACTAGCCTTACACAGTTCATGAAAGGAGGAAAAAATTTAATTCTTTCTGCATTTGCCAGGTGTAATCTATACAGTAATAATTTAAGCTATAATTTATTTTTGAAGTGGGTGCCTCTCAGGAAGCTGCTTTTCTGTTGTAAAACTTCCCTGTTAAATGAAACTATCTTAAAGCTGTATTGGGGGCCTGTTTGGTTACTGATATTTGAATCCTGTTTACTTATTTACTCTATTATTTTCTTTGAAGAAAAAATTTTGAGTCTTGTTATCTTTCTGACTTTAAACAATATTTAATGAATTCTTGATTTACTCCAAGGGAAAAGGAGGAAAATGAGAAACATCAAGGATCTTTTTTTTTCTCAACCTCTGTCTCATTCTTGTTTGGTAATAGGATGGATTGGGGTGGGGAGGAGCATTAATACAAGTAAAAATTTGAAATGTGAAAAAATGTAAAAGGTTGCATTGTTTTTTTTTCAGTTTGATAGAAAATGAATACAAATGGCATAAAAAAATTCTGCATGACCTGTGTGGTTATGGAATTTTTTCCTAGCAAGTGATTGCAGATGATTTATGGGGGCTGGAAGATATTTTGCTATCAATGTAAGGATTTTCCCCCACTAGATCAGTTTAGCTTTTAGCTGTATAGATCTGAGAAATTACTTGTATGAATTGAATAAACTTCTCTGTATCATTGTACTGTTTAATAGAGTCTCTGATACAATTATGTGATGCTCATAGGGTATTTTTTCCCCTTTAAAATGATTATATTCTAGGCTATAAACACTGTAAGGGCTTCATTTCATTATATAATCCATTATTGACTGCTTGCATTCCTCCTGTGCATCTTGGCTTTGTCCTCAACTTCTTGAAATAATATAACCTACTCTTAATTACTTGTGTTAATTGAGAGGTATTGTAACACAGGTAAGTCAAATCCTGGATAAATGAACACCATAGATTTAAGGGTTTTTCTCTCAATATGGCCTATTGGAAGCCTTCCCAGCTCTACAGCTCTTAAAGCATTTAAAGCAGAGAGGCAGGAATGGCTTAAATGGAGCTAAATCCCTATAAGCATTCCTTTTTCTGTCCTTGCTCCTGAACTTTGAAGGCTAGCACATATGTCCTAACAATCTGCTGTCTAAGCTGCTAGAAGGCTAGTCTATGGATATGATACTGATGTGTTCACTGAATCTGTGGCTCACAAATAATTAAGAATTGACTTTGGTTGAAGAAGTGGCTATGACATGGAAACAGAATATGTAGCGTTAGCTAGAGACCTAGAAATCTGGGTTCTTGTTCTTAGTTCTTCATTTCTGTCACATATACTTAATTGACATTACATTAGAATATTAACGTTTTCCTATATGGACCATCTATTTAATTAGTAACAAAAGTTTTTAGTGAAGTATTAAGTCTTGGTTTTTTTGCTTGTAAAATTTCTTTGCACTCCTGACAAAGACGGTGTGCAATAGCACATAAAGTATTTCTATTAACCTAACTAGTAATTCATATTATTCTCTTTAATTCCTAAAGCTTCTACATGTGGCCTTTTTCTTGAGCACACTCTTACTCATTACTTGGCTTGTAAACATTCACCTGAACTGTGGCTACTGTCATTTTTAAATAATCTGGAAAAAAGAAAGATAAAGCTTCACATTTTAATCACTTTTGGCTCTTAAACATTCCACAAATGCCATTAAGAGTTTATTTTGTTTTAGAGTTATTTAATGTTCTTTTATGCAAAATAATGTTTTTTTGCTTTCCACGTGGAAAAAGTTAACATTGGAACTGTGTATAGTAAAAGATTTTATCATGTATTTATCCAAGCACTGTCCCATGGTCAGCAAGTCATATTTTAAACTACTTGGAGAAAGTTTCAGAAGTAACTATTAAATACAGCTCTTCCATGGTTACTTTTAGTGTCTTTGTGGTATGCGATATTACAGTGTTTATAGAATTATCTTTATCTTACATCTTCAAAGGAACCTCAGAAGTCTGTCACCCTGAATCAAAGTCTGTCACTCTAAATGAATATGTGCTAAAATTTGACGAGCTCAGCTTAAGACACAGAACAACAACTTGAAGGAGAAATGGAGAGAGTTTAAGTTAATGGGTTAAATTTTTGTTGTTGCAGTAGTAGGTTTAGTCTTAACATTATAATATTTCTAAATGAAAAGTCATATGTATTTGTTACCATGTCTGATGATTACTTTGTTAAAAGCAAAGGTGGTCATGTGATGTACCAAATGTTAATTGCTGTTTTTAAATGTTTAAATCATGCCAAACAAATCATGTCTGTGCCATCCAGGGTTTATTGTAATCTTTTACTGAGTACTTGGATTGGGATAAAGGGCTTGTACTATGCACTTTTTATTAATGAATAAATAGAAAACATTAGTAACACTCACTGCTATCTGTTTGGCTTTTGTGGCAAGAGAAGTGAGCATCTCTTGCTTAGTAAAATGTTAACATCCTTTATTAACCAGTTTCTTTGTAAGACTTTTTACCCCTAACTAAAAATTCCTAAGATGAACTTTGAGTTACAAGAAGAATATTTATGTAATAACAGTATGGGGCCAGTATTCAAAAGTAAGGATTCTAAGAATCTCTAGGAAATTAGGTTGCAATTACATTTCTTTTGTTACTTTTTATTTCTTCCTAGAATACAGGTTCAATAGACATTTGCTTTGAGGGTATAATATCCTATGTGTTAATTATTTGAGCGGACATATGTTACTCAAAAGGAGCTAGACATGTAACTGTACTGAAAACACCCAAAACTGAAAGTTTGTGTTTGCTCTATGACCTGGAATGCATCCAGATACTAAAGATCAGGGACTTACCTGGTGGTCCAGTGGGTGAGACTCTGCACTCCCAGTGCAGGGGGCCCAGGTTCGATCTCTGGTTGGGGAACTAGATCCCACACTCATGCCGCAACCAAAGAACCCACATGCCACAACTAAACATGCCGCAACGAAGATCCCACATGCCGCAACTAAGACACAGCGCAGCCAAAATAAATATTTAAAAAAAAAAAGATCATTAATAACCATACACATAAAAATAGTATAGTTTTTCTGGTATGATTATGATGTCAATGTCTGTGTGATACTTAAGTGTTAAAATTGCAAAATTTGTGAAATATATAACTTCCTGGAGATAGTGACAAAGTCTCAATCTAAACTTTGTCACTGTATGTCAGTGCATATCTGAATCCCCAGCAAAACTGTTTTCATTAAATGGCTCTGCAATACTAGTTTTCCACCCAGAAAATGAAATTCTAATAAAATAAGTTTTTGATCCCTGCCATTTCATCTGATAGTTTTCTCAACTCAGAATCTCAATTTATAAAATTGGTTCTCCCCCACCCCCCAAAATGTTCTGTAAACACCAACCATGATTATCTCCCATGTTTAGGTTTTTTAAAAACTGGAGTTATCAATGTGATTTTTCCTCACAAGGAACTTAACCCTGCATATCTTTTCTCAAACAAATTGATCACGTCTGTTCAATAAACATTTCAACAAGTGTTTATTTTTATTGCTTAACTGTTTATGCTTTAAAATGGGTGTTATTCAGGACTAGATTATAGAAACCATTTTAAGCCATCATGCTAAATTGAGATGTCTGTTGATAGGGAGGAGGGAGATGTCTGGAGGTAGGGAAAATGTAGGGATGCACAACAACACGTGTAGTTTTAAGAATAAAGCAACTTTCATATCAAGTAAGACTTATTATTCCCTTAAAAACTCTGCTTAAAAAAAAACTGCTTATTTTTAGAAAATTTAGGAATCAGAAAAAAGTTATTTATAATCCTTGTGATGCCAGAGGTCTGACCTCTTAAATATATGGTCCTACACCCTACACTGCTCATGAGCTAAACTCAGGCTATGTCTTGATAATGAAAGGATTTAAATTGCATTGTTTCTATTCACTTTGAAAAACTGAGCAGAATTAAAGAACATAAGTACCGCATAGCAGACTCAGCATTGTGGAAAAATCTGTGTTGTTTTTAAAGAAATGTATCTGTTATATAGTCACTCATTAATTCAGTGACAAAGAAAGACATGCTTTTATAATACATACAAAAGGCATTACCCTAGACTGAATGCAGCTTTCCCTGACTAATTAGTATGTAAACATCAAACTTTGGAAGTCTGGATGTCATAAAGGGGATTCCTTACAATCCAGTAAGTACAATTTTGTGGTTAAAACATACAGGACGGGGACTTCCCTGGCAGTAAAGTGTTTTAGTAACACTAAGTCATGACTGTGCTTTCTTTCTTTAAATTTGACGTTTAAGATGACCTTGGAGTGGGGAAACAGGAACAGAACTGCTCTCACTAAAAGTGGGAGACTCCATACGTTAATTTCACTTCCTCTTAGGCGGCACTTACATCTTGCATGCTCTCTGCTATACATCATGCACAGACATCTCAGATCCCGAATTTGGCAGGAGTATTTGGAAAATGTGCCTGGAGGGCCGTCCCACTTCTCTACCCAGGGATCAGGACGGGGATCACTAACTGGTCCAGTCATGACGGGACTCAGCATCCTTTTGACGTGAGGCGCCTCCTTCCCAGAAGCGGCGGGTCAGAGGTAATGACTAAACCCTGGGCCGCAGGCTCGGAGGGTGCGGCGGACCCATGAGACCGGAAGGCGTGGGAGTGGAGTAAGCCGCTGTCTGATCCACAGAGTCTAGGGGGCCGAAAGACGAGGCAGGCCCTCTAGGCTGCTGGGGAGACCGGAAAGGGGGCCTGGACCTTCCGGTCCCCCTGGGCCGCAGCCCCAGAGTATGGCTGACCTGGCGCGCACGCGGCACCACCTCAGCGCTGTGAGGCAGGATGGGGACACAGGGAGGAAAGAGGGGGCCAGACGGCAAGAGCGAGCTCTAGACTACCAGGAAACTAGACCCTGACCTAGGCGTAACTGGGAGGCTATCCCTCGGTCCTTGGCCGACCTGCGGCGCAGACAGCTCAGCCCAGCGCCGCTCGCGGAAGGGGCGGGGCCGCTGAGCTGGCCCGAGCGGATTTGCCCAGGCTCGGCCGGGGGGTGGGGTCTGCCCCTCCCAGCGACGACTAGTCACGCCCCCGTATCCACCGCCCCTGGGCCCCGCAGGAAATAGGGGCGGGCCCCGGCCTACAGTGGCGGGAGGGGGAGCAGGGATGCAGCGGAGGGCGAAGTCCGGGAGGGCTTGGCTGCGGGGGAATGAAGCCTCCGCCTTCTCGGGTGGAAACCTTTAAATACAGGCTCGGGCCCGGGACTCGGGGTGCGGCGCTTGGCAGCCCGAGAGGGGTGTGCGGTGAGGGGAGATCAGACGGGGCAGGGCGCGAGTGCTGAAGCTGCGGCTGCGCGGCCCAGAGCGAGGAGCTGTCCGAGCGGTCGGGGTTGGAGCGATTACCGCTCTCTGTGCCTGGAAGTGGGTAAGCGCCTTTCCCGGGCTGGCTCCGCCACCCCGTGGGGATGCTCCCGGGTCCCGGCGGGATGTGGAAGGAGACGGGCGGGGTGTGCGCGCTGCTTTTAGTCGCTCCCTGCGCTCGGTCCCAGGCTCCCAGTGTCACGACCCCTCGTCTCCTCTTTTGGGCTCTGGGCGGGAATAGTCTTTTGGGTCTGCTGCCCTGGAAGAGGGAGAGCTTGGGCTCAAGACTCGCGAGTCTTCCAACCGCTTCTCTTTCTGCTTTTCTCCACTTTCCGACTTAAATGAGATTTCCCTGGCGCCTCTGAAAGCCGAACGTCCACCAAAGGAAGTGGTCCTCTGGTCAGGGACCCCATTTTGGTCTCAGAATCATAGTCTTTTGTTTGTGTTAAGAATCTGCTCACATGGAGGGCTGCTGATTTCCTCACGTCGCTCGTCTCTCTTCTTAAGAAACTAAAGAGAAAACGAACCAGAGAGCCCTTCTGAAGGCGAAATCCTAAGACATTTATTCTGTCGTGACATCTGTATGGACTGTCCTGGAATCCATTGTTGGCCGCCACACTGTATAATGGCTTTATTTCATATTAGGGAAGGCCTTTCTTGGGTGCTTCAGGAGATTGCGTTTGTGTGAGACCTTGAAAAATTATTCCTCTTTATATATAGGAAAATAATTGAGTAAGGTCGAGAATTCTGTTATATAGAAAAGAGGGATTCACTGGTAGGGAACTTTTCAGGGATATACAGAGGAGTAGCTGTTCATTGACTGCCTGCCCTCAAAGACACAGTGAGTCTTTGAGTTTCTTCAAATCCCCTATGAAATGGACAACAGTAGTCTGGTCTGTTTCTTGGGGGATGCGGGGAGCGGGGGGTGGTTCTAGAAATGAAAGAGGTTACTGTCTGCTCTGATATGTGCTTGTTAGTGCCCAGCATCTAGTTTAAGGTAAGGGATAGACAACCCTGATTGAAAGGATCTCATTTCTTCTCCTATTGCTGTACTACTCTTTTCTCCAACATAAAATCTGTAACCAATAAGCATACTCCATCTTCTCTCTTGCTATTTCCACAGCTTTACATGATACCCTTTAGATATGAGGTTAACAGTCTTTCTCACTGATTAAGTATTTTTCCCGGGGCAGGCATCTGTTAGTATTTAATTTTTGGAAATATCTAAGATGATTGTGAAGTTGATGTATCCATCTGTAACGTCCATTGCCTTAGATAACTGGGTATACTGAAGAGGGGTGGAGGTGGGGGGATTATATTCAGTTTAGATTGTAATAGGAGCTTCGCTATTTGTTAGCCGCATCTTTTAGGCTGAAATATTGATCTGAATTTGTAAAATTTTAGATGAAAAGTAGTTTTGGAATGGCCTGGTTTGCTGTGACTTTCCCAAAATACAGAGGTAAAAACTCATTTCAAACTGACTCATTTAGTAAGCAGACATTCTCATTTCCCTGACAGCACAGTAGAGGGTCAGAAGGTAAATAAAAGTAGAAATAGAAAATGGAATCAGAAGATATCTGTGTCAGGCAAAGTATATCACTAACACTGTATCAAGCTCCGTATTAAAGCTTATTGAAGATTTTGTTGAAACTTCCAAGTGGTAATTTATTTGGACTTGCACAAATTGTACATCTAGCTTCTTCAGTAATTTTCCCATTGTCATCTGCGAGCCATACTTCATACTTCATGTGAAAGAGCAACGCAGGGATACCCTAAAACACATGCAGTTCTATAATACAGACCCACCTGCCATCAATAGTTTACCCCAGCTGCCGTCTGAAAGGCAAGCTGAATATGGCGTGGCAACCAAGGTAGATAAGTAGTAGCTCTGAGAAGACATGCTGAAGTTCTACCTAAAGAAGAAAGATTGATAGGATTGTGGACAGTCTGCAAAAATACTCTGATCGAGCATCTGAGATAAAGATATTCAAATACCAGTCTTCATCTCAAAAAGATAGGCCCTTATTGAGTTACTCATTCAATTAATATTTATTGAGAGCCTACTGTTCTAGGTGCTGAGGTGAACAGCAGCAGAGAAGTGTTAGCCTGGGAGTACCTTATAAAACTCTTGAGCCCAAGAGTTCATCATGGGCTCAGCCCATGTTCTGGTTCAACCATGTTCTGGTTGAGACTGAGGGCATAGACTGCCCTTATAACCTCTTGGCTGTGGATTAAGTGGTAACACCACAAGATCCTCTGGTCCAAAAATCCTTTGAGATTTCACTTTTTAGGTATTCCATATATACTGGTTTTGATTAGAGAGGCCACCTATCCAGTAAGGGGTTACTGTTAGTGGTAGTCCAGGTTCATGACAGTTCAGGACTTGATCTTCAGCCTTGCAGATCTGGAAGGTTTTTTTTTTTTTCCTCCCACAAGCCTAAGGGTTAATGAGGCTCTAGGTAACTTATGATGACTAAGCTCATAAGAGACTGATGGATACTCTAGAATGGAAACTTGCTATTACAGTAGGGAAACTTTATTCCAGTGTCTGGAATACTTATGTCTCAAATCCAGGCCATCCCTTTCTAGTATTATGATTCCTGGCAATCTGAACTCATAAGGCATAGTGGAATCAGAACAAAGAATTTGGGGGGAATATGCCATCCAAGCATTGGGAAAGCTTTTTTCTTGCCCCACCTCTCTGAAACCAGAACACTTCTGACTTCCAGATTCTGTGTCACTCTTTAGAAGCGCTGAAATAAACACTGTGTCATTCTTATTCATATTCTTTTTTTTTTAATTAATTAATTTATTTTTGGCTGCGTTGGGTCTTTGTTGCTATGCGTGGGCTTTCTCTAGTTGCGGCGAGCAGGGGCTACTCTTTCATTGCGGTGTGTGGGCTTCTCATTGCGGTGTCGTCTCTTGTTGCAGAGCATGGGCTCTAGGAACGTGGGCTTCAGTAGTTGTGGCACGGGGGCTCAGTAGTTGTGGCTCACGGGCTCTAGAGCGCAGGCTCAGTAGTTGTGGTGCAGGGACTTAGTTGCTCCGTGGCATGTGGGATCTTCCCGGACCAGGGCTCAAACCTGTGTCTCCTGCGTTGGCTGGCGGATGCTTAACCACTGCGCCACCAGGGAAGCCCATCATTCTTATTCTTTTTTTTTTTTTTTTAAAGATTTTTTTCCATCATTCTTATTCTTTTTTTTTTTAACATCTTTATTGGAGTATAATTGCTTTACAATGGTGTGTTAGTTTCTGCTTTATAACAAAGTGAATCAGTTATACATATACATATGTTCCCATATCTCTTCCCTCTTGCGTCTCCCTCCTTCCCACCCCCCCATCCCACCCCTCTAGGTGGTCACAAAGCACCGAGCTGATCTCCCTGTGCTATGTGGCTGCTTCCCACTAGCTATCTATTTTACGTTTGGTAGTGTATATATGTCCATGCCACTCTCTTGCTTTGTCACAGCTTACCCTTCCCCCTCCCCATATCCTCAAGTCCATTCTCTAGTAGGTCTGTGTCTTTATTCCTGTCTTACCCCTAGGTTCTTCATGACATTTTTTTTTCTTAAATTCCATATATATGTGTTAGCATATGGTATTTGTCTTTCTCTTTCTGACTTACTTCACTCTGTATGACAGACTCTAGGTCCATCCACCTCATTACAAATAGCTCAATTTCTTTTCTTTTTTTTTTTTTAACATCTTTATTGAGGTATAATTGCTTTACAATGGTGTGTTAGTTTCTGCTTTATAACAAAGTGAATCAGTCATACATAAACATATGTTCCCATATGTCTTCCCTCTTGCGTCTTCCTCCCTCCCACCCTCCCTATCCCACCCCTCCAGGCTGTCACATAGCACCGAGCCAATATCCCTGTGCCATGCGGCTGCTTCCCACTAGCTATCTACCTTACTACGTTTGTTAGTGTGTATATGCCCATGACTCTCTCTCGCCCTGTCACAGCTCACCCTTCCCCCTCCCCATAACCTCAAGTCCGTTCTCTAGGAGGTCTGCGTCTTTATTCCTGCTTTACCCCTAGGTTCTTCATGACATTTTTTTTCTTAAATTCCATATATATGTGTTAGCATACGGTATTTGTCTTTTTCTTTCTGACTTACTTCACTCTGTATGACAGACTCTAGGTCTATCCACCTCATTACAAATAGCTCAATTTCGTTTCTTTTTATGGCTGAGTAATATTCCATTGTATATATGTGCCACATCTTCTTTATCCATTCATCCGATGATGGACACTTAGGTTGTTTCCATCTCTGGGCTCTTGTAAATAGAGCTGCAATGAATATTTTGGTACATGACTCTTTTTGAATTATGGTTTTCTCAGGGTATATGCCCAGTAGTGGGATTGCTGGGTCATATGGTAGTTCTATTTGTAGTTTTTTAAGGAACCTCCATACTGTTCTCCATAGTGGCTGTACCAATTCACATTCACACCAGCAGCGCAAGAGTGTTCCCTTTTCTCCACACCCTCTCAGCATTTATTGTTTCTAGATTTTTTGATGATGGCCATTCTGACTGGTGTGAGATGATATCTCATTGTAGTTTTGATTTGCATTTCTCTAATGATTAAAGATGTTGAACATTCTTTCATGTGTTTGTTGGCAGTCTGTATATCTTCTTTGGAGAAATGTCTATTTAGGTCTTCTGCCCATTTTTGGTTTGGGTTGTTTGTTTTTTTGTTATTGAGCTGCATGAGCTGCTTATAAATTTTGAAGATTAATCCTTTGTCAGTTGCTTCATTTACAAATGTTTTCTCCCATTCTGAGGGTTGTCTTTTGGTCTTGTTTATGGTTTCCTTTGCTGTGCAAAAGCTTTGCAGTTTCATTAGGTCCCATTTGTTTATTTTTGTTTTTATTTCCATTTCTCTAGGAGGTGGGTCAAAAAGGATCTTGCTGTGATTTATGTCATAGAGTGTTCTGCCTATGTTTTCCTCTAAGAGTCATCATTTTTATTCTTAATGCCCCTTTTCCAGGCTCCAAGCTGATCATTCCCTTTGCCCCCTCCCCCTTTTTTTTCTTCAGTGGAGTTTATTAGATTTTAGCTAATATATTAATGACTTGATTGTTATGGTTACTTTCAGCTGTGTTACCTTAAGTTATTAAATTATAGCCTCATGGATTTTTATGGTCATGCTTTCCTGAAAGGGGCATTCAAGACTCACTTCCAATTCATTCCCACCCTGAGACAGTTTTTACCTCTCACTACTTCTTAACACCCACGTTTTTGTGCAACTAGGCAGATCTCACTTCTTTGGACTTATTTCTTCCTTTTTTTTTTAAATTAATTTATTTTATTTTTGGCTGTGTTGGGTCTTCGTTGCTCTATGTGGGCTTTTCTCTAGTTGCGGCGAGCGGGGGCTACTCTTTGTTGTGATGTGCAGGCTTCACTAGTTGCGGCGTGTGGGCTCAGTAGTTGTGGCCCACGGGCTCTAGAGTGCAGGCTCAGTAGTTGTGGCGCACAGGCTTAGTTGCTCTGTGGCATGTGGGATCTTTCCGGACCAGGGCTTGAACCCGTGTCCCCTGCATTGGCAGGCGGATTCTTAACCACTGTACCACCAGGGAAGCCCTGGACTCATTTCTGTATATAAGTCCTTATTTATTTCCTTCCTGTCATCTGGAATGCCCTCCCCACTTATCTTTCCTTTTAAATCCTACTCATTCTTTAGGTCAAGCTTAGATTTTACATTTACCTTGATATAGATACTTTCTTATTTTGATTTTTCCCCCCTCTGGACTTTAATCCTCACTTTGTCATTTAATTGATTATACTGCCTTGTGTAATTTAACCATGTTACCTGGCTGCAACTAACTCCATTTTATCTTTTAAGTCAGTTTAAAAGTCACCTTCACAGAGAGTCCTTCTTTACCCTCACTAAAATAGTCCTTTCCCCATATACAGTCTTTCTCTTTTAGCTACATGTTTATTTCCTTTATGTGGAATTTACCACAACTGCCATTATTTTGTTTGTGTGCTTTCCTACTAGAATATAACTATGTAAAGGTAGGAGCTGTATCTGTCATGCTCACTATTGTATCTATAGTACATAGAACAATAGTGGCTGTTACATAGTGGTAGTGGTAGTCTTTAATAAATATTTTTCAGTTGAATTATTTGCTGAATAAATTGTTAAGTACTTGAGTGTCAGGACCCATATTATTCTATGGCGAAATTCTCTGCTGTGCCCACACAGTAAATCCTTAAATTGGGAATATTAATTTTTCATGAATGAGAAGAAGGGAATAAGCCTGAAGTTGAAGTAATTTTTCTGAAACCAGATGCCAAGACTTTTCTGCTGTAGAGGTGGGGACGGCAGCAGTGAATGCTGGAGACAGATCTTTGGTAAGCCTGCTCCAGGCCAGCTGTCCCTCCCACAGGTGGGAGCTTTTCAGAACATCCGGCTCAGTCTTAGCCACTTAGCAATCCCAGTGCAGTCTATCTCCCCATGCATTCTCCTCACGTATAGGGCACTTGAGGCCTGGAGAGTGTGAAGGGCAGAACTGAAAAGCAGAAGAAGGGTGAAGAAAGATATATGGTTGCTAAACGTAAATTTTTCTAGGCTCAGTGTTTTTGCTAAGGTGAATCTTGGAATACTGATAAAGAGGTTGCTTGTAGAAGCAAAGTAGAGGGCAGCAAAGTAGATGTGGATGGAGTAGGTGTGTGGCTTCTGAGTGTTTACCTTGTTATAGAGATTTAATGAATTTTTTTTTTCTTTTTTTTTTTGGCTGCATGGCCTGGCTTGTGGGATCTTAGTTCCTTGACCAGGTATCGAACCTGGGCCCATGGCAGTGAAAGCGCCAAGTCTTAACCACTGGACCGCCAGGGAATTCCCCAGATTTAATGTTTGAATCATATGAATTATTACCTATTCAAAATAAAAATACATTTAAAATATTTATTTGTATGTATATTGTTAAGAATATTTCTTTCTTTTGGGGAATCATTAGATTCCAAATTCTGTTCATATTTACTGGTTTACTAAAATTCCGTTTCTTTTAGGTTATTAAAAAGTCATTAGAGGGGGGCTTCCCTGGTGGCGCAGTGGTTGAGAGTCCTCCTGCCGATGCAGGGGACGCGGGTTCGTGCCCCACCCCGGGAAGATCCCACATGCCGCGGAGCGGCTGGGCCCGTGAGCCATGGCCGCTGAGCCTGCGCGTCCGGAGCCTGTGCTCCGCAACGGGAGAGGCCACGACAGTGAGAGTCCTGCGTACCGCAGGGAATTCCCTGGTGATCTAGTGATTAAGACTCCGCTATTCCACTGCCGGTGGGGTGGGGTGGGGTGGGGAGGAGGGGCTGGTTTTCGACTCCTGATCTCGATCCCTGGTCGTGGACCTAGGATCCCACAAGACATGCGGCCAAAAAAAAAAGTCATTAGAGATCAGACTCTATGAGTTGATATCTGCTAATCATAACTACTAAAGATCAATTTATAAGCCAGATTACTTGCTTATTAACACAGACCAGGATACTTGTTTGGGTTGTCAGCTCATTCTCTTCCAGTTGGGAACTCTTACCCAGAGAACCAACCAAGATTAGAGCGTTGTTTGATTAATACAGATTCAGACCAAAGGGAATTGGATCATCTTAATTATGTGCTTTGTGTATCTTTTTTCATAATAGGGATATACTTGCCAGGCATTGTAATTAGATCAGCCTTCCAGAGTACCTTCTCTGATCCATGCAGGAATATACTAACAAATGCTTAAACTCTCTAGGACGAAAATTCTAAGAATCTTATCAGTTTGACCGTTCTCGTTCTCATTACTGAATAAACTGAAATTCTTACATATAACTCAGTCCCTTGTCATTTTGATTCGAGTGAATCAATTCACTGGTTTTTGAAAAACCCATCAAAATCTGTGTAACAGCTTTGCTAACTACAGAAATCACTTTCTTTTAACCATCTCCTGGTTTCTGATTAAAGTTGAAGTAGAGTTTAAGATCATCGTCCAGTACCTAAAAATGAATTGCTGAAACCAAATTGTGCAGGGAACATAATCTCAGAGACAAATTCTGGACTTAGGAGCTAATCTTAATATCTGTCATTTTAGTCTAAACCTGTTGTAAAGCTGACCTTTGTACACCAGCATTTAGTTAAGCAAGAATTGCACTGGTGTGTTCACCCTTGAATTTTCCCTCAGCAATCAAAGTTACCCTAGAGTGTTAGAAGATTAAGTAAGGTTTTATTTTGCTTCTTGACTTTCTATATTAGTTCATTATAATCTTTGTGACACTTCTTTAGTAATATCAGTTACTATAATTTTTTCCATATTTCATGCTGGTACAGCTGAGAACAGGCTAGGTCATCCAATTGGAACATTATTTTTTTTATTATCATTGTCTTCATAATTCTTAATGAGTGTGAATGTAGGAAATCTTTCCAGTATCTGTCACCTTGACAGTTTTTATAAAGGGTGATGAATGTACAGTGTGATTTCTTTAAATTTTCTGTTCTCAATAGTTGGACGGTCTTACTG
This sequence comes from Lagenorhynchus albirostris, assembly GCF_949774975.1. NCBI lineage: Eukaryota > Metazoa > Chordata > Mammalia > Artiodactyla > Delphinidae > Lagenorhynchus > Lagenorhynchus albirostris. Next base: position 84,652,340 of record NC_083098.1, read on the forward strand.
TTTCCCTTCTAGTACAATCATGTTTGAAATTAAGAAGATCTGCTGCATCGGTGCAGGCTATGTTGGAGGACCCACATGTAGTGTCATTGCTCATATGTGCCCTGAAATCAGGGTAACAGTTGTTGATGTCAATGAATCAAGAATCAATGCATGGAACTCTCCTACACTTCCTATTTATGAGGTAAACCATATTAAACAATGCTTTGTTCTTATGCTCTTTGTTTTCTTACTCTTTTTGCTAAGTAATTTACTCTTAATATAAAATTCTATGACTTCAACTGATAAGAAATTAAATGAAAAAACATAAATACACAATGTTATGGACATTACAATTATAATTATGTCAAATATGCCCAGAGAAAATGCCTAGAAAAAAGTATATTGAATATTAATAATGGTTATATTAGTGAAGTGAGATTATGGGTAATTTTCTTATCTTCTCTATTTTCTAATTTTGTTTGTTAGTATGGTTACCATATGGTAATAGTACAATTAAAAAGTGACATCTGGGGCTTCCCTGGTGGTGCAGTGGTCGAGAGTCCGCCTGCCGATGCAGGGGACACGGGTTTGTGCCCCGGTCCGGGAAGATCCCACGTGCCGCAGAGCAGCCGGTCCCGTGAGCCATGGACGCTAAGCCTGCACGTCTGGAGCCTGTGCTCCGCAATGGAGAGGCCACAGCAGTGAAAGGCCCGCGTACCGCAAAAAAAAAAAAAAAAAAAAAAGTGACATCTGTAAAAATTAAAAAACTGTGGATGTTTATAATATTAATTCATGTAAGTATTATATTTTTGGGTGATTGTATTTATATCAGGTAAACCTTGGGTGAATAAATGGTGTCTTTCATATTCAGTGTTTAGTATCACAAATTTGTTTAAATTGGAATTTCAAAATTTCTGTGAATTTAGAGAACTCATAGTTAGGAAAATAGGCCTCTATTTTATTAAGCAGGGTTCCATTTTTAAAAATTTTCACTGTAAAATGAGTTCATGATATTATGCTTTTGACATACAGAGAAGCACTTGAAAATTTGAGGGTAACATTTTCTCTCTAACATTAATATATTCTTTTCTCTTTTTTTCTGAAAAGTTTTATTATTTATAAGACTCTTATCAACCGTAGTCTTTAAGTGATCTTTAGAAGGGGAAGTCTCTGTAAGATAAATCTGCCTGCTATTTATAGGCCTATGAATAGAAATGCATGAAAAAGTACCCATAGATTAGTAGCCAGTTATCACAGATTTACCAATATCTGAATCAGACTTAGGATTAAAAAGAGAAAAAACCCTCTGTGTGTGTGGTAGCTTCTGTTTATGCTTTACCCTTTCTTCCTCTACCAGATTAACTTCCCATAATAGTTATTTAAATACCTCAGTGTTATAGCATTTCTTTTCCTGTTATATAAACATAACATTACTACTATATTAGGTCTTGGGGAATTTTTAAAAACATTTTAAAAAACATTTTGGAAAGATAACTTGATTAAGAGTTTTATAATTCTGATATCCATAAAAGGGCTGCAAGTCATCTGAAACCTTGTGAGCCATATTTATATCCAGTCATTCAGTAATTAATTATGTCAGCAGTATACTCTGCTTTTCAAACACAAAATGTACCAGAATGGCTAAAATTATCACTACTGCTAATACCAAGTGCTGACAAGGATTTAGGGCAACGGGAATTTTATACACTGCTGGTCAGAGCGTAAATTGGTATAGCCGTTTTGCAAAACTGCAGCAGTATTTACTAAAGCTGAAAATATGCATATCTGACCCAGAAATTCCACCTGTAGGTGTATATCCAACAGAAAGGCATACATTTATGCACCAAAAGACAGGTATTAACAGTGCAATTCATAATGACCCCAGATGGGAAACAACCTAGATGTTAATTAGCAATAGAATGGATACATAAATTGTAGTATAATCCTGCAGTAAAATACTATACTGTATTTAAAATCCATGGAACTACTTCTGCATGCAAGCATATGTTTAAATTCTCACAAAAGTAATGTGTTGTCAGACACAAAGTAGTCCATGCTACATAATCCCATTTGTATAAAGTTCAAATACAGGCAAACTAATTTCTGGTGATAGTATTCATCATGATGGTAGTTTGAGGGGTTGTAGAGACTAGGAGAGGGCATACTGCAGGCTCTGATTTACTGTTTTAAGGTTTTTGGGGGTTTTTTTGGCCATGCTGTGCAGCTTGTGTGATCTCAGTTCCCCAGCCAGGGATTGAATCTAGGCCTTGGCAGTGAAAACCCAGAATTTTAACCACTAGCCAGCAGGGAACTCCCTGTTAATGTTCTTTTAATTCTTGTATGGATAATGGTTACACAAGTGTGTTCACGTGTGAAAATTGAGCTATACACTTTTCTATACTAAAATATATGCACTTTTCTATATTTTTGTTTTACTTCAATAAAAATTTTACATAAAAACCAAATAAAAAGGTTATCGTGAGCTAGAAAAAAAGTATAAACTATAATATATTGGATTTAGACGTTTTTCTTGGAGAAAACAAAAAAAGTAGTTGGCCAGGCACATTCCCTGGCCAGATTCTTATTATTAGTACTATTTCTATTATTTGAAATCTGAAACTCTTTTTCCTAAGACTTCAGTGCTTTAAATTAAAAATAGTGTGTTTGGACTTCCCTGGTGGCACAGCGGTTAAGGATCTGCCTGCCACTGCAGGGGACATGGGTTCGAGTTCTGATCTGGGAAGATCCCACATGCTGCAGAGCAACGAAGCCCGTGCGCCACACTACTGAGCCTGCGCTCTAGAGCCTGCGAGCCACAACTACTGAAGCCCTAATGCCACAACTACTGAGCCCATGTGCCACAACTACTGAAGCCCATGAGCCTAGAGCCCATGCTCCGCAACAAGAGAAGCCACCACAATAAGAAGCCTGCGCACTGCAGCAAAGAGTAGCCCCCGCTCAAGGCAATTAGAGAAAGCCTGCACGCAGCAACAAAGACCCAATGTAGCCATAAATAAATAAATAAATGGGAAAAAAATAAAAATAGTGTGTTCTACAGATATAGAAAACAAACCTGTGGCTACTAAAGGGGAGAGGGGAGGGAGGAGGGACAAATTAGGGGTAAGGGGTTAACAGGTACAAACTACTGTATATAAAATAGATAAGCAACAAGGATATACTGTATAGTACAGGGAATTTTACCCATCATCTTGTAATAACCTATAATGGAGTACAGTCTGCAAAAATACTGAGTCACTATGCTATAGACCTGAAACTAACACAATGTTGTAAATCAACTATACTTCAATAAAAATAAATAAAAACCAAAAAACCCCAAATAAAAACAACAGTAAGCCACAAAAGAAGTGAGATGATCTGAATTTGCCATGTTATACTCTTGTTACTTTTTAATTTTTTTTATATTTTTGCGGTACGCGGGCCTCTCACTGTTGTGGCCTCTCCCGTTGTGGAGCACAGGCTCCAGACGCGCAGGCTCAGCGGCCATGGCTCACGGGCCCAGCCGCTCCACAGCATATGGGATCTTCCCGGACCGGGGCACGAACCTGCGTCCCCTGCATCGGCAGGCAGACTCTCAACCACTGCGCCACCAGGGAAGCCCTCTTGTTACTTTTTTAAAAATTAAAAGTTAAATTCCTCCAAAAAAGAAAATAGTGTGTTCTACATTGATATTGAATCCAGTTGGGATATATAGTTATATTAAAAGAACTAAGATCTAAGATGATTTTTTTCCACATCTTACTTGTTTTTCTCAATAACCTAGCTTTTATAAACAAAGAAACAAAAGTATTTCTTGTTGTTTCACAGTTTTATTTCATGAATAAATTTTTTCTTCTTTAAATCTCTTTAAATAGAATATAAAAGATTTCAAAGTCTAGCTAGCACTGTGCTCATTAGAGGCAACTTCTGAGTTCTCAGAACTCTAATGTCCCGTAATTGTATTGGCTTTATTTAATGATTGTAATTATTTGGTCTTTAAAGTCTTATTTTTATCTCATTTTTAATCTGTCTACTCCACAAAATTAGATGATGACAACGGAAGCAGCTATTTTAGTTCTGCACTATTTAGTTGTAGCCTGCAAAGGAAATGGAATCTTTAAAAAAAAAACAACCCAGCTCACTTTGGAGGTTAAAAATATGGCACTGCTACTTCAAAATTCTAGAAGGAATCTTTTTAACAAGTAGAATGATTTTCCTCTTAGCAAATGACTTTAGGCTTATAATTTTCATGTGTCTTTCTTACACATCAGTTGTTAAAAGACATCTGCTTAAGAAATTTATAAATCTGAAGAAAATAAATGATTTCTGTAGCGTGTATTTAAAAAGACAAAACAAAACAAAACTGTGTGTCCCAATTATCCATTTTCAAAGATACGTTAGGCCTTTGTTCCATTTTTTGTTTATTTTATGTTGTAAAACTAACTATTCCTGCACATTTCCTTGGCCATATAGGAGATGTAAAATGTTATGTGAAATGTCAAACAGGAAGAACTATAAAAGAAGAAAAACAAAGGGCAGGTTTAACCAGAATTCATGCTGCTTTCTGAATTCCTTTATTGAGTAGCTTATAGATATTGTTACTACTTGTGATTTTATACTGATCTACCTTGGACAAGGCAAAGAAATATTTTTATTTCCAGAGAAACCTTAGATACCTTTGCAGTCAGCCGCCTCCTTAAATTTGTATTCTATTATGCATTAAAAAACACACAAACAAGGGACTTCCCTGGTGGCGCAGTGGTTAAGAATCCGCCTGCCAATGCAGGGACACAGGTTCGAGCCCTGGTCCGGGAAGATCCCACATGCTGGGGAGCAACTAAGCCCATGCACCACAACTGCTGAGCCGGTGGAGCCTGTGAGCCACAACCACTGAAGGCCGCGTGCCACAACTACTAAAGCCCGTGCACCTAGAGCCCATGCTCCACAACAGGAGAAGCCACTGCAGTGAGAAGCCCGTGCACCACAACAAAGAGTAGCCCCTGCTCTCTGTAACTAGAGAAAGCCAGCAAGCAGCAATGAAGATCCAATGCAGCCAAATAAATACATACATACATACATAAAATTTAAAAAAAATACACAACCAAGCAGATATTTGTTTTCAATGATATTATAAAAATCTATGGCATTGATTTTTCATTGTAAATACCAATTTTTCATATCAGAGAGTCTCTTTTGGTGACTAATGTTTAACTCCTGGTTACTGATAAAGAAAAGATAACTAATATGTAATCATAATATTTAATGAACTTTTTAGTACACACCCTCCTTGATAGTTGTTCCACCCTCACTCCATTCAGTCCGAAACTCACTAGACTAATTGGAGAAATTTTTTTTTTGGCCTTACCCCGTGGCTTCTGGTATATGACCAAGGAATTCCCAAGATAAATATTTAGAAGGAAAGATGATCAGACTTGATTGTTGATTCAAGAAGGATGAAGTAGAGGAAGGAATCTAAAATGATATTCAAGAATTCAGGGCTGGGGAATTCCCTGGCAGTCCAGTGGTTAGGACTTAGCACCTTCACTGCCATGGCCTGGGTTCAGACCCTGGTCAGGGAACTAAGATCCCACAAGCCGTGCAGCATGGCCAAAAAAAAAGAAATTCAGGGCTGAAGACGTAAACTTAAGATTATTCAGGAAGTTAAAAAAATAAATTATGCAGGCAGTAGTTAAAATCAGAGTAGTTGAGCTCTCCCAAGAAGAGCCTGTAGAGAGAACAGAGCGTGGGGTCAAAATGCTAATGTTTGATGAGGGGTGGAGGAAGAAATGCCTTAGAGAAGCACTGAAGAGTAGTTCAGAGAAGGTGAACCAAAAACCAGAAGAGTTTTAGTAGTGCAAGCTCCATAAAGATGTATATGTTTTGATTATGAGTGATGAACACAGTGACCAGTACTTAGTAAGTGCTCAACAAATATCAGTAGTTGCTGAATGAATGAGTAAGCTGTCAATTCTGCCAAACACAGGAGAAATAAGAACAGAGACATACTCATGAAATTCGGTATTATGGGGGCCATTGTAACTTTTACAAGAACAATTACAAAAGGTAGGAGATTGAAGTGAAAGAGTGTAGAAAATGAGTAAGACTCTTCTTTTAAAAGGTTTAATTAGCAGGAAATAAAGGGGGTGGTCACCGGAGAGGGACACAGGGTAAAAGCAGTGATTTTTTTTAAATTTATTTTTGGTTGCGTTGGGTCTTCGTTGCGGTGCGCCGGCTTCTCATTGTGGTGGCTTCTCTTGTTGTGGAGCACAGGCTCTAGGCGCACAGGCTCAGTAGTTGTGGCTTGTGGCTCTAGAGCGCAGGCTCAGTAGTTGTGGCACATGGGCATAGTTGCTCCATGGCATGTGGGATCTTCCCAGACCAGGGCTCAAACCCGTGTCCCCTGCATTGGGAGGCGGATTCTTAACCACTGTGCCACCAGAGAAGTGCAAAAGCAGTGATTTTTAAACATATTTTTTCCTATGGTTGATAAAGAATCAAGCATGTTAATAAACTAAGGTAGACAAATCACATAGAGAAGGAAAGGTCAAAAGTATAAGAAGAAGGGGGCTAATTGATGGAATAAAGTCTAGAAGAATAGCAAAGATGATGGGATCAAAAACACAAGAAGAGGAATTGGCCTTGAAAGCCTTTTTCTCAGACTGGAGGGAAGTAAACAAGGGTGGATGAAGATACTGTTTTGTTGGTGGGAACAGGAAATAAAAGTGACTGAAATGTTGGTCATCTCAATTGAAAGTGGGATGCCAGCTACTCTGAAGAAGATGTAGTGGAGGTTGGAGCAGTAATCTCAGAATGAGAGGACAAGTAAAAAGGTTACCAGGCTACATTGAAAAAACCCAGCTAAATGTACTTAGGGTCCATGAATTTATGTGTTCATTGTGGTTCTTTCTAGTCTTATACACTTATATTTTATGGGTCAAAACTATGTTAATAAAAATGTAGTCATTTTTACCACCTGAGAAGTAAATAGTAATGACTATCAGATGAAATATGGTAATAAGATATTCAAGGTTTTACTCAGGGAACAGCATAATAGAAACTCTTAATATTTAACAATGAAGGGAATTCCCTGGTGGTCCACTGGTTAGGACTCCACACTTTCACTGCCAAGGGCACGGGTTCAATCCCTGGTTGGGGAACTAAGGTCCCACAATCTGCACAGTGTGGCCAAAAATACCCAAACAAACAAAAAAACCAATGGAAACATTCTGTTTTGTGTTGCCATATTTATTGAATAGTCATTGCTTTTTTGTTAACTTTGTTCATTAAAAAAACAATGTAAAAACTACTTCTAAAAAGCCAAAATGGATAATTTGCTTTGCTTTTTCTGAGTAAAATGAAAGCTAATTTTATCCTTTGAAAGGATTTTTCCTCCATAAAAAGTGCCATATAAATTCTAAATACTAGTTATGAAAATTACGTAATGAATCTAATAAGAGGTAGAACCTATATTATCAACTGCTTCTGCATCCAGTTTGGATATCTACAAATATCCCATTGATTTTAACGGAATAATGTAGTTGTTCATTTTGAGGTCTTATTAAGACTTAGTATAAATTCTGCGTTGCTCTGATTTTAGGTTACTTTAATTTAAATGTTAGGAGATTATATAGGATTGAATTAAATCTTCTCTGTAAAATTCCAACTCTATAACGTTTTACTCTTATTTTCTAGAACCTAGTCAAAATAACTAAGGAACCAGTTGCCATAATTAGTGACACTATATTCATGGTGCAGTGGTTCATATATTTTGCTGGTTCTGTTATACATTTTAGCCAAACTAATAGAAATTTTGAATTTTCATTTTACACTTTCTCTGATTGCTTATGTTAAAAGTCCACAGAACCATGAAGAAAAGTGAATTACCTCTGGATATAATTCTAGACCTATGCCCCTGAATTGACTTTTTACTTTGCTATATAGTTTTCTATACATCCATAATATTTTGGATATTATTTGAACCTTCTCTCCCAGGAGAGAAGAAGGTCTGTTTTGCTTTGGTTTTTAAGAATTTTTAAACATGTCCTTCCCCTCCATGGTTTATTTGAATCAGAATCCAAGTAAGAGCCATATATTGCAATAGATTTGTATCACTTAAGTGTCTTTTAAGATCACTATATACATATATATAATATATATATATTATATATAAAAATATATAATATATATATAATATATATATTATATATATATTTTTTTTTGCCTCACTGCACAACATGTGGGATCTTAGTTCCCTTACCAGGGATCAAACCTGTGCCCCCTGCAGTGGAAGCACAGAGTCCTAACCGCTGGACCTCCAGGAAATTCCCTAAGACCACAATTTTTTTTTTTAATTTATTTATTTGGTCGTGTCGGGTCTTAGTTGCAGCACGTGGGCTCCATAGTTGTGGCTCCAGGGCTCCTTAGTTGTGTCTCACTGGCGCCTTAGTTGCAGCATGCAAACTTTTAGTTGCGGCATGCATGTGGGATCTAGTTCCCTGACCAGGGATTGAACCCAAGCCCCCCGCATTGAGAGCGTGGAGTCTTATCCACTGTGCCACCAGGGAAGTCCCAAGACCACAGTATTTTAATCTCTCTTTGTTTTTCTCTTCAGTTTGTTTATTGAAGAAACCAGGTTGTTTATCCTATAGATAAACAGATTTTGCTGATTGGACTGGTCTGATCAGATTTAGACCTGATTTTTTTTGGGGGTGGAGGCAAGAATACTTGTTAGGTGGTGGTGTACAGCTCAAAATTCTTAATTATATCTCCTGTTAAATTGTATGGGAAAAGTAACAAATTTTTTAATAGAAGTGTTTCTTATAATGGGACTTAGAAAAAATATATATTTATGTGTAAAGACTGTTTCACAACCACTCTGAATGGCCTGTATTCTATGGCCTGAATTCTTGGGAGTAAAAACCTGTATTCTAGTGACAATGCAAAATCAAATGTTTGCTTGAAACCAGAAAGACTTTTGACTTTTCTGATGATTGTGTTGATACTTGGAGTTAATTGTTAACTCTTATGAAGAAGTCCAGAACATGGTAAAGAATGACATGCATTAAATTAATCTGCTGCTTTAATTGTGGCAAGTTCAGGTTTGCTTTATTTGTTACATAATGTACACCTGATGGCCTTCGGTACCAGTATAATCTTTGATTTTTCTACAGAGGTGTTATTTGAGAGCAAATCTAGACCTTTAAATTACACATGACCTTCCCCTTAATGAATGTAAGTCATATGGGTTATCTCATATGACTGGTAAAATGTATGTACAACTTCTTTTCTTTTTTCTTTTTAGCCAGGACTAAAAGAAGTGGTAGAATCCTGTCGAGGAAAAAATCTATTTTTTTCTACCAATATTGATGATGCCATTAAAGAAGCTGATCTTGTATTTATTTCTGTAAGTATTTTCCTTTGCTGTGTGAGTTTTTATGTATTCTTATCTATATAGAAGTTTCATTGTATTTTAATAGTAAAGCCATTGGTATTAAGCCACAGCATTACTTAGTATAGAGTTGTCCAATTGAATTTTGATTATCACTAACTTTATCCAACACTTCACCAAACTCTATAATCATCTGATCATTTCAGATCATTGAACAAATAAGTTCAGAGAAAGTTTCTAATATGAGATCTAGAATTAGGAAGTGCTGGTAACATGTGAGCATGTGTGAGCACATATGGTGACAGTATATGTATTTCATCATTTCTTGTTTCCACTGCGTGGTGGAAGTGAGATAAAAAGAATCAGGTAAAGTTTGCTGCAAACTTACAGGCATCTCCTATTTAGATGAGTTTATGTTCCAAAAGTCATTTTAAATTAATTATTTAGAACTTGGCATATGTTTGTTAGGTTATTAGGCTAGTCCACAGACACCTTCAGCTCATAATAGGGCTTAACTGTTTTACCTTTGTAATGAAACAAGTAGAATGAATGCTTGGGAATACCCTCTGATAATTCAATATTTGAACCAAGGTAACTTTTTTCTTGCTGTCCTGGTAACCATCTACTCAAATATTCTGTGTGTGATGGTATAGTTATCACCAATTGGTGGCTGAGCTAAGGTGTATATGACTCAAGACCTGTACAGCCTTAAGGAATAAAGGGAAAGCCAGTGGTATGAGCTTTGACTGGGTTCCATGAGATAAACACCATGGGGTCCATAGAGCAGAGATGATGTTGAATTGATTGTGTGTTGAGACCAAAGCAGTACTGTGAAGAAATAGGAACTCCAGAAGAAAGTAGTAATGAAACCCTTGGTAAAACTGTGTTACGAATTCAGTCTCTCTTTTTAAAAATTACTTCAGAGAAAATTGGTGCCACTTCTATGACTCATCTACCCAATCATCTACTTAAGCTTGCAGGAGGTTAGGGTAGAGGCATAGAAAAGGAGAAATTATTTTGGAATAGCTAGATGCTTGGAGAAAATCAAGAAGTTACCTTAATCCAACATTTGGATAACCATAGCCTGGAATAGGAATAGGGGACTTTTCTATATGAAAAAAATTTTTTTAAGTATCTATTCTTAAGGCAATAGAGTTCACCTTAGTGTGGTCTGGCACAGATAGCTGATTTTACGCTTGCTTCTCTGCCGATCTAGCCTGAGCTGCCTTAAATCTTTCCAAGCTATTACTTTGTGTGCCTGTTAGGGTAATTTATTGTAGTATAACTCCTACCTAGTTCCCATTATTCTCTGCATCAGTTTTGTTTTTTTTTTAATGTGCTTGTTGTGTACTTTTCATTGTGGAAAACACCAAACATACAAAAAAATGAAACCAACAATATAGTGAACCCCATTGTCAACAGTTTTCATGGCTGATCTTGATTTATTTACTACTTCTCTCCCTTTCCTCCCACCCCAGATTACCCAAATTATTTTTAGGCAAATTCCAGGTAGAAATAGTTTTATACCATTGAATCAGTTTTCAACCGTTATCTTCAGAGCTCCTTTCCCAGGGAAGCCATCTGATTCCTTTATTTAGTCTCCCATTAAGTTATAAGCTTGTCAAGAGAAGACACTTGGTGCTACTTACTGGTTCAAAAATTATTCCTACATAGAATTTTAGACTTTTCAGAGTACTTTCATTTTTACGAGAGTGTTATAAAGCTTGTGTGTTAGATTTTAGAGAGTATGTTATTCGCATTTTCCAATGAGGTCATTGAGACAAAGGCAGCCACACTTCTCCAAGTTTACATGATACAGCTAAGCCAAAACTAAGCCTAGACTCTGGACTCATGATTTATTTTTCTTTCTATACAATAGTCTTTGTCCACATAGTATTCTGTATCCTGAAGGCGCTAGATAATTTCTAGCTCTAATGAGCCAAGAAAGCATTTGTGAATGATACTGCAGACATTTTAAAAAACCTATTGATATAGGCCTATAAAAAAGGATTAAAAAGGAGTTTAAAGTTTAGTTTTAAAGACCAGGATAATATATTACATACCATCAAGAAAGGAAGAAAGAGAAAACTTACATTTCATTTCAGACTGTGAACTCCTTTTGGAGTCTCTTTCATCTTTATATCTGCAGGCTTAGCTTGGAACCTGCCTGCCCTGATTCTGACACGTATATAGTAGCTTCTCAACAGAAATGTACTGAATGAGTTCTCATAAAATATTATTTCCATGGAACTAATAGAGGGTGAAACCAGGGCTCCTAATGATGTTAACTTCCCAGTTGACTAGTCAGTTGACGGTCCAGGGCAGATCTTGAAATCAGTGAATATCTCATACTCTGTTCTTAATCCCGTGTACTTTCATCAGGTGAACACTCCAACCAAGACCTACGGAATGGGGAAAGGCCGCGCAGCAGATCTGAAGTACATTGAAGCTTGTGCTAGACGCATTGTGCAAAACTCATACGGGTACAAAATTGTGACTGAGAAAAGCACAGTCCCAGTGCGGGCAGCAGAGAGTATTCGTCGAATATTTGATGCAAACACAAAACCTAACTTGAATTTACAGGTATAAAAAAAGGAAGCATTAGAATCTGGCTCTTCTTATGTAGATATCGATGCTTTAAAGTTGTCCGTAATTAATTCTAGCTTAAAACTTTCCTTTGCGTTGGGAGTCTAGGTGCTGTCCAACCCTGAGTTCTTGGCAGAAGGAACGGCCATCAAGGACCTGAAGAACCCAGACAGAGTACTGATTGGAGGGGATGAAACCCCAGAGGGTCAGAGAGCTGTGCAGGCACTGTGTGCTGTGTATGAGCACTGGGTTCCCAGAGAAAAGATCCTCACCACTAATACTTGGTCTTCAGAACTTTCTAAACTGGTTGGTACACAGCACTCAACTCTCTATTAAATTTAAAGCCAAGGACTTATTTCTGTTAACCCTGATAAGCTACATAGGTACTTTCTTAATATTAATAAAAAGATATGCTTTTGAAGATAATATTCTTGTATATTATGAAATAATATTCACAAGGGGATCAAATATTTGGGTATAAAATATTCTGGAATATGTAAAAGAAAATAGTAATTACATTACTATTAATGTAATTAATTAAAATAGTAATTTAAAAAATCACTCTTTCCCTTCTTTTACCCTTTCTTCATCATCTTTCTTCTCTAATTTAAAACATTTTCCCTTACCAACCCACCCATTGCCTCCGCAAATTGAGCCCATCAGTAACTTTTATATCTCCCTCAGTAATTTGGATCAACTCAATGAAATATAATACAGATATATAAAATTTTTATTTTAGCTCATCGTATTCTTCCTTTTTTTTTCTTCTAAGGCAGCAAATGCTTTTCTAGCACAGAGAATCAGTAGCATTAACTCTATAAGTGCCCTCTGTGAAGCAACAGGAGCTGATATAGAAGAGGTGGCAACAGCCATTGGAATGGACCAGAGAATTGGAAATAAGTTTCTGAAAGCCAGTGTTGGTAAGTTGAAATTTTTCTGTACATAAAGTAGGTTCATTTAGCTAGGTCTCTAACTTTAAGGAAGCCTTTGCTTAACTTAAATGCCCTTAAAATAATGATTCCATTATACATGTAGGCTTCAGCCTATTAGGAACTTTCTAAGTGAGGCAACTGTTACTTATATTGTTTAATAATTACTGACTGATTGGTAGATAAACATAGTTCAATGTTTTAGGAGGAATATATTAGTATTTTGTTAGAACATTTAGGTAGAATAAGTTTGGGAGACCACATAGGAAATCATGTAACACCTTACTGAAGCAAATAGGAAAAAATTCCTTATCATTTGCTTTTCCTACTAATACAATTATGGAAATGTGACCTTGGTGAACTACAGTCAGTCCTCATTATTTGTGGATTCCATATTTGTGAATTAGCCTACTTGATAAAATGTATTTGTAACCCAGCGTCAATACTCATGTGGTCATTTGCAGACATGAACCGAGCAGCAAAAAATTTGAGTCACCCAACACATATATTCCCAGCTGAAGTTGAATAAGGCAATACTCATACCTTCTTGTTTTAGCTCTCATACTGCAAATATGTGCTCTTTTTGTGGTCTATTTAGTGCTGCATTTTTGTGCTTTTTTTCCTGTGATTTCACTGTTTAAAATGGCCCCCAAGCATATTGCTGAAGTTTTGTCTAGTGTTCCAAAGCATCAGCAAGCTAGGATGTGCCTTACACATGTGGTTTGATAAGCTTCATTCATTCAGGCATGAGTTATAGTGCTATTGGCTGTGAGTTTAATGTTAATGAATCAACAATATTTTTAAATAAGGTGTCTTTAAACAGAAATACACATAAAACAAGATTATGTTGATCAGTTGGCAAAAATGTGACCAGAAGCTCACAGGAACCTAATGCTGTATTTCACCTAGGAGCGGTGCTTCAGTATTTGCTAATTCAGCGTTTGTGGCAAATCTGTAGAACATAATTACTGAGTTTAACAAGAACTGACGATGTTTCTTTTGCATATAAGTTAATAAGATTGATGTAAAGGTAAATAGAGGCTTTTACAGATTGGGCCATAGACAGCCTTTCCTGTATTTCTGGGGCTTTATGACATTTCTCAGTACTGATTTCCCTGGCCTTTTGTATCTTTTTGATATTTTCTCCTAGTGGCCATTTAATAAAAATAGCTCCTATTTACTGAAGGCATATTATGCACCAAGTTCTGAACTTTATATATCTTAATTATTAATCCTTATAACTGGGACTTCCCTGGTGGCGCAGTGGTTAAGAATCCACCTGCCTTTGTTATACAGCAGAAACTAACACAACACTGTAAAGCAATTATACTCCAATAAAGATGTTTAAAAAAAAAAAAAAAAAGAATCTGCCTGTCAGTGCAGGGGACATAAGTTTGATCCCTGGTCCGGGAAGACCCCACATGCCATGGAGCAGCTAAGCCTGTGAGCCACAACTACTGAAGCCTACACACCCTAGTGCCTGCGCGGCAGGACTACTGAGTCTGTGCCCTCTAGGGCCTGCATGCCGCAACTGCTGAGCCCGCATGCTGCAACTACTGAAGCCCATGCGCCTAGAGCCTGTCCTTAGCGACAAGAGAAGCCACTGCAATAAGAAGCCTGCGCACCACAACGAAGAGTAGCCCCTGCTTGCTGCAACTAGGGAAAGCCCGCGCGCAGCAACAAAGACCCAACACAGCCAAAAAAAAAAAAAAAAAATCCTTATAACCTTTTACATAGGTGTTGATATTTCTAGAGATGATTAAGGATTGGGGGAATTTTTGTAACTTGCTCAAAGTCATAAAACTAATGAGTGGCTAGATGTTTCTGACTCCAAAGCCCACGCCAACCCTCATTGTATACTGCATTGCAGTAGAACAGGGGTGGGCAAACTACAGCCCCCAGGCCAAAATGCGGCCCACAGCTTGTCTTTGTAAATAAGTTTTATTGGAAAATAACTATGCCCATTTGATTACATATTGTCTATGACTGCTTTTGAGCTACAAAGGCAGAGTTGAATAGTTGTGCCAGAGACTGTATGGCCCATAAATGCTAAAATATTTTTTACCTGGCCTGTAAAAGTTTGCCAGCTCTATGTTAGAGTTAGAGATGCAGGGCAGTGATACCAGCTGAATGAAGGGAAAAAATAGAAAATATAGCCACAATAAAACTTAAGCTAGAAAGTGATTTATAATTATTTAAGATTATTTAAGATTATTTATAATTACTAGGAAATTATTTATAGAGTTGATTAGTTGCTTGCAAATTTCATGCAAGTTATAAACCCATTAATTTCCAACATTCAAATTTTATTATTAAAAATCCAAGCATAGGCCCTCTGATTAGTATGACAAAGAAATTTGTAATATGATTTAGTTGTTTGGTTCCTAAATGAAAATATTATCTTTTTTTTTTTTTCCTTTCTTCAGGTTTTGGTGGGAGTTGCTTTCAAAAGGATGTTCTGAATTTGGTTTATCTCTGTGAGGCTCTAAATTTGCCCGAAGTAGCTCGTTATTGGCAGCAGGTATTAATCTTTATAGTCAACAGCTTATGATTAACTTCTAATTAAAACATGTCACCCTTTTCTGTCAGATGTTTTTGATAGGATTAATTTTTTCCAGGAACTCAATTATTATTATATTCAATATGTTCATTTTAGGTTTATTTGCTGGGGTTCTGTGTTTATAATTTGTCTTTTTTGGTAATCATCTATGATGGAAGTCTATGATAAAACAGTATTCCTTCTAATTTTAATAACTAAATTTGCTCCCTGAGTAAAGCAAGAAATATTACTTTTTTTTTTGGTGAAATATTACTTTTAATTATAATTCTTCTCTATCTTGAAAGGCTAAGATAAAAGTAAAGGCAAAAGAACCTCTATTGTCATGCTTCCAAGTGGTTTGCATATGTTGATATTTGTTTTGTCCCTTTGAGATTCACAGAGCTAAAATTAGAGACCCTTCTCAAACTGGAAATAGAGTTAACATTTATTGCATGCTTACTCTGTGCCAGGCACTCTTTTAAGCACTTTACATGTAGTATCTTAGTCCTCATCGTTAATATTATCCCTCACATATAGATGAGGAAGCTGAGGCTTAGCAATGTTAAGTAATTTGTTCAAGATACCAGCCAGTGTATGTAACTTTCCCAAATATTTTTCCCCCAAGTTTACAGTTTTTCAGATTTCAGCAGTGAGTAGGAATGGAAGGAAATTAACATTTTTCGGGAAATGTACACTTTTAGGTTCATTTCACTCAATCCAGTATGATGGCTTTATCTTACTGTCCGTTGTGGGGAAAATGCAGATAAAGGCTTGATTTTCGAAAACTTTCGGCTCATTTCTCAAGCTCTCAGGCTCTGAGACGGCTTCTAGAAGCTTAGAGCCTTAAAAAAAAGTCTTTCCTTATATCCATCTGGTCACCAATATGATGTCTTGTTTGTAAATTCTTAGGAGAGTAACAGATTAGGTGATCAGAGACTATGTTATGTTTTACTCGTAACAGTTAGTTAAAAATTTTGCCAGATGTTTGTGCTGTTATGGTTCATCCAGAGGCAGCTATAACTCTGTACATAGTTTGACTGTTCTCTGTCCATTTTCTACTCACACTCAGTTTTGGTGAGGGGTCGGGGGTAAGCATATGAAGGAGTACTTTGGGGTTTAATTGCTTCCACAGTGTTTGGAGAAGTTGGCTATGTGCCTTTTTTTAGGTGGACTCATGGCTGGACCTCAAATGGGGTTGAAATTTAGCTGTGCTCCCCACCTTAACATCCATCCCAGCCCAATGCATGGAAAGTTAAGCCGAATGAAAATGAAAATTTTCAGGCAGGCTGTAAGGAGTGGGGGGTGGGTAATTCTTTCTTTCTTTACTTTTTTCAGTCTGCAGATACTAAAGAGGTTGTTAATCTTTGTCTCCTGTTAATTTATAAGGCTTGTATTCATACAAGAGTACTCTCCATAAAGCTGTGAGCAGTGTATGGTACAGGCTGCACCTCTTCTAACTGATCCTTGCATAATTGTCCTTGTTATTTCAGGTCATAGACATGAATGACTACCAGAGAAGGAGGTTTGCTTCCCGGATTATAGACAGTCTGTTTAATACAGTGACTGATAAGAAGATAGCTATTTTGGGGTTTGCATTCAAAAAGGACACCGGTGATACGAGGTACCAGTTCTTTGAAATATTTCAACCTTTTTGAGAATGTTAACTCCTCATCTTATCCTGACTTTTTTTTTTTTTTTTTTTTAGGTAAGAAGTGGATATATTTAGAGAGAAACACACTCCACAGACAGAGTGTGGGCCATCTCAGAAGGCGAGAAAGGCCTTATCCTGATTTTTTGATGGTGGTTGTGTGTGTGAAATACATGTATGTATATAGTATAAAGAATAAAAATAAAGTGGACATCAATATCTTCACAAGAAATAGAATCTCACCTGTATATTAAACCCCTTAGGTATTAGAATATATGCCATTTATGGGACTTCCCTGGCGGTCCAGTGGTTAAGACTCTGTGCTGCCAATGCAGGGGCTGTGGGTTCGATCCCTGGTCGGGGAACTAGGATCCCACCTGCATGCGGCATGGCCAAAAAAAATAATAATTAAAAAAAAATTTAGAATATATGCCATTTAAAAGTGCAGCAATACTGATTTTTTTTTCCCCTTCAGAGAGTCGTCTAGTATATATATTAGCAAATATTTGATGGATGAAGGCGCACATCTCCATATATATGATCCAAAAGTACCAAGGGAACAAATAGTTGTGGATCTTTCTCATCCAGGAGTTTCAGAGGATGACCAAGGTAAGTAGGCTTTGAGTCTCATGTATCACTTTGAGTTTGGGCCCCCAGACTTTGTTCTCTAGAAACCTTTGGTTGTTCAGTATTTATCATTTATATCATTGGTAGGCCCCTCTTTTCAACCTTATTTCTCTAAAATTAAACTCTCAGACATTGTTTCATCAACTTTGATTTGAAGTAATCAGCTGTGGGTTAGTCTAGTGATTTTTCCAACATATTCTAAAAAGTCCTGGAGATTCCAAGGTGTTGCTTCTGGGGCAAAATTGGGAGTACTCCAGGCCCCCCCCCATTACCCCTACTCACACTTCAATCAGACCATTCCACTTCTGTCAGACCCTCAACTCCTCCAGCAATCTTAGTGTTAAAATGCATAATTTCAAATCACTCCTTTCTTATTCCAACTTTCTGTTGGGCTGTTATAGTGGCCCGGCTGGTGACCATTTCCAAGGACCCCTATGAAGCATGTGATGGTGCCCATGCTGTTGTGATTTGCACTGAATGGGACATGTTTAAGGTGAGGTGACAGTAGTGAGATTAAGGAAAATTTTAGAGGTGTTCTAGTACCATTTGGGGTTGAGTATGTGTTCCCATACCTGCTCTACTTGTTTCTTTGGTTCTGTCTTTACAGGAACTGGACTATGAACGCATTCATAAGAAAATGCTGAAGCCAGCCTTTATCTTTGATGGACGACGTGTCCTGGATGGGCTCCACAATGAACTACAAACCATTGGCTTCCAGGTAAGCATGATCCTGGATTGGTTTTGTTTTATTTGTTTGTTCATTTCCTTTTTAAAGGCTTTGAGTTTTAGAACTTAAAATTTTTTTTCATTTAGCAATAGCATAACTCTGGGCAACATGTCAGTCAATTCTCTGGGAAGTTCTGTGGTATTTGTGAAGTACTACACTCCGTCCTTAAAATTGTGATCTAAAGGTCATTCAGTGTTGGTCTTTCTTACATAATATCAGTTGCCTATCATATGGGGCCAAGATATACCTTGCCTTAACTCATATAAACATCAAATAAGAAAATATACACATAGAAAATTTTTTTTTTTCCTGGAGCCTCCAAAGCTACTCTGCTGCACTGTCTGCATCACACTGACCCGCTCTGAGGCCAGGTCACTTATTCCTTTATGAATGTTTTGAAAACTGCAATATGCAATGTAGTTGTCACATGTTGGTATAGGATCCTATGCCTCTGGGTGCTCAGCACTGTGCTGGTGCTATGAGAGGTCTGAATGAAAAGTATGGGAGCTGCAGTGGTGCTGGCCCTCTTTTAATTCAGAGTTTGTCAGTTAATTATGGAACGTTTAGAGAGCTGAAACAAACCTGCACAGTACATTTTATGTTGCATCCATTTCAGTTCTACCAGGGGCTCCAAACGTATTAATAAGAGGGAGCTACTTTCCATTTCCTCAGAGCAGAAATGGAGTGGGAGGCTTGGGGGGCGGTTGGGAGGATAAAGAAATCTGCCAGGAGATTGCTGTCAGCATAGTCCTGAATCAGGGCAGAGTGCAGCAGTGTTTAGAGCTGGCTGTGTGCGTCTGCTCAGCACCAGCTGTCTTGGAGAGGTACTGATAAGCCTTCATCCACTGTTGAAAATATCTGATCTGGTTCTCTTAACCTGTCACTGACTTGTTGAAGATCCTTCTTATTTAGAATTCAGTGCCCATGTCTCATTCATGAGAGATTAACTTGCAAGAAAAATCAGATGACATCCTTGTCTGTTCACACTCCATCAAAGACCGTGGGGACCCTTTTTTTAAAAAAAAATAATTAATTAATTAATTTATTTATGGCTGCATTGGGTCTTCGTTGCTGCATGTGGGCTTTCTCTAGTTGTGGCGAGCGGGGGCTACTCTTTGTTGCGGTGTGTGGGCTTCTCATTGCGGTGGCTTCTCTTGTTGTGGAGCACGGGCTCTAGGCATGCAGGCTTCAGTAGCTGTGGCACATGGGATCAGTAGTTGTGGCGCACAGGCTTAGATGTTCCACAGCATGTGGGATCTTCCTGGACCAGGGATCGAACCCATGTCCCGTACATTGGCAGGCGGATTCTTAACCACTCTGCCACCAGGGAAGTCCCCCAGGGGACCCTTTTATCCTACTCCTCCTTAGTGAGTAATGTGCCTTTTTCGCAGTCATGACTGAAACTCAGCAATGTTATTTTTTAAAGATTATTTGCAGGCACAGACACATTTTCTCTCATTCCTGTTTTACTCATCTAAAGGAGAAGATATGTAGAGGTATATATATTTAAAATGAGTTTGAGTTCTTATAAAATTAACTTTTCCAAGTAAGGACTAAAAAAACAATTAGACTGGAATTACTAAATAAAGGGAATTTATAAGCCACTAAATAAGATAATTGATGAATATAAAGCAGAAGCCCTTTGTGGTACGAGTCAGCATTAAATATTAATTTTTAATTAAAAAGACATTTATGAAGATTGTTTAGTATATTTATCTGTGCTGTGTGGAGAGGAGATAAACTTATGACTATTAAAGAAGCAGTTTCTTTAAAGATAAGATTGATTATTTTGGATAGAGGGGAAAAATTTTAAATGTAATATGCAAAATGAAAATTGACTACCGTTGATTTATTGAAGGTTGGCTCGCATGCCTGATACTGTGCTGAGCGCTTTATCTAATTGAATCCTTACCACAACTCTTTGAGGTAGATGGGTAACACCATTTACGACGAGGAGGAAAGACCTTTGAGTGTTTAGGTTAACAGCACTTATCAGTCAGGATTCCAGCTGGAGCCTTTCAGACTCTGAAGCCTGAACTTCTAAAAAGCTATGCTGTTATAGCTTATGCAAGCTTTTTAGAATGAGGGAAACAGACATTAGAATAGAGTTTGAAAGAATGTGAATTAACTGGAATCCAGTCTATTTATTGCTTTCACATGTGCTACTGAAACAATCGTGGCAGGTGGTTCCCTATTCTGTTTGAGGGGGTCTGGTGTGGAGAATGACAGAAGTCAGTGTGCCCTGTTATGAATATGAAAGGGGGAATGCAGACTGACTCTAGAAACATAAACAGTGTGGAAGGAACCAAAGATCTTTCATAGCAGCCCAGATGACTTGGGAAACTTTTTCTGCCTTTAAAAAGAAAAAAAAGCATTTAGGTTTTAGCCCTTATTATACTACATTACAGAGTTTTTACATTTAAGTATTGTAATTGTTAATAATTTTCTTTCTAAAATCTTTTTTTCCCCTCCAGATTGAAACAATTGGCAAAAAGGTGTCTTCAAAGAGAATTCCATATGCACCTTCTGGTGAAATTCCAAAGTTTAGTCTTCAGGATCTACCCAACAAGAAACCCAGAGTATAGACATTGCCATTTTTATTTGTAATTTTTTTGGTACTTCAGGATAGCAAATACCTATCTGATATTAAATGGTAAATGAATCAAGTGCTTTTAAGGAAACAAAACTATTTTTTTAATAATCAAATTTATACTAGCTGTATGGGAATTAGCATATCTGGTAATTATGAAACTAGAATATTTTTTACATATTTTTATAATATTGTTACCTCAGTGATTGGATGCATAGCAAATAACTGTGTTGGTTTTAATGGTGTCGATTTTTGTAAAATTAAACTTCAAACACTTTTTACTTTATAAAATGTCTTTAGGCAGCACTTGAATATCACATTGTAATGGGAATGGCATGCTTCAGTTTTTCTGATCATTGGTTTATCTACTTGTCCTTAAGTATGTATTTTAAACCATGAAATGACTATGCTAAATATTGGGCTAAACCTGTTAACCTTTCCAAAAGTGTCATGGAAGTTTAGAGCTTTCTGGATTAATTGGGTAAGATGTTTTCCATGCCATTTCTTGTCTCTCTGAACTGAGGAGCATGCAATGGACAGAATGTGGCCTTTGAGCTTTTTTTTTCCTATGCTTCCATGTTAGAAGTAACCCTACAAGTATGGTTTGGTTATTGTTCTTTTGTTCCTTTTGTTTTAATGAGCTGTGTTGTTGGTTTTCTAGTCCAAAAAGATCATCACTGCCCACTTCCAATCAATCCAAATAAGACTAAAAGGCAATATTTTTTTTAACATGAAGAGAAAATCAGTGTAGTGAAATGAAAATCTATTTCACCCCACTTCTTGTTTTTCCTCACTGATCACTATGTTTTTTTAGTCCAATATTTGTTACTTTTACTTTGCATTTTCTTCCTGTAACTCATTGCAATTTCTCCCTTTTTCTTTAAGTAATAAAACCAATATAATCTCATATATAAACTTAAAGAAGTAGATTTTACAAGTTATGTATAGCATAATCCTAAAATAGGGAATTTTGTGTCTTCAACTACTTTTTTTCTTATGTCTCTTTGACTTATATTTGATTTTCTCTTGTGTTTATCATTATTGAAATATGTCAGATGTCCATTTGATGCTTGTGCTCTGCCGAGCGTATACAAATTGAGTTAAACAGTCTCATCCTTTAGGAATTTTGCGGTTCAATAAGGATACAGAGACAAAGATGAGGACAGAGACACCTATAGAGGTATCAAATACATAAATAAAATATTCTGCATAAGCCACTGTGTGGGTTATTTTTTGTCTAGTGCAAGTAACTAATAAGTCATGACAGTATGACATTAGACAGGAAAACACTCCTTACTTTTTTGAGAAAGCGGAATTATATTGTTCTTTCAAATGATGCAAGAAAGCGAGGGAATTTAGCAAACAGACCAGGTATTGGCAAACTAAATCCCATTGGCCAAATCTGGCCAGCCACCTGTGAGCTAAGAATGTCTTTTACATTTTTACATGATTACATTTTAAATGGTTATATATTGCTATCTGGTCCTTTAAGAAAAAGTTTGCAGACCAGAGTGAAAGAAACAAAACACCAAAAAGATAAATGCCAGAGTATTTGAACATAAGATGATCCCTTGCTCATAAGACTTTGAAGTGAGGATGAGCTTATTAAGTAGAATTTGCTTTACATTTTTGCTTGAAAATATTTTTGTATTGTGCTTAATAATCTTGTATTCTAGTAAAGGGATTATAACCCAAAGATGTCTTGCTAAAACAGATAGAATTAGGCACTGGTTTCAAGTTGCAGGATGCTTCAATGCCTAGGATTGATAAGTAAATTGATAAGTAAACATGTAAAATACAGTTACTGATTAGAAGGTAGGAGAACTGGTAAGTGGAAGAAAATACAAAAGACAGTTCATAGAGCCATGTAAACTGGCTCTTTGTAATGGGGAAAAATCCCCCAGTGACTGGGCAGGTAACTTACAGCTATTTGAGGCCTTTGTATGAAAAGTTGGAATAAGATGGTTAGCCTTGTTCTCCCCTATTAAGAAAATTAAAGACCATGTGTATTTTAAAAGCTGATACAAGATTTCTGTTTTTAGGCGAATTCCCTGGTGGCCTAGTGGTTAGGATTCCAGGATTTTGCTGCCGTGGCCCGGGTTCAATCCCTGGTTGGGGAACTGAGAGCCCACAAACTGCACAGGTGTGGTAAAAAAAGATTTCTATTTTTATTAGCTAGTACTTTATGTGAGATTATTAACTAGTAATTAAAATTGAAAATAATACATGGACATGATTTTTAAAAATTCAAATAGATACAAAAGAATATATAAAAAAGTAAAATCTGTCTCCCACAATATGTTCTCCAGAAATCATGTGTTATTCCACTTAAGACTTCCAGCTTTAAATCCTGACTGCGTTATTTTCCTCATCCGTAAAGTAGAGGTAATTCATCTCTAACTCAGAGCTGTTATGCGGATTACATGAGATCAGTGACTACACAGAGATCTTACTGGCAGTGGCCGGCAGGTGATGGGCACTCCCGTTAGGCCCACTGACCCAGAGCCACGTGTAGGCTCTGGAGTCACTAAGAGTACAGTAATTAACACAGCCTTACAGGGCAGGCACTACACTGAGTGCTTTAGGTGCATTTTCTCATCTATTCCTCATGTACGGCCTTTGAGGTAAGTTCCATCCCATTTTCAGGTGGAGGGCAGAAGGCTAGAAAGATTAAGTAACTTGCTCACAGTCACGACCATTTGAATAGGAGCTTTTCTTACTTGAAGTTGAAAGCATCCTAATTTCAGAGGTATTATTATTAAGAGTGGGCACTTGTGACCTTAAGCAGACTGATGGGATAGCATCCCAAGGGAAGAAACAGATGATGGATAGGGCAAAACAGCATGAGTGGCAGCAGAGAAGGATGTAAATACTTGCCTTCCCCCTCCCAGGGACTCCCAACTACTAGAAGAGGGTCTGAGGTTCTGCAGGGGGTGGGGATGGGGAAGAAGAGGAGCAAGGTTCAGTAAGACAAACTATTGAAGTTAAGGTCTCGTTTTCTATGTAAGTTCATTTGTACTCACATTTGAGTAACCCTATTTAAACTATTTCAAATTGGGTGTTTGTGTACCCACTATAAGGCAGATGCTCTGTGGTGCTAAGAAATGGAGGGCACAGATGAATGAGAGCAATTTTGTGGAGAAGCTAAGACACATGCAGAAATAACTGACAAAATATGAAAACAGCCATAAATGATAAAAACAAAATGCTATCTGGGCACTTGAAGTGGGCCTTAACAGACAAACATGATCTTGATAGGGAAAGTGGGTCAAATGAGCACGTCAGTGGCAAAAGCAATGGGAGCAAAAAGACGCCTGCAGGAAAATTCAGACTGGTTCTAGGGAAAGCAAGTTGCTTTTTGTTTGGGGTTGGGAGCATGAAGAGGAACAGCTGGAGAAGACTGGAAGTTTAGACTAAGGACAGATTGTAGAAAGCCTTGAACTTCAGGCTGAGTTTGGGCTTCACTTAATAGTCAAAATGGAGACACCAATGGTTACACAACATTGTGAATGTACTTAATGCCACTGAAGTGTAAACTTTAGAACTGTTAAAATGATAAATGGAGGACTTCCCTGGAGGTCCAGTGGTTAAGAATCTGCCTTCCTAATGCAGGGGACGTGGGTTCGATCCCATGTTGGGGAACTAAGATCCCACATGCCGTGGGGCAACTAAGTCCGCGCCGCAGCTACTGAGCCTGCGCCACAACTAGAGAGCCCGTGTGCTGCAACTACTGAGCCTGCGTGCTCTAGAGCCTGTGCGCCACAACTAGAGAGAGGCCTGCAGGCCACAACGAAGATCCTGCGTGCCGCAACTAAGACCCAATGCAGCCAAATAAATAAATAAATATTTTAAAAAAATGATAAATGGAATCACCGAAGGTTTTCTTTTTAAAATGCAGTCATTTTCTTTCTTTTTTTTTTTTGCGGTACGCGGGCCTCTCACTGTTGTGGCCTCTCCCGTTGTGGAGCAGAGGCTCCGGACGCGCAGGCTCAGCGGCCATGGCTCACGGGCCCAGCCGCTCCGCAGCATGTGGGATCTTCCCGCACCGGGGCACGCACCCGTGTCCCCTGCATCGGCAGGTGGACTCTCAACCACTGTGCCACCAGGGAAGCCCTGCAGTCATTTTCTTAAAAAAAAAAAAAAAGATATCTGTTAGTCATACTAAAGGACAGACTCAAACTTGCTTTCCAGAGTTGCTGCCCCAAACTAGATGTTACCATCTAGTTTATTCATACATTGACACTGTATTAAAGTTTTAGACCAAAACCCAGGCATGAATATATCATTAGTGCCAGACTTGCAAAATAATACTTACAAGGGACCTTTAAACTTCAGAGGATAAGTTGGATACAGTGACCTCTTGCTGTCTTCCTCCCTTCCTTTTCCTGAATATAGTCCAAAAGATCACTCATTGTAGATCTGCATTTTACAATATACCACTAGTAACAAGGCAGATTATTTTAGGTGAACATACATTTTTCTTAATTTTAATAGGCATTTATTTTAAAGGCATTAGAATAAACATGACTTACAAATTATATTAGTTAGTATATAAACTTGACTGCTCTAACAGAGACCAAAAATGATAGTGTTTTAAACAGAAGGGAAACATATTTCGCTCAGACATGGAAGTCCAGGTCAGTGGTCCACAGCTGGCAGAGTACTTCCATAGTCATCAGAGGCTCAGACTTCTTTACTTGGGCTCTGCCACCCTTTACACAAGTCTCCTATCTCATGGTTCAAGATGGCTGCTCCAGCTACAACATCATGTTCTCATTCCAGCCAGCAGGGAAGGGGAAAGAGAAGGGAAAAGTAGGACCCACCCTTTAACAGCACATTCAGAAGTAGCACAAATCATTTATGCTCACACACCATTGGTCCCAACTTAGTCACATATCCACAACCGGCTGCAAAGGACTCTGGGAAATACAATTTTTAGCAGGATAATCAACCACGCGCCAGCTAAATATTCTACATGAAGTTTCACTTTAAAGGAATTTAAGTTTAGAAATTTAGTCAATTGTAAAAAAAAAATTAATATATAATACTATAGTTCCCATTCAGATAGGGCAAAACTTTGTGACAGTTTTACATGAATGACTGGAGTTTAGGAAACAGTGGTAGGTGATGTATTTTAATTAGTAACACTAAACATAGTGTTTGTTAGTTTTTCTAACACTAATGAGCAAGCATACATAATGGCAAACATACAGATGTAAAGTGAATATTAAATGTTATGTGTTCTCTACCAATGATTTTCAAACCATGACCGACCCAAGCATCCAGAGATGCTTCAGGAATTCAGCAAATGATTGATTTAAATATAAACATAAATACATATATACACACATAGATAATTATATATGTAAAATTATCTACAAAGCTACTATTAAAAAGACAGCAAGCCGAGTTCTTGGTCAACATGGCAAACTGAGCACACATTTATATCCTCTCCCTTCTAAGGACACCATTAAAATTACAGTGAGAGGGGGAAAAGGCATAATCCAATAAAGCAAAGAGAATAGGAGGGGGCCATCAGTGGTCAAGAGATTTAAATAAATTTCTGGAAAGCCTTGAGTGGATAGATGTATACGGACTAAAGAGAAGAGTTGCTTCCTGGAATATTGATGTGAGGGCCAGAGGAGGAGGCCCTGCCCAGCAGAACAGCAGAGGCTCTACCCAAAAGGAGGTGGGAGAGAGAGGGGCACCCACCAGGGCCTTAACTGTAGGTCTTTAACTTGAACAGTCAACCTTCTCATCTCATCCACCTCTAGAGGCACAATGACAGGCAGCCTGGCATTTACACCCATGTGATTACATCTTCCAGCCCCCAGGGTCAAGGGGAAAAAAAAAAAAGGTAGGTGGAGGCAGGGTGAAGTTTCTTCTCTAAAGAAATTGATTTGACTGCCTGGGGAGAACTATAACAATGAGTACTGTTCTCCACAAGAACAAACCCTAAGTCCAATATCAGCTGTCTGCAAGTTTGCCCTAAAGCAAAGCCAGCAAGTCAAAGCACTGTCTGGACTTTTGGGTTACGTGCGTTGAATTAACCACATGCACTATTTTCATTCTCTCCTGAAATCTCACTAAAACGGCAGTAAAGAAATAAGAAAGCTGTAAATAGATAAGGACAAAGAATGAGAAAGGAGGCACCAGTAGATGAGAGATGTCAAACAATTTTTAGAAAGTGGACCAGGGGAGGCTAAGTAACTTACTATAAAGAGCAAGCAGAAACTTCAATGCCCACATAAGGGACTGCCTTCTAGATGTAGGTAACTGGTCCCTGAGAAGATCACAAGAATTAGAGGCACCACATACCACAACAGGTGGGGTTTAGGTGTGGGGCTAAACACAGGGGACTTTGATGGAAGGCTGTATAAGGAAGAGTTGACTGCACCCAAGTCTCTACCCTACCCACACCAAGAAACTCCCTTTGCCACCCCTTACTCTCATGGGATATTAGAGGTTTATTTTCAGGAGGAATAGAATTAGAAAGGTTCAGCCTTGGGGAGGGTGTTAGTAAGTTGCCAGACTGGAAACGAGGAAACTAAATAAAAGCCTGCCTATGGAACAGAGACCCACGCTCCCCTAACCAGCTTGCTTTTACTCATCTGGCTCTAAGTGAGCAGGCAGCCAAGTTTATAACCCTCAAGGCAGGAGACTTGAGGATTATAATTATTATTTTCAATCCTGACATTTGGGAGTCACTCACTGAGAAATCTAGCTCATGCCCCAAACACGCTCCAGTGGAGCTCTATCAATTAGATAGCTCCCCCCACCCCAGCTTCCAAATAGCTTTAGAGTGGCTCATCACTTAGTATGTCTGTACAGCCAAGGAGATGAAGGAGAGCCACACAAAAGGCAGAGACCAAAACAAACAAAGGAAACAGAGACAATGCTCAATGCAGAGAATGACACTATCCTCAGAGAGAAAAATGGAAGAACTTGTAGCTAGGAAACAAGAACAGAATGCTATTTAAAAGGGGGAAAAAAATCAGAGAACTGCTTTTGAAAATTAAAATGTGGTGGCCAAAATTTTAGCAAGAGAATAATCATCAAATGAAATTTTCATGGAAATCCAATACAAAATAGATTAAATGGTATTTTATTAGCACAAATGTATGTGTGGCTTCTGAGTAGCTGGGAGTCCCCACAAGGATGAAGGCATGTACTCAAATCTCTCTCAGCGGCTGCTCCTGCTGTTCTGCTCTACTCATACTCTGAATCTTTCTTTGGGGTGTTATTCCCATTTTTCTGCCTAAGTCCACTGGAGCTCATGCTTCTTAATGCAGTAATACAAATAATATCTCTAAAGTGAAGATGTTTTCAGGGAATTCCCTGGCAGTCCAGTGGTTAGGACTCGGCACTTTCACTGCTGGGGCCTGGGTTCTATCCCTGGTCAGGGAACAAAGATCCCCCAAGCTGCATGGTATGGTCCAAAAAAAAAAAAATAATAATAATAACAGTAAAGATATCTCACCAAACAGGAATTGGGTTTCAGGGTTGGCTGATTCAGTGGCTGGAAAGGGGACAGTGACCCCTGTACTAATTGATTTCTTAAAAACCATGTGCATTTGTCACTTTCACTTTCCTAAAAATACTATTGGTGCTACAGAAAGAAAAAGATCAGACATACTGAAATGGGCACATGCCAGATTTTAACACATTGGAGACCACTGATGCATTAACTTGTGCTGCGCGATCAAGAAATTTTGTATAGGCCACCTGCCATGTCTGTGCATTTAAATACACTTCTTTTTAATGCATCATTGTTTACGAAGGTCAAAGCTCTGCCTTGGCCTTTTAAAATTCAAGCCTGTCCATTCTTGTACATTTATGCAAGGGACTACACCTCTACAGCACCCACTCTCTACGCTCAAATGTCCAGCAAGATCCAGGCATTTGTTCACATATTCTAATGAGTGAATGAATAACAAATTCAGAAGATACTATTTGTGATTCCACTTTGAAACAAACATTTCCTGCTAATCATCTTTCAGGTTTTTGGATTAAATTTAACTGGAGAGTATGCTGAGATTACAAGATGTTTTAAATTTTAAAAATAATTTATCATTATTTAGCTGTATCAGTCAGGATTTTTCTCAATACTATATAACCAAAATAAAACAAAGGAGTAAGTAGACTGTTGAGGCCTGACAAAGACTGCAAACGTCATCCATGACTCCCAATTTCACATATGTATCAAAATAGCTTCATCTTATCATTCACTATTTTTATGTGTAGTTGTTACAAATCTAAAACCTTGACATACATTTGTGCTAATAAAATGCCATTTTAATTATTTTACATTGGGATACCAAACATTTCATTTGACAAAATGACTCTTCTGCTAAAATGTTTCATTACCAACTGCCTACACTGTGCAAAATTAGGAAACATCAGATTATGTTACAGAATCAGAGTCTGAAAAGTAATCCATTTTTCCAGTGAAATAATAGATTTTGAAGGAGGGTAGTTGCCGGAGATGTTAAAATGGAAAGTTGATGGGGTTAATTTTACACAGCAAAATTTGTTAGGATCTATAAGGAAAGTGAGTCAAAGTATATATGGCTCCCTGAGTTAAATTAAAATGTAACTAATTTTCAAAGTTATGCATTTTATAAAAAAAAATTAGTTCACTTATTTAAAACTTCAAAACAAAATTGGCTATCCAAATTACATATTTTATAATATTGCCATCTAAGTACTTCCTTTGTGAGATGTAGTAGAAAAACAGGATTCAGAGTCAAAAGATGAATTTGAGTTCTAGTACTTAGGAAAGAAATTCCTCATTCAGGTCATTACTATGATAGAACACAGCCACCTCACCAGAGTGGTGAGAGGAATGAAAGGAACAAATGGATAGTGCATGTGATGTAGCAAACTATTATAAAATGAGAGTTAATATTTTATTTTTAGGTTATATTTCCCCATCTTGGACAACATCATGGTCTTGGTTTAATAGAGGTCCTAAATAAGCAATCAGCATAAAACTCTTCTGTAGGTATAAAGTAGTCATATCAATGTGAAGAGTCAACACTGAAACTCTTAAGTCTTTCTACATTATTCCAACGATGTTATGCTATTATGCAAAGGACATATGCTACTTATAAGTAAACAGATACAATCTCAATCTATTTTGACTTTCATCACAGTATGTCATTTTTCAGAAATGAAACGTGACAATGATGTATAGAGGCTTAAAAGATTTTCTACAAGTTTTTAATGTATTGTTTAAACTACACTATTAACAGTAAACTCTTACAAAGATGTTTTATGATTACATCATAACAAGCAATTGTTTACTGGGACAAAGAAGATATGCTAAAAGACAAATGAATTATTATAATTAAATATGCACAGCTTATTGATATCTTTCGTAAAACAAAAAGACTGGGATATATCCACTGAAGTTTAGGCATTCTGCCATCACTTCTGTTACCAACTGGAGTCAAAGTTTTAAAATTCCTGTGATCTTGAATGTCTTGTTAAGTGTTAGAGGGCTTTTGTTTTTCTTTTAGCCACCAGACTTTTCAGGAAAAATTCACCTATTTAGGAAAAATAAAAATACATTAATAGCAATTTAAAGTAAACTTCAGAATAATTATACTTCAGTGTTTCCCTTTAAAGAAGACTTTTGTATTTATTGGTGTTTTTCTCTTCTCAAATCTCAATGGCAATAATTTTCTAACCTCATATATCTTTGGTACTTTCCTCAACCATAATGCTTAGTCATTATTCTTTTTCTTTTAAAAGAGCTTTTTTTTTCATAAATTTATTTATTGTTCGTTTTTGGCTGCATTGTGTCTTTGTTGCTGCGCGCGGACTTTCTCTAGTTGTGGTGACCGGGGGCTACTCTTCGTTGTGGTGCGCGGGCTTCTCACTGCGGTGGCTTCTCTTGTGAAGCACGGGCTCTAGGTGCGTGGGCTTTAGTACTCGCAGCATGCGGGCTCAGTAGTGTGGCGCACGGGCTTAGTTGCTCCACGGCATGTGGGATCTTCCCAGACCAGGGCTCAAACCTGCGTCCCCTGCATTGGCAGATGGATTCTTTTTTTTTTTAATTATTTATTTTATTTATTTATTTTTGGCTGTTTTGGGTCTTTGTGGCTGTGCGCAGGCTTTCTCTAGTTGCAGTGAGTGGGGGGTACTCTTCATTGCGGTGCACCGGCTTCTCATTGTGGTGGCTTCTCTTGTTGTGGAGCACGGGCTCTAGGCACTCGGGCTTCAGGAATTGTGGCTCGCGGGCTCTGGAGTGCAGGCTCAGTAGTTGTGATGCATGGGCTTAGTTGCTCTGCAGCATGTGGGATCTTCCTGGACCAGGGCTTGAACCCGCATCCCCTGCATTGGGAGGCAGATTCTGAACCACTGCACCACCAGGGAAGCCCAGCGGGTGGATTCTTAACCACTGCACCACCAGGGAAGTCCCTAGTCATTATTCTTAAAAAACTTTTTCTATCACTACAATTTTTACCATTACTCTTTCTAGTAAAGAAATATTATAAAGGGTGACCCTATTGTATCTGTGGGCTGCTTCTGTGCATTTATTCCACTTCATGTACACCATCTATTCCTCATCACCGACAAAGTATTGCTGTTGGCACAATTCATTTCAGAGAGCAATTCTGCTACATTATTAGCCTGGATCTGATGTTTATAAAACAGACCTTGCTGCAGTTGAGCAGATTCATTTGATGGCATCTCTTTAGCTTATTCCCCTCTAGGGAAGCAAGAGCTCTCATTTATAATGGGCTTGCTTTCTCTCCACCCCCTAAGACGTGCCTATGCACTAAGTTAGCTGCTTAGAGGGGGCCCTTTCACTTTTCCGGTCATTAGGGTTCCATTTAGTCTATCACTGTTATAGCACGGCTCAAAGCTTATTGGCAGAGTTCAGCACTGCAGGCCCAACTTTATGAGGAGTCTGATGAACTTCTCTGCCATCTTAATACATGAGTAGAATTGTGATGATTGTATCTGTACACAATCACCAAGAATCCTAAGACTCATAACCTTGCCAAGTAATGGAGAGAATAATCTGTGCTGCCCCATGCCTCATCTAAATCTGGTAAGAGTAGAACCATATTATTAGATCCTAATCCATCATCTAAATCTAATACTTTCACCTTTTACTGGTAATTTTAAAGGAATTAAAAAGTTTATAACTCACTTCCTCATAATTGCTAGAAATTTTCCTTACCAAAAACAAAAACAAACAAAACAAAACAAAAAACAAACAAAAAAACCCAAACCAACAAAATAAAAAGTCCTTTCAAATGACATTATTCTACTTTGACCACCCTGGAAGCTGATGTTGGTCCTATCCTTTATATATAATTTTAGCTTGCCAATAGTGCTCCTTAAAGAATAAATCACTTATCATTATTGGTTTCCAAAATTCCCACATCCTGTCAGTCAGTGTTGAATCAAATTCTTGGGTTTTATAACTAAGATAAGCTGTTGTTAGTTCATTAAAATGTCTTCAGTTTCTTTACAGGAACACACTGAATATTACTAACATCGGAACATTAATTTTTACAAATAGAATTTATGCCTAATTTTAACACATCTAGGATTTAGACTCCACTATATAAGTCATTTAAAAGATCATTAATAGTATAACATGGTTTGGACATACCCAAAAAACAACTAGCTGTTTATTCTTGTAATGGCCATTACCACATGACTTTATCTCTTGAAAAAGGCTTTTAGGACTTCCCTGGTGGCACGGCGGTTAAGAATCCACCTGCCAATGCAGGGGACACGGGTTTGATCCCTGGTCCAGGAAGATCCTACATGCTGTGGAGCAACTAAGCCCATGCTCCACAGCTACCAAGCCTGTGCTCTAGAGCCCGTGAGCCACAACTGCTGAGCCCGCGTGCCACAACTACTGAAGCCTGTGCGCCTAGAGCCTGTGCTCTGCTACAAGAGAAGCCACCATAATTAGAAGGCTGTGCACTGCAATGAAGAGTAGCCTCCGCTCGCCAGAACTAGAGAAAGCCCGTGTGCAGCGATGAAGACCCAATGCAGCCAAAAATGAATAAATAAATTAAAAAAAGAAAAAAAGAAACTGGCTTTTATTTTTATAAGTCAACTCAAGCTACTGATCAAAATAAGAGCCGAAATTACAGAGGTAAAAAAATTGCATTGTAGGACTTCCCTGGTGGCGCAGAGTGGTTAAGAATCTGCCTGCCAATGCAGGGGACAGGGTTCAATCCCTGGTCGGGGAAGATCCCACATGCTGCGGAGCAACTAAGCCCGTGCGCCACAACTACTGAGCCTGTGCTCTAGAGCCCGTGTGCCACAACTACTGAAGCCTGTGCACCTAGAGCCTGTGCTCCGCAACAAGAGAAGGCACAGCAGTAAGAAGCCCATGCACCGCAAGGAAGAGTAGCCTCCGCTCGCTGCAACTAGAGAAAGCCCATGTGCAGCAACAAAGACCCAATGCAGCCAAAAGTAAATAAATAAATTAATAAGTTAAAATAAATAATTGCACTGTAGATAATAAAATTACACTAAACATTTCCATAGGGAAAATAACCTTATGGATTTTTTTTCCTGTTGCTTCTGGGAGGAAAAACACAAAGATATTAATGCAAGCAGCAATGTTGTCAAATAGATACTTACCCTTACGGAGCAAAGTTCCTAAAGATATTTCAGGAAAAAAAAATTTTTTTCTTCCCCACAAAAGACAACCACAGCTATTATCATTTTAATGTGGAAAATTACAGACTAAATAGAACCATGCTCTGCAGTCTAACTTACCTGCTTTATATGAAGAACGCACCAGAGGGCCACTTGCAGTATAATGAAATCCAAGTTCATTTCCTACTTTTTCCCAGTATTTGAACTTTTCAGGAGTAATGTATTCTTCAACCTAGATTTAAAGAATTAATTCTAGATTCTAGAATTTTCATAAATCATTTCGGTTCTATACAAAAATCTACTTGTTGGCTACTCGGTCAGAACGTAATTATAGTGAAATTAGGGAAGAGGGGAAACATATCAATTTGGAATTATATTAGCTATTCCAAAAGGGAAAGAAAATGAGACTATTTGTAGAGATTATATATCTGTATCATTCCTTTATTGACCAACAGGTACAATCAAAAATTAGTCACACCTATTTCTATAAGATTCCTGAGAACAAGACTGTGTTACTCATCTTGTATCTTCTGCTCGGCACTGTGTATGGCACATGGTCACTACTCAAGAAATGTTTTTTGAATGAATGAATAAATGTCCAATATAGAAATAGGGAGACCTACTTTTCTTTCTTACTTCACCTCTGGCTCTCATATAATTCTAAAACAAATCACAAGATCACCAAGTGTGAATGAACACAACTTTCCAACTTAAAAATTTTTTTCCTGTAGGTCACTTAAGTTATACAATTTGGGGGGCAGCAAATAAATGCCAGTGTAGCTGCTTTATGCAGATAATAAAATGTAAACTGGAACATAGAAATATACACGGAACACTACACTAAAAAGCCAGCAGCTTCTTAATTTTACCTAAAGAAAATAAAGATTTAATTCAGATTACCATTAAACATTTGGCAATTTATGGTAGTTGTACCTTAAGGTGGCGCTTTGTTGGCTGCATATATTGTCCTAAGGTCAAACAGTCCACATCTGCTTCACGAAGTACTACAGGAAAAAAAGCACACGTTACATAAGCAGATGTTTTTACAATGCTAACTGTATGCATTGTTGTAAAGAGCAGCTTTTAATTATTATTTGAACTTATTACTCTTTGAACCAATAAATAACTGTAAGTTGGCCAAGGATCTTCAGGTAAAATAAAAGCTTTCATATTTTAAAATTTAAGAAGCGCAAGAATCACAAAGCAAATGGATTTAATGGACTAAGGTTCAGCGAAGTCCAAAGCACACCATGTTGTGTAACAATTCTATAAGTAAGCACTTCCTCAAAGGCCTGAATTCATCCTAGTCATCTTTGGATTGTCAGTGCTTGACAGAGCTCCTGGTACGTGGCTGGACTCAGAAACTGTCTAATGAGTGAATAAGTGGACAAAATCATGTTTTTAGTTGATGAAAGGGTAAGAAATAAAATGGGATGCAAATTTCATATCCTGAGCATCCTGTACCTCATTCCATAAAGTTTTAAGAAAACATACTTCCTTTCCTGCTGTTTACAACACATACTATACATATGTTCTCACTGGCACTTTCACTGAGACTATGGAGAAAGCATAACAGGTCCTTCAAAGTGGGACTCCTGCTATTACTCAAATTAAATGGAAAAGAGTTTTCATTTTCAATTTATTTACCTTTCATCATTGCATATACTTGCTCGTCATTCTCACCTAAACCCAACATTATAGATGTTTTAGAAATAACATCAGGTCGAACTTCCTTGGCATGTTTCAGTATGCGTAGAGACTGGTCAAAATTGGCCCGGGGATCACGAACCTTCCTTGAAAACAGCAAAGCTGTTGTCAGCATGAATAACCACAAGCTCAACTGAGTACATAATTATGCAAGCAACGTGAAAGACCAGAAGAGTACATTCTGGACATCATGCTACATCATATGGTTCAATGGTAACATTTTTGCACAAATGTCTAAGTGCTACTTTAGGAAAGAAAATCAGGCTTCACTAGGCCCCCAACTCTGTTGACTTTTCAGGCCTTTCAAGCCTGGGGCAGAGAAAATGAGAATGGAAGTAATGAATGAAATAGTTCATTTTATGAATTACTCATTGAGAAACCAGGATTCCGAAGCTGAGAATAAGTGATTAGAAGAGTAGTCAAGAGAGAAGGGGAAAAAAGTGGAAGAAAATCTCGATACTGAACAAAGAAAAAACCATTTAACCTGAACCATTTCAGAGGAATGAAACTTTTATGTTCATTTCTAAAGACTAAGCTGCCCTCTGCTGGTAAGTATATAGCTTGCCATCTCTTAGGTAAAAAAATACATGATTCTGGAATTTTCACTGCAAAGGATAATGTTTTTTATTATTTTAAAAAATTAATTAATTAATTTAATTTTTGGCTGTGTTGGGTCTTCGTTGCTGTGTGTGGGCTTTCTCTAGTTGTGGTGAGTGGGGGCTACTCTTTGTTGCAGTGCACTGGCTTCTCATTGCAGTGGCTTCTCTTGTTGCGGGGCACGGGCTCTAGAGCACAGGCTCAGTAGTTGTGGCGCACGGGCTTAGTTGCTCTGCAGCCATGTCGTATCTTCTGGGACCAGGGCATGAACACGTGTCCCCTGCATTGGTAGGTGGATTCTTAACCACTGTACCACCAGGAAGTCCCGGATAATGTTTTTAAAATGAAAACAGAGAAACTGGCACCCACTGGTGGTGGTATCATGAGATATGACAGGGTTGGAACAGGCTGTGTGCTAGACTTCAACAGGGGCCAAACCAACATGGCTTAAATGGACAAGGCCCAAAGGACACAAAGTTGGTGATGTTAAATCAGCCTTCATTTGAATTCTAATGTACCTTTATTCTGTGTAATTGATTTGTTGTTATGGTTGTTATTTTTAATCAGAGACCAGCTCACAGGGAAGAGAGGAAACAAATTAATAAATTTTAAAATAATCACAGAGACTTCTCTGGTGGTCCAGTGGGTAGGACTCCATGCTCCCAATGCAGGGGCCCAAGTTTGATCCCCGGTCGGGGAACTAGATCCCACATGCATGACACAATGAAGATCCTTCATGCAGCAACTAAGACCAGGTACAGCCAAGATAAATAAATAAATAAATATTAAAACACACACACATACACACACACAATTGATAATAAGGAAATTACTTTTTGGAAGTTATTTCTCCACTAAATTCAAGTCATGCTCCCTAATACATTTATGATTTAGTGGAAATCCTGGTTATTGTTTATCCTACTTCTTTCTTTAACACAGAATAATGTGTAGAACCTAATAAAATCACTATCAAACGCTTTACTAAAATAATGAAAATGAATTATTAATCTTGCCCAAAATTTTTCATTTTTCTGAAATATGAATGTACTTATTGATTTAGAATAACAATCTGTAATTATTCCTAACTACTAAAATCATTAGGAAGAGTAAGACAGCATAGTATCTACTTTTTAAAAGAGATCTGAAATACACCTGAGTGTACTAGGTTTTTCTTCAGCATCATTTACTGCATATATTATTGCCAAGTGGATGGTTAAAAGTCTTTTTTTAGAACTACAATCAAAGCAATTGCTTGAGTAAGTTTTTCTTCTTGAAAACTGTTCTTTGAAAAAAACAGCTCGTTGGTACCTGCAATGATACTGTACAAAAAAAAAAAAAAGAAAGAAAAAAAAGATGCTCATTATGTGTGTGTGTACCAAAACGTATACACACATGTATAAATATATAAGTATATATATTACACTTAGATGTTAGTAATTGATACTACTAGGTGGAAATATTATGGGTGATGTTTACATTCTTTTTGTTGGCTACATTTTTTTATTTTTCTGCAATAGACATATGTTGTTTTTGTTTAAAAACAGAGTTCACTTTATAAAAGCGAATTACAAAGTTCTCTCCTGAAACAAGTGAGAAAATGTAGCAGATTCTGACCCTCCAAACTTCCCAACATTACTCTGTATATGAAATCACCTTTGTAATTCTGGAACTGTTTCTACATTATGTGCATACACATCTAATCCTGACAGAGCAACTTTTTCTATTGCTTTAAGATCTCCTCGGAAATCAGGGGTGAGACATTCCACAAGGATTTTCGGATTCCTAGGGTGAAAAAGAGATAAGTGTCAAACTGAGGAAAAGAATTGATATAACTGTTGCTCAAAATAGAAGCCACCAGTACTCATTCAGTATCAGTTTCAACACGGTAAGCTTTGGAACCTTGCCAAGAATAGCATGAACACACAAATGTTTATATATGAACTGTTAAATGAAAAACAAACAAAAAACCCCCCCAAAAACCAAACAAACCTATAACATCAAATAATGTGCACACTGTGGTTAAAACACATACGCATGTAAATAATGATCAGAATAAATTTTGGTAAATTTTGGGATTATATAGAATTTTAAACTTTATTAAGTAGGTATTAAAAAATTGTTTAAAGGAATTAAAATACAAATATAAAACATTAAATATAAAATAACCTTTGTATTTTTTTAGAAAATAAATTGGGATATCTCTTATGTGAATGCAAATATTAATTCCTTTAATTCTGCATTCTTTTAAAATTCATGAATAGTGCCCTCCTCGCATCCTCTAGACAAATATTTCACAAGTGCTCTGACCTTTAAAAACTATCTTCTGAGTTGCTGAGTCATGAGCTTTGCTTAAATGAAATACAAGCTAAACATTAATCTTCCTATTTATATTCTGGCTATATTTATGCATTCAAGCATTAAAATATGAACTAGGTCATAAAGCTGTTCCCTTTGACAAGTAGTAGAAATGACTGGGAAACTAAAACTTTTTCACAAACCC
Organism: Lagenorhynchus albirostris; assembly: GCF_949774975.1. NCBI lineage: Eukaryota > Metazoa > Chordata > Mammalia > Artiodactyla > Delphinidae > Lagenorhynchus > Lagenorhynchus albirostris. The sequence goes on from NC_083098.1 coordinate 84,690,793, forward strand.
AACTGCAAAGGTTTTTTTGGAGCTGTTTCATGCGAGAACAGATGTAGAAAGGACCACATACACACCCTCCCATGGATACAAGAGATGTTCAAAGAACACATCTTGTAACTCACTGTTTTTTTAACTGCAACTTGAGACTCATTAGTAGTTTGTCAGATCAATTTTGTGGGTGGCAAACAAAACTTTTTTTAAATGAACTATAAAAAAATAAAATAGAAAATATTGGGGGAATCACTGAAAAAACATTTACTGAGGGTGCTAGACTAGTACTGAGCTGTAGAAAATAAGCATAGGACTTTCCTGGTGGTGCAGTGGTTAAGAATCCACCTGCCAATGCAGGGGACATGGGTTCGAGCCCTGGTCCAGGAAGATTCCACATGCCGTGGAGCAACTAAGCCCATGCACCACAACTACTGAGCCTGCACTCCAGAGTCCGCAAGCCACAACTACTGAAGCCCGCGCACCTAGAGCCCGTGCTCCACAACAAGAGGAGCCACCGCAATGAGAAGCCCACGCAGCACAATGAAGAGTAGCCCCCGCTCGCCACAACTAGAGAAAGCCCGCGCAGCAATGAAGACCCAATGCAGCCAAAAATAAATAAATAAATAAATTAAAAAAAAAACAAACTCCTTTTTAAATGCTTTTTAAATACATAGAATTTACATGTTAATAAAATGTGAGTTATGGGTAAAATTCCCAGGGCATATCAATAGTGATAAAATTTATATCAAGATTACATATTTTAACAATGTGGGAGTTTATCTCATCCTAACTTCTTCTAGATGATGGTTTATTTAAATCAGTGATAGGAAGATTAGTTTTATACTTCTCATAAAATTACTCAAAGTTTAGACTGATACTCAAATATGAAGGAGGGGCTCTATGGACTAAAGGTCCATGAGTAAGTTTGTGTCCCTACATCCCTAAAATTTCTGCGAATATGTATCTGTATGTTTGAATACGACTTTTCTGGAGAAAAGACCACATAATTTCCAGCAGATTATGAGACAGGTTTATAATCCCCACAAAAGGTTAATAACCACTGCTTTAAGGTAAAGACCTAAAATAAACTGAATTTACATGGATCAAAAGTCCTTAAATTACACAAGCAAATGCAAAAACAAGTAAGTACCTTTCCTTTAAGTAAGACACAGTCTTTGCAAAGTGCTCAGCTCCTCCATCAGGCATATCTAGAAACAAAAGAGTCCATTGCTTAAGATGATGTCATAACTTGATAAGAGCCAATTTCTGGAAGAGGTAATGACGATGCACTAACCATCTCGATCCACAGACGTCAGGACTACATAATCCAGACCCCACTCTGCAATTGCCTTTGCAGTATTGTAGGGCTCATTGGCATCCAGTGGAGGTGGATTTCTTGCAGTCTTAACAGAACAAAATCTACAACCTCTTGTACATGTGTCACCCATCAACTAGAATAGAGATGTTACAATTTAAATCAAATAAACAGATGACTTAGAGAATGTAATGTTAAGGGAATAAAACTGCAATTAATGTATAAACTTTGATTCTGTTTTTAAGAAATTTAAAACATTCAAAGCTAAACAATACAGTTAAGGAATACAAACATATATGGTAAAACTAAAGAAAAAGAAAGGCAAAGGATAAAACCAGAGATTTCCGTTATGGAGTATTCAGAATCACTCCTTCCTTCAAGAATTGACATTGCATAACTTAGATAAACTCTCTGGTTGGCTCTGTATTATTCCAGAAGGAGCTCTATCTCATAAGAATCCCCAGCTCCTCGTCTAAATAGTCTCTTGCTGATATAACTCAACAGTTTATCAGACATTCCCCAGACAAGTATGAACTTTCAGTTGCACATAATTTATATTTAACCCAATACTTCAATCTCCAAACTCCTCTGTATAAATAATATGGTAGATTGCATTGTTAATCCCATTTCTTACTCTATCATATTAAGATTATACATCTCACCCACTGCCATGTAACTTGCAGGACCCGCCTACTTGGGGAGGAAGTTATGTCTCTACTCCCACTCATGCTTGGCTTGAGTGGCTTATTTTGGCCAATAGAATGATAGCAGCCATGATGAAGCAGAAACCTCAAATGTGCATGGATGGCTTGCCCTCTTGTGCTCCTTCCATCCTCCATGATAAGAATATGCCTTGGAGAGCCACCGGTCCATGAATAAAGCTCTCTAGAGCAGACCTGAATCCAACCTACTTCCTGGAGTCCAGCTTAGCCCAGTCAAGAACAGATGAACACAGGCCAACTGAAAGTCCCATGAGGGAGAAAAATAAATGCTTATTATTTAAGGGGCAAAATGAGTAACAAGTTAAGCCAACATGAAGAACATTTCCAAAAATTAATAGAAGAGATATGTCAAGGCAGCACATGATTAACCATCAGGTAGATGGAAGAATCAATAACAGACTTATTCAGAGAAGGGTGAGATCATAACAGGCTGGATTATTCTGTCGGGTTTTTTCCCAAATTTCTCATAAACTCATATGTAACAAGAAATCTGATCAGAGATTCATAATGTACATTTGTAGGAGAAAGACACAAAGCATTTCCTTTCAGTCTCTAGACTTTAGAATTTGAGGCTGGGCTTACCATGATTGTGGCAGTGGCAGTGGCATGTTCTCCGCCCCCCCAACACTCTCCAATATTGGGACATCGAGCTTCCTCACACACCTGTGGGTAAAAGGGAACTGAATACGGTCAGGCTGAAAAAACTTACCAATTGAAGAAATTAGTCAACAGGCATGTTTACACTATCCATTCTTCACAGCATATTTATGAAGAAATTCACTATTCAAAAATGCTGTTAAAACTGTCGAAGTATATAGATATTAGGATTCCATTTTTAAATTAAAAACGATATGAAGGGGGCTTCCCTGGTGGCGCAGTGGTTAAGAATCCACCTGCCAATGCGGGGGACACGGGTTCGAGCCCTGGTCCGGGAAGATCCCACATGCAGCGGAGCAACTAAGCCCGTGCGCCACAACCACTGAGCCCGGGCGCCTAGAGCCCCGAACCCCGCCACTGCAATGAGAAGCCCGTGCACCGCAACGAAGAGTAGCACCCGCTCGCCACAAGTAGAGAAAGCCCACACGTAGAAACGGAGACCCAACGCAGCCAAAAATAAATAAGTAAATTTTAAAAAAACAAAAACCTATATGAATGTATATATTTTACATGTGCAAATAAAAAGCCCTGCAAGGGTATATGTTGAACAGTTAAAGTGGCATAACAGTTAAACATTTGAGATTGCACATAGGATGCTTCACATTTAATATACCCTTTCCAACAAGCATGTACTTAATTTGTAATATAAAACACACAAAAACCCTCATTCCCGAAACTGCAGAAAAAAATTTTTTTTGTTTGTACTGTTAAATGAAAGGTTAAAAAATACAATTACTTTTTGTTTCTTTTGCAGGGAAAATAATCTTTAAATGTATTTCCATTACTGAGAGTAATGTGTCACCAAACATCTTTATTTACTTTCCTTGCTATTTTTGATATGTATTTTATTAATTTTTAAGTTACATATATATGGAAAAATTATGGCTTCTGGTAAAGAGGGATATTTAACCCTCTGATAACTTACTGTATGAAGATTTAAATTCCGCAACGTATTTTTCAGTTTATTGTAATTTTTCCCCATGGGAATCTCTGTCTTTAGCCATGGAGGTAGTCTTAACCTGAGGAAAGCCAAATATAACTATACATTAACAAGTATGTTCCCAAATAATCACACAGCTTTGAAGTTACTCTGCTCTATTACAATTCCTAGTTAGGAATTTTCCCCCCATAATCCTGGATTAAGTCTTTTAATTTCTGCCTTAGGAGTAATAACAGAGAATGAAATCTAGATTTGCTCAAACCACTTTCGAAAACACCTATAACTGTGTCTAGCAGGGCACTGTGCTCATGTCTACTTTTGCAAAGGCACAGAGTAACACCAACCCAATAAAAAAATGAAGAAGCTTTTGAACATCTCATTCCCTAAAAAATAATACTGACAAAAAGTTCTAAATTTGTTCAGATTAAGGAGAGACCCCCACAAGTGGACTTTCTGCTCTACATTCTAGATTTTGATAGTTATTAAGTGGAAAAAAATCTAAAATTTGGAGTGAAGACTACATTTCCTCAGGTTCCCTTTGACTTCCACCCACTTGTGATCTATAAGTTGCTAGGTAAAGTATCTCCCAATACAATTTGCTCTCTGCACTAAATTCCCTTACAATTCTTTTAAACTAAGGCATGCTATCCATAGATCATATGTACATTGACTAGGCGAAGCAACAAGTTAGATCACCGACACCCAGTAACAATGAAAAACTTATTAAAGTGTAATAGACTAGTAACAAGGTGATAATCTTTGCTCTCTGAAGAAATTTGTTGCTGGGTGGAAAATGGGAGATGGTGGTGTAGGATGGCTAAGTCCTAGGAAGGTTAAAGAAAAACTGTCAGAGGGCAGAGAGAAAAGAAATAGATTCCAACAATCTCACCTATTCTATGTTTGTTATCACTTCTTTCTAATGATGTTTAGCTAAATTTAACAAGCTGATTAAAAATATACCCTAGGGCTTGGTTATATCTGAAAATGATGCACTATGAAGAAATGGGACATTAAAATTACCTCAAAATTTCAATTACCTTTCTCCTTTCTGGCGTTTTAAGTCTCCTTTATATTCGTCCCAGGTGCTCTTGTCTGCTAGATCACCAGATACAAAATCTTGAAGGTCTGGTCCATTCTGCAAAAATTTCTTTTTTTTATCTGGCAAGGAACTTACTTCTCTGACTGGACTGCATAAATATCTTCCAAATACCTAAACAAAGGGTTCATTATGACATTTATTTAGTGGGGTTTGGAATAACTTAGTTTTAACCTATTTTAATACCTAAAAGGAAGGGTAAAACCCAGAGAACTGATTCAGAAATTATGTCAAACTATTTACAAGCTCTGTGTAGGAGCTGAGAATCTAAGATTAAGGAGGACCCAAGGGGAACAAACCAAACCTAAAGGAGAATGGGAGCTGACCATTTCCTGCTGGATTTAGAATAGATTTGGAAACCATTGGAACTGGCTAACATGCCACACTCTTCATGTAACCCATTTAGGTACTAAAAGTCTGTTTTTCAAGTTTAAATTGCAATAAGGAAGAAGACGCTACAGCTTTGAATTTTCTATTCCTGACTTGAGTCAAGGACGTTTAAATGAAATTTGAAGTAAATCTCTCTGCTTTGGACTTTGGATAAGCATATGTGTTAAAACGTAGAAGTGCTCAACTAGTTTCACAGAACTTGAAGAAGGGAAACCAAACCTAATGTTTTAATTTTCTAGGTTACATTCTGTGTTTAAAGAAGGAAGTCACTCAATATGTATTTGACCATAAGAAGCCATTGGCTTCTAGATCTGAACACACACGGACAAGACAGCCAAAACACTATAAAATTCAAGTCAGTACTTATAAAGCAAAAGAACCTTCAAGAATTAAAAAAAAAAATACAGTGCCTATTAATGCTGCACGATTGCTATTGTACTTGCCCAGGTCTCCCACTCGAGTCTAGAGCATAGATTTGGGTTCTAATTGCCCAAACTGGTGTCTAGTACACAAGAGCTCAACACAAAGCAGTAATCTGGAGTGCTCACCGCAGTGGTCCTATAACGCTCCAATAAATACAGAGTACAAATCACTGATACGCAGAAAAAAAGCTCTCAGCGCCAGCCAGAGAGACCTACAAACAAACCAGTACCAGAGACTTAACCTCGTTGGGGTGTCGGAAGAATTAAATTAGATACCACAAGAAAAATGTTTAGAACAGTACGTGGCTCGAAGTAAACACTCAGTAAGTGCTGGCATTATTGGGCGTTCTAAAGGGATGGGAGCCCCCTCCCGCCCACGCCCGCACCCTGCTCGCCCCGCAGCTCACCCGGGGGCCCACGGTGCGGACCGCGCCCCCGCAGCGTAGAGACATCTCTCTCTTTTTTTTCTAGCAGGGCCGAGCGATCACTAATTTCCGGGGAAAAAAGATGGAAAAACCGTCACTCGATTTATGACCGACAAGCTGAGCCACACCTGACCCTGTGGAACCTGCGCTGCTCCGCGATTGGCTGCTTTAGCCTAGTAGCGTCGCGCGCTTATGACGCAATACGCAGTACTCCTACGGCCTATAAGAACGTGATGACGAAAGACGCTCTCTCTTTGCCGCATCTACTGCGAGGTGAGGTTGGTTACTGTAATCGGTGGGCCTTGGGTATCTGAAGCCATCGGCTCAGGGAAAGCCAGCGGCGCCAGTCTGGCCCTCGGAAGCCCTATTTTGGTTGTCTCCCCACGCGGCGAACGCCATATGAATTTGGTGGCGATGGCATTCGAGCCCTGTGCTGGGCTTTTAGGCCTACTCCCGCTCCTCAGCCTTGCCGGGATGGCGCCGGCTTGATGGGAGTCCCAGGGTTGCGTTGAGCGGGAGTTGGCCCGTTGGGCTTATAACACCCGCAGAGGAGCTGCTCCTTCCAGGCCAGAGCGTAGTGGGGGCTGCTCTCCCTGCTGGTCCTCCCGTATCCTTCCCGGGATTTTTGCCTGCGGTCTCCGGTAGGAGTGGAGGTCCGTGTATCGTAGTTTGGTCGAAAACAGGTCCTCTGCGGCCTTCTTACCCCAAGTGTTTGTATTTCAGAATGAAGACCATTCTCAGCAATCAGACTGTCGACATTCCAGAAAATGGTACGAGACTTGGTGCTTGCATTTTTCTTACATCTTTACTACACGCTCTATACCTTGTTCCGAGACCTCACGAATACGTTCTCTCCTAGTCGACATTACTCTGAAGGGACGCACAGTTATTGTGAAGGGCCCCAGAGGCACCCTGCGGAGGGACTTTAATCACATAAATGTAGAACTCAGTCTTCTTGGGAAAAAAAAGAAGAGGGTGAGTTTTTGTTTTTTGACACTTCAGTTGGTTGTTTGGAAGGTTGTGATTTAAGAGCATCAAATTGGGTTGCTTTTAAAATTATGGAATTGAGGTTCAGTGTTTTAACTTAAAATTTGATGTCCAGAAGCGTAACTAGTTTCGGTGTTGCTGCTTCAGTGAAATTGGAAAACGAGATTCTGAACAGAGTGGGTTATAAAAGATCAATGCTAGTAGTTGTCATTCGTATCAAGTGCTGTTACAAGTTAAGTTTATTTTTCTTCTGATTGTTTTGTAAGAATCTTAGGAATGCAGCAGTAGATCTTTTAAACCTGGTATTTTAGTTTTCCAGGAGTGAAGTTTGATGCAGCTTCTACAAAACTTGTGTTCTGGGTTTTCATTCCTTTGTGAAGTAGTAGTGTACCTGTAATGTACAGTAACAAAAATGTTAATTGAGGGCTTTGTGGTTTAATTTTTCCTTGAAAATCGTGTTTTAATTTGGGCAAATACTAGAATCTAGAGTACTTACTGTGAATAAATGGACTTTTTTCCAAGCCTACTTACTACCAGGAAGAATTTTCTAAAGTTTTTGTTCTGTTACAGCTCCGGGTTGACAAATGGTGGGGGAATAGGAAGGAACTGGCCACTGTTCGCACTATCTGTAGTCATGTACAGAACATGATCAAGGGTGTTACACTGGTAAGCAGGTTAACCAGACTACTTTGTTTTGGAAGGGGAGGTTTCTCAACTGTGATTTACGTATGCAACATAAATGTGTCCTGCAAAGAATAGATTATGCATGTAACTTAGTTATGTGTACTTATTAAGACGTGGGAAAAAGTGTTCTTGGCAAATGTGTTTAATAGGCATTCCTGGGTCTTAGGATTAAGTGATGTGAGTAAAGATTGATAAATAAGAGTAAAGACCAGATGGTCTTAATAGTATGCTGATGGTGTTTTTTCCACACAAAATAGGACTCATCTTCGGGGTGAATTTTTTTTTTATATATAAAAAATGTAACATACAGGGTAGGCTTTGGTTTCTTGTTTTATCCCTGTCACCACCAGGACCTCTTGTAGGGATAGAAAAAGGTGGACCTAATTTCTGAGCTCCTTGTCCATTTCCTTAAAAACATAACAGGTTAGGTTCCTTGAGGGCAGGGGGCCTGTCTTGGTGTCATCAGTTCTTGGAATCTGGCGTACCTTAGTAACTCAGTATGTTAGCTTGATGTCCAAGATGAAGGGCTTCTCCTTTAATGGGAAACTAGCATTGTTTACTGTGGGCATAGCAGGTGGTAAAATACATGCTTCCTTAAGGAGCTTCACAGTCCAGTGAGGAGACACAGAAACACATGTTTTTGTGTAAAATTGTTGTAAGGATTGGTATAGGTGATACATTTTACAAAACCTTGACAATGAGTGCTGCGTGAGAACTGTTTCAGTTTCTTTTGTCAGGAAGGAGGAAATTTTCCTCTAAAGTCTCCATTGATAATTTCTAGAGATTTGGTCATCCTTTTCTAGGTGCAGGGAGGGAGACAGCCTTGACAAATATGTAAATGTTCCCTATAAAAGGGCAACTCCTTGGTTTTCAGAGAAAAACTGGAAATCCTGTCTTTCAAATTTCTCAGCATTGCTAATAGTTTGTTTATTTTGTTTATTTAACCTAGGGCTTCCGTTACAAGATGAGGTCTGTGTATGCTCACTTCCCCATCAACGTTGTTATTCAGGAGAATGGTTCTCTTGTTGAAATCCGAAATTTTTTGGGTGAAAAATACATCCGCAGGGTTCGGATGAGGCCAGGTATGGTTTAGAAATTTTCTTTCTACTTGTGAAGGCTGGTATTTTGGGTTAGCTATAAATAAGACCAGATTTATTTCAGAATTATCCAGTTTGATTATGGCTTTGTATCATTTATACCAGTTGTGGTTCCTGAAGGCTTACATTTGGGGTAGTTTGCAGGCCATGGGAGCTGTGATTGGTTTTGCAAACTGAAATCCAAAAAAAGACCCATTTGAAAAGAGGTTAATACCTAGATTTCCTAGTTTCACGTCTCAGCTCTCAGTGTCAACCTTGGGCAGATTACCTCTATGTAGCTCATTTTACTCATCTGTAAAATTGGGAACATCTCATGATTAAATGACTTGAAATTGAAATGCGTTTTAAAAATAGTTCTTGTCTGATGCATAGTTAACACTGAAGCATTAGAAAGTTTTAAAACTTAGTGCTCTTGATGCTTTTTGATTCCGTTGAATTGTGGGGGTGGGAAGAAGGGATTGTACCAATTAATGGCTCTACAGAAATATTACATGATAGTTGCTATGGTCAGCAGTACTTAATGAGAACCCTGAGGTGAAAAATGAGCTTTGAGGGAAAGCAAATACACAGTAGAAGTAAGACTGGATACAAATCTTTGTACAGCTAAATCCTACTAGCTGGATACCTTTTGCTCATATTCGTTAATTGAATCATAGTCTGTAATCAGTCTGGGACAGATTCATTCAAGCAGGAATACAAGATTGGCCCAGATAATACAGATTCTGTTACAAAACAATTCTTTTGGTGTGTAGAATTTTAAATGGAATAAATTGCTACTTAATTTAAATATTTTAAATAATGCTACAAATCTTATCTTATGTTGACACTATGCACATGCTCTCTTACCTTTTTAGGTGTTGCTTGTTCAGTATCTCAAGCCCAGAAAGATGAGTTGATTCTTGAAGGAAATGACATTGAACTTGTGTCAAATTCAGGTTTGTATGTTTACTGTGCCTGATTACGCCCATAAAATCTTACCTAAATCTTGTAGTTGAATACATGATATATGTTCTTTTAGTGAGCTTTTTTTTTCATCCGTTTATTTTACTTACAGTGTTCCGTGGGGATTTTGTAAAGACACTGGTCAGTCAGTTAAAAACAGATCTGGGAACTCTGTGTACAGAAAAACAAACATGTGAAGGCACAAAAGAAAAGACTCTTAAGTACATTGGATATTAATAGGGACAAAAGGACTCAAGTTTAATTTGTTATCCCTCTAATAGAGCAATCAAACATAAGTAACTAAATAAAAAATATTACGGGAAAGGAGAGAGAAATGAGATAGACAAAAAGATTGGTGAGTTTTTTTAAATTGTGGGACCCTAATAAACTATCCCAAAGATACTTGGGTTTTGAGTATATAGCATATAATAAAATACTTGCTTATGATTTGGGTTTGACTGATAAAATAATTGCCTTATCTTTTTCACTCTTACAGCTGCTTTGATTCAGCAAGCCACAACAGTAAAAAACAAGGATATCAGAAAATTTTTGGATGGTATCTATGTTTCTGAAAAAGGAACAGTTCAGCAGGCTGATGAATAAGATCTGAGGTAGGTTCTTGTAATGTCCATATAAATTTTATTAACTGCTTTAGTTGGGGGTCTTAATTGATTAAGAGACTTAAACTGGAGGTGTAGCAAAGGTAGAAAATGGAGACCTGCATTCTGGAACACAGTAAATTTGGCAGAATAAGAGATAGAATTGACACATTTTTACTATGAACCAGTAAGTCATAATTTTAAAGTATGTTTTAGATGATTCAGAGTAGAACTTTTCTGGGCAAGGATATTGATGGAGATTTACTGACATTTTCATTTCTTTTTACAGTGATCCAGTTACAGAAACCACAAGAGGCCAGGCTCATATGTGATATTTTAAAAATGAATAAAAGCTCTTTTGACTTGAGACTTTTTCTTAAATTGATTACCCTTTCCAACTATTTGGCCAGTAAGCAGCTAAGTAAATTCTAGTGTGCTAAGAACAATAACAGAAGGAATAGGAGGGTTTTTTTTAGTAAGACTTAATGGGAGAAGTGGTTTGAAGGAATAGCAAGGGTATTTCAGGCAAGAGGAATATGGGTAACAGTGACTGGCAACACTGTGGTTGTTCATTATTGGATGAAGAACTTTGGGAGATGTCCTGAAGGTATGTGTAATTTCGCAGAGGCACGAATTTGAATATTTGTGAGGGCAAGTGCCTGAGTTGCAGTAACCTTGTGTGAAAAAGCAGCTGAGAAGTAATACAGTCTTAGTAAGAATTAGAAGATGGAGTTAATTTATATTCATGATAAACATGGTTGCTGTGGCCCAAGGTTCTCTGTTTTAGCGTAATTTCAGCCGTTTACTCCTTTGTCCTAGTCCTTGATATCTAAAAAAACTTACAACCCTTCCATAGTCTCTTCATTCCATGTGTCATGCTTTAGATGCACTACTGTACTAGACTATCTTAATAGGATTGCCTCTAAATCTCTTCTTTGATAGAAACTCCAACTTTCTGATTTCTCAGGCAAAACTTAACATTCAAGTTTGATTTCTCTAACATCCTGTGTGTCTAGTCTGTTAGAAAAATCTGTGGGCTGTGCCTTCAAAGTAAGGTATGTTCAGGGCCTAAGCAAGGAAAAATAAAACCCATTTGGAGCATAAGGATCTTAAAAGATCTTCATTTAGATAAATGAAATTAATTTTTATATTGAGTTAATAATCTTTGGTTTGATAACAATGGTTAAGTATTTAAGAAATGGATGAAATTGTAAATACAAGTTTGGCTTTGAAATATTTTAGATGAGGTTTGGGGTAGGCATTGGATGGGGTTCTAGGTCTAGGGTTTCAATACATTGATATTTGTTGAAGCTGAATGATGGGGATTCATTATACTATTCCTATTTGCATAAAGTTTTGAAATTTTTCACAATTAGAAGATGAAGCCAAACCCTTTAAACTGATCCACCCTTGCTTCTCCCTCCCCCATCTGTTCTCAGTAGTAGCCAGAATGCATTTTTCAAACTCCCTCATAACCTTTCTGACCACACTGACTGAGCTGACCTTCCTCCTGCTCAATACCACTGCCTTAAAGCCTTCAAGTTGTCTTTCCCTTTGGAGTGACAGGTTATCTTGAAGTCTATAGTCCAGTGTTTTCAGTGAAGCCTACGTTGACCCTCCTATTAATTGTGCTCATTCCTTATGCCCATCCTAGCATACCCTTGCCCTGCTAAACTTGTTGTCCATTGTATTTATAATGTAATATTAATAGTTTACTTTGTTATGTATTGATTGTATGCTTTTTTCCTGCTAGAGTCTGACCTTCATGAGGATGTGGTCTTTTCTATCTTTTCTGCACTGGGATATTCCAAGTAAAGAACCTGGAAAAATGTCTGGCATTTAGCTGTTTGCTGAGTGAATGGTTCCCAGATTGCCAGGGATATTCAAGTTATGCAGATTCAGTAATAGTAATGGGACTAGAAAGATGTTTTGGAAGGTGTTGACAGAATTTGAGAGTTGAGGAAGTAATTTCCAAGTGGCAACATTGCAGAGGGATAGAGAGGTGTTACTGTTGAAGAGTGTCAGCATATAGGCGGTAGTAGCAGCTGCGGGAGTAAGTGTGATGCTCTCCAAGAGTGAAGTGGGTGGTGTGAGACCTTCACAGCATTACTATTGCAGTCTGGTTGTATCTAAGGAGTTACTTCCATTCAGTAATTTGGGTGTGGTAAATGAAAGTCTAGTTCTCCCCAGGGAAGACCTCCACGTTTTCTGTGTTTACTATGGATAAGCACATGTGTGTTTTTTCAGTTTTGAGGTGTAGGAGTCCACGTTGTATAATCAGAAAACATACTCAGGAGTAAGTTACCCAGTTGGCACACGGTTTGGGAGGATGGGGGAGGCAGTGTTGGGGCACAACCCAGTTACAACACCAAACCCATTCACATTCCACAGTTCTTAAAACTGACCAGATTGTTAGTTGAATATAAATAATCAGCATAAACCGGTTTATTTGGAATAAATTACATCGAGAATTAAACACCTAGTCACAATGTACTGACCTCATTTTCCAGAGGCTCTTTAAACACCATAGTTGTGATATTTCCATATGTATCAGACTTTTTAGTGAAAGGTTACATTGAATACAACAGCAGTGTAACAATATACAAAGTAACACAAGCTACATTTTAAGATGATTTTTTTTCCAAGTCTCAGAAAAGCTTAAATTTAAAGATCTTACCCTGTCAAAAGCTATCAACAGTTCCTAATTGACCCTTTATGATTTTAAAATGAGTTTAAGAAAAACCTGAATAGTAAATATAATTGATCATGAGCCAGTTTTAATGTTTACCTAGGGACTTTCGTATGATGATGGCTTAAACCAGTGGTTAAGACTGCACTTCCATTTCAGGGGGCAGTGGGTTTGATCCCTGGTCAGGGAACTAATTCCCATATGGTGTGGCCAAAAAAAAAAATAATTCCCAAGTGGCCAAAAAAAAGGGAAGAGGGTAAGCATTGGGTTAGGGACTTTACTATTTGCAAGAATTTATGGCAAGGCAACAAGTCTAAAAAAGGGGGTCACAAGTCAAGCTTAAGCACTAAATGTAAAGACATAAAATAATGCTGTTGAGTGGAGTTACAAACAATGAATACAAGATACTTTAGTCAAAACACAAAGTAGAGACCATAAAAGCAAAGTCTTAATTCTAAAGCTTTGTTATTCCTATGACTGAATATGCATTTCTTTTTCAAAACCTTGGACGTTAGAGGTTAAAGAGTTGATGAGTTGCTCAACTGATAACCATAAAATTAAAATAATTGACTAGTTATTGTAATTGTGTATAGCCTCAAGGCCAATAACTAAGTGGTTCTCAAAAAGAAAATACAAAAAATTCCTTGCATAACCTAAAATCTGCTAAGTTTGAAGGAGGGGTGCAGTTGGAACAAGGAGAATAGAACAACACATCTGCCAAATTTTACTATTTGAATTTGGCCAGCCAGAGATAGCAAATTGATGTCTCATCACTTTTGCATTTGTTTGAATTGACCAATTGTTATTTGTATCTTTGAAACAATGCTGTTATCAACTAGTATCTCAGTTATGTTGGAAATAAGAGCTTTCCTTTGACTTTTTTTTTAGATTTATTTATATTTACTTATTTTGGGCTGCGTTTAGTCTTCATTTTTTTTTAAATGAGTGTTTGCTCCTTTTTTAAAAATTCATTTTTTGGCTGCATTGGGTCTTTTGTTACGCGCGGGCTTCCTCTAGTTGCGACGGGGCCTACTCTTTGTTGTGGTGCTCGGGCTTCTTGTTGCAGTGGCTTCTCTTGTTGCGGAGCACAGGCTCTAGGCACAAGGGCTTTAGAAGGCAGGCTCAGTAATTGTGGCACACGAGCTTAGTTGCTCTGCAGCATGTGGGATCTTCCCAGACCAGGGCTTGAGCCTGTGTCCCCTGCATTGGCAGGTGGATTCTTCACCACTGCACCACCAGGGAGGTCCCTCCTTTGACTCTTAAAGTCAAAATTCCAGGAGAGTAGACAATGGTTAGTTATTTAAATACTGACTCACTTAAAGAAAGAATGTGTATAAATGGGTTTAGATTCAGGTTTTCTTCCAACATTGAGAATACAGTGAATGAATATTAAGCATAGAGTTCAAGAAAGTCAAACTGCAAATTCAGGTTTAAGAATTTGCTTAATCCTAGTTTCAAAACTTGCAATTTAAGAATAGTTTCCACTTATGCAGACCACCAACGTTCTGAATTGTGTCCAAAGAGACACAGTTGAGAGGTCCAGATATGGCTGCAGTCTACAGGTCTCTGTGTGCATGTGTCAGAACAGTGAAGCACTTCAGGGGAGAGAGCAAGTCTTATGGGATAAATGGTCCTTTGGTAACTTGATAATTTAAAACTTTTCATCTTTTTAGAATGTTTTAATTTTCCTAAGTATGATACATCTTGTCACCTCAGAAAATTCAAGTGAAGAATAATGTCAATTTGTCTAAAGAAGTTGCTGTACGTGTACGGTGAGGTTGAGTGACTTCCCTGTCATCACAGGCAGTTGGGTCTAGCTGGGTTTTTTTTGCGCGGTACGCGGGCCTCTAACTGTTGTGGCCTCCCCCGTTGCGGAGCACAGGCTCTGGACACGCAGGCTCAGCGGCCATGGCTCACGGGCCCAGCCGCTCCGCGGCATGTGGGATCTTCCCGGACCCGGGCACGAACCCGTGTCCCCTGCATCGGCAGGTGGACTCTCAACCACTGCGCCACCAGGGAAGCTCTCTTTTTAATCTTAGTCATCTGATATTTAACGTAAGATGAGTTTTGGAAATTAAATGTTATGTTTTAAAAGTCATTTGGAAAAAGACCTCACAAAATTAGATGTTTTGTGAGTGCTTAATTTAATTTTTATTGAGAAAAACTAAGGGATTGATGTCTATATTGTAACTGGCTATACACAAGCACTACTTACCCTATTTTTTCTTTCCATTTGAGAAACACCCTCACCAAAGGGGAAAGCACCTTGTTAGAAGTGACTTTGTTAACTCCATGTCTGCTATGGAGTTAACAAAGTTGCACTTTTTTCAAAACAATTTCTTTTATCATAAGTAGCTATTGGTATTCCTAGGAAAAAACTGTAGAATAATGATAGGAAACAGCTCATCAAACTCCATGAAACAATGTATGAGATAATCCTCATACCTTACCTTCTAGGGAAGCCTTTACCTTAGATCCAAGAACTGAATTCACTGATGTTAACACATAAGGGAAAATTTGAACCACATAGCGGAGACATTTATTGTCATTACCTTGGCTATCACTAATATCTCAAAACTTGTTTTTCTACAGTATAGGTGTATCTTCTGTAAGTTACCAGTGTATGGAACTGGAGTGAATTTTTTAAACTTTTCCATCATGCAGACAGAAATATGGTAGGATCAGCTTAGCTAAGAACTCTCATGGCCTTTTTTTAATGGTATGTGTTGTAAGTTCTTTGCTTTCCAAAATTTTCTTCTCTTTCGCTTATGAAAAACGGTAATTGATAAAAGTAGAACCAGGGTGGAGAAGAAACAACATCCAAAGAATATCAGTGGTTTCTTCTGTACAAGAAGTAAGCAGACAATACACTCTGTGTTTCTTTGAGTCTGACTGCATCTAGGACTACTGTTCTTAGAAAGGAAGCCATTGTTGCTGATCAGTTCGTTGTAAAACTGGATTGAGGATTTAGCTTTGAAATCAGATGTGAAGAATCCAAATCTGGGTCTAGATTTTTCTTCAGTCAGTTTGAATACATAATAGCCTTTGATTTTGATTTTATCAATCAAGTATGCTGAAAAATATCAGAAATGAACATTATTAATCATAAGTGGACTATAAAATGTCTTTGAATAAGAATTTAGTTTTCATTGAAACAATCTGAAACTCGTGCCCATAAAATGTGATTTTCATTAAAGGTTTTTTTGACATTCTTTTATGATCTTAAGATGAAAATATGTGTAATGCTATAACTTTAAAAAGAAATTTGAAGTAAAACTTTGATCTATAATAATACAAAAACACCTGGAGGAAAAGCAGATTTAAGAATTGGAGCCATGAAGCTCAAAGGACTTACTGTTACTTTTGTTCCTAGTGTCAAAAGCAGAAAAATCTTGCCTATTTGGCCTGATTTTAAATCTCAGATGTGCCCTTTGTGCTGCCCAATAACTACACTTGGTTTCACCAGCCATTTACTCTAGCTCTCCTCAACTTTTCTAAAATAAATATATTTATTTTTATTTTTGGCTGTGTTGGGTCTTTGCTGCGCGTGGGCTTTCTCTAGTTGTGGTGAGTGGGGGCTACTCTTCGTTGTGGTGCCTGTGCTCATTGCGGTGGCTTCTCTTGAGCACGAGCTCTAGGCACGCGGGCTTCAGTAGTTGTGGCTCGCAGGCTCTAGAGCACAGGCGCAGTAGTTGTGGCACACGGGCTTAGTTGGTCCGCGGCATGTGGGATCTTCCCGGACCATGAAGCAGCTTGAACTCTATGCTCTCTCCTGCATTGGCAGGCGGATTCTTAACCACTGTGCCACCAGTGAAGCCCTCTCCTCAACTTTTTCACACCTTTCTGTCCTCAAACTGATAGACCCTACTCTGTCATCCTTGCTTTGAAGTGATGACCTTCCTCCCTACTTCTGCTGAGCTAAAGCTCTCAGGAGAACTTCAGTCTCCTATAATCACATCTACCCACCTACTGGCATCTGCACTGGTACTCTGCTTTCTCTCCTGTTACTATGGATGACCTATATTCATGCTCCTGGAGGAAGCTGACTTCTCCACTTACACATTCACTAAGTTTATTCTCCTCTACTCAAGGACATCGCTCCATTGTTCTTTCTCTTTTCTCATGTATTTTCCCTCACTACTGGATCATTTCCATATAAATATGCTATAACTTTGGTATCTTAATAAGCAAAAACAACCTCCCTTGATTGCACATCCTCCTCTAGTTATCTTTTACAGCATTGGCTCCTGTTTAGTCTTTTTTTTTTTTATACTGGTTTCTCAGGGCTCAGCCCTCTTCTCTATGCTTGCTTTCTTAGTGATCTCCTTCAGCTTTATTGTTTTAAATACATCCATTTGCTCTTGATTCCCAAATTTGTGTCTCAGCCCCAGACCTCTCCTCTGAACCGGAGGTTCATATCTGTTAGCCTACTTGACATCTCTAATTGGGTGTCTAAGAGACATCTCAGACTTAACCTTTGCACAACAAACAACTCATCTCCAAAAACCTGTTCCCCAGCCTGATAAATGGCCACTCACCCTTTTAGTTACCCAAGCCAAAATGTTGGAATCATCTTTCTTCTCTCATACCCACATCCAATCCTGTTTGACTACCTTCAAAATACATCCAGAACCTGGCCAATTCTCACCATTTCCACTCTTAATAGCCTGATCCAATCCACTGTTATCCTTACCCAGACCAGTGCAATTCTCCGTTTCAATTCTTGCTCCTTTACAGTGTATTCACAAAGAGTAACCAGAGTAATTCTTTTAAAGTGTGAGTTGGAGCATATCACCCTTCTGTTTAAAATCTCCTAGTCTTCCTATTTCACTCAGAGCCACAGTTCTTACAGTGGCCTACTAAGCCCTACCTGATTTGCCTCTTCCCTTACCTCCTTGACCTCATCTTCAGTTACTTTCCCCCTTGCTCATTATTTTCTAAGTATCCTGACCTCTTTCCTGATCCTCAAATAGGCCAGGCATGCTCCAACATCAGGGCTTTTGCATTTGCTCTTCTCTTACCTGGAACACTTCCTTAACTATCAGTTTGCTGCCTCACTTCTCTTTGAGGATCTTTGAGGTTCCCAAGCCACTCTATTTAGAATTGTAACAACTCTCCTGTCTCCCACCCTGAGGCACCCTCTTCTCTGCTGTTTTTTCTCCACAGACCTTTTCACCCCTGACATGCTATATCTTATACTTGTTTGTTGACTCTTATTCCAGAAAAATACAGGCTCCATAAAGGACAGTAATCTTTATTTTTGTTCAGTGGTGGCATAGTGCCCAGAATAGTTTTTGCCCAGACCAGTTTTTGCCCATACTGGGTACTCAATAAGTATTTGTCAAATAAATGAATAAATTTCTAGGAACTTTTGCAGCTTCAACAAATTGATCATGAACATTTAAAAATAATATTTTTTAAAAATGTGATATTAACTGATGCTGGGAGGAGTATGTGAGATAAGCACTCTCAAACACTGCTGTTTATAATATATGATCCAATAATTCCATGTTGGAGAATCCATCCCAAGGAGATCATTTGAAATGAAGACAAAAATTTATATACAAAGATACCTATTTTTTAGTAGTTGAAGAAACACCTAAGTATCAAACATGAGAGAGGTGGCTAAGTACACTGAGATATGTCCCTATAATGAGATATTAAGCAACGATTAAAATAATGTTAACAAGGAAATTTTAATGACAGAACACATTTATAATGTGATATTAAGAAAAAAGTTGGCTACAAGACTATATTGTAGTATGAGCTCAATTGTATTAATGATATCTAGTCAGCACGAGCCTAGGCACTTTTTTCGGGGGTGTAAGATTTCAGGTTTTAAAAAATATTTTTCTGTACTTGCCAAATTTCCCATAATGAGCTGACACTGTCTGTCATTAATGAGCCTATTCCCCTCATTCTTCTGTTCATATTATCTGGGAATGTCATACTTCACTGTATCTGAAATAGCCCCCGAACCTCACCTTTCAAAGCCTCCTGAATGTATTTCTCTAAGTAGTATTTTCGGAGTTCATCATTTTCCAGAGACTGGTCGTCGATGCCACTGGCCGTGATGTAAACATCCACGTCTCCATAGTTCCTCCGGATCCACTTCAGCACCTTGCGTTCTCCCCAGGGTATCACGGCCAGGCGGGTGGGGGAGCTCAGGCAGGTGATGTCCTGCAGAAACTGGATGTCCCTGTCCGCGTCGTAGTTGCTGCCGTTTTGCCGCTCATGCATCACGAACCTGGTGGTGAAGTGGTTCAGGGCGTAGAAGTCTGCAGTGCCCTTGACCAGCCTCCTTTCCTCCTCGGTGAACTGAGGCAGTGCGGAGCGCGTGAGCCCTTGCCTATTCTTGGAGGTGATGTACTCCCTCATGGCCAACGGGTAGTCCCCAGTCTTGAAGAGGGGTTCTGCGAACCAGGCGATTTCGAACTGGAGGAAGCGCTCGGCCGCCTTCCAGTGCGAGTCCGCATAGGGATTGGCGGGTTCGGCCCAGTCCGAGTGGAGAGACAGCGACACAACCCCACGCTGTGCAGGCCTGTACTGCTGGTCGTAGAGGTGCCAGGCCAGGGCGTGGGCGATCATCAGGTGGTGGGCTGCCCAGTAGGTGTCATTACTAGAGCAGTCGTAGATGTCACTCAGCCGGTTAGGCTCGTTGATGGTGATCCAGAGCTTCACGAGGTCCCCCAGCTCCTGGAAGCACAGGTCGGCATAGTCCTGGAAGGCCTTGGTGGTTGACCGGTTCAGCCACCCTCCGCTGTGCAGCAGAGGTGCGGGGAGGCCTAGGTGGGCGTGGGTTGGATAGTACAACGTGACCATTGAGGAGATGTTGAGCTTTAGTCCCTCACTGACCACACACCTGTAGTACCTCAGAGCCTGCCGGTTAACCGTGGACAGGTTGCCAGTGGGAAGGATTGAGGGCCAGTCCAGAGCAAACCTGTAGTGGGTGACTTTCATTCTTGCCAACATCTCAAGCTGTCTTTTGACACTGACAAAATCCGTGCATTGAGCTGGTCGTGTTTTCAGCCTCACTCCTTCCACTCGGTGCAACAGTCTGTTGCCTGTCACATTCCATACATACAGGTGAGGATCGCTGAACTGTGGGGAGGAAGCCACCGACTCTGGCTGTGAAAAACAAGCAAATTCAGGTAAAGCACACCCTGGCAGACAGACTTGGCATACATCCTCTGAGAAGAAGAGCCTGATCTTATTTTGCCTCTCACTGACAACAGAGAAAATAAATGATGCACATGTCCTTCATAACAACATATGTCTTCCTGCTATTCTGGCGATGTCAGAAAAAAGGCCTGATGGGTTATCCTCCCTCTCAGCCCTTGAAATTTACTGGGGAGACCGGAAAATGTAGAGAAGGAACTACACCCAGGGCTTGCCTTGGAAAACAAGTTGTCTTTCAGAAAACACTGAGAAGGGACTTTGCTGGTGGCACAGAGGTTAAGAATCTGTCTGCCAAGGCAGGGGACATGGGTTCGAGCCCTGGTCTGGGAAGATCCCACATGCAGCAGAGCAACGTAGCCTGTGCACCACAACTACTGAGCCTGCTCACCTAGAGCCCGTGCTCTGCAATAAGAGAAGCCACCGCAGTGAGAAGCCCGCGCACCGCAACAAAGAGTAGCCCCTGCTCGCGGCAACTAGAGAAAGCCCATGTGCAGCAACAAAGACCCAACACAGCCATAATTAATTAGTTAAAAAAAAAAAAAAGAAAACACCGAGAAGCTGTTTTCCAGTTTGTCGGTCCTAAAAACACAGTAATGTAGTAGGGGTCTCTCATGTGATTCTGTTCAAATGCATCAGGAAATTGGCTTAGTCCTCTCAGTTAAAAGGAGTCACAAAAGATGGACCTTCCAAACCCTGCCGTAAATTGAAGGCAAAGTTAACATTCCAGTTGTCGAGGATTTCACTGAGATAGGCACTTGGGTTTAGAGGGGACTGGTTGACCCCAGCCACGTTTCCTAAAAGAGGACAGTGGGACAGGGTGGGGAATGACCCCTTGCATTTGCTGAAGGCATCTCTCTAACGCACCTGATTTGAAAAGTCCCAGTGATATCACGTGTGCATCATTCTGTTTCTCCCCCACCCATGTGCCTGTGAGAACAAAGCATTTATTCATCTAAAGGGAGAATACTCAACACCCTCCTTACATAAGGTACTTGAACTATGAAAAGAGAGGACCCTAAAATAACCGTGAGAAGCTCCCAAGTTGACTCTTGGATCTGATGGCGTCCCATTCCCTGCCCCTCCACCAGAGAGAGAGCCCTGGATTCCTGTTCTAATTCTGTCCCTTTAAAACTTAAGGCTTGGCAACTCTGTATAGTGACAGCAATCTCATGCACCTCACAGGTGTGATCTGGGCAACTGCTCTGTCAACTCTAAAGCACTCTACAAACATAAGGTACTTATAACTTGGGTTTAGTTTTCCTTGTAATAATTGCCGGCTAGGCCCTTGAGTCTCAATTAAAAGAGAAAAGGGCTTAAGAAAAACATATCCAAATTCAAGCTTAATTAAAAAAAGTAAAAGTTCTGAACTTGTTTTAAAGTGCTTTTTCTTCCCATGACTGAATTTAAACACACCTGGAATAAATGGGTAATTAACCTTTGGTAAATATTTTCCCTCTAATTGTTTTCTCGTGTGTCATCTTTCATAGTCTAATTACAAAATCATATCATTCCCACTTGCCATCTGCCAGCCAGTTATCTAGAACATTAAACAGAGAACATTGATCATGTGAGCATTAAGGTAAATCTGTATATAATTATTTGAGTAAAACCCTCCTAGCCTAGATGGTCAGTTCCAGTGTTTTGAAATCGCAGAGCATCATGATATTGAAAGGGTATTTACAAAGGGAAATCCTGCCATAAGGTAAGGCAAGATCAAATGAAAAATCTCTTACTTTTTTTTTTTTTTTTGGCCAAGGCACGGTTTGCAGGATCTTAGTTCCCTGATGTGGGACTGAACCAGGCCACGGCAGTGAAAGCGCCGACTCCTAACCACTGGACTGCTAGGGAATTCCCCAAATCTGTCTTACTTTTAAAAATATCCAGAAAGCATTAGTCTTAGCCAGTGTGTGATTAATCTGCCAATAGATATAGTTAAAGTATTGCACCCTGATCTCAACCCTGGCTCCCAGAGCTTGGTTCTAAAGTTCTATTTTCCACTAAAAGGATCCTGGGGTTTTTGGAGTAATGGCTTCTTCCAGGTCTGGGGCAGGAAAAGAATGAAGTGATGCTGGTACATCTTGTGCCAGAAAAATAAGGAAGTGCTTAAAACCTAAAAGGGAAATGTCAAAAAGACACAGGAGCAGCTTGACAGAGTCCCATTGGCCAAATTTGAGAAAATTTGAGTAGCAAAAGGCCCAATGAAACAATGACAACAATGAATTATAACACATTGAATTTAAAAGAATTCACCTAATAAATATAGAAGGAATAATCTAATTAGAAATTCACCATTTTGCAATCTACAAAGTAATCATTAATTCAGGCAAGGTTATTGTATCAATGTTAAGACCATTGGTTAAATGTTGTTGGGGAACAGGATATTTATATGGTCTCAAAGTATCACCATCAGATTAATTCTTAATTACAAATGGAAAAGGTACTTTTCAGTTAAGAGATCTGGCAAATGCCACCTTAACCAAGAAATCTGGTGACTATTACTTCAACTAATGTCTTCAGTAATGAAACAAACTGATTTTATGTGCCTCCTAATTTGATGTATGGGAAATACACAACATCATCTATGTAGTATTATTTCCAGAAATGCTTAACTAATCTAATAAAGAAACAGAGAAATCCATGAAACACTCTACAAGCAACTGGCCTGAACTCTTCAAAAATGTCAATACCAAGAGATTAGGGGGATTGCTCTGAATTAAAAGGCTAAAGATACACAACAACAAATATGTGTTCCTTATTCATGATTTTTTAAAAAAGGTTTTTTTAATCTATAAAGGACATTTTGGGGACATTTAGGAAAATTTGAATATGGATTATATGTTGGATTATATTGAATAAATATTAAATTTCCTGAGTATGATAATAGTATGAGATAGGAGAATGTCACTGTTCTTAGAAGACATATGCTGAAATATTTGGGGGTAAAGTATAATGATGTCTGCAACTTTTTAATGGTTCTGAAAGAGAGAGATAAACCAAACATGGCAACATGTTAACAATCAGCCAGTCTTGATGAAAGGAATATGGGTGTTTATTGTACTAGTTTGAAATTTTTCAAAACAAAATGTTGGAGAAGAATATTGAAGGATGGGCTTCCCTGGTGGCGCAGTGGTTGAGAGTCCGCCTGCCGATGCAGGGGACACGGGTTCGTGCCGCGGTCCGGGAAGATCCCACATGCCGCGGAGCGGCTGGGCCCGTGAGCCATGGCAGCTGAGCCTGCACGTCTGGAGCCTGTGCTCCGCAACGGGAGAGGCCACGACAGTGAGAGCCCCGTGTACCGCAAAAAAAAAAAAAAAAAAAAAAAAAAAAAAAAAAAAAAAAAAGAATATTGAAGGAAAAAAAGGTTGGGGGCAAATAAGATGTGTGTGGGTAGGCATAGCAATATTTTTAAAATGTTACTTTCACTTTATTAGTCTTCCTATGGAGAACATCTACTCTTTTGCCTACCCACCATCTTTTCATACATCATCTGGCTGAGTTTTCATAATGCACCCTAATTTTTCTTGGCAAGCCACTCATCCTCACTCCTGGTTTAAGTTCAAGGGAGGCTGACTCCTTGATGGGCTCCAGGTGTGAGCAAGAAACCCAGGCCTGATTGATCACAGAATTACTTTCCCCTGACCCAAGTGATCAGCTCTTTCTCTGAGTAATAGGAGTAGGGTCCTCAGAGGGGGCAGACATTCACAGTGTCAAACACTGGGGAACAGATGGGTCTTCAGAGGAAGCAGGAACTTACAGGTTGGGTCATGTACAGGCTGGAACTCTTGTCTCCCCTGGGGCCTCTCTTTGCTGGGTCTGGAATTTTGGAAAATATAAACCTACTTGAAGTGGTATGGAAAAGATGGCCTGCCTGTGCCATGTGGAGGAGGAGATAGACACTGGGTAAGTAGGTGGCTCTCCAGGGGACACAAACTGAAGGTGAGTCACTGTGTTTATATTACTCTCTGTATCTTTCCCCCTTTTATCACCTCTGAGCCTTTACTAAAGTCTTATTTAAATATCGATAGGGGTTGAGATTCATAACTTTGCCCACTAATGGTTTGGGCCCTTTTGTCTGGTCCTATCACTTGCACATCTTGTTTTTCCATATGCTTCTAGAATACAGGTAATAGTGTGGTATTGTGGGGTCTTATAGCATAATGGTCAGGAGACAAACAAATCTGGGTAACCCGGACAAGTTATGTAACCTACCTAAACTTCGGTTTCTTTGCCTATAAAATGAGGTTTGGTTTTTTTTTTGAATTTTATTTTATTTTGCAGTATGTGGGCCTCTCACTGTTGTGGCCTCTCCCGTTGCGGAGCACAGGCTCCGGACACGCAGGCTCAGCGGCCATGGCTCATGGGCCCAGCCGCTCCGCGGCATGTGGAATCTTCTCGGGCCGGGGCACAAACCCGCGTCCCCTGCATCGGCAGGCGGACTCTCAACCACTGGGCCACCAGGGAAGCCCTTGAATTTTACTTTATTTATTTTTTATACAGCAGGTTCTTATTAGTTATCTATTTTATACATATTAGTGTATACATGTCAATCCCAATCTCCCAATTCATCCCATCACCACCAACCCCCCTGCCACTTTCCTCCGTTGGTGTCCATACGTTTGTTCTCTACATCTATGTCTCTTAAAATGAGGGTTTTAAGATTAAGTAAACAGGGACTTCCCTGGTGGTGCAGTGGTTAAGAATCTGCCTGCCAATGCAGGGGACATGGGTTCGAGCCCTGGTCCAGGAAGATCCCACATGCTGCAGAGCAACTAAGCCCCTGTGTCACAACTACTGAGCCTGCACACCTAGAGCCTGTGCTTTGCAACAAAGAGAAGCCACCACAGTGAGAAGCCTGCACACCACAACGAAGAGTAGCCCCCGCTCACCGCAACTAGAGAAAGCCTGACCGCAGCAAAGAAGACAAAACACAGCCAAAAATAAATAAATTAAAAAAAAAAGATTAAGTAGACAGAATGCACATACATACAGCGGTTAAGTGCTTGGTACATAGTAGGAGCTTCAAAAAATAGTTATTATTATTTTGGAAAGAGCATTGTGCATCTGGGGGCTTGAAGTTTGCCTGCTACAGTTCTGCCACTATTTGTGTTACCTTGGGCAAGTAAGTCACTTAGGTCTCAATTATTAACTGATGGGTCTTACTTTCCTCAGCTATAAAATGAAGAATTTGGAGTAAGAGGTTTCGAAGGGCTCACCTGGCTCTAAAAGTTGACCTTATTCATGCACTATGCATTGAGCACCTGCCATGTGCCTTACATTGCTCTAGTAAGGCATACAGCAGGCAGCAAAGCCTCAAACCTCTCCACCCTCTTGAGGAGAAAGTTTGCATTCTTGTAGGGGAAGACAGGTGATCAGTAAGAAAAATGTGTAAAGTGGTTATCAGGGGCTGAGGGTGGGGGAAATGGGGAGATGCCGGTTGAAGGGCACAAACTTCCAGTTATAAGATTAACATGTTCTGGGGGCCTGTTGTACAGTATGGTGACTATAGTTAATAATATTGTATTACATACTTGAAAGTTGCTAAGAGAGTAGATCTTAAATTTTCTCACCACAAAAAAAGAAATGGGAATTGCGTGTGATGGTATGGAAGTGATAGCTAATGCCATAGTGGTAACGATTTTGTAATATATAAACGTATCAAATCATACTCCTCAAATTTACACAATATTGTATGTCAATTGTATCTCAGTAAAGCTGGAGAAAAAAGGGAAATGTGTAATGTACATAGTATGCTAGAGAATGATGAATGCTATATAGGAAAATAGAGCAGAAAGGGGGAATGTGCACTGATAGTGATGGAGTTATGCTTTTTGGAGTGGAGGGAAGCCTTATTGAGAAGGTGACATCTGAGTAAACATCTGAAGAAGGTGAGGAATGAGACGAGTCAGGAGGCCCCACTGGGTATAAAGACTTCATAAGGCAAATAATCCAAATTTATCAAATAAGAGGAATCACTTAAATAAAAGGCCACTAACAATTTGCTTTTGACAAAACAAAAATCTAGGGAATTCCTGGCGTTCCAGTGGTTAGGACTCCGTGCTTTCACTGCTGAGGGCGTGGGTTCAGTCCCTGGACTAAAATCCTGCAAGCCGTGCAGTCCAGCCAAAAAATTTTTTTAAAAATCTATAAAATTATTTTCCTTTAATTTTGACACTACTAACAAATGCCTCTCACAAAAATGACTGTAAGTTCACTCTAGACTGTATACAACTTGAGGGCAGTATGAAAAGCTCTCAGTAAGCATGAATTCTTCCTCTTCCTTCCTCTTTCCCTAACTTCCCCTCATAACCTCCAGGTGATCATGGTATTTGATATTGTCTGACAGCTATCTCCTAGATGTCACTGAGTAAAGTGAAAGAAAATATTGTGTACTATTTGCACCACTTTATAGTTAATTTGTAAGTAGCCAACTTACCTTAAGGACAGATTCAGTGACGCCCCAGGAGAAATCACAGGGAAACTGACCCTGCACATCTGGTGTGGACTCTTTCAAAGTGAAACCATTTTCTTGTATGATCTGTTTATAGTAATGTGCTGAAGACTTGGGCTTTCTTTCTTTTTGTTTACTACTAAAATCCACATAAAATAATCCTCGGCGAGTGGTGTAAGCATCCTGCCATTCAAAGCCATCCAGGAGGGACCAGGCAGTGTAACCAAACACTCGTATTTCATCAAACTTGATTGCTGCACAGAAGGAAAAAAGCAGAGATGTTCAGAGGACTACACACTCTGGTTCATGTTTACCACTTCACTAATGACATGCCAGGGGCAGCATATTGTGAAACCAACCTTTTTCCTAAATTTGCAGGCCCAATATATCAAATAGAAAATTTATTTTTATATTTGAAAAGGGGCAATTATTTTCATCTAGAGTGGTCTTCTCAAGAGAATGACACAGTTAAAGGATAAAATTTAAAACATTCCTGAGGCTTAGTGTGCAAATCTGTGTCAGAGGACTTCCCTGGTGGCACAGTGGTTAAGAATCCGCCTGCCAATGCAGGGGATGTGGGTTCGATCCCTGGTCTGGGAAGATTCCCACATGCTGTGGAGCAACTAAGCCTGTGCGCCACAACTACTGAGCCTGCGCTCTAGAGCCCACAGGCCACAACTGCTGAAGCCGTGTGCCTAGAGCCCGTGCTCTGCAACAAGAGAAGCCACCGCAGTGAGAAGCCTGTGCACCACAAAGAAGAGTAACCCCCGCTCGCAGCAACTAGAAAAAGCCCGCGTGCAGCAATGAAGGCCCAACGCAGCCAAAAATAAATAAATAGCAGTTGAGGATTTATAAGAAGAAGAAAAAAAAAAGTAAAATACTGAATTAAAATAGTTAAAAAAAAAATCTGTGTCAGAGGGCATGATGATTTCCAGAACCCTTTGGGACCAATGTAGACGTCTGCTCGTGACCAAGAGTTTCTCATTTCAACCTTGAGCTGGTTCACATTTGTGGACCAACTATCTTCTGTGAAACAATCCTCAGGGACTGAAATATCAGCTTTGAGAATGAGCATGTGTGAATGTAGATTTAAGGAGGAGAAAGAAGCACAGTGATGTAAGAGAACAAGAACTGACTGGGCCGAGGGGCAGGAGGGGAGAGGGCTTGCTCTACTGTGCTCCTGGGATGGGGCTATTGGGCAAGTTTCTTGATCTCTTGTTTCCTCATTTGTAAATAGAGAAGTTTGGAAAAGATGATCTCTCAGGAACTTTCTAGCTTTAAATTCAATAACTTTTAGGAACTAGATAAAAATGAAATATGCAATAAAAACAACAAATACCCCAATCAATCGTGAACCATTTTTCTTTTCTTAAAAGCTTTCATTTTCTCATGGTAATGTCTCATTTCTGCACTTTGGGGGTTTTATCACTGATATTCTTTTCCTAAAAGGTGGAGTCAATGTCAAGGGAACTGATGTCAAGAGATTCTGATGTGGGACTTCCCTGGTGGTCCAGTGGTTGACACTCTGTGCTTCCACTGCAGGGGACGTGGGTTCCATCCCTGGTTGGGGAATTGGGGTCCTGTATGCCACATGGCACGGCCTAAAAAAAGGGGTTCTGATGAAATAAGTATGTTTCAGCAGGCCCTGGTTCTAGTCTCTCTGGTGTCGTAGGGTCCTGAGGAGTGGTGGAATGGTAACGCCTGGGGAATGACACCACTTTTGCCAAAGTGCTTGGCATTTGGCCCAGGCCCTGTGGGCAGAGTCCTCTGCTCTGGAGGCCCCCATGTGCATGTGCCCCGTGGCTGGGCAAGGCTCTGTTCCATGTACTCCTCCTGCAAGTTGGGACAGCACATCTTGCTCTCCCTGAGGACCCTCCCCGAACACTCTCTTCTGCAGAACAAGGGAGTTTTCTCCAAGCTTGTGGCATTTTTTTTTCTTTTGGCCATGCTGTGCCACTTTCGGGATCTTAGTTCCCTGACCAGGGATTGAACCCAGGCCCTCAGCAGTGAAAGCCATGAGTCCTAACCACTGGACCTCCAGGGAATTCCCTCCAAGCTTGTGACTTCTAAAGAGAGCTACAGAGTTGTAGAAAGATCCACTGAGAATTCCTTTATATAGGAGAGAAATGGAGCCCAACTCTGTAGGAGACAGAACATCATAATTCGAGCTTGTCCTCTGCTCCATTATTTCAGTCAGCCACCTGCAGATGTCACTACCTGAGTAAAGGAAAAGGAATGAGGGGATGGGCAGGGGTTAGAGAAATATCCAAGAACAATAGAAGTTGCTCACCTTAGCCATTCATGGCTCATTCATTGTCTTCAGACCTTCCGTCATTGAGTCATGGAGTAGAGTAAAAGGAGCACAATCAAAAAAAGCTTTCAGCATCTTAGACTAAAGTACTACTGTTAGAAAACTTTTGACATGTCTCCTTTAGCATTATGTCCTTTTAAAAGGAATGAAACAGCATCCTGTTGCCAATTAAGGATGTATCTACAGTCTAAAATTATTGTTTTCAAACCTTTATTTAAAAGGACACAAGAGTGGGACTTCTCTGGGGGCGCAGTGGTTAAGAATCCACCTGCCAATGCAGGGGACGTGGGTTTGATCCCTGGTCCGGGAGGATCCCACATGCCACAGAGCAACTAAGCCCGTGCGTCACAACTACTGAGCCTGCGCTCTAGAGCCCGCGAGCCACAACTACTGAGCCCACGTGCCACAACTACTGAGGCCCGCGTGCCTAGAGCCTATGCTCCGCAACGAGAGAAGCCACCGCGATGAGAAGCCCGCGTGCCGCAACGAGGAGTAGCCCCCGCTCGCTGCAGCTAGGGAAAAGCTCATGAGCAGCAATGAAGACCCAACGCAGCCAAAAATAAATAAATAAATACATTTATAAAGAAAAAAAAACGAGAGTCATGTTAAAAAATTCTGTCAACATTGGAAAATAGAGAAGTCCAACAATGACCGGAACAACAATAATCATATATTCAAAGGTGACTTTAAATACCCTATAGCATAAGTATTCAAGACAGTTGTTTTGAGCTAATGTGCAACCAACCTTGGAGAACCTGGTTGAGGAAGTTCTTCATCATGTAGATGGCTGTGGTATCCTCTGTTTTCACATGACTGTCTGTGAACCAGCCATTCTCAGTGATCAGGATTCGGGGATTGCCATATTCCAGTTTAATCCAGTTCAGCACGTCTCTTAAATTGAGGGACACATTTTGTCCCATTTTAGCCATGGTGTTGTAGGGCTTGAAATTGTTGGGTCCAAAGGAAAAGGCAAAGAAGTCAGCTGTGCCCCTCACCTCATTCTTCTCTGCTTCAGAGAAAAGGGGTAGAATGGAGAACAACTTCTTTTTCATCACCTCTGGATAGTTACCATCCCCGTGGATAGGGTTGGCAAACCACCCGAGCACAGAAACCATGGATTGTTGGCACTTGAGTATATCCATTGTGTTTTCTGATCTGTTTGGTTCAATCCAGTGGGATCCCAACGTGATTGATAGCAGACCCTTCTGATGTGGGCGGAAATTTCTATTGTAGTTATGCCAAACTTTCGAATGAGCCTAAGAACAAGAAAATATTGTTAATCTTTACTGTCCTTACTCAAAGGGTTGTGACTTGGCTGATAGAAGGTCTTCTCGTGGGCAAATTAGTGAAGCGTCGGGTGCTGCAGGGGAAAGCTGCCAGGGAACCCTGATGACCGCAAAGTCTGCTCTCTGTTCACTTCCCCTGTGCTTCCAACCTAAAACCTCCCCTATAGGATTACCGAGAGGCGGGCAGAGAGCTCTTGTCCCAGCTCCATCTTACTTCTCCTCTCCCTGGCTCCCTTCCGGGCTCTCTCGGGGCTGGGTACAGGTGAGACACTATGTGGATTATAGGGTTTCTTCCTCTGCATAGAAAGACTCAGAGCAGTGCTCTTTCATTGTTCTACAGAGTCTTCTTTTGGCCCTAACTTAGAAGTCCAGGATAATACAATTTCTATATTCTGTAAATGGATAATAATAGAGCTCACCTCCTAGGCTTGTTGTAAGGATTGAATGAATTAACGCACTCTAGAATGGTGGCTGGCACACAGTATAGCTCTATATAAGCCTTAGCTATTATTACTATTATTATAAAAGGGTGGCAGGCATGGCACAACTCAGAAAACCAGTGGAAATAGTGTAGGATTTGGCATCAGCACAGTTGGGCTTGAAGTTCAGGTATTAACTATAGTAGCCTTAGATAAGGCACTTAACCTGTCTGAAATCTCTTCGTATCCTCAGCTGTAAAAGGAAGTTAAAAATAATAATACCCTTTGTAAAGTGGTTGTTAGATGTAGAGCTAATGTACATATTAAATATGTAGCATAGACTAGAGCACCTAGGAGCTACTGCCTAAAGATGGATGTTATTATTATTGGTCCCCCTGGAATTTACATTTCCTGTTGCATTCACTTAAAACACCCTGGGAAGAGATATGGGAACATAGGTATATGTATAACTGATTCACTTTGTTATAAAGCAGAAACTAACACACCATTGTAAAGCAATTATACCACAATAAAGATGTTAAAGAAACAAAAAAAACAGAGCCTCATGATCAGTTTCCAGTCTATTTACTAGGTACTTACTGAGCGCTGACTCAATGCCTGTCTTGCCCTGCCCTGAGAGGCTGAAATAAATGGTGCAGGGATTTGCTCTCAGGAGCCAATAATCTTAATGGGAAAATAAAACTAAAATGTATGAAAGAGAAACATATAAAACTGAATAAAATAAGACACTAAATTAAGGCAGAGGCATGGTTCGATAAAGAACCATGAGCTAGCTGTATGGTTCTTAACTTGAGGACTCCAGTTAAGGACTCAAGGCCAGTTAAATGTGCAAGGTCTCCTTCCTGCCTGGCCAGCCAGAGTTTGCTCCTTTATGTATCTGCCTCTCCTCCTCTCAGCACCTGACTTGCTTGTCTCTTAATGGCTCTTCCCAGGACTGCTAATTTCTCCTCTAATTGGGTGTTTCTAAAACAAGGGCACAAACCCTTACTGTTTTTAACCCACAAAGTCTGCTTTCAGTCTTGTTCTTTAGCTTACCTTTTGCTCATTGGAGATGTTTTATATTGGGCTGAATTATCCAAAAGTGCCTTTTTGAAGGTCAAAAACAAAAAAATACAAGCAATGGCTCAAACTTAATAGATCCTGTGGACATTAAAAATGTTCCATAAACTCTGTTAGGTGGGGAAAGATAGACATTAATGTAAGGGCTGAGGATTCCAAAACTGGTGTCTCCTTGTTTTATGCAAGAATAGCTAATTTAAATAATTCCATGAAAGATTTTCTGAAGAAGTAGATGCCTCAAGGTATTACCTCTATCTACCTGTTCTTACTCCATTTTCATTGGAAGATCCTGGAACCACTTAGCACCCAAATGTTCCCAAAGATCCTTATGAATATTCTTCTCAGAAAAGTGTTCAGGCTGTAGCCTCCTCCCCTGCCTCCACCCCTAGGTTCCAGCTTCTGAAAGGAATCTCAGGGCAGCCCAGGGCAGATTCCACCTTAAGTGGTCTCAGCAGCTCTTTCTGGACTTTTCTGGGGCTGGAATCATAGCAGAAAGTCTTTTTTTTTTTTTAACACATTTATTAGAGTATAATTGCTTTACAATGGTGTGTTAGTTTCTGCTGTATAACAAAGTGAATCAGCTATACATATACATATATCCCCATATCCCCTCCCTCTTGTGTCTCCCTCCCACCCTCCCTATCCCACCCCTCTAGGTGGTCACAAAGCACTGAGCTGATCTCCCTGTGCTATGCAGCTTCTTCCCACTAGCTATCTATTTTACATTTGGTAGTGTATACACAGCAGAAACTCTTAACTGCATTTTTCCTGATTTGAAACAAAAGTAATCATGCATTACTAGAATTCACAGGGAGGCATTCTTTGCTTTATTCTAAGCGATCACTTAATCCCTTGGTAGCCTCAGCGCTTTCAACCATAAAAGCCGCAGTGAGTGATCAGTACGCCTCTTTAGGGTGGGTGTGTACCTCTTATGTGTAAACTGTGAAGCACTAAACACACGTAAGATTCTGAGCCATAAACTAGCTGCCTTGTGAATATGATGCCATCAGACACTAAAGGGAGAGTGAGATGAAATTAGTATAAATGTAATAAACCAGTCCTAATAGCAGTTAACCGGTTCTAATAGGGAAAAAAAGCAGGGGGGCTTTTCTTTGAAATAGATATTCTATTGCATATTTCTGTAACTATATGAAAGATGACCTAAGCTGTGATGACAGACATGTACCTTTGCAATAGCTTTCCAAGCGAGTTTTCTGGAGATATATATCTCTCCATATATCTATATATACATGTGTTGTTATGCCCCAAGTTGACCTTGGTGTTTCACAGTGTCTCTTTCACCTTTGCTGCTATTTGCATAGGCTATCAAGGTATCTAGGGTTATCTTTGCTCTGGGCTGAAGACAGCCTCTCCATCCTCATGTGGAGAATGTGGGGGAGGTTCTTTGTGCAGCACTTGTAGTTATAACCTGATCCTGTTCGCCAGGTAACAAGGTAAAAACTATTGCTCTGAGGCAGTGAGTTTGACATAACTCCTGATGAAACTGGGGTATCTATGCGTGTGCTTTGGTCCAACGCTCATAAAGGAGGTCTGTTGGGGAAACCGAACTGGGGTTGGCGGGGGAGTGCAACCTGGGCCCTGCAACCTTGCACAACAGTCATTCTGTGATTTTCCAAGGTTACCCTCTATCTTGTACAAGGCCATCTACCTTTGGAATGATTGATTTAAGGGAGCTTCAACCTTTGTTCTTTAGATTCAGTAGCTTAAAGGGGAAGTCAGCTTTTTCTTTTTGAGGCAGATAGCAGGGCCTAATGTCATTGAGAGACAGCCAGGGGCCTAATATCTCATTCTGTTCCCTCCTCTAATCTAACGTAGCAGCTCTTTGATGCCCCTGGAAGTCCAGACTCAGATAAGTTCTGTGGATGATAGGAGGCAAATAAGATAGCTGGACAACTTTAGACAAAGATGAAGAAGGGGTCAAAGGTCAGGGAGATGTGGTGGAAGGGACACGGGTGGAAGGCAGTGCTTTGGAAGGCGTGCATTGAAGAAACCTACCTCATCACACATGTCTGTATTTAAGGAACACCCAATCATTTGTCAAAAAATAAATTTTTGTTAAATTTTCAAATCTGTGCATGAATTTAGCCACATTTTGGCTGAAATATTTTCATGTGAACTATAAACTTGTTTATTGTTAAAGCTATTTAATAAAGTATTAAATGAAAATCATTAAAGAAAATATACTTTAAAACTCCACAGAGCAAACTGTTTTCATATTTCTGTGTTCCCCCCAACTTTTCCAAATATATTTCCCAGCTAAAGTCACTCTAACATTTTCCATGTTATTTTTAGTTTTCATAATAATCTTCGTATAACAATTCATCAATCTGATGAAATATGATTTACTTAGTCATCTCCCTCTTTTCATAAAAATTAGCTTGTTTTCCTTTTCCTACCATATTTCCTTCCTTCTTCCCTCCCTTTACTTACCCTCCTTCCCTCCCTCCTTCCTGTCTCTCTCTTCATGCCTTCCTTCCTTCCTGTCATAAATAATGTAGTAACTAACTTTGGTCATATAGCTTTTAATTTGTTTGAATCCTTTCCTTTTTTGAATCCCAGGAATGAGCTACCTATTTTTTGAATTGTTTTGCATGTTTCCAAATTGATTTCCATACATTTTGTCCTTCACTGAGACTGTTTTCTGACCACCTGCTTGGAATCATTGATTGCTCTTTCGGGGGATAACTGGCCATCATGAATGATATAAAAGTGCTAGTCACCTACTTGGTACCACAGGGGACAGGACCCGGGTCTTGAAAGCAGGACACCCAGGCTCTAGTACTGGCCCTGCTACTAATTAGCTTTACGGTCTTGGATCAGTCAATTCCCTCTTAGCAGCCTCAGTTCCCTCCTTCATTATACTGAGCTAAAAATAAACACTCTAGAGAATCGTTGTGAACATGGAATGAGGTAATACATGTAAAGACCCTATGAAAACCACATGAACCTAAATTTGAAGGACTTTGAAAGAGCAAGCTGAAAATTATTTAACCTGCTGTGCAGAACGGTGGGGAGTTGTGTAGGCTTGAGGGGTGTTCACAGATGGCGCTCCCTGACCTCTCAAGGCTCGCAGCTGACCGCTTTGTCCTCATTTATTTTTTTGCTGCTGATCAAAATTATTCATTGTTCATTTGGGCTAGGATTCATTTCAGTTTGATTTATTATTTAATTTACTCAGCACTTCTTTATATTAAGTATCAAGTTTTCTACTAGTTACAATTGCTGCTCTTCCAGATTATTTAACATTCATTCATTCCACAAATATTTATTGGGTGCTTAAGATATGTGAACTTTATTGTTCATTGCTAAAAATAAATTATGTGATTGTCATTTTCTTATTAATTTTTTGATAATCTTGAAACTCTCTTGGAAACAATATCTTACCCTCATTATTCTTAGGAGAGAATTTAAATATTAACAAAAGTTACCACCTTTCATAAAGAAAATTTTTACCCATTCTATTTTTAATGGTTTGAATTCATATTTTCTATGGTTGGACTAACTTAGTAACGATCATATTAAAATTCGTTTTCCTCCTATTTTCTTTTCAATCATTATATTTTCAACTTATTCTAACAAATCATCTATTGCTATCAATTTGCCTAGTGTCAGGATTTCCACATAGAAATCATGTAAAAACTAAACTCTAATATATTTGTTCCTTAAAAAAAGTCCTATTATTGTTATAGAATTCTAATTTCAATTATAATATTACTAAACTAAACCAATGCCTGAGCCAGAATCTAAACCTGGCAACACAAAGGGAAAAAGGTCTAGAATAAAGTTCATAATTTATTAAATGAAGCACCTGTGGGTTTCCCCAGATATTAGAAGGGCACTTAGAAGAAATCAACATCAGTAAATTGGTACCTTACTGAAGTTCAGGTTCTTTGCCCAAGGCGAACAGTTGCATGCCAACTTTGCAGAAGGTGAAATGACATTTTAAGCTTTCTGTTAGTACTAAATTAACAATAGTGATCCTATTAGTAATCTTTTTAATGCAAAAAGACTGTATCTCCAAGTATAATTGAAGCTAAAATGACCTGGGTTGGAGACTTTAAGCCTTTCCTCAGGATTTAGGAATAAAAAGTTAAAGATAGTCAATATAGAAACCACTCTGAAAATTACAAATAATATAAGACCTACCATTTTGGGGCCTGCAACAGAGGCAGACTGACCATGAACCTAAGGAAGCTGAAACTTCGGGACTCCTCACTCGCCTGAGTCCCCATGAAATGTGCTGGGAGGGTGGGGAGCCAGGTAGTGATTGGAAACATTTCTAAGTAAGTATCGATATTTCTGATAAATTCCTTGAAGAGACCTCAGAAAATAAGGAATCTGAATCTCCAAGACCACAGTAATTTGTTGTAATATTTTTCTCATTCTAAATAGATGTTTACTTTTGTACGAACTTTTGTGTCCATAATTTTGAATTTTTTCCTTATGTAAGTCTCAGGCCCATGCAACATAGATCCACTCCTGGCCTACGAGCTTCTTGAGTGCAGGAACTGTATCTCTTTTGTTCACAGTCATACATACAGATGTCCAGGGAAGATCCTGGCATAGAATACTTGTTGAATAAATGCCCACTATGGATCAGCTAGTTTGTTGGTGACCTGACATACATTGTTGATAATACAGCCTCTGCAAAGCAGGTTTTATTTTTCCCCCATTTTAGAGAAGAAACAAGTTCACAGAGGCTAGGTAGTCATGGAGACAGGATGTGAATTCAGGCCTCTCTGATCACTATACTAAACCATTGTGCTTTCTGTATGTCCCACCAGTTCTAAATTTTGAGTGTTGGGGAAAGGCCATTTGACATGAACCACAGCATACTGTTTTAAAATTATATTTTCTTTTGGCTGTACTTGGTTATTAAAAGAATTAAACAGTCCTAGAATGAGGGTCCCACTCTCACCTGTTGAGAATAAAATATCTATATGTGTCTGGAATTTAGGATCACCTAGAAAGTTCATGGAGGACCTGCCAGCAAATTTGAGGTATTCAGAAAACCATGTAGTTGTCCAAGTGTCTAGTACAGCATGTAACATTTATGTGTAATTCCCTGTACCTCTTTCCTAGAACCAGCGATGTTGACATTGGATATTGTCCTTACTGGTGTCAGAGGCTAAATAAGTCCCTTAGGAACCATTTCTACACTTGACTGTCTTGACCAAGGATGGTGATCATTACACCCTTGTCAATGTTAGACTGAAAGGGCAGGGACGCTGTGGTTGCATAGCAGTTAGCCCAGCATCGCCTTTGAACAAATCATAATTAAATGGTCCTTAAAGATGAGTGACTTTCATGATCAAATATAACAGAATAGTGGTTAAATTACAGAACCATAGAAAATTTACAATATAAACAGTAATAAGAATGAACATATATTTAGTGCTAAATGTGCTGAGCACTATTCTAAGCACTTTCCATGTACTATCTCATTTAATCCTCATTTAAATCTTGAGAGGTAGGTACTATTATTATTCCCGTTTTATAGGAGAGAGAAGAGAGGTTAGGTAGCTTACTCATAAGCAAAGTCAAGCCCAGGCTGTATTGCTCCAAGTTCTGTGTTCTTGCCTGCTAATTAGAGATAGAAGATGGACTTTAGAGATCATTTGGTCCAGTTCTTAAAAACTATCTATTATAGATAAGATGCTTAAGCAAAAGAAATAAGTGACTCGGGAATTCCCTGGTGGTCAAGTGGTTGGGACTCTGTGCTTCCACTGCAGGGTCCCGGGGTTCGATCCCTGGTCAGGGAACTAAGATCCCACAAGCCGCATGGCACGGCCAAAAAAAAAAAAAAAGAAAGAAAAAGAAAAAGAAGTGACTTGCCCAAGGTCTCAGTTAGTGCAAAGCCAGAATTAGAACTAAATCCTTCAGCCTCTAGATCACTGTGATTTCTGGACATGATGCAAATTAAATTATGAGCTTTTGAAACACACTTTTACATCTTAGACTCAAAGGTGGTTGAACAGGCTGTGCAAATGCAAGGGTATGTAACAGACATGGCACAAAAACAAGGGCCAGTACATTGAGAAAGCCATCTGACAGTGTTTGGGTGCCAGGAACACTCTAAGAGACAATCTGAGAGTCATGGTTTTGATTATGCCTTCATCCAATCCCCTCAGTCCCCAGTCAAACAGTTCCTCGGCATTACCTTCTGTTCTGCTTAATTATTTTTCCCCTTCAAGAAATTATACACATCAGCAAAATCAAGTTTAGAGAAATTATTTTTAGTTATCTCTTTCCTTCAACCCATGGCTATTTTTTTAAAAAATAAATTTATTTATTTATTTATTTTTGTCTGCGTTGGGTCTTCTTTGCTGCACGTGGGCTTTCTCTAGTTGTGGCAAGCGGGGGCTACTCTTTGTTGCGGTGCGCGGGCTTCTCATTGCGGTGACTTCTCTTGCTGCAGAGGACAGGCTCTAGGGGCGCGGGCTTCAGTAGTTGTGGCACGCAGGCTCAGTAGTTGTGGCACACGGGCTCAGTAGTTGGGGCTCGCCGGCTCTAGAGCTCAGGCTCAGTAGTTGTGGTGCATGGGCTCAGTAGTTGGGGCTCGCTAGCTCTAGAGCTCAGGCTCAGTAGTTGTGGCACACGAGCTTAGTTGCTCTGCGGCATGTGGGATCTTCCTGGACCAGGGCTTGAACCCACGCCCCCTGCATTGGCAGGTGGATTCTTTTTTTTATTGGAGGTAGGAGTTTTTATTAATTAATTAATTTATTTTTGCTGTGTTGGGTCTTCGTTTCTGTCCGAGGGCTTTCTCTAGTGTGGCAAGCGGGGGCCACTCTTCATCGCGGTGCGGGGGCTTCTCACTATCGCGGCCTCTCTTGTTGCGGAGCACAGGCTCCAGACGCGCAGGCTCAGTAGTTGTGGCTCACGGGCCCAGTTGCTCCGTGGCATGTGGGATCCTCCCAGACCAGGGCTTGAACCCATGTCCCCTGCATTGGCAGGCAGATTCTCAACCACTGCGCCACCAGGGAAGGCCTCAACCCATGGCTATTATTTTATCCTTTTCTTCACTCTTCATTCATTTATGTTGATTGATTGCTTAAATTCAAGTCTATAAACACTTATTTAACAAACACAATGTAGCTTTGTGCAGTGGCAGTAT
This sequence comes from Lagenorhynchus albirostris, assembly GCF_949774975.1. Lineage (NCBI taxonomy): Eukaryota > Metazoa > Chordata > Mammalia > Artiodactyla > Delphinidae > Lagenorhynchus > Lagenorhynchus albirostris. The sequence goes on from NC_083098.1 coordinate 84,729,598, forward strand.
CATAGCCAATGAGGTTTATCCGAGGCATGATTATTGCTAATTGAAAATTTTCCTAATACCCTGCCATGAAGACTTGAAATATAGTTGCCATTGGCAATTTTTGAGAGTCTCTATGGAGACTGCTTAAAAAAAAAATGCAAGTCACCTTAGTAGGCATTTAGAAAAAATATTAACAAGATAGCTCCTGCCTTCAGATGAACTCTGACCTCTAGTAGGAGAGAGAAGTATAGAAATAAGTAGAAGAAAAACAGTATACGTCTACATTTCAATTAATTAGAAATGATAACAAAAGCTTAATGTAGTAATATTCAAATTTGTTAAAAAAATGACTATATGTATATGCTTATATATACATAGAAAAATATTTGGACATTGAACAAGCTGCTAGCAGTTGTTACTTCTAGGGTATTGGATTAGGGAGTATGAAAAGAGGAGAGCTTTCCTTTTTAACTTTATGTCTTTCTGTGTTGTTTGAATGTTTTGCAGTAAAAATGCATTATCTTTGAAATTTAAAAAAGTCATGAGAATTGGTTGAAACAGATGGTTTCTGTCAGTGAATTTAATTGCTCTATGCTATTACTCTTCACTTTCTCTGAAGTTCCAAAAATCTCAAAGGAAAAGAAAGAAACTTAAATTAAAAGTTCTGTTATTCTGGATTTCATTATGTATTTTTACTCCGGAATAATACGTTGATATTCAAAGGTAGAAGGAGGAGGCGTACAATACACAGATGATTAACATGGAAGAAGAACTGATAACAGTAAACCCAGCTCTTTATTTAAGATTCAGTCACATAATCTGTGGTCAAGATATGATGCTACAAAGAACCAATGAATGGAATCCTCCAAATACTAAAAGATCCTGGTTTTCATCAGCCTTAAGGCTCCCCCAAACAAGTAGCACTATTAGATCACCCAGGAAATCACTTAATTACTTCTGTGATTCACTGTTTATTGGTTAGTAAGTTAGAGGTTCTGATCTATTCTCAGCATCCCTCTACTTTTCAGCAAGAGAATTGCTGTTAATGTTCAATAATTTTAATTACTCCTTTTTAACATAGACTATTGTCTAATATTGAGTTTTCTCAGTAAGATTTTTTACATGCAATTAAATGATACATGTATTATAAACGAGTGTGAAGTTTCCCTCAGTTCATAATTTCGTCATATCTAACACTGTTTCCACTACTTACAATATTTTCTGTTCTCCAGTTGGGCCTAATTTTCCATGTATGAGAGTGTTCATATCAAATTAAGCTGTTTAAATACGATCATAATGTTATTCTCTGAACATTTATAATTACATTTATTTAAACCTGTTAATCATTCACTGAAGTATAACTTTTTCTACTTAATGATTAGAAAAGGTAAATACTGCTCTCTTGAAGGTTATAAAATACCAATTGCCGTCTACAAATAGTTTTTTTTTACATGACTCTTCTGTCTAACAATGGTATTCTGGTTATTGAAACTTTTTAGCAATTCTTATCCGAAAGCTGTTTTTACCTTTTATTCAAATTTGATTAGGAACATCTATAAGAATACTAGTTTTAACTTGTTTGATCATTATTTCCTATATTTTGTTAGAGGTGTCTTAGATCCTAATGAAGATGAGTTGGGATAATAATATAGGTACTACGGGGAGTTCCCTGGTGGCCTAGTGGTTAGGATTCTGGGCTTTCACTGCTGTGGCCCGGGTTCAATCCCTGATCAGGGAACTGAGATCCCAAAAGCTGCGTGGCATGGCAAAAAAAAAAAAAAAATATATATATATATATATATATGTATTTATATATATATATGTACTATGCATTAGCTAATTAAATGAATGATTGTTTTAACATTTTTAAACTTTAGATGGCATCGCAGAGGACACACGTATGTGATTTCACAGCACTTTAATGGGACACTAAAGTTTTGAGCAAATAAAAAGTAAAATCATGGGGACAAAGGAAAAAACTAATGGTTAATGTATGGGTCAGTAATAAATTGTTCATAGGTTTTGTGGACAAATAAAACATGTAGATAGATTTTTAAAAATAGATCTTTATTGGAGTATAAGTGCTTCACAGTACTGTATTAGTTTCTGCTATATAACAAAGCGAATCAGCTATGTGCATATATATGTCTCCATATCCCCTCCCTCTTGCGTCTCCCTCCCACCCTCCTTATCCCACCCCTCTAGGTCATCGCAAGGCACCGAGATGATCTCCCTGTGCTATGCAGCTGCTTCCCACTAGCTAGCTATTTGACATTTGGTAGTGTATATATGTAGATGCTACTCTCGCTTCGTCCCAGCTTCCCCCTCCCTCCCCGTGTCCTCAAGTCCATTCTCTATGCCTATGTCTTTATTCCTGCCCTGCCACTAGGTTCATCAGTACCATTTTTTTTTTTTTAGATTCCATATATGTGCATTAGCATACGGTATTTGTTTTTCTCTTTCGGACTTACTTCACTCTCTATGACAGACTCCAGGTCCATCCACCTCACTACAAATAACTCAATTTCGTTTCTTTTTATGGCTGAGTAATATTCCATCATATATATATGTGCTACAACTACCATATGACCCAGCAATCCCACTACTGGGCATATACCCTGAGAAAACCATAATTCAAAAAGAGATGTACCACACTGTTCATTGCAGCACTATTTACAATAGCCAGGACATGGAAGCAACCTAAATGTCCATTGACAGATGAATGGATATACATAGATTGTTTTGGTCTTTTTTTTTCTTTTTGCGGTACGCGGGCGTCTCACTGCTGTGGCCTCTCCTGTTGCGGAGCACAGGCTCCGGACGCGCAGGCTCAGCGGCCATGGCTCATGGGCCCAGCCGCTCCATGGCATGTGGGACCTTCCCGGACCGGGGCACGAACCCGTGTGCCATGCATCGGCAGGCGGACTCTCAACCACTGCGCCACCAGGGAAGCCCTGTTTTGGTCTTTAAATAGGGAATATGAGTCAAATATCTATTGAGTCTGCATCAACACAAGTGGCTGCAATGGAGTTGTAGGCTGTAAATCGTTTTTCACTGAGGCTAGGTAGCTGATTCATGTCATTAAACCTGCTAGCTTGGATTTGGACAGATGAAATTTAAATTTTGGATCTGACACTTATTATGAGTAAAAAACCCACACTTGTACAGCTTTGTAACCTCAGGCAAATTTCTGTGGGCTTCAGTTTCATCAACTATAAAATGCCTATAAGAATATCTACCTGGCAGGGTTGATGTGAGAATTGAATGAGCTAACATATATAAAGTACCTAGTACAGTTTCTGACAATACATTAGGTGTGTGAAAAAAATTCTGCTTAAAATAATAGTTATTAAGAATAGTATGATAGAATGTCAAAAAGTTATCTGTAGTAATTGTCTCAAGTCTCCATCTTAAGACTTAAGACCAATCTCTGTCCTTTATGCTCCCCATTTCTGTGTTCTTTTTTGTTTGTTTGCTTGTTTTTGGTGTTGGCGGGGATGTGGTGGAAGGTAGCAAGTAAGTTTGTTTTTAACCTTCTCACTGACAGAAAAGCTTGGGCTAGTTTTTTAGCTACAAGATTTAGCAAAAATTAATTTTAATGTATTGTCTTGCAACCCAACTTTAATAAGGGAGTTTTTAAAAATTCCTTTTTTTTCCCATGGAAAAAAAACGTTTCAGACGATCCTTGAAGACTTTGCTTCTGTCTAACCAAGGCAAGCTAAAAATGCTCCAGCTAGAAACTCCATTTCAAAATATTACACTTAGTCTTCAAGATATAGGTAGGGGGGTTGGGCCAAAGAGGTTTAAAAATGACATTTAATCTATTTAAATGTGCCTGTGAAACACTGCAGCCTTCTTGTTCAAGAAAGCAGGGACTTCCCTGGTGGTGCAGTGGTTAAGAATCCGCCTGCCAATGCAGGGGACAAGAGTTTGAGCCCTGGTCTGGGAAGATCCCACATGACGTGGAGCGACTAAGCCCGTGAGCCACAACTACTGAGCCCACGTGCCACAACTACTGAAGCCCGCGCACCTAGAGCCCATGCTCCACAAAAAGAGAAGCCACCGCAATGAGAAGCCCCTGCACCGCAATGAAGAGTAACCCTCCCTGGCTGCAGCTAGAGAAAGCCCACGTGCAGCAATGAAGACCCAATGCGGCCCAAACAATAAGTAAATAAAAAATAAATAAATTAATAAAAAAGAAAAAAGAAAGCAATGCAGCTGTCTTTTGCCAAAGAAGGCTTAGCTATAAATCATGTGAATGCTGGCTTTTTCACAGCTATTTTTGCAGTTTTAGCACTAAATTTTGGTTAAGAATTTTGACAAGTCCTTAAGAAGTGTACTATATAAAGATGATTGTTTTCTTTTCTTTTCTTTTAAAAATACAAAATATTCTCATTACTTTCTTATGTATTTTTTGCTTTTGTCACAACACGTAAAAATCGAAAGAATAGTATGATGACCCCTCAAAACACATCTCTCAGCTTTAAGGATGATCAACATTCTGCACCTTGTTTTGAGATGGGCTTTCAATGTAAACTTTTTAATAGAAGCTGGTATACACAGAAATTGATTTGCATGTTCTGAAAAGACTATATGTTTATGCCAGTATCTGGGTTGGTGTGCGTGTGTGTGCATGTGTGTGTGTGTGTGTGTGTGTGTGTGTGTGTCTGAAGTCCACTTTTATTCAATTACAATTTTAAGTACTTTCTGGGGCAAGGCAGATCTCCCTTAAATAGAAAATAATTAATATTATTTATTTAACACCTAATACATAAGCAGCTGCTTGTGACCTTCTCTGAGGAAATGACGCCAATAAATGCTAAGACAGAGTTCCTCAAAGAGGTGGAAAAATAGGGAATAAATCAAGTCTTATCGTAGGCTCAGGAACAAATGGGTGAGGCCTTGACCTAGAGTAGAGTTTCCCAACATTTCTTGTCCTGAAACCCTCTTTCACAGTATTAAGAAATCTCTTGAGCTCCTGAGGAATTTAAAAAATCATTTCATTATTTGTGTGTGGTATACAAACAAGTGTTGACATATATTTTATTTTATATAAGTCTATTTCTTTAAAGATTGTACTGAAAAGTTTATTTCAAAGAAGTTTAAAATATTCAGAAAATAAAATACTCATATATAAAATACTCATATACATAAACATAAGTATTGGTATTTTCCCATTTAATAAATATTTTTATATTTTTAAAATTATTTTAATTACATAAGAAAAAGCATTTTATGACACATTTTTAAATGACACAATGTGTTTGGTTTTACGACTGAATATATACTAAAATGCAGAATAAAATTTACATATTCAGTGGTCTTTTCCAAGGCTGGTACACCTACCTCTTTTTGTATGGGATATGACATTGGGCATAACAAAGATGAACATTTTTTTATTTTAAATGTTACATATTTATTTTAAGGATATTAGAAAATACTGGTATTTCGTGTATAATAGGATATAAAATTTCCTTTCAAAATAACCTGTTTTTTTGGCCACACGGTTTGTGGGTTCCCTGACCAGGGATTGAACTCCGGGACACAGAAATGAAAGCACTGAATCCTAACTACTAGACTACCAGGGAACTCCCCTCAAAAGAAACTTTTTTTTTTTTTTTTTTTTTTTTTTGCGGTACGCGGGACTCTCACAGTTGTGGCCTCTCCCGTTGCGGAGCACAGGCTCCGGACGCGCAGGCTCAGCGGCCATGGCTCACGGGCCCAGCCGCTCCGCGGCACGTGGGATCCTCCCGGACCGGGGCACGAGCCCGTGTCCCCTGCATCGGCAGGCGGACTCTCAACCACTGCGCCACCAGGGAAGCCCCAAAATAAACATTTTTAAAGAAAACTGTTTTAATAAATAATAGTGCATGTGGTACTTGGATATACAAAGAAACAAAAAAGCCAGCAAAAAAGCCAGCATGAAGTGATGCACAAAATACCCAAACTTTGTGAAACACAGTGTTATGGCATCAAAAATGGATAAATATTTATATATTTATAATATTGCTTCTATAACATTCTGTTTGAATTCTTGAATTTTGCTCTTAAAAAAGTACAAGCTTTCAAAAGTAAGTTTACTGTTTTGTTCATAAATAACTATATAAGAGAAATAGTTTGGGGCAACTCTTTCAAGTATTTTACAAATAACACAAAGTTAGTAGGAACAGTCTTTATTCCCAAAGTGTGAAAAGCCAAATTAGATACAATCATCAACATTATTTCCTCATTTAACATTTTTAAAAGAATTGTTCGTTCTCTAAAAACATCCTGATATGGCATAAATTAGAGTCTATGTATGCGACTTACAGGTCTGGTGAAAATCTCCTTGAGTCAGTTTTGTAAAACTGAGACAATTTTACATCCCTCATACTGATTCTATTTCAAACTTCTTGTTTTTTATGTTTCATGTCTTTAACCAGTTGCCAATTTATAGGTTTAAGTCAGTGGTTTTCATGGGAGGGAAGGGGGAGAAATTTTATCCCGCCCCCCGCCCCCAACTCCAGGGGACATTTGGCAACGTCTGGAGACAATTTTTGTTGTTGTAACCCTGTGGAGGAGGGTGCCACTGTCATCTAGGGGTTAGAGGCCAGGGATGCTGCTAAACGTCCTGTAATGCACAGGACAACTCACGACAAGAAAGAATTATTTGGCCCAATATGTCAATAGCGCCCAGGTTGAGGAATCCTGGTACTATGTAAACAGTTCACATCTATGAAAGATAATAATTTAAAACCATGAAGTGGTCAGAACTATCATGGAAGCTGGCAGTATTTAGTGGAGAAATAAACTGAATGAGTTACCATCTTATGAGCAATCTCATATCCTCCAACCTCCCTGCATGTTTACTCAGAGGCTCTCAGATATTTCATTTTAAGGAGGAGGGGATGGAATCTATAAATTTCAGTTATTATGCATATTTACTGCTTTAAAAATAGAATAAAAACCGACACCATTATTGCCTTTACTAATGTGAAAACTTGTGGCTCTGCTGCTCTGAGGCACGAGTGCATAGGCCAAACAGGCTAGGATCTGTCTCTGGGGTTTTAAAAACTGAACTTGGGAGAGAGAACTCTCCTCTACAAAGGAGAGAATGAGGAGAACCCACAAGAAGAAATGGACATGAGAGACTGAGATAAAGGGCTTCTGAGAGTGTCCTGGTTACTGGGTCCATTCATCCCTGTGATCTGGTTACTGGAAAATGCACATTTTTGCTTGAGCCAACTTGAATTAGGTTTCTGTCTCTTGCAACCAAGAGTCCTAACTTATAAACACACCACTGGATTAATGTAAGCAATATTTCAAGAATTAGCAAGAATGCAATGAAATATGAATTTTGAACTTGAGATTGGTTCTTCGATTACAAGGTTTAAGATAGAAATCCTAAACCACTCATTCCTCAAATCTTAATACCTATCATGTACCTAATATTCTGTGCTATGTGGTGGAAACATAAAACACATGAAAAATAGTCTCTCCTTGCAAAGAACTCTCAGACTAGTTGGGGGAGATGGAAAAGTACCATATGAAAAGACTGCTATGATAAAAGCAAGCACATTTTACTATGGGAGCCCTCAGGAGGGACACTAAGCCTAACGAGTCCAGGAGAACTTAGAGCTGGTGACTGCCTAAATTGAGTATTGAAGGACATTAGATGGATAAAGCAGGGAGTAAGGAGGGTGTTCTAGCTGGATAGAGAGTTGGTAGAGGCTGAGTGGAGAGGAATAGTAAGGTAAAATTAAGGCACTCCTAGTCATGCATTATTGTGGAGTGTAGGGTACAAGGGGTCGGCATTAGTGATGGGGACGGGAGAGGGATGGGGATGGCCAGGAAGGAGGGAATGGAGGCTGGGGTTGTGTCTTGAAGATCTTGATGAAAACTTGGGACTTGATCCCTAAAACTTTGGGAAGCCACTAATGGATTTTATGCAAGGGAGTGACATGATGCTTGGTAGAAATGTCACTCTGTAAATGGAGATAATAATAGGTACCTGGCAAGGTTGTTGTAAAGATTATAGATAATATATAAAGCTATGATTACAGTGCTTAGAGATGGTTAAGGCCAAAAAAGTCACCCTCTTTCTGTTCCAAATATTGTAAAAAACTCAGAGTGGAGCATCTATTAGTCGGAGTGGTTATGGTAAATTTCTACCTGAGAGACTTGCTCTAGGTGCCACCAAGTCCACATAAAGTGGAGTCTAGATTCCAGGTCAGTCTCAGGACTGCCTAGACCATTTAGGTTTCCTGCAAACCAGGACATTTCAGACTGAGTTGGTGTTTTCAGCATCATCCTGGAGCTAGAAACATTGCAATAGGCGCTGTGAAATCTTTTCAATATCTGAGGATTGGGGAATAAAGTGGTCTATAAACCACCCATGAATTTAGTTTTATATTAATTTTTTTAACTCAATAAATATTCTTGGACAAAAAACTAGTCCTAAAGAATGCTTCTTCTGGGTCACAAGGTGGCATAATGAGGAAGAAATACTTCATTGCAACATAAAATATCAAATTAATCTTTTCTATGTTAGAAGGAGGACAGAGAGGGAGCAAGTGAGAAAATCTAGTTCACCTCAGGCCGCCAGACTATTGCAAGATTTCTCTCTGGTGCTGTAAGCCACTGGGTTATGCAGCAGAGTTCACTTTCTAACTAATTACAAGGGACCCCTCATGCTCCTTACGTAGGTTTTTGATTTAGAAACTTTAAAGGGATGAAAGAAATTATTTGGAAAACATAATAATTTAAAAATATAATCCATCAATTTAAAACTATAAAATTTATCTTACTATCAGAGAGTGTTAATCTTGTGTTAGAGGCAGAGTTTATCTTAAATTAGAGGAAAATGAAAAACATCTGAAAATATAGCTTTGATAGGATAAGTTTGGAAGCAGTATCTATTTGTTAGTTATAACTTTTTCTTGTGTATTTTTATCAGTCAGTTTTTAAGGCTTTAAATGAATCACTGAAACATATTCTTCATGATAATTCTAATTGTTAACATTTTTCCAGGTAACCAAAAACTTAACAATTTAGAATATTTTTCTTTACACAAAAGTTGAATAAGCATATATGTGCATGTATTTGCATAGATAACTTTAAAAAGACTATATAAAATACTACTAATACTAGTTTTCTTGAGGTTGGGATTATCAGGTGGGGAGGGAGGGAGAAATTTAAGCTTTTCATTGTGTACCCTTTGGTACAATCTGATGTTTCTCAGTTTACACAAGCATGTATTGTTTTAATAATTGAAAGAACTAAATAAAAGGAATATTTTTTCTAAAATATATATCATAACCTTCATAGTTAATAGCTATAATTTTTCTCCCCTTGAGGCCTATTTGCCAAATCACAGTATACCCACATATTAATAATATGTTCTATATACAGCTATATTCAAAGCTATGTAAATGACCTTGAGATTGTAATGCAATCTGTTAACTGCAAGGGCAGATGTGACTGAACCATAGTACAATGCACACGTGTAATAAACCAGAAAGTTCAAAAAGAAAAGAAGGATTAACATATTTTGTATGTGCAAATTTAGACATGGAGTAATTTTATGTTCCTATACATTTTTCTGTTTCTATATATTTAACATTTGATTATTAAAAAATCAAATTATGTCTCGTAGCACATTATGAAACCCTACTAGTAAAGCTTTTTCCATTTTCAAAAGGTAGCAGGTGTCCAGGGTAATTTATTTTTCCCAAGCAAACTATTTAGCTCAAAAAGTGAAGTCTGATTCTAGATATTAGCCTCAATGTGAGATGAAATCTCTTGAAAATTCCTGAAAGATTGCTCTTTTAAAAATATTCTTAATAGAGGCATCCAATGTTTACTAACGTTGTAATTTATAAATTCCATGTTGACCACAGCTCATTTTACTCTGTAAACTTGGGCAAGTTATTTAATCTCACTAAGCTTCAGTTTGCTCATCTTTAAAATGGGGATAATAATAGGACCCAGTTCATAAGGTTATCATGAGGATTAAATGTGATAATGCATGTAATATGCTTAATGTCATCTGTGGTAAATAGTAAGCACTCAATAAATATTAGCTATTATTTTGCTTACATTTTCACTATTGTTTTAATCATGTTAGCATTTCCCAGCATAAACTCTAGCTTTTGAAATATGCTCCTTTAAAACACTTAAAGCATATTCTTCCCAGTTTTTATGGTACTAGTTTAATTTTAGCTCCTAGAACAAATAATCTCATCTTTTCTGCCATGTAATACAAATAAAACCAACTGTGAAATACATTTATTTCAATTCCTGCATTTAATATGTATCATCAGTTAGCTAACATTTATTTAGCTCACTATTTCTAAATATCACTAAGAATAGCAAGACTAACAACAAATACATATTTGAAATGGTCATGCCTTAATATAAAATTCTGAAATTGTTGCATGTGGTCAGAAAAGGGTTTCAACAATTAAATTTATAGAGGACTGATTTTCCACAGAATGAAAGTAAACTCACATTCTCATGCTCTGATGTATAACAGTAGATTTAAACATAGTTAATTTAAAAAGTGCAATATTTAAGGAAAATAATTGGATTAATATATTAATAATAGCTTAGATAGATAAAACATACACTAAGAATGAAATTTGAGGATAGAACTTGTGAATTAGACTAAAATTAATTGAGTTGATTTCAATAAAAAGAGTTATTTAAATGGAAGATACATTTCTTAGAGTTTCTTTTAAACTCCTGCTCTTTATCCTCTGAAGCTATAATAAGTCAGCTGTACAGTACCTTGATCAGGTTGTGTCCCACGGTGTAGATAGCTGCTAAATTTCCCTTCTCTCCAGGGGCATGGATACCTGTCCCATACCCATGCCAAGCGACTAGATATGGGTTGTGAATTGTAATCCAATATTTGACTCGGTCCCCAAACGTCTGGAAGCAGTATGTGGCATAGTCATTGAAGATATCTATTATGGTTTCATTTTTCCACCCCCCATATTTTTCTTGCAGCACCAAAGGCAAATCCCAGTGGTATAAAGTAACTATAGGTTCAACGTTTCTAAGTACCAGAGCGTTGAGAAGAGTATTATAGTACTGGAGACCTTTTGCGTTAGCAGCTGATACTGTTCCATTGGGGAAAAGCCTTGGCCAGGAAATTGAAAATTGATAAAAAGAAACGCCTAAAAAATCCAGGGCTGATAAGTCTTTTTCCAGAAAAATGTAACTGTCACTGGAACTATTTGTGCCGTTGACATTTTTAAGGTGTGTATGGATGAAATGATCCCATATAGAGGGTCCTTTTCCGTCTGTCTTCCAATTCCCTTCCACTTGAAATGCTCCAGTCCCAGCACCCCAGAAAAAGTTTTTAGGAAAAGTGTCATAGAGAAACAGCTGACTTTCATTTACCGGACTAAAATTAGGATTTTTAGACCATATAGCTCTTCCGTCTCCAGAGAATCCAGAAACAGCTCGAAGGAGAATAAGTGCTGACAGGATGACAGATCTTTGCAGTCCCCCGCTGGACATTGTTTTCCTATAGCGTATGTTTCTTTCATCGGTGCTGAAGAAAATCCATTCATTCCCTGGAGATCATGCCGCACAGCCTGGCTTCATTTGCCACTAGCTTCTCGACTGTCTTATCAACGCTTCAGTAAAAAAGCTTGTGATTGTAAAGCTCTGTCAATGATTAGCTTGAACTGTGAGACTTAGGATGGGTCATGGAGAGCAACGTAATTTGAGGGAGGGGGCTCTATTACACTCACCAACACGTCACCTTCTCTCTTATTATTGGAAAAATTAGATGGAAATGCATGTGACAATAGTTCCAATGTGTAACAAACACACATCAACAGTGAATAAAATGCCATAGTTTCTTTGTAGCCTTTCCTATGGATCCAAATCTTTTCTGAATGTTTTGGACATTATTGAGCAAGGTGTATATCTTTTCTATTTTTATAGTTTTTGAGTGGTAATTTTATTTTTCACATTTCAGGAAAAACAATCTTATGGACAAATAAATAGTATTCCTATATGACCCAAATAAAGAATTAAAAAACATAAGATATTACACTTCCACGAAAATTACAACACATCTAAGAATAATCTTATTAAATGCTATCTATTTTAAGAAAATTATAAAAATGTCTTTATAAATTAAAAAAAGATGAATGAAGAAATATATAACACTGAAACATTGAATAATTGTTTGGGTGGAAGCATTGAGTCATTTCCAATTTAATTTATACATTTAATGCACTTTTAACCAAAGTCCTCTAATCCCAAATTTTAGTTCAACAAAGTTATTGTGGAGGTTCACTTAAAGAATAAATAGGCAATCATTAAAAAAAAAAAACTGAAAAAGAAAATAGTGAAGCTGTTTACTACCTTCAGATATAAAAACATTAAAAAACAATTTAAAGAGCATTGTCTGCAAAAAGAATAAATAAAAAGAAATATTACAGAATCTATAGCCTCCAAATAACCTTGAAAATAGTTAAAGTTTTAAATATTTGAAGCATCGCATACTAATGAGAGGCAGAGTGATTAATAGTTTGGCCCCTGGAATTAGACTGCCAGTCATACAGCTATGTGACTGGGGACAAGTTCTTTCACCTTTCTGCTCCTCAGTTTCCTCTCATGTAAGATAAGGCATAATAATAGTATCAACTGCCTGAATTATTGTGAGGATTAAATGAGTTAATACATGTAAAGCACTTCGAGCAGATACTGACACATACATAGTAAGTGCTCAGTGAACATTACTTATTTTTATGTGAAAGGTAAGGATTATTCAGGAAGTGACGCTAGGATTTAGCATAAGAGACACTAAGTTCTGGCTCCTGCCTACATTTTTAGCTTCATTTCTCATCCGTTAACCACAAGTAACCCCCTTCCCTGCAGCCATAACAAATAACTTCTAAATAGCTGTGCACACATTGATCAGTCCCATCCCTGTGCCTTGGTACGTGTGCTCTCTGCTCTCTGCATAGGATGTGTTCTCTCCCCTTCAACTAGCTCATGTCTACCTGTTTTTCAAAACTTCAGTACCTCCTCTGGAAAGCCTTTTTGGCTCCCCAGTTTGATTTTATTTATTTTAAAATTTAGATTAAAAATTTTTTTTAGTTTATCAATCCTCTTGTGAAAAATCTTCACAATCGCTGCAGATAAAGTCACTGCAGAATCTACTCCACCTGTGTCCAATCTCCAGCTCACATTATGCCAGTGTTAACATTGGCCTTACAGTCTCCTGACTTTTCTTCATTCTGTTCTTGCATTCCTTTTGCTTGAGGTATGCTTCTTCTTATACAGGCCACGTCTTGCAAGTCTATGTCTGCGTTCATTTTTTTGGGTGTAATCTAAGGAACTGTAAATCAGCTGTCTTGTTACCACCAAAATAGGTTCTGAATCCAAATACAAAGATGACATCTGGTGTGGTCTTGTACATTTTAGCTAGTTTTTCTCGAATTTCTGTCTTGGGTACTGTTGTGTTCCCAGGAAGAAGGACGTCAGTGACCAGTTGTTTCTGCTGAAGTAGTCATTTGGTTATGAACTTCCTGGTCCAGATAGTTACAGTGTCATTCATGCTGGCAGTTGATCTTCAGGCAGCCAGGGAGTGAAAAAAGCCAGTTTGATATGATTTAGATGGATATTCTCTGTGTCCCCATGGCAGCCCATGCTTTTGCTGTTTTGACACTTAACATACAATACATTTATTTGTATCCTCTGTTTGACTGTCATCTCTCTCTCTTTTAAGAGTAAGGACTGTTACTGTTTGGTTCCCTGTTGAATAACTGGGGCCTAAAGTATATGTTGAATGAAGGAATGTACCTATGGTATACTATGTATACCTCTATCACTGTATTTATCACATAATCCGGGAATTCTTTGTCTCCCTTACTAGACTGTAAGAATATCTCTTATCTAAAATTTTATCATCGCTTATCAGAGGAAATGCTTAATCACTGTCTGTTAAGTGAATGGAGTTGATGCAGTTAATTCCCTATTTTATTTGTTTTTTTTGTGGTACGCAGGCCTCTCACTGCTGTGGTCTCTCCCGTTGCGGAGCACAGGCTCCGGACGCACAGGCTCAGCGGCCATGGCTCACGGGCCCAGCCACTCCGTGGCATGTGGGATCTTCCCGGACCGGGGCACGAAACCGTGTCCCCTGCATCGGCAGGCGGACCCTCAACCACTGCGCCACCAGGGAAGCCCAATTCCCTATTTTAAAAGAAAAATTTTCCAGGTTTGGGACTTCCCTGGTGGTCCAGTGGCTAAGACTCCACGCATCCACTGCAGGGGGTGCAGATTTGATCCCTGCTCGGGGACTAAGATCCCGCATGCTGTGTGGCGCGCCAAAAAAAAAATTTCTAGGTTTACTGAGATTTAATTGACGTATAACATCGTTTTAGTTTAAGGTATGCAACATAATGATTTGATATATATGTATATATTATGAAATGATTATTAAAAATAAAAAAATTTAATGTAATAATTTGAACCCTCATAAATATATTTATTTCAAAAATATATAGCCACAGACATTTAAGATGGTAAATTTTATGTAATGTGTATTTTACCACAATTTAAAAAAAGTATATATATATAGGGAATTCCTTGGCAGTCCAGTGGTTAGGACTCTACTTTCACTGCTGAGGGCCCAGGTTCAATCCCTGGATGGGGAAATAAGATCCCACAAGCCATGTGGCACAGCCAGAAAAAAAAAAAAAAAAAAAAAAATATATATATATATATAGAGAGAGAGAGAGAGAGAGTAAGAGAGAGCCACCGAACTCTAGAAGAAAACAGAAATAAATATGAAATTATATAAATATATATTTTGTATGATCTTATGTATATATGATCTCATATAATTTATAATTAAAATATTTGAAAAAATAAAAATTGGAAGACTAATAACAAACTTGAAAAATGAGCAGATATAGAAAGAAAATGGCCAACTTTTTGTTATATAAGTATTTCATTGCAAATCAATAAGAAAAATACTCTAAATCAAATAAATGGGCAAACAACATGAATGAAAAAGATACAAAGAGGACTGTGTAGCTAATGAAAAAAATTAAATGACCAATAATTAAAAACACATACAGGGACTTCCCCAGTGGCGCAGTGGTTGAGAATCCATCTGCTAATGCAGGGGACACGGGTTCGATTCCTGGCCCGGGAAGATCCCACATGCCGTGGAGCAACTAAGCTCGTATCCCACCATTACTGAGCCTGTGTTCTAGAGCCTGTGAGCCACAACTACTGAGCCTGCGTGCCGCAACTGCTGAAGCCCGTGCGCCTAGAGCCCGTGCTCCACAATGAGAGAAGCCACTGCAATGAGAAGCCCACGCACTGCAACAAAGAGTAGCCCCCACTCGCCGCAACTAGAGAAAGCCTGCATGCAGCAATGAAGACCCAACACAGCCAAAAATAAAAACAACAACAACAAAAAAAAACACATACAAAAAAAACTATATAATATTTTCTTTTATAAAATTAGCAAAAATAAATATAAGTAATGAAAATCAGTGTTGATGAGATTGTAGGACATTGCTGCTTAGAATATAAATTTGTACAATATTCATGGAAAGCAATTTTTCAATATATCATGAACCTTAGATTTTTGTCATATCTTTTAATCTAATAACTTCAGAAATGTATCATAATAAGTTATTACAAATATATAAAATGCTATATGTGCAAATATTTTTATAGCTGCATTATTTATGACAGAAAGAAATTAAAAATAATTTAAGGATTTATTCATAAGAGAATAATTACCTAAAGCATGAAATATTCATTTGGTGAAATATTGTAGAGTCATTAACATTTTCAAAGAATATATAGTAACATTAAAATGTTGAAGATAAAAAACTAACTGAAAAAATCCAGATAATAAATTGAATAATAGTATGATTATAATGATGTAATAAAAGCTATAACCAATACATAGAATTATAAGAAAATACCCACATTTTACCATATTGTGTTTGGATGGTGAAAAATAGGTTATAATTATTTCCTTTATTTTATATATTAAAAATTTTTACTTTTAATAACAAAAATGAACATAAAAAAGTCAATATTAGATATAAAACTTTATTGATGAGAAATTAGATAGTTTCCTGCTAAGATTAGGAACAAGGCAAGGATTTCTACTCTCACCACTTCTGTTCAACGTCATACCAGAAGTCCTAGCTAATGTAATAAGACAAGAAAAGGAAATAAAAATTATTATTTTTATAGATCGGGAAGCAAGAAATAAGACTGTCTTTGTAGATGATGATCATTGTCAATGTAAGAAATCCCAAAGAGTTAACCAAAAAAAAAAAAAATTCTGGAACTAGTGAGCAACTATATCAAGGTTGTAAAGTACAATTTAATATACAAAAATCAATTGTTTTCTTATTTACCAGCAGTGGACAATTGGACTTTGAAATTAAAAAGATAATACCATTTACATTAACACCAAATAAAGTTAAATACTTAGGTATAAATCTAACAAAATATGTGCAAGATCTATATGAGGAAAATTACAAAACTCTGATGAAAGAAATCAGAAAGATCTAAATAAATGGAGAGAGATTCCATGTACATGGATAGGAAAATTAAATATTATCAAGATGTGAGTTCTCTGTAACTTGATCTATAGATTCAGTGCAATCCCTAAAAATCCCAGCCAGTTATTTTTATGGATATTGACAAATTGATCCTAAAGTTTATATAGAAAGGCAAAAGGCCCAGAATAGCCAACATACTATTGAAGGACAATCCAGGGACTGATGATACTTGACTTTAAGAATTTCTCTAGGGACTTCCCTGGTGGTCCAGTGAGTAAGACTCTGCGCTGCCAATGCAGGGGGCCCGAATTTGATCCCTGGTCAGAGAACTAGTTCCCACATGCCTGCCACAACTAAGAGTTTGCATGCCACAGCTAAAGGTCCCACATGCCACAACGAGGATCCTGTGTACCACAACTAAGACCTGGCACAGCCAAAATAAATAAATAAATATTAAAAAAAAAGACTTTCTCTTAAGCTACAGCAATCAAGACAGTGTGGTATTAACAAAAGATACACAGAGAAATGGTACAAAATAGAGAGCCCAGAAACACACCCCCATAAATATGGTCAGTTGATCTTTGACAGAGGAGCAAAAGAAATTCAATGGAGTAAGGATAGCCTTTTCAACAAGTGTTGCTGGAACAACTGGACACCCACTTGCAAAAAAATGAATCTAGTTAAAGAGCTTACACACTTCACAAAAATTAACTCAAAGTGAATCACAGACCTAAATATAAAGTGAAAAACTGTAAAACTTCTAGAAGATAACATAGAAGAAAATCTAGGAGACCTTGGGTTTGACAATGACTTGTTAGATATAACACCAAAAACATGACCCAACAAAGAAAAAAATTGACAAGTTGAATTTCATTTAAAACAAAACAAAACAAAACAAACAAAAAACCAAAAAACCAAAAGCTTCTGTTCTGCAAAAGACATTGTTAAGAGAATGAAAAATTATCCACACATTAGGAGAAAATCTGTGCAAAACAGATAAACATCAATAAAGCACTAGTATCCAAAATGTACAAAGAATGCTAAAACTCAACAAAAACAATAATAAAAAAAATCCAATTAAAAGGATGCAAAAAACCTGAACAAACATCTTAGCAAAGAAAATATACAGATGGCAAATAAGTATATGAAAAGATACTCTGCATTATATATCATTAGGGAATTGCAAATTAAAACAATGAGATACTGGTACATACTTATTAGAATGGTCAAAATCCAAAACACTGACAATACCAAATGCTGGCAAGGTTGTGGAGCAACAGAAACTCTTATTTATTGTTGGTGGGAATGCAAAAACTTATGGACAATTTGGAAGGCGGCTTGGAAATTTCTTACAAAACTACTTATAAGTTTCTTACAAAACATACTCTTATCACACTATCCAGCAATCACACTCCTTGGTATTTCCCCAAATGAACTGAAAATTTATGTCCACACAAAACCTTCACATGAATGTGTGTAGAAGCTTTATTCATAATTGCCAAAACTTGGAAGCAACCAACATGTCATTTAATAGGTGAGTGGATAAACAAAGATGTGTAATATCCATACAATGGAATATTATTCAGTGATAAGAAGAAATGAGGTATTAAGCCAGGAAAAGACATGGAGGAGCCTTAAATGTACATTACTAAGTGAAAGAAACCAATCTGAAAAAGCTACATACTGTATGATTCAAACTATAATATGTGTTAAGCTGTAAAAAGATCAGTGGTCCCCAAATACTGGGGAGAGGAAGGGATGAATAAGTGGATCACAGGGGATTTTTAGGGTAGTGAAAGGAATATTTTGTAGGATACTGTACTTCCTGGTGGCACAATGGTTAAAAGTCCACCTGCCAATGCAAGGGACATGGGTTCGAGCCCTGGTTTAGGAAGATCCCTCACACCATGGAGGAACTAAGCCCATGTGCCACAACTACTGAGCCTGAGCTCTAGAGTCTGTGAGCCACAACTACTGAGCCTGCGTGCCACAGCTAAGCCCATGTGCCTAGAGCCTGTGCTCCACAACAAGAGAAGCCACCACAATGAGAAGACCGTGAACTGCAAGGAAGAGTAACCCCGCTCGACACAACTAGAGATAGCCCACGTGCAGCAATGAAGACCCAATGCAGCCAAAATAAATAAATAAATTAATTAATTAAAAAAAAAGAGTGAACCCTAATGTAAACTATGAACTTTAGTTAGTAATATATCAATATTGGCTTACCAATTATAACAAATATACCACACTAATGCAAGATGTTAAAAATAGGGGAAATGTGCGGGGAGGGAGTGATGGAGTGTATGGAAGCTATAATTGCTCAATAAAAGTCTTTTAATTAAAAAAAGTTAATTGACAAAGGGAAGTTTTGAAATGTGTACTGAGTATTTTTTAAAATTTATTTTTATTTAACTATAGTTTATTTACAATATTGTGTTAGTTTCAGGTGTACAGCTTCAAATTCTTTTCCATTATAGATTATTACAAGATATTGAATATAGTTTCCTGTGCTAAAAAGTAAATCTTTATTGTTTATCTATTTTATATACAGTGGTATGTATCTGTTAATCCCTTACTCCTAATTTATCCCACCCCTTCCCCTTTCCATTTGGTAACCATAGGTTTGTTTTCTATGTCTGTGAGTCTGTTTCTGTTTTGTAAATAAGTTCATTTGTGTCATATTTTAGACTCCACAAATAAGTGATATCATATGGTATTTGTCTTTCTCTTTCTGACTTACTTTACTTAGCATGATAATCCCTAGGTCCGTCTATGTTTCTGCAAATGGTAGGGTTTCATTCTTTTTTTATGGCTGAGTAATATTCCATTATATATATATTATAGTATATATTATTATATATATTATACATACTATATACATAGTATGTAATATATACATTATATATATAATGGAATATATATATCACATGTTCTTTATCCATTCATCTGTTGATGGGGCACTTAGGTTACTTCAATGTCTTGGCTTTTTTTCTTTTTCTTTTTTTAAAGAATGAAAGAGAGGGCGCTGGCCATGGCTGCAGCATCCCTCGTATCCACTTTGGCCACCCTGCTGCTCCAGCCCGGCACAGAGCTGTTGCCTCCACCATCGCCCCTTCCAGCAATCAGCAGTCCGAAATGAAGCTGTTGTCAATGCTGGAAGGAAACTTGCCAAGCAGATCAAGCAGGAAGTGCAGCAGGAGCTGGAAGCGTGGGTGGTGTCAGGCAACAAAGGACCGCACCTGAGCGCAGTTTTGGTTGGCGAGAATCCCGCAAGTCACTCCTCTGTCCTCCACAAAACCAGAGTAGCTGCCGATGTGGGAATCAACCGTGAGACAATTGTGAAACCAGCTTCAATTTCAGAGGAAGAACTGTTGAATTTAATCAATAAACTAAATAATGATGATAATGTAGATGGCCTCCTCGTTCAGCTGCCTCTTCCAGAGCACATTGATGAGAGAAAGATCTGCAATGCTGTTTCTCCAGACAAAGATGGTGATGGCTTTCATGTAATTAACATAGGGCGAATGTGTTTGGACCAGAATTCCATGTTACCAGCTACTCCATGGGGTGTGTAGGAAATAATTAAGCAAACTGGCATTCCAACCCTAGGGAAGAATGTGGGTGTGGATGGAAGGTTAAAAAATGTTGGAGTGCCCATTGCAGTGTTACTACACACCGGAGGGGCACACGAACATCCTGGAGGTGATGCCGCTGTCATAATTTCTCATCCATACACTCCCAAGGAGCAGCTGAAGAAACATACAGCTCTTGCAGATATTGTCGTCTCCGCTGCAGGCATTCCAAATCTGATCACAGCCAATATGATTAAGGAAGGAGCAGCTGTCATTGATGGGGGAATAAATAGAATTCAAGATCCCATAACTGCTAAACCCAAGTTGGTTGGAGATGTGGATTTTGAAGGAGTCAGGAAGGAAGCCAGTTACATCACTCCAGTCCCTGGGGGTGTTGGTCCCATGACAGTGGCAATGCTAATGAGGAATACCATTACTTCTGCAAAAAAAGTGCTGAGGCTTGAAGAGCGGGAAGTAGTGAAGTCTAAGGAGCTTGGAGTAGCAAGTAATTAACTATTGTGTCTTCTGTGTCATGCACAGCACTCCAAGCTAGTTCACGAGGAAAACCAGGCCGATAGAAGTGCAATATTTATTCTACTTAAATGGTTTAAAACAATGCTTTGTATTTATTTGTAAGCTTAAATGGGTGGGTATTTGCACACATAGTTCTGCAGTTATCCACCAGGGAGCACGCCGCTATCGTGCAGGATCATGCGATCCAGCCAAGAGAAGCCATTAACCTACTGATTAACAGGGGGACACTGTCACATTGAGAATGGCTGCCTAACTTTGTCAAGCCACTTCAGTTAAAATTTGTCTTTTTTAGGAGGGCAGCTATGCTCACTATACCACCAACGCTGCACAAATTTGTCTTTTCTACAATTGCATTTCCCAAGTGCTATTCCAATAATGAGTTGATGCTCACGTTAGGTTCCAAACCTCTTGAGTTCAACTGGTCAAGCCAAAGGAAAAATGTTGCAAGAGAAAATTAGGGAAAAGGTAAAAAGAAAGAAATGATGGTAATTGAGTGGAAAAAAAATTACCCTAATTTAATATATGTATTGATTGATAGCCAGAAGAAAAACTACATGTTAATAGTCTCCTAAGCTGTCATTTTGTAGCTTAGTCATTAGGAAAATGTTTGGGGTTGTTTCATTTGCTATCAGCCCTCGTTTTATGTTCGTTACTGTTTCTGAGGTCTCCCCATTTTAGTTTTCTAGGATTGACAGTCTTATTTTATAAATTAGTCACGTGTGTTGTCATACTTGACTTTCCTACATCCTTCAACTTCATTGTCAAAGTTTTATACTGGTGGGGGTGTCTGTATGGTTTCTTTAGTGTATCTTGAAACCTGTGTTTGGACAACGTAACTTGGGCTTGATGATCATTAGGGCAGCTCGTATAAGTATGCAACTTACTTTTCCACCAAAGAACTGTCAACAGCTGCCAGCTTTTCTCTGATGCACCTGTTGGCTTTCCTCGATTGATTTCTGAGAACTTGAGTTAATACTGAATTTAATCAGAATTTCTGATTAAAGGATTTTTTGCTTCATTTTGTTTTTTTAAATAAAACACTCTGACCGGTATAGAAAAATAAAAAAAAAAGAATGAAAGAAAAAACACATATGAAGAAATTTTATGATGACAATGACTTAATACTGAGATTAAAAATTTCTAAATATTTATGAAAACAGACTATGAATTCATGAAGTATTTATCATGACTTAGTGAAACAGGATAGGGCATCATCTTTCCTAAACAATTATCAAATATTTATTCAATATTTTACTCATAAAATGATCCATCTTAGGTCCTAGGAGAGAACTATATATATGTCCCTGCCCTCAAAGAGTATACAGTTTAGTCAAGGAAAAAACATAATAAAAACCATAAAATGTCTAAGAATATAAATAACGTCTGCCAAGTACCAGGTTAAGTGGGACAGATATACACACTCTAGGAATTCTACATTCAAAACATCACTTCATAATGCTTTGTACAAATGACAGAATTTTACTGCTGGAAGGGTCTTTAGAGATCATCTAGGTCAGCCCTTCATTTTATAGATGAGCGTTTTGAGACCAAGATATTAGAGGCCAGAATTCATCATTTAATCACTCATCTATTCATTCAACAAATCTTTGTTGACTATCTCCTATGGATCAAGCACTTTGCTGGAGGCTGGAATTTAAAACTGAGGATGTCACAGTATTCCTAAATCTTACAGATTTGTGGCCACCTGTAGAGGAAAGGCCGGCTGGACACTCTATTCTCTACTCTATATTCAATGCTGTGGAAGGGAGAGCACACATTTTCGTGTTTAGCTGGCATCCTCTGCCACAGGAGAGTGCCCTGATCAGATCTGCACTCTAGGAGAATCACTCTGGCAGGGAGTGGGTAATCCTGGGGGCAGGGAGATTGGTTAAGAGGCTCTTTTGTTAACCTGAGTGAAAAATGATTTGGCTTGAACAAAGGTAGTAGTAGTGTAGGTGGCGAGAAAGAGACAAGTTCAATAACTAGTTAGAAGGGCTTCCCTGGTGGCGCAGTGGTTAAGAATCCGCCTGCCAATGCAGGGGACACGGCTTCGAGCCGTGGTCCGGGAAGATCCCACATGCTGCGGAGCAACTGGGCCCGTGCGCCACAACTACTGAGCCTGTGCGCTAGAGCCTGCGAGCCACAACTACTGAGCCCACGTGCCACAACTACTGAAGCCCATGAGCCTGGAGCCTGTGCTCTGCAACAGGAGAGGCCACCTCAATGAGAAGCCCGAGCACCACAACGAAGAGTAGCCCCCACTCGCTGCAACTAGAGAAAGAATGCGTGCAGCCGCGAAGACCCAATGCAGCCAAAAAAAAAAAAAAGAAAAAGAACTAGTTAGAAGATAATATCGACAGGCCGCAATAATCAATTGGATGTTGAGACTGAGTTTAGGAGAAGAAGGAGCCAATGGTGACCCAGAATTCTGATTTGGGCAACTGGGTAAAACAGAATACAGAAGACTTTAGAAAGAAGATGGTGTTTCAAACATTTTGAGTTTGAGGTATGAGATATCTGATGACCAGGTAATATTTGAGACTAAAGTTTGAGGAAAGATTTTTTTCTGAAGGTATAGATGTGTGCATTATCAGTATATAGACAATAGTTGAAGTTTCAGAAATAAATGGAGACGCATCACACAACAAGAAGTGAAAAAGTAGTTTTTCTCAAGTCTTTAAAAATATTTTTATTGTAGTAAAATATATGTAACATGAAATTTACCATTTTAACCATTTTTAAATGTACAGCTCAGTGACCTTAAGTGCATTCCCATTGTTGTGCCACCATCACCGTCATCCATCTCCAGCATTCGGTCACCTTCCCAAACTTAAACTCTGTACACATTCAACAATAACTCCCCACGTTCCCCTCCCCTGAGCCTCCCGCAATCAACAATCTACTTTTTGCATCTATATGAATTTGACTTCTCCAGGTATCTCACATAAATAGAATCACACAATACCTGTCCTTTTGTGTTTGTCTTATTTCACTTAGCATTATGTTTTCATAATGGTTCATCCACTTGTAACATGTGTCAGAATTTAGTTCTCTTCTAAGGCTGAACAATATTCCATTACGTGGCTATACCACATTTTGTTTATCCATTCATCCATTGATGAACATTTGGGTTGCTTCTAGCTTTTGCTTATTGTGAATAACGCTGCTATGAACGCGAGTATATAAATACCTGTTAGAGTCACTGCTTTCAGTTCTTTGGAGTGTATACCTAGAAGTGGAACTGCTGGATCATATGGAAATTCTGTGTTTAATTTTTTGAGGAATTACTGTACTGTTTTCCACATTCTCAATTTTTGCTATGCATCAGAATCACCTCTTGAGTTTTAAAAAATACATATGCTCAATCTCCACCCCTGGAGACTGATTCAGAAGATCTGAATAGATACCTGACTTCCGTTTCTTTTTAGAATTCAAATTCTTTAAAATACTAGAAACAGATTATTAAGAGGTGATTTAAAAGAGTAAAAATAAAAGAATATGGAGTAAAAAGCTGAAGTCCCCCCTGTTAACATTTGGAGTCTATCTTTACACACACACACACACACACACACATACACACACACTTTTTGTACTTTTAAAAACCATAAATATGATCACACACCATACACGGTATACTACAACATGCTCTATTTTCTTTTTTAAAAAAATAAATTTACTTATTTTCTTTTATTTATTTTTGGCTGAGTTGTGTCTTCGTTACTGTGCGCGTGCTTTCTCTAGTTGCAGCGAGCGGGGGCAACCCCTCGCCGTGGTGCGCGGGCTTCCCACTGTGGTGGCCTCTCCCGCTGCGGAGCACGGGCTCTAAGCGTGCAGCCTTCATCAGTTGTGGCTCATGGGCTCTAGAGCGCAGGCTCAGTAGTTGTGGCGCACGGGCTTAGTTGCTCCGCGGCATGTGGTATCTTCCCAGACCAGTGCTGAAACCCGGTCCCCTGCATTGGCAGGTGGATTCTCAACCACTGTGCCACCAGGGAAGCCGTCTATTTTCTTAATAATTTATTGTGAAACTCTTTCTATGTCAGTACACATGAATCTAGCTCAATGGTTTTCAATAGATGCCTAATATTCCATGGCATATATGCACCTATATATTTTATTTATTTAACTATTTACAAACTGGTAAACATATAAGTTTTTCTATTTTTTCTATTACAAACAATTCTGCAATTAATAACCTTGAATCCATAACTTTGCATATGTGGGAGATACAAGAGATTGCTAAAACTGGAGTTGTTGGGTTAAAGAGTATGTACATTTTCTATGTTCAGGGATATTTCCCAACTGCCTTCAGAAAGGCAGTAGATACTTTCAAGCTCCTACCATTAGTGCATGAGGGCCATTTTTCCCTATTTTCCTCAGTATTGGGTATTATCAATAGTTCTCTTTTTTGTCAATATGGTAAAAAAATGTCATTTCATTTTTGTATTCATTTGGGTTTCTCTGATTACTAATATTTTCATATTTTTATTGGTCCTTTGAATTTCTTCTTCTGTGAGTTACCTTTTCATCTCCTTTGTTTATTTTCTTATTTTTTCTTTTTCTAAAGAATTAGAGGAGGAAGCTCATTTTATATAAAGTATTAAATCCCTTGTCCTATGTATATGTTGCAAATATTTTCTCCCAACGATCTAAGTCTTTTTAAAAACAGCTTTATTGAGATATAATCCCCATACCATAAAATTCATCCACTAAAAATATACAATTCAACAGTTTTTAGTATATTCAGAGTTGTGCAACCATTACCACAATCGATTTCAGAACATTACTGAACTTTGCTTTAAAATATTTACATGTGCAAAAGGCTTTCACTTTGTACAATCAAATTATTCATTTCCTTTTGGGTTTCTGGGCTAGGAAAGCGGTCCCCACTCCAAAATTGTAAAGATATTCTCCTATATATTGTTTTTAGTCCTTTTATAGTTTTGTTTTTCATGCGTGATCTTCTTAAAATTAATTTTTATTTTTATTAAGGTATTTGCTCCCATGTCCCCTCCCCTAATTTCAACTCTGTAGCTGTTTGTCTAGAATTTGTACATCACCACATCTGTATTTTGCATAATACTCAGGTACTGCTATCTGTCAATTCATTAGTTTTAGACTATCTATTGATGTCCTTTCATGGTAGATAAAGATTTAAGTTTCTGGTATCACCGTTTTCTGTTGGTTAAAAAAATTACCTTTTTGTTAAATTGATATCTAGAGTTTACATTATTTTTTACATAAATATAATTCATTGCAGAGTACTGTAGTATACTATGATTATGTTCTCTCTCTTTCTTTTTGTTTTTCTTATAGGTTAATAATTGCCTTGTTTTTCATTTGCTTAGTTGTCTGTACCTATTGCCAAGTTCCCACACCTGCCAATAGCTCTTAGTACAAGGTCAATCTCTTCTATTACTAGCTTCATTCTTTTTTCTTGGAGTTACTCCTCCTGCAGACCTTTGTTCCCCTCTATCTACTGATGCTCTGGGCCTGCACCATTCTGCCTCTTTGTCATTTTGGGACTTCCCTTTGCTGACAACTTAGGAATTCCTTTACCTTTTCCTAGTTTGGATTCCATTACATGAATCTCATTCTTTCATTTTTCCTGGTTTATTCCCTCCTTGTCATGGAGTAAATGTCCCAGTAGCTTTGTCCAGAGGGCACAGTGATGACAGCCTTTGCTACGTTTGTCTCCTAAGTGGCACTGCTGCAGTCCGGACCGCTTGCCCTCTCTCTACACCTGGGGCACAACTGGGGATTCCCCTCCCTTTTCTTTTTCTGTGCTAGATTGCCTTTTTCTTTACCTGATATCTTCCTTTTCGTTTGCCCCCTCATTTTGATGAAGCACATTTTCTAGTAGTTTCCTGAAAAAAAGATACAGAGGGAATACATTTTGGAGGACGGGAGGGCGGATTACAAGTCTTCCACCCCCCCCCACATTTGTTTGGTTGTTTGGCTGGTTTTAGACTTCTAGGTTGGGGATCATTTTCATATAAACTTTCGAAAGGAGACAGAGGTGATGCTTCCTGTGATGGTAGAAGCTGATGGGCCACTTCTAGTACCACTAGTAGTTGAAGCAGCCAGCTCCACGTTCCCCGGACTGACTCCAAATTCCTAAGGGTGGGAGGCCTTGGCAGTGGCAGGGGTCGTGAAAGCAGCAAGAGTAGTTGCAGTTTCCAAGTGTGACCTTAAAGCCAAAAGTCGAGCGATGGTGTCTGGCTTCATTTCTTAAACCTCTGCCTCTCCAACATATTAAGTACTAAATTCCTGTAAAAAACCAAAACAGTACTCTTTTCTGAATGAAATATCCAGAGTGATTTCTGCTTCCTATACTGTTGGTCAATAGATGAAATGTTCGTTTCTGTGATTATATCTGTAAATACTCCATACATAGCTGTCCTGTATTCTGAATCGCTAGTTATTGGGAACCTAAATCTGTTTTTTGTTGTTTTTTGCTGACTCTCACTCATGGTGCTGGTGTTTGGTCATCTTTGATTGTGAGTAGAGGCTTTGCTGTGGTGAGGAGGTGAACTGTACAGACAGTTGAGGGAAGAGCACTCGGCAGAGAGTGAGTAGAGAGTGAAAAGTCCTTGAAGCAGACGCATGTCTGGCACCTTCAAGAAATAATGAAGAGGTCAGTGTGGCTGAGGTGGAATGACTGAGAGTAGTAGGCAGTAAGTGTAGAGAGGTAATAGGGCCAGATGGTGCAGGGGAACAGGGAGGAATTTGTCTTATACCCTTAATGAGAAGAGGAGCATTAGAGAGTTTTCAGCAGAGAGTGACACAATCTAACTCACATTTGAAAAGAATCAGTTTGGTTGCTGGGTTCAGAGTGTACTGTGAGGGGAACAAAAGCTGAATCAGGGCAATCAGTCAAGAGATGATAACCAGGTGAGAGCTGATGGTGGCTTGGACCTGCATGGTACTGGTAGACGTAGTGAGATTTGTAGGTTCTGGTTATGTTTTTTTTTTTTTTTTTTTCTTTTGCGGTATGTGGGCCTCTCTCACTGTTGTGGCCTCTCCTGTTGCGGAGCACAGGCTCCGGATGCGCAGGCTCAGCGGCCATGGCTCACGGGCCCAGCCGCTCCGCGGCACGTGGGATCTTCCCAGACCGGGGCACGAACCCGTGTCCCCTGCATCGGCAGGCGGACTCTCAAGCACTGCACCACCAGGGAAGCCCTGGTTATGTTTTGAAGGTAGTACCAACAGAATTTGCTGATGACTTGGATATGAGTGTCTGTGTGTGTGTGTGTGTGTGTGTGTGTGTGTATGTGTGTGTGTGAGAGAGAGAGACAGAGAGACAGAGAGACAGAGAGAGACAAAGTAGGATTGCTTCAAAAATTTTTGACCTGAGCAAATGGTAGGATGCTATCAGTTGAGATGCAGGTTTGTGAGGGAAGATTAGGAGTGTAGTTTTGGACAGAGTAACTTTGATATGTCTATTAGACAGCCAAGTGGAGATGTGAAGTTGGAAAATGGATATATAAATCTGAAGGTTACAGGAAAAATCAGCAGTTGATAGAAATTTGGAAGTGTCAGTATTTATATAGTATGTAAGTCTATGAGATTGGCTGAAATCACCAGGCAGTGAGTATAGAAACAAGCCCTAGGGTAATCAAATATTAAAAGGACAGAAAATTAGGAGCAATGAACATAAGAGTCTGAGGACTGACTATTGACGAAAGAAGAAAACTAGGAGACTACAGATGTCCTTGAAACAAAGTGAAGAAAGTATTTCATCAAGAAATACTTCTCATGAAGAAATGTTTTGTTGAAATCATAAATATTTAAGTTCCAGGTTATTAATAATTTATTAATTATACCTTCAATTTTTTTTAAACAAATGATCTTTTTTTTTTTTTTTTTCCTCTGGCACGCGGGCCTCTCACTGTTGTGGCCTCTCCCGTTGCGGAGCACAGGCTCCGGACGTGCAGGCTCAGCGGCCATGGCTCACGGGCCCAGCTGCTCCGCGGCATGTGGGATCTTCCCGGACCGGGGCACAAACCCGTGTCCCCTGCATCGGCAGGCGGACTCTCAACCATCTGCGCCACCAGGGAAGCCCAATAAATGATCTTCTTAAAAATTTCATTAAGCTTCATAGCCATGTTATACATTACTTGGACATAAATAAAAATTTTCTAATTTCTTTGTTCATGACTATGTCTTTCATTCCAAGTCTAAAAGACATCTCAGATTTAACATGTCCAAAAAACAAATTCTTGTTTCCTACCTCCAATCCTGTTTGTTTAACAGCACAGCCATCTACTTTGGGGTCATTTTTTTTTTTCTTTTTACTTAAAAGTAGTTATAGGGGGCTTCCCTGGTGGCACAGTGGTTGAGAGCCCGCCTGTCGATGCAGGGGACACGGGTTCGTGCCCCGGTCCGGGAAGATCCCACATGCCGCTGAGCAGTTGGGCCCGTGAGCCATGGCCGCTAAGCCTGTGCGTCTGGAGCCTGTGCTCCGCAACGGAAGAGGCCACAACAGTGAGAGGCCCGCGTACCGCAAAAAAAAAAAAAAAAAGTAGTTATAGGAAAGTTGCAAAAAGAGTACAGAGAGTTCACATGCATTCTTCACTCAGTTTTGCTTCTTATTAACTTATAATCACTTGCAACGATCAAAACTGGGATACTATGCTATGCTACTATTTACTAAAGTATGGATCTTATTCAAATTTTACCTTAATTCCTTCTAATGTCCTCTCTGTCCAGGAAGCCATATTGCATTTAGTTACTGTGTATTTTATTTATTTATTTTATTTATTTACTTTTGGCTGTGTTGGGTCTTCGTTGCAGCGCACGGGCTTTCTCTAGTTGCAGTGAGCGGGGGGCTACTCTTCGTTGCGCACGGGCTTCTCATTGCAGTGGCTTCTCTTGTTGCGGAGCACGGGCTCTAGGCACGTGAGCTTCAGTAGTTGTGGCACGTGGGCTCAGTAGTTGTGGCTTGCAGGCTCTAGAGCATAGGCTCAGTAGTTGCGGTGCACGGGTTTAGTTGCTCTGAGGCATGTGGGATCTTCCGGGACCAGGGCTCAAACCCGTGTCCCCTGCATTGGCAGGTGGATTCTCAACCACTGCGCTACCAGGGAAGTCCCCTATTGTGTATTTTTAGTCCTCTCCAATCTGTGACAGTTCCTCCATCTTTCATGGCCTTGCTTTCATGACCCTTCATAACTGTTGCTGAATCCTGGTCAGTTAATTTGTAGAAGGTCTCTCAGTTTTGGTCTGTTTAATGTTTCCTCATGATCAGATTTAGATGATGCACCCATGGTGCAAGAAGGGAAAAGAGGTGAAATTCAACTATAGTAATGGTTTCAACATACAGTAATGTTACGTTTTTGCAAATCATATTCTTAGACTAAAATAAACATTTTCTGAAAAATGTCTAGGGAATCCCAGGTATTAGTGATACTCTGTATTTACTTTACCAGTTATAACGTTTCCCACCATCCCAGAGCTAATGATAATATTTATAGAAAGGCATCAAACCAGGTAAAATATTTTAAAATAGAGTCCAAAGCACTTGACTTTGTCTTAAAGCAAGGTTAGCTCTTCCTATAGGAAGTAGCAATTTAAATGCATGTTAAAAGTATTGTTTACATCCTTTTTGTGGCAATGAATCATACTTCATATGAATAAGATTTTGCTGTATATTTTACGGAAGATGAGAATTTATGGGAATTCCTTTTTCATGCGTCTTTTCTATTCTGACTTGTGTTCATTTACAAGATTTTTTTTTAACCTCTAATATACACTACTCTGTATAAACAGTGATTACATTCAATTCTGTTTAAACTGCATGTTGAGAAAGATGACCCGTGAGATTTCCATGGAAGTTCAAATATGTTTTTATTGCAAACTTTGTTGAAATATGAATAATAATTCTAGGTGTATCTTATTATAGAAGCTCAGATTCTCAAGAGTCTTAAAGGTCTATAATATCCAAGTATGTGGTCATTCTTACTATAGCAGCAGTTGTCAAATAACTTATTGTAGTTTCCTTTATTTGCTACGCCTCACATTATTCCTATGAAACAACAAAAAAATTCTAGAATTACTTTGATTTGTAGGACTTGGAGAATGAAAGATTAGCCTAATCGTAAAATCTACCATAGCTACAAAATACTGTTGGCATTCCTGTTACTCTGTCTATAAACACCTTTAAAATTGCCAATGAATATTTTAGGGAATTAATTCGCAATTTGAGATACATTACATATATAATCAAATGTGTATGTCAATAGTAAAGTTACATGCTTTTTGTTAAATTTACTTTTTTAAATGTAAATGTTTCTTCTAACTTAAGTGAAGAGACTGATTTATTAATGTAACAAACTTTATTATTTGTAAAATATCATCAGTCAAGTTTATATAAATTTAGATTACTCAAGAATAATCATATTAATGATTGATCATATTAATATGATAATCTTAATTCATCCAAGAATTAAGATAAATGACATAGTGCCTAATTTCTTAAGTCCACTTTAATGATGACAGATTATGACTTAATGATTATGTTCATAAATGGATTACAAGGTCAACATCATTGTTGTGGATCTCTGCAGGTATCACAAACACAGAAAAGGACAAGCTGCCTAACGGATTGTTTTCTATAAGGAAAATGTTCCAATAAACCCTGACAAAGCAGGACATGCTAATATTTATCTAGAGGGCAGAAAGTCACATTTGTTGTTGCACAGTGAAAATTCGATTGATTTCTGCCGATTTACAAAAGTCTATGTGAAAGACAATGTAACTATTGTGCTCTTGAAAAGCATTTCCAAGTGACTCCAAGTAAAGAGTTATTCCCATCACACAGATAAGTTAACTAAGGCACAGGCATTAATGCTGAGAATTTATACTGCCCTTTGCAATTGTTTTTCACTTATATATGGCAGTAGTTAGTTAGATTATAAAGAATGACCAAAATTCAAGTCATGCGCTTTCTAACACAGAGCTTTTGAGTCATTTTGGGGAGGGCAATGATTTAACTCCCTGTATATGTTATGGAAAGAGAACCAATTATTATTCGCTTAATCCAACTATTCACACATTTAGAAACATACTAGTAGAGATGTCACTGTCAATATTCTAACTTTTCAGGTAAAGAGTTCTTCAGGGAATGTCAACAATTCTTCTACCAGTGATATATCCCTAAGTGGAGGAGGGAAAGAGATCCCTAACTTTCACAAAATTGGCTTTGTTTGAAGCCCTTTCTTTTAAGGATTAAGAGAAGACCAGTGAGCATCAGGTGATCAGATCCAATACATAATATATCCCTTAAGATAGGTCTTCTCCGTGGTAGGTCTCAAACCATTATTAAAAGAAAAAAATATTTTAAAAATATTTTAGGCTTTTAGAGATGCCCTTAATTCTGGAAACTGCAGTATTTATTCAATTGCTGTGTTATGTTACCAGTGTTACTCTACAAATGAATTATTGGTCTTATTTATTCATCAGCTGGTTTCAGAAACATTTATACCAAGAAGAGTTGAACTAAGGAAAGCATGACTAAGGAAAACATGAGCAGACAGTTTTTATGAAAATACTTTCAAGAAAACATGCAAGGAATCTTTGTTAGCTAATGTTTACATCACCGATAAATGACTTTCTGGGCTTCTCTAAAAAAACTATCTAAAAATCAACAGCCCTATTTTGTTGTATTCTTTCTTTGTGTATCCTCAGTTTCTTAGAGATGCATTATTGTAGTCTTTCAGTTAATAGTGAGAGATGGGGAACTTCCCTGGTGGTCCAGTGGTTAAGACTCTGCACTTCCACTGCAGGGGGCACGGGTTCCATCGCTGGTCGGGGAATTAATACCGCTTGACACAGCCAAAAAAACCCCCCTGAGAGATGGGAGTAGTTATGACCTATTATCATTTTATTCTCATTGTCGAAGAAAGGCCACACAGAGATGGAAGGGGCTGGTCTTTTGCCTGGAATAAATTCAAATTAGACACTGTTATAGACTAGTGCCCTGTAAAGGTTAAAATCCAGATGCAGTTATTATGCAGAAACAAACCTAACAGGAGACCCTGCTGCTCTCCTACAGACAAATTAAAAAAAAATCATGTTTGGTCATCTTTTCAGCACTCTTCAAATTTCTCTGCCATGGGAAACCAATGAGTATCATATTTTGCCACAAAACACATAGCAATCTTTTTTTTTCTTTTTTTGGCCATAAAATACAAAGTGTAAAATGATGGGATCATAGCAATCTTTTGGCCTGAAGTCTCATGAAGTCTTTCTTTATAGCACTTACCTTATCTGAAAATACAGAATTTATTTTTGTCTACTTACTTATTTTTCTCTTTTCCTCAAAAATATGAACTTTAGGGAAGCTGGGACTGTCTGTCTTGTTTACTATGGTTTCCCAGCATGCACATAAAAAAGTGCCGACACACAGCAGATGTTCAATAAATATTTGTTGAATGATGCATCAAAATCACCACAGTGGAGAAAATAAGCATGAATATTCTGTTCCTGCTTATTTTTTGTTACACTTTGGGTTCTTTAAAACATTTCTGTTTATCTATTACTTTACAACAATCTACCCCAAACTTAGTACCTTAAAAGAACAATAATTTTATTATGCTCACACTACTGTGGGTCAGAGAATTTAGGCAAGCCTTGACTAGATGATTTTTCTACTCTACGTAGTGCTGACTGGGGTCACTTAGTGGAATTCCACTAGCAGCTGGTATGGTGGGTCCAAGATGGTTTCACTTACAAGCCTGGTACCTGGTGGAGATGGCTGTAAGCCTGGGCTCAACTGGCCCCTTCTCCTGCTTTACATGGTGGCTCAGGGCTTCAAGAGAGCAAGATGAGAGTGGCTGGTCCTCTTAAAGCTTACATTTGGAACCGTCATAGTATCATTCCCACCATATTCTTAGATCAAATTAGTCACAGGTCAGCCCACATTTGGGGAGAAGTATCAAAGCATATACAGCCGTTTTAAATCTGGAACATTTAAAAAAATTTTTTATTTTATTTATTTATGGCTGTGTTGGGTCTTTGTTGCTGTGCATGGACTTTCTCTAGTTGCAGCAAGTGGGGGCTACTCCTCGCTGTGGTGCGCAGGCCTCTCACTGTGGCAGCCCCGCCTCTCGTGGAGTGCGGGCTCCAGGTGCCCGGACCCCAGCGTTGTGGCACGTGGGCTCCGTAGTTGTGGCTCGTGGGCTCAGTAGCTGTGGCTCGTGAGCTCAGTAGTTGTGGTGCACAGGCCTAGCCTCTCCGCGGCAGGTGGGATCCTCTCTGACCAGGTCTTGAACCCATGTGCCCTGCATCGGCAGGCGGATTCCTAACCACTGCACCACCAGGGAAGTCCTGGTACATTTTTGAGATAGAATATTTCCAAGTAAATGTTCCTAAAGAGAGCTCCCCTGGTGGCGCAGTGGTTGAGAGTCCGCCTGCCAATGCAGGGGACACGGGTTCGTGCCCTGGTCCGGGAAGATCCCACATGCAGTGGAGCGGCTGGGCCCGTGAGCCATGGCCGCTGAGCCTGCGCATCCGGAGCCTGTGCTGCACAACAGGAGAGACCGCAACAGTGAGAGGCCCGCATACCGCAAAAAAAAAAAAAAGTTCCTAAAGAAAACAATCCAATGCCATGGGGCAACTAAGCCCGTGCGCCACAATTACTGTGCTTTAGAGCCCACGCGCCACAACTACTGAAGCCTGTGGGCCTAGAACCCGTGCTCTGCAATAAGAGAAGCCACCGCAATGAGAAGCCCGCTCACTGCAGTGAAGAGTAGTCCCCGCTCACCGCAACTAGAGAAAACCCTTGTGCAGCAACAAAGACCCAACGCAGCCAAAAATAAATAAATAAACACACAAATAAATAAATAAATAAATTTATTGAGGAAAAAAAGAAAACAATCCAACAAATTCAGTTCAGTATCTTTCTGGAAGTTATAGTCTTCTGACTTAATTCTCACCTGAATTCAAGGAAGGCTTCAAAATACTAAAAAAGGAATGCAAAAGTTTAAAGAAGTATAATGTAAAAGATATGTAAAACATTTAATATACATCTTATTTGCTTATTTATAACACAATGAACATTGTAAATTGGTTTAGGTTCTCTAAAGTTATAGGCAAAAATTTATGTGATGTGTCTGCTAGGTACAGTTTTCTGGGGAGTAGCTTCATAGCTTACTGATTTCTCAAAGGATCTAATGACTCCCCTCCTCCCCAATCAAGTATTTTCCTGAGTAAAATTATGGTGTAGATAAGTTCATTTTTGGAACCATCTCCCTTGATAATACCTAACCTTGTGTAATAATGGTAATAGCTGACTTAAAAAAAAAGATTATTATCTGCTTATGTGCCAGGAGCAGTTTCATAACCTTATGAAGAACATAGTACTATTATCCTTGTTTTACAGTTGAGGAAACTTGAGGCATAGTAACTTGCCCATGGTTACACAATTAGCATGTGGTGGGGCTAGGAACCCTAGCATATTGGCTTCAGAGAGTCCCATGCAATGAGGCCCTGTTCATGAGCTATAGTTTACTCCTTTGTAAATTGGGGATAATAATAGTAGCCAGTGTCATTGTGGGTATTAGACGAGTTAAACTGGGATAGTCCATAGCTGCATGCCTGGCACATACTACAGTGGTCAGTTAATAAATAGGAGCTCTCCATGCTTAGCCTCTGTTTTATTCCTGAAGACTTTGCTATCTTTCACTGTAGAGATATGGGTGTGATAAAATGCAAGACGGAACAGGGGGTGGGTGGATAAGGATTTGAAAGTCTAGGGCCAAAGCTGGAGATATTGCTCTTCCCATTAAACTCCTTAAGGCCTCATGTCTTCTCTTAAAATTGTATGCAAATGTCACATGCTATTCCACAGTTCAGTTGCTTATCTATTAATATAAAACTTGTTTGCTCCAAAGCTTTCAGGATCATTGTTCTTCTACGGAGAAGATGTACCTTGTTTATGTCTTGGTTTCACACACCACTTTGAGGGACTCAGCCACGCAGGTTTGGGAATTTGGAGGCCTAGATTCCCAGCTAGGACCCTTAGCTTGTTTGGGCCTTATATTTTTCACTTATAAAATGGTGTGGGTAGTAATGACTATTTTATCAAAGTCTTTTTTGCCCTGGAATTATACAACATAAAATTGTCCTAAATGTGTTTTCAAACTGTGGGTCTCCACTTAAAAGTAGGCGAAAAGACCAATTCGATTCGTCAAACATTAAAAAAAAAAATCGGGGTAAGTACTGTTTGGTGAAATTTTTGTTTCAGAATAGATATTAAAAAGTAATATGTGAAACGTACACCTAAAAGGTGTCTTACTGAGGCTGGTAATAGAAACATTTTAAAGCTACACTTAAAGGAGGGGGGCATTGCATTCTCTAAACGTGCCCGCCCTCGGGGGAAATCAATCTCAGAACCTCCCCACTTGAGAGGCCCTTAGAGAAGCGGAAGACGCAAATCTGGGCGCGGTCCTGGGCCCTGCCTCTCCTCGCGATTGCGGCGGCCTGCGGGTCTCGGGGGCTGCACCTGGGCCCACGTGGCATCTCCCGCCTCCCGCCTCCCGGCCTGGGCCCACAGGAAGCTGCGCACCTCGTGACGTCATCACAGGGCGCCGCTGCCTCGACCTCCTTCCACTTCGCGGGAGAAGTTGTTGGCGCGAATGGATCCCGAGCCGCGGTAACGGATTCCCCAGCCGGCCGGCCTGCCCGCCCGCGCCTTCATCCGTGGGCTGCAATGGTGAGCCCCCGAGGGAGGCTATGCGGCCAGGGGGCTGGGGAGAGTTTGCAGGCTGGGCGTGGACCTGGCATTCCTGGCATGGAGGGTCGGGGAGGATCGCGATGCGTGGCTTCGGAGGGGAGCGAAGGCAAGAAAGGGACCACAAACTAGGCACTGGTCTCACAGCTTTCCTTGCACCGCGGGCTTCAGCTCTCAGCCGCAGCCAGCGCTCAGGGCTCTTGGTGCTGCGCAGCAGTTTTAACTTTTTTCCACTCGTGGGGGAAGGGAGAAAGGAAGGGAGTAATGAAGGTGACTTTGGGGGCTCAGCGGTACAGTTGCTTTTCCTGTTCAGTGTTGCCTCGAACCTCGGTTTGAGTCCTGCCTAAAGCGTTGATTTCAGGCTTTGGGTCTCGAAGGAGAAGAATGTAACAGACTTTCCTTTCTAATGAAAAAGTTGTCTTAGGCCTTCAACTTTCATGATTAACAGCTCAGCGAAATGCTCATCACAGAGCCGTTTTGAAATCGATGGCATGGGAAGGATGTTTTATTTTGTTTAGATGAGTTCATAGAAAGAAATCAAAGGGATAACACGGTTTACCAGGAGAAAAAACAAAAAACCTGGTAGAAACAGCTGTAATACATTTGACAGCTGTCATCGCTTATCACCTGATGTTAAAAGTAATCTTTAAAAAAAACCCTTCAGTGCATTATACCACCTCCCTATAATGATCAAAATTGCATTTTGGACTTCAGGCACTATGGTAATTGTGTAAAGTTCATGAGATTTGGAGTCTTGAAGGTGAGAGTGAGGCAATGTTTTGGTCTTGCTCTCCCATTTAATGGTTAAGTGGTTCTGATTAAGTAAATATCTTAACTTTAACCTCTTAAATCCTCTGTTTCCTTACCTGTAAAAGGGGGGAAATATAGCTGCCTTAAGTGATTGTCTTGAGGATTAAACAAGATAATAAATGTAAAGCTTCTGTTCTGTTTCCTGGCATGTGGTAGGAAGTATACAACTACGTTACTAATGATCTAATTTTCTCAGGAAGGACTCTATGAAACATTACAAAGAGTTTTAAGGGACATCAAACATGCCTCTGATGTTGTCAGTTATGGTGAACAACAGCTTATTTATTCAACTTTTGATTATTCAGTTACTTTAAATGATTGGTTCTTTTCCGTCTTAGTACTCCTGTTCATAGTGCATAGGAAAAATAATGCCCTTCTCAGAAAACAAGTGGGGAAAAGGTTCTATAAAGTACATAAGAGTTTTGGATTATATTAGTGTTTAATTTAGTCCTTCTGTCTTGTAGTACAAAAATTAGCAGAATCCTAGACCAGAATTCTGTTCAACCTATGTTTATTGAACACCTATGCACAAGTTATATTGTACAGTAGTTCTTAACTTTTGCTTGGGTCACAGCTTTCTTTGATGTTGTGGTGACCGGTATGCAAGTTTTCTGCCCACAGAAATACATATGGATACATACACACCATTTTAGGGGATTTGCATATCTTCTGAAGCCCTTCTACAGGTGCAGGGTTAGCAACTCTTGCCCTGGGAGCTGCATCTTTTTCTCAAATCTTTTCCAATTAAAGTTATCAAAGGAATAAAATACTGTATATCCACAAAATGGAATACTACGCAACCATTAAAAAGGAGAAAACTTTATGCCCTGATGTGAAACAGTTGCCAAGATAAGTGAAAAAAGAAGGTGCAGGACAATATGTAAAGTATGCTACCACTTTATGTAGGAAAGGAGAGAAAAGAATATGCCTATTTTGCTTGAAGATGTGAAGGATACACAAGGAACTAACTGATAACATTTGTTGCCTCTAAAGATGGGAAATGTGTGTCTGAGAGGCATGGTGGGAGGGAGACGTTTCACCCATTTGAATTTTTGAACCATGTGAATATAATGTCTATTAAAGGAATCGAAATGAAATTAAAATAAACAGAATAAAAAGTAGCCATGTAAATGATTTGAATTGCTACGAGGATTTAATTATTTGCTCAAAATGTGAATAAAACTTGAAAGATGCCATTTTTAAGAAATCAACATATATAATTCATTGGCTGGCATAGTTATTTATTGAAAATATGCATAAGTTTGAATTAAACATGCATGAGACTTAAGGGAAAGCCTTTTTGAAGAGCTGTCAAAGAGAGTCTCACTACATCTAAGCTGCTTCATTGCAGCATTCTGGGGGAGACCTTTCACATTGTAGTTTACTATGCGAATGATCTCCCGGAGCAGTGTTGTCACCGTTTTATAATGTGTTGGGTTTTTGTTGCCGCGCGCGGGCTTTGTCTAGTTGTGGCGAGTGGGGGGCGACTCTTCGTTGTGGCGCGCGGGCTTCTCATTGCAGTGGCTTCTCTTGTTGCAGAGCATGGGCTCTAGGCACGCGGGCTTCAGTAGTTGTGGCACCTGGGCTCAGTAGCTGTGGCTTGTGGGCTCTAGAGCGCTGGCTCAGTAGTTGTGGTGCACGGGCTTAGTTGCTCCTCGGCATGTGGGATCTTCCCTCGAACCCGTGTCCCCTGCGTTGGCGGGCAGATTCTTAACCACTGCGCCACCAGGGATGTCCTGGAATTGTTTTCTTAATTTCATTTCTGGATTGTTCATTGCAAAAGTATAGAAATATAATTGGTTTTAGTATATTGATCTTGTGTCATGCAACCTTGGAGAACACATTTTGTAGTTCTAATAGTTTTTTAGTGAATTCCTTACGATTTTCTCCATTTAAGATCGTTTCATCGGCAAATGAAGATAATTTTTCTTCTTCCTGTCCAATCTAGGTGCCCCTTTTATAATTTATTTTTTGCCTAATTAGTTTTTTTTTTTTTTTTTTGGCCACAGTGTTGAATAGGAGTGGCAAGAAGGATCTGTCTTCTTCCTGACCTTAAGGGACTACATTCTAACAAATTACCTGTTGTTTTTAAAGTATAATATAATTTTAACTATTTTAAAATTATTTCATTTCTCTCTTCTGTGCTGCTATCAATATACAATATTAGTCAGATGTATAATTTTGCATTTAAGTGGTTTTAAAAATAAAAGATTTTTACATTTGGATAGGTTTTGTGAAGTGTGTTGGTGATAATCAATTTCTGCTTGTGGATTTGGTGGAGGACTTAAAAATATTAATCAGAAATATTTATATTTCTTTACTTTCAAAATAGAGAAGTAAAGCCAAAATGTAATATTTTGGTAGCTACCCCACAGAGCACTGCAGTACTTATTTTGCATAAAATCCTGTACTTGTCAAAGTAAGTGAACACGGTGGCATGATTTGCTTTCTCTTTGCATTTTTGGTAGGCACAAACAACTTGTTGGTTGGTTGAGCCCATTAGCAGTGGAAAAAAGTTATAAGAGCTGTTTGGTTATACTTCAAAGTTGATATATATCAGCTTTTGTACTTTGACTTTTTAAAGTTAAAAGGTCATTATGATGGCTTACTTTGTGCAGGTTTAGGAGTATTTACTGCAAAAAATTTTTTTTTCATCTCTATTAATAGATTTATAATCAACCAAGTTAGAAAATTCTAAAAAATGCATGATTTTTTTGAGTACCAGCGAGGTCTGGTACTTTGTCTTGACTTATGCATATTAAAATTGCATTTGGGTTGCCTGATAGGCGATGCTTCTCTTTAATAGTGTTGTAGAATTGTTAGTTACACCTTAGGGTAGGAGAGTGCAATAAATCTTTTTTTTTTTTTTTTTTTTGCTTACACTTAAGAGCATTTAAATTTCAAAACTTTTACTAGAAAATGCCTTGTCATTCACAGTTTTTTCATCTGTGAATTAAAGTTAAAGAATGTCATAGATTTGTTCTGTGGATTAAATTAATTTTTTTAAGTGTTTAAATCATTGTCTGGCACAGAGTAAGTCCTATTTAAGGGTTTGTTAAAAAAGTAAAATGAAGCCCTAAATCAGGGCGCTGGCAACAGAAATAGAGGAAAGAAGACAGCAGTATTTGGGAGATTAGGTTGGGTTGGTTGATTAGGTGGAGGGTCAGAATGAGGAGGAAAAACAGTGCTCATTTTTCTGTTTTTGGTTAATGGTGGTGCTATGCATTGAGGAGGGAAATAAAGAGAGAGAAGCAAGCCTCCAAAATATGGGCTTAGTTTTGGACGTTATGAGCTGGAGGCACCTTTGGGGCATTTGGTAGACGTAGAGATGACAGACTATTGACTACATGGATATGGAGCTCAGAGGTCTTGAGTCGAGACAAGATTTAGCAGGTAGCAGTGTGTTTTTCAGTGGTACTGACATTGAGATGGATGTGAGTTAGCTTGTGCAGTGTGAATATGTGAATCAGAAGTTTTTAACTTAGGGTTCATGGAGAGCCATTAATAGGCTTCAGGAAAAAGCCCTGAAGAAGAGGAAGTATTATACTAAAAGTGAAAGTGTTTTTGCTTTTTGTAGCCACAATATTGTAATATGACAAGAGAGTACTATATGATAGAAGTAATAATACACAGTAAGTGTTAATACCCACTTAAAGTTTCTTAAAACAAAGTGCAATAGGTAAAGGGATGGCAAAAAATTAGTCTCAAATAAAGATTATTTTAATACAGAATCTTTAAAAACAAATTTACCATGAATTTCATTTTACATAATTAAGAACGTCTCTTTCTGAGCCCAGGTGTGAAGGTCAGTGACCTTAGGAATAACCACTCATGTGTTCAACCATTATTAATTAAGCATCTGCTTATCTGAGCTGTTGGCCCTGTACTTGAGATACAGAGGTGAGTAAGCTAGACAGGCCTGCTGTATGGAACTTACAGCAATGTTTTCAAACTCAGATTACTATGACTATCAAAAGTATCTCCTACTAATCATTTTGGGACCCATTTCAGGTGTTGCTTCTTTTGGTCAACTGTCCCTGAGGCTCTCTGTGTTAGGGGCTCCTGGTGCTCTTACAGTTTTGTGATTTGGCTCTGTCTTAGCACTGTTTTGTATTTAATTCTTTATATACTAATTTATCTCCCAGGTAGCCTCATGAGGGCATTTTCCTGTTTGTGTCCTAAGTGCCTGCCTGTAATCACACAAGGACCAAATGTATCAGGAATAATGAGAATCGAAAGGCCATATTGCTAGTTGTGGAGTATGGCTACTTTTGCATAGATCCTTAGAATTGTGGTAAAACTATGAGGGAGCAGTCATGGTCAAGTAGAGAACTATGAAAGGGATTTGTAGTCAGAGGACCAGGTTCCATTCTGTTGTGCCATCTCTTCTAATCCCCACAGGAATCCTGTGGAGTAAGTGGCATTACGAGGAAACTAAGGGCCAGAGAAGTTAAGTAATTCATCCCAAGTGTCTGGAAGTAAGTGGCAAAACTGACAAAAAGCTTTTTTTTGTCTGACTTAATTCCACTTACTTACCTATAAAATGGAGATAAATCATTCTATTTGCCTTTATACCTCACAGAAACATCAGAAGAGATAAATCTATGTCCAGTAGCTGTAAGTAAAAGTGTGAAAAACTTAACTTGTTACTATTAGCTGTGTGTGCTAAAATTTGTTTTAATTTTTATGTAATTTTTGCCTAAATCTTTTGTCTTATTTGAACTGACCTGTTCAATTAGTAACTATTAAAAAAGAAAGTAAGAAGAGTGAATTACTACTCTCTTTTGGTTCCCGAAATAAAACTATTTCTTTCACCATTTCCTTTAGAAATGAATT
Source organism: Lagenorhynchus albirostris (assembly GCF_949774975.1). Lineage (NCBI taxonomy): Eukaryota > Metazoa > Chordata > Mammalia > Artiodactyla > Delphinidae > Lagenorhynchus > Lagenorhynchus albirostris. The sequence goes on from NC_083098.1 coordinate 84,771,597, forward strand.
TACTGGGACAAAGGGTATGCACATTTAAAATTTTGATAGATATTGTTAGATTGTCTTGGAAAGGTTATACCAATTTTTACTTTTTTTTTTAACATCTTTATTGGAGTATAATTGCTTTACAATGGTGTGTTAGTTTCTGCTTTATAACAAAGTGAATCAGTTATACATATACATATGTTCCCATATCTCTTCCCTCTTGCGTCTCCCTCCCTCCCGCCCTCCCTATCCCACCCGTCTAGGTGGTCACGAAGCACCGAGCTGATCTCCTTGTACTATGCAGCTGCTTCCCACTAGCTATCTATTTTACGTTTGGTAGTGTATATATGTCCATACCACTCTCTCGCTTTGTCACAGCTTACCCTTGCCCCTCCCCATATCCTCAAGTCCATTCTCTAGTAGGTCTGTGTTTTTATTCCTGTTTTAGCCCTAGGTTCTTCATGACATTTTTTCCCTTAAATTCCATATATATGTGTTAGCATACGGTATTTGTCTTTCTCTTTCTGAATTACTTCACTCTGTATGACAGACTCTAGGTCCATCCACCTCATTACAAATAGCTCAATTTCGTTTCTTTTTATGGCTGAGTAATATTCCATTGTATATATGTGCCACATCTTCTTTATCCATTCATCTGATGATGGACACTTAGGTTGTTTCCATCTCTGGGCTCTTGTAAATAGAGCTGCAATGTACGTTTTGGTACATGACTCTTTTTGAATTATGGTTTTCTCAGGGTATATACCCAGTAGTGGGATTGCTGGGTCATATGGTAGTTCTATTTGTAGTTTTTTAAGGAACCTCCATACTGTTCTCCATAGTGGCTGTACCAATTCACATTCCCACCAACAGTGCAAGAGTGTTCCCTTTTCTCCACACCCTCTCCAGCATTTATTGTTTCTAGATTTTTTGATGATGGCCATTCTGACTGGTGTGAGATGATATCTCATTGAAGTTTTGATTTGCATTTCTCTAATGATTAATGATGTCGAGCATTCTTTCATGTGTTTGTTGGCAGTCTGTATACCTTCTTTGGAGGAATGTCTATTTAGGTCTTCTGCCCATTTTTGGATTGGGTTGTTTGTTTTTTTGTTATTGAGCTGCATGAGCTGCTTGTAAATTTTGGAGATTAATCCTTTGTCAGTTGCTTCATTTGCAAATATTTTCTCCCATTCTGAGGCTTGTCTTTTGGTCTTGTTTATGGTTTCCTGTGCTGTGCAAAAGCTTTGCAATTTCATTAGGTCCCATTTGTTTATTTTTGTTTTTATTACCATTTCTCTAGGAAGTGGGTCAAAAAGGATCTTGCTGTGATTTATGTCATAGAGGGTTCTGCCTATGTTTTCCTCTAAGAGTTTGATAGTTTCTGGCCTTACATTTAGGTCTTTAATCCATTTTGAGCTTATTTTTGTGTATGGTGTTAGGGAGTGATCTAATCTCATACTTTTACATGTACCTATCCAGTTTTCCCAGCACCACTTATTGAAGAGGCTGTCCTTTCTCCAGTGTACATTCCTGCCTCCTTGATCAAAGATAAGGTGACCATATGTGCGTGGGTTTATCTCTGGGCTTTCTATCCTGTTCCATTGATCTATCTTTCTGTTTTTGTGCCAGTACCATACTGTCTTGATTACTGTAGCTTTGTAGTATAGTCTGAAGTCAGGGAGCCTGATTCCTCCAGCTCCGTTTTTCGTTCTCAAGATTGCTTTGGCTATTCGGGGTCTTTTGTGTTTCCATACAAATTGTGAAATTTTTTGTTCTAGTTCTGTGAAAAATGCCAGTGGTAGTTTGATAGGGATTGCATTGAATCTGTAGATTGCTTTGGGTAGTAGAGTCATTTTCACAATGTTGATTCTTCCAATCCAAGAACATGGTATATCTCTCCATCTATTTGTATCATCTTTAATTTCTTTCATCAGTGTCTTATAATTTTCTGCATACAGGTTTTTTGTCTCCTTAGGTAGGTTTATTCCTAGATATTTTATTCTTTCTGTTGCAGTGGTAAATGGGAGTGTTTTCTTGATTTCACTTTCAGATTTTTCATCATTAGTATATAGGAATGCTAGAGATTTCTTTGCATTAATTTTGTGTCCTACTACTTTACCAAATTCATTGATTAGCTCTAGTAATATTCTGGTAGCATCTTTAGGATTCTCTATGTATAGTATCACGTCATCTGCAAACAGTGACAGCTTTACTTCTTCTTTTCCGATTTGGATTCCTTTTATTTCCTTTTCTTCTCTGATTGCTGTGGCTAAAACTTCCAAACTATGTTGAATAAGAGTGGTGAGAGTGGGCAACCTTGTCTTGTTCCTGATCTTAGTGGAAATGCTTTCAGTTTTTCACCATTGAGGATGATATTGGCTGTGGGTTTGTCATATATGGCCTTTATTATGTTGAGGAAAGTTCCCTCTGTGCCTACTTTCTGGAGGATTTTTATCATAAATGGGTGTTGAATTTTGTCAAAAGTTTTCTCTGCATCTATTGAGATGACCATACGGTTTTTCTCCTTCAATTTGTTAATATGGTGTATTACATTGATTGATTTCCGTATATTGAAGAATCCTTGCATTCCTGGAATAAACCCCACTTGATCATGGTGTATGATTATTTTAATGTGCTGTTGGATTCTGTTTGCTAGTATTTTGTTGAGGATTTTTGCATCTATGTTCATCAGTGATATTGGCCTGTAGTTTTCTTTCTTTGTGACATCCTTGTCTGGTTTTGGTATCAGGGTGATGGTGGCCTTGTAGAATGAGTTTGGGAGTGTTCCTCCCTCTGCTATATTTTGGAAGAGTTTGAGAAGGAAGGTGTTAGCTCTTCTCTAAATGTTTGATAGAATTCGCCTGTGAAGCCATCCGGTCCTGGGCTTTTGTTTGTTGGAAGATTTTTAATCACAGTTTCAATCTCAGTGCTTGTGATTGGTCTGTTCATATTTTCTATTTCTTCCTGATTCAGTCTTGGCAGGTTGTGCCTTTCTAAGAATTTGTCCATTTCTTCCAGGTTGTCCATTTTATTGGCATAGAGTTGCTTGTAGTAATCTCTCATGATCTTTTGTATTTCTGCAGTGTCATTTCTCCTTTTTCATTTCTAATTCTATTGATTTGAGTCTTTTCCCTTTTTTTCTTGATGAGTCTGGCTAATGGTTTATCAATTTTGTTTATCTTCTCAAAGAACCAGCTTTTAGTTTTAATGATCTTTGCTATCGTTTCCTTCATTTCTTTTTCATTTATTTCTGATCTGATTTTTATGATTTCTTTCCTTCTGCTCACTTTGGGGTTTCTTTGTTCTTCTTTCTCTAATTGCTTTAGGTGCAAGGTTAGGTTGTTTATTCGAAATGTTTCCTGTTTCTTAAGGTAGGATTGTATTGCTATAAACTTCCCTCTTAGAACGGCTTTTGCTGCATCCCATAGGTTTTGGGTCGTCGTGTCTCCATTGTCATTTGTTTCTAGGTATTTTTTTGATTTCCTCTTTGATTTCTTCAGTGTTCACTTCGTTATTAAGTAGTGTACTGTTTAGCCTCCATGTGTTTGTATTTTTTACAGATCTTTTCCTGTAATTGATATCTAGTCTCGTAGCGTTGTGGTCGGAAAAGATACTTGATACAATTTCAATTTTCTTAAATTTACCAAGGCTTGATTTGTGACCCAAGATATCATCTGTCCTGGAGAATGTTCCATGAGCACTTGAGAAAAATGTGTGTTCTGTTGTTTTTGCATGGAATGTCCTATAAATATCAATTAAGTACATCTTGTTTAACGTATCATTTAAAGCTTGTGTTTTCTTATTTATTTTCATTTTGGATGATCTGTCCATTGGTGAAAGTGGGGTGTTAAAGTCCCCTACTATGAATGTGTTACTGTCGATTTCCCCTTTTATAGCTGTTAGTATTTGCCTTATGTATTGAGGTGCTCCTATGTTGGGTGCATAAATATTTACAATTGTTATATCTTCTTCTTGGATCGATCCCTTGATCATTATGTAGTGTCCTTCTTTGTCTCTTCTAATAGTCGTTATTTTAAAGTCTATTTTGTCTGATATGAGAGTTGCTACTCCAGCTTTCTTTTGGTTTCCATTTGCATGGAGTATCTTTTTCCATTCCCTCACTTTCAGTCTGTATGTGTCCCTAGGTCTGAAGTGGGTCTCTTGTAGACAGCATATATATGGGTCTTGTTTTAGTATCCATTCAGCTAGTCTGTGTCTTTGGTGGGAGCGTTTAGTCCATTTACATTTAAGGTAATTATTGATATGTATGTTGCTATTCCCATTTTCTTAATTGTTTTGGGTTTGTTATTATAGGTCCTTTTCTTCTCTTGTGTTTCTTGCCTAGAGAAGATCCTTTAGCATTTGTTGTAAAGCTGGTTTGGTGGTGCTGAACTCTCTCAGCTTTTGCTTGTCTGTAAAGGTTTTAATTTCTCCATCAAATCTGAATGAGATCCTTGCTGGATAGAGTAATCTTGGTTGCAGGTTTTTCCCTTTCATCACTTTAAATATGTCCTGCCAGTCCCTTCTGGCTTGCAGAGTTTCTGCTGAAAGATCAGCTGTTAACCTTATGGGGATTCCCTTGTGTGTTATTTGTTGTTTTTCCCTTGCTGCTTTTAATATGTTTTCTTTGTATGTAATTTTTGACAGTTTGATTAGTATGTGTCTTGGCGTGTTTCTCCTTGGATTTATCCTGTACGGGACTCTCTGTGCTTCCTGGACTTGATTAACTATTTCCTTTCCCATATTAGGGAAGTTTCTAACTATAATCTCTTCAAATATTTTCTCAGTCCCTTTCTTTTTCTCTTCTTCTTCTGGAACCCCTATAATTCGAATGTTGGTGCATTTAATGTTGTCCCAGAGGTCTCTGAGACTGTCCTCAGTTCTTTTCATTCTTTTTTCTTTATTCTGCTCTGCAGTAGTTATTTCTACTATTTTATCTTCCAGATCACTTATCCGTTCTTCTGCCTCAGTTATTCTGCTATTGATCCCTTTTAGAGTATTTTTAATGTCATTTATTGTGTTATTCTTCGTTGCTTCTTTCATCTTTAGTTCTTCTAGGTCCTTGTTAAATGTTTCTTGCATATTGTCTATTCTATTTCCAAGATTTTGGATATCTTTACTATCATTATTGTGAATTCTTTTTCAGGTAGACTGCCTATTTCCACTTCATTTGTTAGGTCTGGTGGGTTTTTATCTTGCTCCTTCATCTGCTGTGTGTTTTTCTGTCTTCTCATTTTGCTTATCTTACTGTGTTTGGGGTCTCCTTTTTGCAGGCTGCAGGTTCGTAGTTCCCGTTGTTTTTGGTGTCTCTCCCCAGTGGCTAAAGTTGGTTCAGTGGGTTGTGAAGGCTTCCTGGTGGAGGGGACTATTGCCTGTGTTCTGGTGGATGAGGCTGGATCTTGTCTTTCTGGTGGGCAGGTCCACGTCTGCCCACACGCCAGGTGGCGTGTTTTGGGGTGTCTGTGGACTTATTATGATTTTAGGCAGCCTCTCTGCTAATGGGTGGTGTTGTGTTCCTGTCTTGCTAGTTGTTTGGCATAGGGTGTCCAGCACTGTAGCTTGCTGGTCGTTTAGTGAAGCTGGGTGTTGGTATTGAGATGGAGATCTCTGGGAGATTTTCGCTGTTTGATATTACGTGGAGCTGGGAGGTCTCTTGTGGACCAGTGTCCTGAAGTTGGCTCTCCCACCTCAGAGGCACAGCACTCACTCCTGGCTGCCGCACCAAGAGCCTTTCATCCACATGGCTCAGAATAAAAGGGAGAAAAAGAAGAAAGAAAGAAAGAAAAAGAAAGGAAGGAAGGAAGGAAGGGGATAAAAGAAAAGTAAGGTAAAATAAAATAAAGTTATTAAAATAAAAAAATAATTATTAAGAAAAGAATTTTTTTAAAAAGTAAAAATAAAACGGATGGATAGAACCCCAGGGCAAATGGTGAAAGCAAAGCTATACAGACAAAATCTCAGACAGAAGCATACACATACACACTCACAAAAAGAGGAAAAGGGGAAAAAATAATAAATCTTGCTCTCAAAGTCCACCTCCTTAATTTGGGATGATTCGTTGTCTATTCAGGTATTACACAGATCCAGGGTACATCAAGTTGATTGTGGAGATTTAATCCACTGCTCCTGATGCTGCTGGGAGAGATTTCCCTTTCTCTTCTTTGTTCGCACAGCTCCCGGGGCTCCCCTTTGGAATTACCCCGCCTCTGCGTGTAGGTCGCTGGAGGACGTCTGTTCTTCACTCAGAGAGGACGGGCTTAAAGAAGCCGCTGATTCGGGGACTCTGGCTCACTCGGGCTGGGGCGAGGGAGGGTTACGGAGTGCGGGGCGAGCCTGCAGCGGCAGCGGCCAGCGTGACGTTGCACCAGCCTGAGGTGCGCCGTGCGTTCTCTCGGGGAAGTTGTGCCTGGATCCCGGGACCCTGGCAGTGGTGGGCTGCACAGGCTCCCGGGAGGGGAGGTGTGGAGAGTGACCTGTGCTCGCACAGAGGCCTCTTGGTGGCGGCAGCAGCAGCCTTAGGGTCTCATGCCCGTCTCTGGGGTCCGTGATGTTAGCCGCGGCTCACGCCCGTCTCTGGAGCTTCTTTCAGCGTTCAGCGCTCTTAATCCCCTCTCCTCGCGCACCAGGAAACAAAGAGGGAAGAAAAAGTCTCTTGCCTCTTCGGCAGGTCCAGACTTTCCCCCCCGGACTCCCTCCCGGCTAGCTGTGGTGCACTAACCCCTTCAGGCAGTGTTCACGCTGCAAGTCCTCAGCTCCTAGCCCACGCCTGCCCCGGCGGGTGAGCAGACAAGCCTGTAGGGCTGGTGAGTGCTGGTCGGCACCGATCCTCTGTGCGGGAATCTCCCAGCTTTGTCCTACACACCCCTGTGGCTGCGCTCCCCTCCGCGGCTCCCAAGCTCCCCACCTCCGCCACCCGCAGTCTCCGCCCGCGAAGGAAAGGGCTTCTAGTGTGTGGAAACCTTTCCTCCTTCACAGCTCCCTCCCACTGGTGCAGGTCCCGTCCCTATTCTTTTATCTCTGTTTATACTTTTTTCTTTTGCCCTACCCAGGTACGTGGGGAGTTTCTTGCCTTTTGGGAGGTCTGAGGTCTTCTGCCAGCGTTCAGTAGGTGTTCTGTAGGAGTTGTTCCACGTGTATATGCACTTCTGATGTATCTGTGGGGAGGAAGATGATCTCCGCGTCTTACTCTTCCGCCATCTTCCCCCTCTCCCCCCCCCCCAATTTTTACTTTTATTAGCAGTGTAGTATGTGAGCATGTTTCCCCACAACTTTGACATATCTGGGCATTATCAGTCTTTTAACGCTTAGGGAAATATAATCAAGTTCTAATTTATCTGTTTATTATTTGTGAAGTTGAGCATCTTTTGTTATGTTTGTTGGTTATTTGCATTTCTTTATAATTTGTCTACTGGTAGCTTTTACTCATTTTTCTACTGGGTTATTTTTTATTGATTTGTAGGAGCCCTCTTATATATAACATGTTGTAGATATTTTCTTGTTAGTTGCTTATATTTTAACTTTGTTTATGGCATCTTTTGTTTTATTTTTATGCAGTCAAATCTTTCTTTATGGGTGGTTTCTAGCCTTCATGTTCTGCTTGGAAGGACTTCCCTTTGCTAAGATTATAAAAGTAAACTTAAAAATTTGTTCCTTACTAATATACTCAGCAAGAATTATTCCGTGCAGGTAAGAGTGATGTCTAGATCCATTATTTGGGAGTTCGATTAGTCACTAGTCTTCGAAGACCTGGAATACCAGGCAGGGAATGTGAATTAAGAGTAAGGTGGGGCTTCCCTGGTGGCGCAGTGGTTGCGAGTCCGCCTGCCGATGCAGGGGACACGGGAAGATCCCACGTGCTGCGGAGCGGCTGGGTCCGTGAGCCATGGCCGCTGGGCCTGCGCGTCCGGAGCCTGTGCTCGGCAACGGGAGAGGCCACAACAGTGAGAGGCCCGCGTACCAGAAGAAAAAAAAAAAAAAAAAAGAGTGAGGTGAAGTCACACTACAAATTAAAGTCAAATTGGTGACTTTGGCTCTTAAATGTTTATACAGCAGATGGCTGCTCACACTAGAGATAATCCCTAAAAAGGTGTGAGTAGAATCGCTTTCATTCTGATGTAAATTCTTTTCCAAAAGTTTAGATTTTTAATGTATATTGAGTTAGATCAGGATGCTGTAATTTAATTTTTCAGCTGCCATCAGAGTATAAGGGCATGGGGAGTGGGAGAGTAGGGTAGAATAAAGGGAAAGGAAAAGAAAGGGGTTGTGAATAGGAAGAATTACTTAGGGAGGAAAGGTGGCAACAATGCTGAGGATTGGCAGTATAGAACAGACAAAAATCAGAGAGCTCAACGTTACCAACAGTTCCATTTCCTGAATTATATTTTGTTTTCTTCCTCTTGCTTTTTTAAGTATTTGTGGTTCCAACACAGATGGAAAACCACCATTGACTTTAAGCTGATTATTAATATTTAGTTTTGATATTTCCATGGTACATGTGTGCTGTGTGAGTGTATGTGTGTGTGTGTGTGTATGTGTTTGTATGTGTTTAAAAAATCACCACTGTTTGAATGAAGACTCACTTGGTCATTTCAAAAGTGAAACTCCAGGGGGCTTCCCTGGTGGCGCAGTGGTTGAGAGTCCGCCTGCCGATGTAGGGGGCGCGGGTTCGTGCCCCGGTCCGGGAAGATCCCACATGCCGCGGAGCGGCTGGGCCCGTGAGCCATGGCCGCTGAGCCTGCGCGTCCGGAGCCTGTGCTCCACAACGGGAAAGGCCACAACAGTGAGAGGCCCGTGTACCGCAAAAAAAAAAAAAAAAAAAAAAAAAGTGAAACTCCAATGTGAAACTCTCATTTCCTCCAGAAGCAATAAAGTAAGTAGTTGTTAGCCTCAAACTCAATTCTTTGCAAATTATATGGAAGACTGTGGCTTTCTGATTCCTCTAACTTTTCTTTAGCACCTGACACAAATGTCTGAGTTTCATAACTGAGGTATCCATTCTGCAAACAGTATTTTTTATTTATTTTATTTATTTATTTTTTAACAGTATTTTTTAGACTTAGATTTTATTAGGATGGATTTGTGACTTTTTTATATTAAGAAATTTACAAAAGAGGGTATAAAACTAGGGAAGTCTGTAACCTTTCAAAAAAAATTAACATGTCTGTGTACCTCATTTATCTGTTTTCTTTATTGCCTTAACCACAAAGCTGTGTGTGTGTGTGTCTTTGTATAACACACTTGTTTGGGATTTTTGACATTTTAAGGGTTTGACAATTACTGCCAGGATCTAGGAGAAAAGTTGTTACCTTTCTTCCACTTGGTAAGGTACTTTTAACAGGCATTTTCCTCACTACAATAGAGATAGGTTGGAACAGGTAAAAAGAATTGAAGACTCAGGCTTATGACCATTAAGGATAGGAATAGGGAAAACAATACAACAGGCTCTTGAGCCCATCCTTTGGAATTCAGATCCTAAATTCTCGCTATACTTTGTTCCTTATACCCTTGCCTGTGAGCAGAGACAACTGTAAATGGAGATGTTTCAGTGACATGAAGGGATAATAGTTCATAAATGAGAGAGAAGGGAAGTTTTTACTGAGCCAATATTGTGACAGACGCATGATTAATCCTCATAAAGTGTAGAGAGTATTAGTCTCACTTTACTGATGAGAAAACAGATTAAAGTAACTTGCTCAGGGTCACCCAGCTAGAAGGCACTAGAGCAGAGATTCATACCAGAGGTTTCTCATTCTAAGGTCTATTCCCTGTTCTCTATACCACAGTTTCTTCAAAGCTAAAATATAAAAGGGTAGGGAAGAATATGTATGCGAAGGATAAGAAAGATGAGTGATATTAATTGTAAATTACATTGTAAGTGTTTCAGTATGATTAATTTGATTCTGTTGTTTAACACGGGGTAGAGTAATTGAAGAAAGTATTGTCAAAATTTTTTCTTCAGAATTTGGAAAAATCATGGAAAGGAAAATAATTTCAAGGTTCTTAGTTATTAAGGTCTTAAATGATCAGGGTTCTGAGAGTTATTCTTCTCTCAAACTGGAGTATAAATCCCATAGGCGGGACTTCCCTGGTGGCACAGTGGATAAGACTCTGTGCTCCCAGTGCAGGGGGCTCGGGTTCGATCCCTGGTCAGGGAACTAGATCCCACATGCATGCCGTAACTAAGGAGCCTTGGAGGTGCAACTAAGGAGCCTGCCTGCCGCAACTAAGACCCAGTGTAACCAAATAAATAAATAAATAATTAAAAACAAAATCCCATAGGCAAGGATTATGTTCTTCAACTCTTTGTCTTTTCACCTACTATGCCCGAGATGATGGGGTATGTGCATACATGATCAATAAATGCTTGTTACTTGCCTCTTTAGTAGTTGTGCTGTCGTTAGGAAAAATTTCCTTTGTTTATTTTTGCCCTATTTTTGGCCAGATTCTGAGAATTAATATTACTTTTCATTAGGCACACTAGTTTTAAATCTTTTTTTGGGGGCGGGGGGATGCACACCACGTGGCTTGTGGGATCTGAGTTCCCCAACCAGGGATTGAACCCGGGCCCTCAGCAGTGAAAGTGAGTAGTCCTAACCACTGGACTGCTAGGGAAGTCCCTGGACACATTATTTTTAACTGAGGTAATTTTATCAGTTAACTTTTGCATATAGAAAGAATGCTGCTGCACACGTGGAACTATCTCATTATGAAGAAATTACTGAGAGTAAACCAGTGTGTGTGGAGAGTTGTTCCTTTTTACAATTGAAATTAGAATTTTGTGCAGTTAATGTTTGTTTATGATTCTCCTTTTTTGCTTCTAGGATATTCGAAAATTCTTTGGGGTTATACCAAGTGGAAAGAAAGTTGTAAGTGAAACAGCAAAGAAGAATGAGAAAACGAAGTCTGCTGAAGAAACCAGAAAAGTGAAGAAAGGAATAAAGGAAATCAAGGTCAGTTTTCCAGATACAATATTGAATTGTATAAAATAAACTCAGTTCTGAGATTTGATATATTTGGAGTCTCGAGTAAATATAGATTTCAACTCAGCAGAGGAAGAAGAAAAGTAATAAGGTATTACTTATTTCTGGTTAATATATCTTACTGCATTCATAGCTTAGTGTTTTCCTTCACTAGACATGGAACCCTTTTTAGTTGTTAAAACTTTGTGTTTTAAGACCAAAATTTGCTCATAAAGACAGGAGTGCCAGGTGAATGGTATTGGGCTTCTGGTGAGGGAAGGCTTTGGAGGAAAGCTTTATTCTTTTTCCTGTCCTCCTTGGGCCTTAGAGAAGTTAAGATATAACGTCACTATGAAAAGCAGGCAATGACTACAATAGTGTATTTGAGTTAATATTGTTCCACTTTGTGTAAAATGTAAGCATTCTGCAACTCTACAGGTCTGATTACCACCACCCCATCCTTTATGCCCTAATTGGCATATGTCTTATATCGACATATATTAATACTCCACACTCAGTGTAATAATTATTGCTGTAAACTGACCTTATTTTGAAGAAATTAAAAGAGGAAAATTGATTTGTAACCACGTGTGGTGATGGATGTTAACAACTTATGATCATTTTGCAATATATACAAATATCAGATCTTCATGTTATACACCTGAAACTAATATAATGTTACATGTCAATTATTTCTCAATAAAAACTTACCTTAAATTAATAAGATAAACAAAATTAAACAAAATTTTAAAAATATGTAAGATTAAAATTATAAACAAATACATATAATAATTTAAAATAAGCAAACCATCAAAATCATCAATAAATTATAATTTAAACACATAATTTTTTTTATTTCTTAGATGAGACTAAAATAAAAACCTCAGTTTTCTGCTCTGCAAAAAAATAAATAAATAAAAGGAGAATTGATCTTTTATACTTAACTATGTATTTGCTGCTTCTAGTGCTTTTCATTTCTTATTGAAGATCTGAATTTCCATCTAATATCATTTTCTTAAAACCTGAAGAATTTTTTAAAGCGTTTCTTGTAGAGTAGATCTGTTGGCAATGAATCCTGTAAGTTTTTGTTTATCTAAAAATGTCTTTATTTTGCCTTCATTCTTGAAGGATATTTTTGCTGGATATAGAGTTTTGGATTGACAGTTTGTTTCAGCACTTAAAAATGTCCCATTCTTTTTTTGGCCTCCATTTTTTCTGGTGAGATGTTAGTGGTCATGTTGTATTCTCTTGTATGTAATGTATTATTTTTCTCATGCTGCTTTAAAAGATTTTCCCTTTATCTTTGGGTTTCAGCTTTGCCCATGGTATACCTGTGTGTGATTTTCTTGTGTTTATACTGTTTAGGGTTTCTGAGCTTCTTGACTCTGTAAATTTATATCTTTCTTCAAATTTGAGAACTTTTGCCATTATTTCTTCAAATATATTTATGCCTCATTATCTCTCTCCTCTTCTTATGGGATTCCAATTATATACACATTACAATTTTGGAATTACGGGACTTCCTTGGTGGTCCAGTGGGTAAGACTCCATGCTCCCAGTGCAGGGGGCCTGGGTTGATCCCTGGTCTGGGAACTAGAACCTGCATGCATGCCGCAACTAAGAGTTTGCATGCTGTAACTAAGAAGTCCTCACGCCGCAACTAAAGATCCCGTGTGCCGCAGCTAAGACCTGGTGCAGCCAAAATAAATAAATAAATATGGAAAAAAAAAGAATTTTGGAATTGCGTCACAGATCATTGCAGCTTATTTATTTTTATTCTTTTTTTCCTCTGTACTTCAGATTGGATAATTTCTCTATTACTGTCCTCAAGTTCTTTGACTCTTCTGTCATCTCCAATTTGCTATTAAGCCTATACAGTGAATATTTTGTTTTAAGTATTGTATTTTTCAGTTCTAGCATTGCCTACTAATTCTAACATCTGGATTCATCTCAGTTTAGTGCCTTTTATCTTGAGTCTGTGGGTCATGTATTAGTCAGTTTGGGCTACCATAAAATACCATAGACTGGCTGACTTAAAACAACAGGAATTTATTTTCTTACAGTTCTGGAAGCTAGAAGTCTATGATTAAGGTTCCAGTCAATTCAGTTTCTCTCGAGAACTCTCTTTCTGGTTTGCAGATGGCTCCCTTCTTGCTGAGTCTTCACATAGCCTTTCCTTGGTGTGAACACGTGGGGAGAGAGGTTGAGAGACAGAGTGAGTGAGTGTATGCACGTGAGTTCTCTGGTTTCACTTCTTATAAGGACACTAACTTGTCAGATCAGGGCTCTACCCTTATGACTTCATTTAACCTTAATTACCTCCTTAGAGACTCCATCTCCAAACACAGCCATACTGGGGGTTAGGGATTCAATGTATGAATTTTGGGGGGATACAAGCTTTCATTCCATAATATTCTGCCAATGGTCCCCCAAAATTCATGTCCTTTTTGCATGCAAAATACATTTATTCCATTCTAAAGCCCCCCAAAGTCTTAATTCAGTGCATCACCAGTTCTAACGTCTGAAGTCCAAAGGCTTATCTAAATATCATCTAAATCATATGTGGGTGAGACTTAGGTATGATGCATCCTGAGACAAAATTCTTCTCCAGCTGTGAACCTGTGAAACCAGACAAAGCATGCGCTTCCAAAATATAATAGTAAGACAGGCATAGAATACACATTCCCATTTCAAAAGGGAGAAATCAGAAGAAAGAAGGAGTGACAGGTGCCAAGCAAGTCTAAAACCTAGCAAGGCAAATTCTATTTGATCTTGTTTGATGAAATATCTGGGCACCTTGTGGCCCAGTCAAGTTGACAGATAAAAGTAACCATCACAGGTCACATTTCCTATTTCTTTGTACATCTGGTTATTTTGGATTTACCTTGCATAGTGTGAATTTTACAATGTAGGAACTTTGGATTCTGTTATTTCCTCCAAAGAGTGTTAATTCTTTTAGTTTAGCAGGCAGTTAACCTGCCTGAACTCAAACTCCAAACTCTTGTCCACTCTGTTATGGGCAGCATCTGAAGTCTTTGTTCAATTTTTTTTAACCTTAGCTGGGCACTTCGAGTTTTTCTGTGCATATATAGTTCAGGAGACAGCCACAGATTTGGGCTAAGTTTACTGACAGAATTTGGAACACCCCTTCTGTAGCTCTCTCCCTCCTGGGATACCCCTTTCTCTCACTTCTGAATTATTGTCATTGTTTCTAACCCTGTCCTCTAGTCTGGTGGTGTATTTGAATTACAGTGGTTTATTCATCTCATTTTCTTCCAAGCTAGTTGATTGTGCTTAAGTTTTTTTTTTTGTGCTTAAGTTTTTGAAGTTTTATTATAATGGATAGAAACGTATTTCTACCTTGTAATTGATTATAGTCAGTTTTTTTGCTGTCTGCTTTCTTGATTTTTGTTTGGGAAAATTTGAATGTGTTAGAAATGTGATGTATAACTACAAAATATATAAAATATATAAAATATAAAATACAAAATATTAGTAATACCTTATGAATATGTTAGAAATGTGTATATAACTAAAAAATATAAATATTAATTACCCTTGCCTTGGTTTTATTTAGTTTTCCACCAGGCAATGAGTAGTGATAGGCCCACAACTCCTTAGCTTTTATTTCTGTCTCAATTTTTCATTTTCAGGAAGCACTTGCCTTGTAATATCTGATATCCTTTTACTCTTTGTTATACATGGGTTAGTGTTGAAAGTGGAAATGAATAATAATATAGCGTTTTCTATGATCCTGCCTTTGCCATCTGATGCAATTATTATCCGGCTTATTCTCTCCCCTGCTCCTCCCCCCGCCCCAAATTTTATTGAGAAATAATTGACATACACCACTGTATAAGTTTGAGGTGTACAGCATGATGGTTTGACTTACATATATTATGAAATGATTACCACAGTGATTACCACATGTGGGTGCAGATACCCTTTCAAGTTAGTGTTTTGTTTCCTTTGGTTATATTCTCAGAAGTGGAATTGCTGTGTCATATGGTAGTTAGTTCTATTTTAAATTTTTTGAGGAACCTCCATACTGTTTTCTATAGTGGCTGCACTGATTACAGTCCCACCAACGATGCACAAGGGTTCCCTTTTCTCCACATCCACACCAGCATCTGTTATCTCTTATCTTTTTGATGATGGGTCTGGCCTGTTCTTTAGCCTAATTTGGGCATTACTGACATTTGGGGCAGGATAATTCTTCGTTGTGGAGATAATTCTTCATTGTCCTGTGCATTGCAGGATGTTTAGTAGTATCCCTCGTCTACCCACTATATGCCAGTAACACCCTCACCCCAGTTATGACAAGCAGAAATGTTTCCTGGGGGGGCAGCGTTCCTCTAGTTGTGAACTATTGAGCCCAAATCTAATGAGGAAAAAACAGCTAAGTTATATGGTCTTCTCTGTGTTCTAATTATACTGTGATGTTTATAGGTAAATCATTCTTGTAAAGAAGATGACTTCAAACAGAAGCAACCAAACAAGAAAAAGAGGATCATCTATGATTCAGGTAATATTTCTTTTGAGGAGCTTTCAAGTTTAAAAACTATTTTATATCTGTTAGAACAGTGTTTTCCAGACTGATGTTCTGAGACACACAGCTCTCTATGATGTTAACAGGTGCTGTGAGAAGAGGGTTCTATGTTCTAGTAAAGTTGAAAACAACTTTATTACACTACAGAATTTATCAGAGCCGAAATATGTTAATATATTAAAGTTTTGTTCGGGAGGGGAGATAGTATATACAGCATGTCTGAAACTTACTTTGAATATGGTATGTTTATTTTTTTAAATATTCATATTAACTTCTCTTTCAGCTGAGGTTCTTAGAAACTGAATTTGAAAAATAGTGCCATAAAATGTTGCTTTAGAAACAAAGATCTAAAATATAATTTTTGTGCTTTTGATCTGGTCCTTTTTTGTTGCAGTTAAAAAGGAACAAACACAATTTAAAAACTTTGAATATACAGTTGACCCTTGAATAATGCAAGGGTTGGGGCTTCAACCCCCCTTGTAGTTGAAAATCTGCATATAACTTGACTCCCTGCAAAACTTAAGTACTAATGGCCTACTGCTGATCAGAAGCCTTGTCAATAACATAAAAAGTCAATTAATACATATTTTGTATGTTATATATATATTTTTACTATATTCTTACAATAAGTAAGCTAGAGAAAAGAAAGTGTTATTAAGAGAATCTTAAGGCAGAGAAAATACCTTTATAGTACTGTACTGTGTTTTTGATACCATAAGTTTATGTCATCTGTTTACAAGATGAATCATCTCTTAGTACCTACATCAACATTGTCTAATATGATACAAAAGACTGTAGATGTTATATGTATTACTAATGCTAGACATCAAAAATGAAAAGATAATGTGAAAAGGAAGTTCGTATTTATTTACAGATACAACGATTCATACATTAATAATGAAGAAGCAGCAGTATGATTGCTTTATGGTAGCCTAGTGTTGTTGATACAATTGCTTCATGATAGCCTAGCCTATGCACTAATGAATGAATCTGTTATAAAATTTTGGCATACAGTATTACAGTCATATTCATAATACAGTATTGGAAACATTGTTACATTAAAAAAAACTCACCTGTGATGATAGATAGGCTGATATGCAGTTTCTCCAGTTATAGAGAGGCATACTGTATAGTAATGTGATTCTTTGAAAGCAAAGTTACAAAACAGAAAACTAACACATTAATTTTATATTAAAGATCACCTTATACCTATGTAGGGATAGACTAGTATCTACATATATTTTATGCATTCATAACATACTTTTTAATTAACTTTTTCGATATTTCTAGGCTACGTGGTTTGTCTCTTTTTTCAAATTGTTGCAAATCTCCAAAAGCTTTTCCAATGTATTTATTGAAAAAAATCTGTGTATAAGTAGACATGTGCAATTCAAACCCATGTTCAAGGATCAACTATCCTTTTAAGATAGGGAACATACACTTTTATGCATGCCTTTTATGATATGTTAAAATAATAGTAGAACTCAGGAAGTTTTAGGTTTTGCTTTTTTTGGAGAAGATCTATTTGGTATGAATTCTTAAAGTTAGAAATGTAACCTAAGGAAGCATTTATAGATTGTTAGGATTTTGACAGTGGTAGCAAAGATTCTGACTCATTTTCTAAAAGTACTTGAGTGTTTATCGTGAGTCTTTTACTGCTGTATAGAATTGTAAAGAATTTGAAATAAGTACATATCACCATTTCTCAGGAGTTTCCATCTTTTGGGAGAGTGGAAATTTAATTGTTTGATACATTTTAGAACAATATGAGACAGGATTTAAAAATGCATGGTGAGAGGAAGAGGAAGGACACTAAAGTTTCTGAAACTCCTCTATTGTGTACCAGACGTATACTAGGTATTTATACTTTGTCTTGATTTATATTTAAGTGCTCTGGGTGATTAGATTGTGGTAGACAGAATAATGGCCCCCAAAGATGTCCACACCCTAGTTACTAGAACCTGTGTATATGTTAGGTTACGTGGCAAAAGGGAATTAAAATTGTAGGTGACATTAAGGTTGATAATCAGATGACCTTAAAGTAGGGAGATTATCTGGATGGGCCCAATGTGGTCACAAAGAAGAGGAAGGCAGAAGAAGAGATTTAGAGAGAGATTGACTATGGAAGAAGGTTAGAGAATTAGAGAGATGGCAGCATGAGAAGGACTTTGCCTAATGTTGCAGGCTTTGAAGATGGAGGAAGTGGGGGCCATGAGCTAAGGAATGCTAGCAGTCACTAGAAACTAGAAAGGTGAGGAAATGGATTCTTCCCTATAGTATCCAGAAAGGATCACAGCCATCCTGATGCTTGATTTTAGCCCAGTGAGACCCAAATTGGATTTCCAACCTCCAGAACAGTGAGATAATACATTTGTGTTGGTTTGTTGTTTTTTTTGGCTGCTTCATGCGGCATGCGAGATCTTAGTTCCCTGACCAGGGATAGAACCCGTGACCCCTGCAGTGGAAGCACGGAGTCCTAACCACCGGACCACCGGCGAATTCCCCATTTGTGTTGTTTTAAGCCACTAAGTTTGTGGTGATTTGTCACAGCAGCAACAGAAAAGTAATACAAAGGCTTAACACTGGATAGAAGGCAACCTATGAGAATTTATAAAAGAGATTTGTCTTGAAAAGGGTCTTGAGGAATTGGTTAATAATAACCGCTTTAAGGGAATTCCGTGGTGGTCCAGTGGTTAGGACTTGGTGCTTTTACTGCTGTGGGCCCAGGTTTGATCCCTGGTCGGAGAACTAAGATCCTGAAAGATGGATGGCACAGCCAAAAAACAAACAAAACAAAAAAACCCACTTTAAAAACACACTATATTATACTATTTCTTTTCAAAGTTTTAATTTTCCTCTCATTTAGATTCAGAATCAGAGGAGACAGTGCAGGTAAAAAACTCCAAAAAGCGACCAGAAAAATTGCCACTGTCTTCTAAACCTGCTAAAATTCGACACCAGGATCCTGTTACATACATTTCAGAAACAGGTAAGGGTACCGAATATGTTTATTGTTTTAGAAAAAAGCGCAGTGTGTGTTATGTTCTTGAGCTTCTCGTTGGTATCTAAATGTACCTCCTTCACTTTGAACTGAATTTCTGTTGCCTTTTTTTGGTTTGTTGAATTATATTTACCAGGGGAAGGTTGTAATTATCTTTGGCATTTTCTGTGAGTTAAGGGCCAATTACAGGGGAATTGGTTCTTAGAATTTTTTTAAAGTGCTGTATATTGAAGCATATATGTTGAAGCTCTGTCTTGAATCATATATTCAAATATTATTGGGTTGTTTTAAAACTTTTTAATGTAAGTTTTTTTATCTTGGGTGTTAAAGTCATAACAATCTAAGTATATAATGACTATTCATATTTGTGCTTTATAATCTAGCACAGATGTGACCTAAATTCCTTATATTCTCTGGTGACACAAAAGATTTTAGCATTGGCTTTAAAAAAAAATGATTGTTATTGTATTTATATTTATTTGAGCTGTTTTGAGTGGTCAGAAAATAAGACATTTATAAATGTACACTAATCTTAAGATATCATAGTATAAATAATTGTTTCATAGATAGTATTCTTTTATGGTGAGGAACCCTGAATTATATTGTCATCTTAGGAAAAAACACTTAGATGGGTTCATTATAAAGTCATTTAGATTTTAGCATTGTTAACTCCTAGAGGAGACCATCTTCAAATTCACAGAACCTGTTTTATCAGTTCCTATATAGAAATTGCTTAAAGGGGCCATGAGAGCATCTGATACCTCATTAGTTTGTTCATCTTAAGGAAAACCTCTGACACCATTATTTTTAGCACTCTGCTACTTGTATTGCTAGTGAAGTGAATACACCTGGTTTGAAGAGACAGGGTAAAAACCACAATTATTTTGACACAGCATGTTACAACTTACATTCAACAGACATTTATTGATTGTCTTTTCTGTCCTAGATACTAGGTGCTGGGATACAAAGATGATTAAAGCCTCCTAAGTACTATAGGAATTGCCTGAGGCTGCAATATACAATAGTCAGGGAGAGGGCTTCATGGAGAGGGTAAGATTTGATCTAACCCTTGATGGATGAGCCCATGATGGAGGGAAAGAACATGTGTGGTTAATAAGATGGGATTATTTAAAGCACAGCATCCAGCACAAGGCTTGATGTATTCGCAGGACACTGAAGAGATTGCTTGCCCACATGATGAGGAATAATGAGAGGTGATGAAGCCAGTTTAGGGAAGATCTTGAAAGCTAGGCAGAGGAATTCCACATAGCAGGGAAAAGGGAACCATTAAAGTTTTTGAACAGATATAGAATGATGAAAATAGTATTTAAGAGTGATTGCTAGTATTTAAGAGTGATTGCGAGTATTTAAGGTGGAAGGAGAATAGAAAAATCATAATTGGGGAGGCTGAGGCATTTATGGTAATCTACGAGTGAAGTAATGAGAGTCTTAAAAGTTAGCAATAGTTAGGGACTGATCTATAAACATTTTGGGGATGAGTTATAGGTTAGGTTTTTGGATTACCTATGGGCTTCATTCAGCCATGCTATCTATGGTTTACTATTAGGATAATTAGAGAGCTGATGTTATTAGCATGCTTACATGTAAAATTTTTTTATTTTTTAACATCAGCTTTATTGAGATATAATTCACATACCATACAATTAACCTTTAATGGTTTTTTTAATATAATTAAAAATTTTTTATTTTATTTATTTATTTTTGACTGCGTTGGGTCTTTGCTGCTGCATGCGGGCTTTCTCTAGTTGCAGCGAGCGGGGGCTACTCTTGTTGCGGTACGCTGGCTTCTCATTGCAGTTGCTTCTCTTGTTGCGAAGCACGGGCTCTAGGCGCGCAGCGTCAGTAGTTGTGGGGCGTGGGCTCAATAGTTTTGGCTCGCGGGCTCTAGAGCAAAGGCTCAGTAGTTGTGGCGCACAGGCTTAGTTGCTCCGCAGCATGTGGGATCTTCCCGGACCAGGGCTCAAACCTGTGTCCCCTGCCGATTCTTAACCACTGAGCCACCAGGGAATCCCCACCTTTAATGTTTTAATGTTATTGGAATTTGCTTTCATGTATGGGCTGTTACTTGAGAGTATGAAGGTACTCATGGTAGATAAATTGGTCAGTAAGTAGGGAATGAAACAGGAAAGAAGTCCTTGAGTTGTAGAAGGAAGCTGAGACTGGAAGGTCAGAAGCCCTGCCTGGAGGGTACATCCTTAGTTCCCATCTAACAGCTGTGTGACTGGGCTAAAGGGCAGTGAGTCTGTCTCCCTTTCTGTAAAGTAGAAACACTAACTGAATAGGCTAGTTGGGAAAAAATGGGATGATGCATATGAAAGGGCCAGACCCAGTGCCTGAAACATAAATAACAGGCTGTCAAAAGGAAAAAATAAAAATGAAAGAAGCCCACAGATGAAGCTTTGTAGGCTCTCTGAAACATTTACATATTTGATAAAGTTGTTCAAATGACCAAAGAGAAAATCTAAGTGACATGAACATATTTTCTGGAAGCAGAGATAAATTTCTTCATTATGGCCTGTGGCAGATTGACTCTTGAACCTTTCTGTTCTGTTGCTAAATATCTGTTCAGGCACGTTGTGCAAATGAGCTCTTCCATTAAAAGGCTCCCTCTCACATCTGGCCACCTTTGTCAAGTTTTGAATATGTGGGAGGGATACTAAAACCAGTATGGTGATAGGTTTATTATGTAACTGAAGGTGGTGTGATCAAGCTTTCCAGTGACACCCTGAAAACGTCAAAGTTAGTGTGCAGACAGCGATGGCCTTCAACTGCGGATCAAGGCTATCGTTATCTTGTGATTTTAGGTACACAGAAGGGTCAAACAATTTAAGCTCTGATCACAGGTTTTCTTTAACATGGGACTGTTTATTTCAGACCAGGTATTTTCGAATGTTATTTTCTGAAAAGATAACTAACTATCATCTTATCTGAAATTTTTATGACCATTAGACAGTATTTATATCACCCTGCCAAGGGTATGTACATGTGAAAGTGAATGTTGTCATCTTGTCTTAGCAAAAATTCTTGGGGTACAGTATATCTATCTCATATGATGTTCAGTATTACATAGTATTCTGCTTTTTCCTGGATTTGAGATACAGGAAAGAAGTTAGCTGTTTTTTTGCCTGTTTTATCTTCTCATACTTTTTTATGCCTTGGAATGATAGGTGAATGGGAGAAAAGCCCTTTTCCTTCCCATCATAAAAGAGAATGAGACGGTTAAAAAGAAGTCTGCAATAAAATTAGCATAATAAAATCAGAAATATAATGAGTTTCACAAAAAGAAAAGTGCAGCTTCTTGAAATTAATAAACTAACTAGAAATTTCTTGACCATAAAATAATTCTTTTATTCTTTTTTTTAAAGCTAAAACTACATACAAAATTTCAATGCTGGTTATGAATAAGTATTCATATTGTAGAAATAAATATTTATCAGTATATTGGGACTTGCCTGGAGGTCCAGTGGTTAAGACTTCATGCTTCCAATTCTGGGGGCATGGGTTCGATCCTTGGTAAGGGGAACTAAGATCCCACATGCCACGTGGCCAAAAAAAAAAAAAAAAAACCCACAACAACAATTTATCAGTATAAGGTTAAATAAAATATTTGTGGTAATAAAATTGTACTTTTTTTTTTTTGGAGTTTGGAGCTTCTTGTGGAAAAGGATTATATGAGATGATTCAGTTTTAAAAACCTGTTAATTCCAAAAGAAACAATTTTCTTTACTATTCCATATTTTATCTTTTATAAACCAACTGTTTTTTTTCCTTACAGCATAGCATGCGTAGTGTTTAAGAACATGAGCTCTTGAGTAAAACCTCCTGCCTGGGTTAAACCTTCATTTACCTTTCCCTGTGTCTTAGTTTCCTTGTTTGTAAAATGGGGTATTACTAGTACCTACATCAGAGGCCTTTGTGCTTGATCAAATGAGATAATGCTTGAAAAGCAATTAAAATAGTGTCTGTCACATTACTGAAATGCTCAGTAAGTATTAACTGTTATTATTATATTTTGACCTGATCGTACACCTACATCTGCCTTTAAGATTATGCTAAAGACATTTGCTTTTGCTTAGATACTTAGGGCTTTTTTTGATTATATAACTGTGCTTTAGAAATTTAGAAATTGTATTTGGCCCACTTATGTTATAGATGTTCTTTGTCCAGTATGGGAACTACTACATGTGGCTGTTGAGCACTTGAAATATGATTAGCCCAAATTCAGAATGTTTTACTTGTGAAGTATAGATTTCAAAGACTTACTACAAAAAAAAAGGATAAATTATCTTATTAATAATTTTTTAGCATTGATTACATGTTTAAATAATAATCTGAATATGTTAGGATAAGTGAAATATATTATTAAAATTAATTTCATCTGTTTCTTTTTCCTTTTTAAAAAGGTGGCTTGCATTTTATTCCTGTTGCACAGTGCTTTATAAACAATGAGAAACATACTTAGGAAATAACCTTACTTTATTTATTTATTTTAAAATATTTATTTATTTATTTACTTTGGGTGTACTGGGTCTTAGTTGCTCCATGTGGGCTCTTAGTTGTGGCCTGTGGACTTCTTAGTTGTGGCATGCATGTGGAATCTAGTTCCCCGACTAGGGATCGAACCTGGGCCCCCTGTGTTGGGAGTGCAGAGTCTTACCCACTGGACCACCAAGGAAGTCTTGGAAATAACCTAACTTTAGAAAATAATCTACTAAGCAACTATACTCCAGTAAAAATTAATTTAAAAAGTTAAAAAAGAAAAGAAAATAACCTACTTAACCTACTTCAGGTGCCTTTGGTTGTACTATTACACAGTTCTTTAGGCTATGTTGTTATACAGATCTTTATTAGGCTTATCATTTAGCTCCATGACACACTTTTCATCATCACTTTGTTTGATTAAATTTGTCTTCTATTATGTATTGATTTTTTTAAAGATTTTTTTTGATGCGGACTATTTTTAAAGTCTTTGTTGGATTTGTTACAGTATTGCTTCGGTTTTATGTTTTGGTTTTTTGAGCGCAAGGCATGTGAGATCTTAGCTCCCCGACCAGGGATCGAACCTGCACCCCCCTGCATTGGAAGGCAAAGTCTTAACCACTGGACTGCCAGGGAAGTCCCTTACTGATTTTTAAAGTACTTTAACTACATTAATTTCTCATATTACAGGAAAAGGAAAAAAATTGCTTATACATATCTTCATAGCTAACCATTGACTGTAGTAAAATGTTCTTGTAGGTTGGTAAAAATCCAAATACTTGTTGTACTGGGTAAATATGTTTACTTTTAGTTGTTTAATGAAGTGAGAGACCTTGAGTTTTGTTTGACACAGGTGACCTTTTATTATGCGGTTTCATCAGGGGCTGCTTGTGTTTGGTTGAAAATGGTGGGGCTTTTCCCAATCTTGAGAATTGTTTATGACGGGTAATTTAAAAAAAGTTTTTATTGGTGTATAGTTGATTTACAATGTTGTGTTAGTTTCACGTGTACAGCAAAGTGAATATATGCGCATATATATATGTCTCCACTCATTTTTAGATTCTTTTCCCATACAGGTCATAACAGAATATTGAGTCTAGTTCCCTGTGCTATACAGTAGGTCCTTATTAGTTATCTCTTTTATACATAGTAGTGTGTACATGTCAATCCCAATCTCCCAATTTATTCCCTCCCCACTTCCCCCCTGGGTAACCATAAGTTTGTTTTCTACATCTGTGACTCTTTTTCTGTTTTGTAAATAAGTTCATCTGTACCATTTTTTTGGATTCCACATATAAGCAATATCATGTGATATTTGTCTTTGTCTGATTTACTTCACTTAGTATGACAATCCCTGGGTCCATCCGTGTTGTGGCAAATGGCATTATTTCATTCTTTTTTATGGCTGCGTAGTATTCCATCATATATATGTACCACGTCTTTTTATCCACTCCTCTGTCAGTGGACATTTAGGTTGCTTCCATGTCTTGGCTATTGTAAATAATGGTGCAATGAACATTGGGGTGCATGCATCTTTTCAAATTATGGTTTTCTCCAGATATATGCCCAGGAGTGGGATTGCCAGATAATATGGTAGTTTTATATGTAATTTTTTAAGGAACCTCCTTACTGTTCTCCATAATGGTTGTACCAGTTTACATTCCCACCAACAGTGTAGGAGGGTTTCCTTTTCTCCACACTTTCTCCATCTCTCTACCCCCTCTTCAGCATTTGTTATTTGTAGACTTTTTTTTTTTTTTTTTTTTTTTTTTTGCGGTACGCAGGCCTCTCACTGCTGTGGCCCCTCCTGTTGCGGAGCACAGGCTCCGGACGCGCAGGCTCAGCGGCCATGGCTCACGGGCCCAGCCGCTCCGTGGCATGTGGGGTCTTCCCAGACCGGGGCACGAACCCGTGTCCCCTGTGTCGGCAGGCGGACTCTCAACCACTGCGCCACCAGGGAAGCCCTATAGACTTTTTAATGATGGCTATTCTGACTGGTGTGAGGTGGTACCTCATTGTTGTTTTGATTTGCGTTTCTCTAGTAATTAGTGATGTTGAGCATCTTTTCATGTGATTTTTGGCCCTCTTTATGTCTTCTTTGGAGAAATGTCTATTTAGATCTTCTGCCAATGTTCTGATTGAGCTGTGTTTTTTTTTCTATATTGTATTAAAAAAAGTCCAAACAGGAGCTGTTTGTATATTTTGGAGATTAATCCCTTGTTCGTTGCTTCATTTACAAATATTTTCTCCCATTCTGTGGGTTGTTATGACCGGTAATTTTTATTGAGCATATAATTCCATAGGCTGATAGTGTTCTTGAAGTTATAATTATTTTGGGGACATTAAGTGGGAAAAAATTGGGAATGTGCTGTTCTCCAGGTTACCATGTAATATCAGTGACTTGTGACTCGGGAAAATAGCAGCAGAGAATATTATTGGGGAATGTGTGTGCTAATTTTTAGTGACATACAGCTTTGTGTACCAGATAAATAAGAATAGATTTCTGTATAGGATAGAGAACTTCTCTTAGATATTTTCAGGGAAACCCAGTGTGGCTGAGACAGAGAATTTCCTTGAAGTGAGAGGAAACCTAAGAACTGTGTATTATATTTCTTTCATTATACTTGTGCAAAAATTAATATGGATTTAAAATCAATATTAAAAAATTAATAATACTATTAATATTTATAGTTTTTATAAGACTATAAAAGAAACTAAGTTTAGATTTTTGAGGATGAGTATTTAGATTAATATTATTCAGAATTTCCTAAGTAACACATTCTCACTGAAAAAGAAACATTCAGATAAAAAATGTTCCATTCCTTCATCCATCCCTTTTGCCCTACATAGCTATATAAATTTAAAAAATATATATATACACACATGTATATTTACATATATACACGTATTTGAGAGTGGCATCTTGTAACATTTCTGCAGCTTGCTTTTTCATAACTTAATGTCTCCTTCCCTTCCTCCTTCCTTCTCTCCTTTTCTCCCCTCCCTCCCTCCCCACCCCTCAGCCTCTCTCTCTTTCAATACAGAAAGATTCCTATCTCATTCTTTTAAACTTCTGCATAGTGAATTTTAATGGTATGCATTTAATTTTTCTCATACTCTTATTTTGGATATTGGATTATTGATGTGAACATACTTGTTTATGCTTCATTGTAATAGAACATATTTAGCCATCAATAAGTGGACAATTCACAATGAAGAATATTATCACTTAAAAGAGAATAGAATTTCTTGAGGTTAAGTGGCATTTGTTTTAAGGGTGTAGTTTATTCATCTATATTATGAAGAATAGAAGGGGGTTCCACTTTGTGCTTCTCAGGTCCAGAAAAGGGACTTTATGTTTATCCTTATTAAATTTTTTTTCTGAAAATTTTTTTCTGAAACTCTTACGTTTTTATCTTGTTAACTTCCAGGGTTTTGTATTCTGATTCTGTCATCTTTTTTTTTTTAATTTTACATTTGAATATTTTCATTTAACAATATTAAATTCTCATTTATTTATTTAACAAACGCGATTGTTCACTGTTTGTGCCCAACAGCATACTGGACAATCTATGAAATAGATAAGAGAATAAAGTTCAGCCCTGTCTTCAAGGGCTTAAATTCTACTGGGGAGATAAGCCTTTTACATAAAAATTATAATACAAGGAAAGAATTAACAGTGATAAAAATATCTTCCAAGGATATTTGGGCATGAGAGAGGTAACTTTTATTTTGGAAGTTCAGGAAACATTTCCTGGGAGAGAGAGAAATTTGAGATAAACATCAAAGGTTTTGGTAGGATTTAACATGGAGATTTAGGTATTGTGTATACTAGAAAGGAGAATAATGTGAAGTTTGGAAATCAGTAGTGCTATTTCATGTGCATTATTCACTACTTTCTAACTTTATAGAAAGAGGAAAATCTACTTTAAAAAATTCAATTTATAAACTTTCACAGATTTACTTACACCAGATTAATACTACCTAGTATTGTATCGTACCTTGTATTTTCTTAATTACAGTATCATCTGTTTAGGAATCTCTTACTTTACTTGAAACCTCTGTGTCCATGTGAAAGGCAGGGAGAATTCGACCTTAATAATGTCAACATAAATTTTGTCTTGTATACTATTATAAATTTTTTTCAAAACACTTTTATACTGACTTCATGGAATGGAATAACATTATTTATTATATGGCTTATATTTCCTATCTGTCTCATTTGATCTTCAAAACTACCTTATATCAGAGCTGACTTGCTTTAAGAAAACTTACTCTTAACGAATCAATTTTCAATCTAAGGTTGCACAAAGCTTCAGTGTGAAAGAATCCTGTAGTTCTTTGGATGCCCCTCATCCACTTATTTTTTATATCATCTGATTTCATATCTTCTACAGATTTGATAAACCTATCCGTATATTTCTTTCTGAATCATTAGTGAAACTGTTTAGTATTAAGGGACATGTAAAGAAACCTTTTTCAAAATTGACATGATCGAATATCAGCATCCTGGATACAGCTTTTCAGTTTCTTCTGAAGAGCTTTGCAATTAGTTATGAATCTCAGAAACCACTGTTACGTATCTTGTATTTCTCCATCTTGCCATAAATCAGTGCTTCTTAATCAAGGGTGATTTTGCCTTGCAGCAAAAAATCTGGCATATCTGGAGTGCTATTTTTGGTCATCACAACTGGCGGATGCTGCGGCATCTAGTTGGTAGAGGCCAGAGTTGCTACTACACATCCTACAGTGCACCAGAGAGCCCCCTACAACAATTATTTGGCTCAAGATGTCAATAATGCAGAGGTTAAAAACCCTGCCGTAGCCTATCGGAAGACAATTTGGTAGATGCTTTGTTACAGTCCAGACATCCCTGTTTCTAATATTCATCTCATCTGCTAGTCCTAAAGAATAAATGATGGCTCAGGCCAGCATAGTTTAATCTCAGTGAATCTCTGTCTGCTTCTGTTAAATACTCTCTTTTTGGTTTTTGTTTGTTTTTTATTTTAATTTTTTATTGAAGTATAGTTGATTTATAATGTGTTAATTTCTGCTATACAGCAAAGTAATTCAGTTATACATATATGTACATTCTTTTTCATATTCTTTTCCATTATGGTTTATCACAGGATACTGAATATAGCTTACTGTGCTATACAGTAGGACCTTGTTGTTTATCTATTCTATATATAATAGTTTGCATCTGCTAACCCCAAACTCCCGCTCCATCCCTCCCTCACCCCCCTCCCCCTTGGCAACAGCAAGTCTGTTCTCTATGTCTGTGAGTCTGTTTCTGTTTTGTAGATGAGTTCATTTGTGTCATTTTAGATTCCACATATAAGTGGTATCATATGGTATTCGTCTTTCTCTTTCTGACTTACTTCAGTTAGTATGATAATCTCTAGTTGCATCCATGTTGCTGCAAATGGCATTATTTCATTCTTTTTTATGGCTGAGTAGTATTCCATTGTGTATATGTACCACATCTTTATCCATTCATCTGTCGATGGACATTTAGTTTGTTTCCATGTCTTGGCTGTTGTGAATAGTGCTGCTGTGAACACTGGGGTGCATGTATCTTTTTGAATTATAGTTTTGTCAGATATATGCCCAGAAGTGGGATTGCTGGTTCATACGGTAGTTCTATTTTTAGTTTTCTGAGGAACCTCCATGCTGTTTTCCATAGTGGTTGCACCAACTTACATTCCCACCAATAGTGTAGAAGGGTTCCCTTTTCTCCACCCCCTCTTCAGAATTTGTTATTTGTTGACTTTTTAATGATGGCCATTCTAACTGGTGTGAGGTGATATCTCATTGTAGTTTTGATTTGCATTTCTCTAATAGCCATGTTGAGCATCTTTTCATGTGACTGTTGGCTATCTGTAAATACTCTCTTTTTGCCCTGCTCTTGATATTGTTGTGTAGAACTGTAACCAAACCTTTCTCCTTCTATATTTCTGTAGTTGGGGATCTGCCTTTCTCTTTTCGACAATTAGGACTCCACTTCTCCTCTTTAATCTTTAGAGACTTCTTCCATTTTATATGATGATTCAAGGTCACTGATATCCTTTAGCAAGTTCATTCCCAAATTCATTTTGACTGAAGCATCATTATAAGAGCTAGGTGCTTTCTTGTAGTCTTTTTTCCCTAGTTTGCTCTTCAGTCCCCTTTCAGTAGTGCATATTATGAGACCTGAAAAAAAATTCAGTGGCATATGAAGAAGGAGAACTGAAAAGGACATAGTGAATAATGAAGCACTAGAGTATCTGGAATGATTATTGAGTGTCTGAAACATCTTTGAAAATGAACAGACTGTTGTTTTCTGGTGACACATATTTTGTTGTCAGGTACTTGTGAAAGTATGAGAGATACAGGATTGTATTCGAGAATGCTAAGGAAGTAGAATTATGTTATGAAAATGTCATTAAGCACTAATGAAACAGTATACAGGTGATTTATACTTGGTCTTAGCATAGAAACCAGCATTGTTATGTCCTCTCATGTGCGGGGAAGTGGAATGTGAATGGAAGTGGTGAATCGCATTGCTGAACCACTCCCTTAACTCTTCCGGTCAGTCGAGTTTTCCTTCTGTTGCCGGTTTCATGCTTTAGAGTTGTAAGAAGCTCTGGATAATGTACCTGTGGCTAGTTGTCTAAGCCCTCCCTCCCCTAACCCTGAACCTCCTTTTTCTTTTCCTGTGAGATGCAGTGGAGATGGAGGAAGGAGGTGAGTAAGTAGTAAAATGTTCCACTTTCTTCTCCTGCATTGTTTTCTTAGTAATTGAAACCAGCTGTGACTTTCCATGGACTGTTCTTCCTGCTCTGGGGAGGACTCTATGTGGTAGATAACATCACAGCACAAGCCAGTACTTTTTTCTCTTAATGATAAATATCATTACTTAGCTACCTCACTAGACCTCACGAATTATTAAGTAATTTTATTCTTAAAATATAACTGACTCCATTTGATTCTAAGAGGATTTATTAGTAAAGAATCATGATATCTCTAAATTTCTTGATTAAGGATGAGTAGTTTCAGTTTTATTTCATTATACTGAAATATATCTGATTCACCACATAAATCATTCAGTGATTCACCCCAGAATGTCCGATTCTCACACCCCATAAGCGGTGCAAAGATGATATGTGTAGTTTCTTTTCCAACCACTTAATTAACAAATATTTATTGAAGACTTGGAATATGCATATGAACCTTTCTCTATGTCCACACCAAAATGACAGTTTGGATTTTTGACTCAAGGAAGTATTGAAAAGGAAGTTAGTAGAAAAAGGCTCTAAAGACTCAGATTCCCTTTTTAGTTTTTGACTTGTTGCAAAATAAATTATTTTTAATCTCTGTAACCAGATTCTCTAGGATGGTCTCCATTAATTTGGTTTCTGTGTATTTCACACTGAGGGAAAAAAATTAGAATCCCAAACTCTCAGCAGTAGGAACTTCAGAATTAGATTTTTTTAGAGACCTGCACATTATTTTCTTGCTCTTTCATTTGTTATCCTTTTAAATAAATGAATGTATCTAACTCAGAGTGGCAAAGCAATCTTCTCTTCCAGGCAATTCCTCTGCTGTATGTTGGATAATGCTAGTTTACGTGGTGATTCTTACCACATTTGAGGTTATGTTGTATATAAATAAAAATAAATGGTGTTTTTATAAGGAGTCAGATATCCTGGGGGGAGGTTCTAAGTGTTCCGTTGCCCATGATTTTCAACTAGGTCACAGAAATTTGACTTAGATCTATTTATCATTATTTTAAGTTAATGTGAAGAAGAGAACACAGTTTTGCCTTTGGCTTCTGACAAGGCAGAACAAATTTAGGCTCATTAGGAAACAAGAACAAATGTTAAAAAAGAAAAACAACCATAACTTTATTTGGGGTGTTTCATGTCTACACACTGTGTAGAATCGTAAAATATTTATTTTACATAAGGATGGTCACAGCCTTATAGTTACAGGTCCATGTAACTATAAGGACTGTGGAGAAGTTCACAAATCACAGGGCACTAAATAAGCATTAAATCAAGCAAGTCAATATTTTTTTTTCCTTTTTGCATAACTGTATTTCACTAGAATTGCTCCTGCTTTCCAAGGGGACTTGGAGAACCATTTATTTTGTGGTTAGTAGAGAACAAAGCACCTTGTATATAATTTTTGCTTAGTACAGTGAAAACATACTTGAAATTTCATGTAGAATATTTCCATATTTTTTCTTGAAACTTACATTTTTACTCAGTATTTATGAAAATGTTTATAAAGTTATGTCTGTGTTTAGATGTAGTATATTTTTGGGATCTGTAGCTTGAAGACATTGTTAACTTTAAACCCATTGTAAAAAGATCTCTAGTAGAGAAGGCTATGGAAAGAAGCTCTCTTTTAGGAGTGATGTTTAAGGCTAACCTAAAGAACAAAGTGATGCATTTTTGGTTTTTTGCCAGCTTATTTTTACTGTTTTCATAATTTTTTTTTGAGCTTTGAAATTTGGGCTTAATTTTTTATGACAGCATGAATTCATTGTATGACTAGATCACAATGTATATAGCCCTTCCAGTTTTAATTATTTTTGTTGCCTACGTTTTTAATGTTTTTAGTAGTGTGATGAATATATTTGTATATAAATGTTTGTCAGCACCTCTCATTATCTCTAAGAATTACTATGCTAAAGGTTATGAACTTCTTTAAGGTTCTAGATATATTTTGCCAAATTGCTTTCTAGAAAAGTCATACTGTTGGGTTGACCAAAAAGTTCGTTCGGGTTTTTCGTAAGATGTTATGGAAGAACCCAAACAAACTGTTTTGGCTAACCCAGTAGTTTACACGTTCATAGTTAGTGTTTATATTAGTACAGACTTATCACATTCTCATCAGTATTGAGTATAGTAGCTACAAAATCTATGTGACTATCCACAGATTTTTCACAATTATAGAAGGGAAAATCTTAAAAGAGTTTGTCTGATCCAACATTTTGCAGAGGACAACGAATCCCAGATAATTAAAAAAATAACAATAGAAAGCCGAAGTCAGGTTAGCATTTTAGTTTTCTGGACTTCTGGTTCAGTATTGTTTTCACCAGAGAATACTGCTTTATTGTTTATTGAATGTTTATTATAACATGGCGAGGTACTATACTGGGCACTTTGATTTTTAAAAATCTAATCTTTCCAATAACCCAAGTGAGTGGTTTGAAACTTTACCATTTGTAGGGAAGAGGAGCTAAAGAAGAGAACGAAGGCAGTCTTCAAACACTGAATGGGAAAAAAGATTAATTAGGGAAAATAGGTGGAATTCACAGGGAAGTGTTTTGGCTTAATGTAGGGAAGAACTTTTCTAAAGAATACAGTAGTGCTGTTCACCAAAGAAAGAGGAGGTCACGTTGAATTACTCTGCTCCATTTTGAAAGTATTTAAGCCCAGTCTGCGTTTGCCAGGAATGTGGAAAATGGAATCCATGTATGGAATAAGAGAACTAGTTGACTAAAGATAATGCATTATAAAGAATGTGGTAGAGTACCTGGCATGGAGTTTAATGCTCAATAATGATAACTATTATAAACTAATTATATCATAAATTAGATAAAAAGATACCATGAAGTCCCTGAAGCTAGTGACAGAATAAGTAGAGATGCTAATAAATAATGAAAGAAGTAAGCAAAGAAAAATGGAGAGGAGGGAGAAGCTAAAGCCAAACCTCTTTTGTCTCAGAAAGCCAAGGGGACGGAGAGTTTCTAGGAGATAGTCAATTTGTTGTAAAATATTAGATGTAGGTTAAAAAGAAAGAGAAGTGTAATATACAGATAAAAAAGATACGATGAAAGAAATGAAAAATCACCCACAATCCCCTATCCAGAGATAAAAGTTGATAACATTTTATTCTTTTCAGATCTTTGAACATGAATTTAAAAGCATATCTATAAATATATAGATGGGTAGATTTAGATATATCACTAAACATCTTGTAATATCTCTTTTATCATTTAATACACATGAATATATTGATGTCAGTAAATATGGATATGCATTATAATTTTCTGTTGCTGCATAATTCATTACATGGTTGAACATAATAGTAGGTATTCAGGTTATTTGTTTTCTCACTTTATAAACAGTGTTCACTTATCTCTATCTTTGGTGCAACTGTCATAGTTGAGGCTGTCTTTTTTGCCTAAACTGTATTAGTCCCTTAATTTTTCCTTCATCTTTTCTTGCCCTCTTGCAGTCTGTTCTCCATACTTCTTTTTTGTTTTGTTTTTTGCGGTACGTGGGCCTCTCACTGTTGTGGCCTCTCCTGTTGCAGAGCACAGGCTCCGGACGCGCAGGCTCAGTGGCCATGGCTCACAGGCCCAGCCGCTCCGCGGCATGTGGGATCTTCCCGGACCAGGGCACGAACCCGTGTCCCCTGCATTGGCAGGCGGACTCTCAACCACTGCGCCACCAGGGAAGCCCTCCATACTTTTGAATGGACAAATGCCATGATAAGCATTTTTGTACATATGTCTTTGTGTACGTGTTCATTTGTTTTGTTTTTTTTTTGGCCTCGGTGTGCAGCATGTGGGATCTTCGTTCCCAGACCAGGGATCGAACCTGTGCCCCCTGCAGTGGAAGCGCGGGGTCTTACCCACTGGACCACCATGGAAGTCCCTGTTTTTATTTATTTATTTTAAATTTTATTTATTTAACTTATTTATTTTTGGCTGCGTTGGGTCTTCGTTGCGGTGCGCGGGCTTCTCACTGCGGTGGCTTCTCTTTTTGCAGAGCCCTGGCTCTAAGCCCGTGGGCTTCAGTAGTTGTGGCTCGTGGGGTCTAGAGTGCAGGCTCGTTAGTTGTGGCGCACAGGCTTAGTTGCCCCGCTGCATCTTCCTGGACCAGGGCTCGAACCCGTGGCCCTGCATTGGCAGGTGGATTCCTAACCACTGCGCCACCAGGGAAGACCCCCTGTTTTGTTTTTAGACTAGTTAGTTAGAAGTGGAATTGCTGGGACT
The DNA here is from genome assembly GCF_949774975.1 of Lagenorhynchus albirostris. Classification (NCBI taxonomy): domain Eukaryota; kingdom Metazoa; phylum Chordata; class Mammalia; order Artiodactyla; family Delphinidae; genus Lagenorhynchus; species Lagenorhynchus albirostris. Next base: position 84,805,577 of record NC_083098.1, read on the forward strand.
TTCCTGGTGGTCCAGTGGGTAAGACTGTGCTTCCAATGCAGGGGGCCCGGGTTGGATCCCTGGTCAAGGAACTAGATGCCACATGCATGCTGCAACTAAAGATCCCGTGTGCCGCCATGAAGATCCTGCATGCAGCAACTAAGACCCGGTGCGGCCAAAATTTAAAAAAATTAAAAAAAGAAGTGGAATGGCTGGGTCCAACTAATGGGTATGCATATGAGAGGTTTTGATACATGTTGCAAGATTGCCCCCCCATAAAGATTTTTTAAAATTTACTATTTAAAAATACTGTTGCCTATTGCGTATGTAAAGGTCCCATTTCCCTACACCCTTGCCAACAGTCTTTTTAATCTGATGGTCTTAGAAATTCTTGATCTCACTAGATTTCATGCTCATCTGTTACCTGTGAATATTTATGAGATTGCTGGAGAAAGCGTTAAGCTAGGGATTGCAAATATCTACAATACCATTGTTTCCCTTTCTGAGTCTATACCAGATATCAGTGATTGATCTAGTTTGAGTTAATTGCTTAAGGACAGTTACAATATTTTATATACTAAGGAAATTCTTGAGTGTAGGGGAAGAACTATAACAGAAAAACATAGTGGTTGACTTGGTCCATTCAGTTCTGGGATTTTCTGTCATACTGCTTGTACACATGTTACTGCTTTGGGCATTTTTAAAGTGAGGGAGAAACTAGTAGAAGACTGTCATTTTGCAGATACAATTTAATTTTGTCCTTTCTCCATTAAGGAAATCCTTTCTTCCCAGAAGTACAGTTGTTGAATTCAAAACAAACCAAGTAAAAATTATAAAATTTAATAAGCTCTCGATAAGATTGAAAGTCTTGTCTTGTATACACTAGATATGCTTTTAACTTTGCACTTACTGCCTAAGGAGATATATTGGATATCTATACTTAGGAGGTTCCAGTTTTGTAGCTTTCTTATTTTATTTTTATTAAAGCCAGGATATCAGCAATGTTATTATTATTTGTTAAAATAAATAAATTTATTTATTTATTTTTGGCTCCATTGGGTCTTCGTTGCTGCACGTGGGCTTTCTCTGTTCGTGGCGAGCGGGGGCTACTCTTCATTGCAGTGTGTGGGCTTCTCGTTGCAGTGGCTTCTCTTGTTGTGGAGCACGAGCTCTAGGTGTGCGGGCTTCAGTAGTTGTGGCTCGCGGGCTCTAGAGCGCAGGCTTAGTAGTTGTAGTGCACAGACTTAGTAGCTCCGTGGCATGTGGGATCTTCCCGGACCAGGAATTGAACCTGTGTCCCCTACATTGGCAGGAGGATTCTTAACCAGTGCGCCACCAGGGAAGTCCCAGCAATGTTAATTTTGTTTTGAATCTTCTTTTAAGGGCATTTCATATAATTTGTTTTGACTGCTAAGGTAGAATAGTTTGTTGTTGAATGCTACTGGTTTGGTTATCTACAGCTTAACTGTGTCTAGGGATTTAAAATAGACAAACCTTAAATTATAAAAAATTGGATTTCAGTAATATAACAATTCATTATGTTGTTATCTTAGAGAAGAGGGAAGGAGTTTCAGATTATATTCGCAGTGGTTACTAGGACTGTTATGAGTGATTTGCATGGCTATGGTACCTAAGTGGAATGGGGATAATGTCACTAGCCTTTGCAGAACCATCTGAAGCAGATGGCAGAGGCAGAGAAGGACTCGTCATGTAGGAAGAACAGATATATGAGTGACTAAACTTAGTCTGTTGACTCTTGTCAATACATGGATTGAACTCTGGTACGTGCATCAAGCCTTGGATGTGCTTAGAAAGATTGATGAATGAATTTTTAATTTAATCTTGAAGGTAGATTGGCTATAGTTGAAGATAAGAAAACAAGTATGCTTTAACTAAAATCTTTGGTTGCAGGTTAAGAAGAAAACCTAGCTTGTTGTAAGCAAAATGGAATTTATTAGAAGGCCATTGCTGAATGTCATTGAATGCAAAAATAAACCTTTAGCACCTTAGTTTAAACACATTAGTTCAGCAAACTGATCAAGGGTAAGATTCACCCCACCTTGTTCAGGTGCTCACTCCTGGTCCAGTTTGTGATGGCAAGGAATATGGAACCATCTAATAAATATATCTGTGGTTATTGGAGGCCCTTGGAGGGTGGAGTGGGGTGTAAGTCCTTAGGGAAAGTAGGCTTATAGTGAACTGTATGGACATCCTCAGAGGTGTCTACTCTGCTCTTGCTTTAAATAGTGGATTACTTTTTACATTTAGTACTCGGAAACCTGTAAGTTATTTATGCTTTGTAAAGTTTATAGTTTAATTTTAATATAAATATAATAATTAGAGAGTAAGGCTAAACCCTTTTTGATTTTTACATATCTTGGATACTTTTTTGTTTGCGATGGCAGCACCTAGGAACAGCACAGTGCTTGGCACGTATGACCCTTAGCAAACACTAGTAGTTGAATGAGTACTTGAGAGGAGGTAAGACCCATTCATGTGTGGCCTTGAACACCAAACTTATAAAGTGAACCCTCCCTCCCCCACAGTGACCTGACCTAGTATTCACGGCTGCCTTTTAGATTTTTCTTTTTATTGGATTTCTTTTGTTATTAGGCCAAAGTAAAAAGATTTTTATCTTGTGAATCACTGAATCAAACAAAAAAGTTTACTGAGGCCCTTTTGAGGTGCATTTTTGGGGTCTTTAATTATCTATGCATTGTCATGAATGCTTAGAAAGACTTTTTTTTTTTTTTTTTTGTGGTACACAGGCCTCTCACTGATGTGGCCTCTCCCGTTGCGGAGCACAGGCTCTGGACGCGCAGGCTCAGCGGCCATGGCTCACGGGCCCAGCCGCTCTGTGGCATGTGGGATCTTCCCAGACCGGGGCACGAACCCATGTCCCCTGCATCGGCAGGTGGACTCTCAACCACTGCGCCACCAGGGAAGCCCCTGTCTTTCTTTTCTTCATAGCACTTATAACTTGACAGTATATGTTTATTTATTTCTGTATCTGTTTCCTCTTCTAGGTTCCAAGCTCCATGATGGCAGGGATTTTGTCTTTTTTATTCGCTGCTCTATCCTCAGTGCCTAACACATAATAGATGCTCAGTAATTATTTGTTGAATACATGAGTAAATATACACGTTTGTGTACTCTGGGTAGTAATTGGGGGAGATGGTGTATTACAGACCTGGCACTGGTAAATGTGAGGATAACTGTTGAATTTAGGAGATAGGAAGAAAAGAAAATCATTAGCATCCCATAGCACTTGTATATTTTTTATAAAGTTGGTGGAAGTGGTTGCTTTTGTAATTAGAATTGATATTTTATCAAGCCATATTTGGTCATATTTCATTTAAGATGAAGAAGATGACTTTGTGTGTAAGAAGGCAGCCTCTAAATCAAAAGAGAATGGAGGATCTCCAAATAGTTATCTTGGAGCATCAAACATGAAAAAGAATGAAGAAAACACTAAGACACTAAACACTAAGAATAAGCCTTTGTCACCAATGAAGCTTACCCCCACATCAGTGCTTGATTATTTTGGAACTGCAAGTGTCCAAAGATCGGCTAAGAAGATGGTGGCAAGCAAAAGAAAAGAGGTGAGTGTTCTACAGGCAAGCAAGAATGTTCAGGATTTGTACCCGTTCAGTTATTAATAAGAGGTGAAATTGGATTTTATGAATAGACCAGCATTTTATTGATGAAAATAATTTTCCTATGATTATGGGTAAAATGTAATTGCTATTATGTTGGAGGACGACCAAGTTAGAATATCACACATTTAAGTTTTTAATATTTGAAAGTGAGAAAAGATCATTTAAATCATAAGAATAAATTGTGATTCTTAGAATTTAAATACTCAGAATGCAAACTCATTTTACCCTTGACCTCAGACAATATAATTGTTCCCAAATGAGGTCATGAACACATAACTTAGAATAGAGCCTCCCTATGCTATACTTGTGACCTACTCTATTTTGGCTGATGTTGGATTCATCTTTTCCTGGACATTTAGGAAACAAATACAGATAAGTTAGTGAAAGTAGTTCCCTGCGTGGAAGCCTGCCGAGCAGTGTGTGTGTTGATTTCATTAGTACCTCCATTAGACAGTGTAATCTTTCTCATGTGTTGGTGTGCCAATGTTCTGGACTACTTCTGAAGCGAAGACATTAGTCTCTAGGGTTTTTTTTGGGTACCTCTTGTGAGCATTTCAATAGAATTAAGTGAGAATCATCTGTCTGTAGCATATTTGCTTGTTAAGAAATTGGATGTGGTCACGGAGTAGCCATGAACATAATTTTTTGGCTGGTGTGCATTGAGTCTGTTTCATAACTGGTACATTTATCTCTCATTGGTGTATTTATTTAGCTATAGTTAAGAAAAAGCACCTTACTTTGAACTTAAGGTTTATGCTGATCTTGCTTGATTTTCCTTGAAATATAGCCTTCACAAAATGCAGATGATTCCAGATTAAATGATGAAGCCATCGCCAAGCAATTGCAACTTGATGAAGATGCAGAGGTATTAGCATTTTCTTTAGATTTCATTAGCACCTTGATGTTGTCACTTGCTATTTAGTCTACCCAGGCAGGCAATTAAGATAGTTCTAGTTTCATTTTGGGTTGAGCCTCATTGTAAGAGTTATGTGTAAAATAAGTTAAAATCTAATACTATATGAAAATCTAAGTTTATATAAAAGATAAATGATGAGAGCAGGGGATAACTAAAGATCTATTATTAGATTTCTTTGAATGGAAGCCTCCTTTAGAATAGTTAAAATAATTTAACTTGGTCATATCTCTTCTCTTTCCCCTCTGGGCAATCTCATCTACTCCTCTGGCTTTAAGTACTATGCATATGCTGGTGATCTCTAAATCTATCTTCAGTTCAGAGTGCCCTTTGTAGTGAACCTGTTATATTCATTCAGTAAGTGTTTATCGAGCACTTACTGAGTGCGTGGCACACTTCTAGGTGTTAAGGATACTGAAATTAAAAAAAAAAAGTCAGATCATTATAAATGCCACGAGGAAAAGTAAAGGAATAGATGTTTGGTGTGATCAGTGGGGTTATGAGTGTTCTATTTGAAATACAGGGGTTAGGAAAACCCCTCTGAGGAAGTGACATTGGGGCACATAATTCATGATAATGGTGAGCCATGGGGCTTCCTTCTACCTGGAGGAAGCTTTCCTCTAAACATAGAGAATAGCAGGTGTAAGCATCCTGAGGTAGAAATGTTTGAGTTTAATGAGTTTGGAAGAAATGGCCAGCAGCAAATCCTGTTATGTCATGACTGGTCTTTGGTACCTACCAGAAGGACTTGAGATGGTAAGGAGTTTGGATTTTAGTCTCTGTGAGATGAGAAGCCATTGGAGTATTGAATAGAGAAATGACATGACTTTTGATGGCTCTTAAAAGAAAATTATTCTGGCTGCTGTGAAGCTAAAGAAACCACGGTGGGCAAGAACAAAAGCAGATCATTTTGGAGACTGTTAGGGTAGGGGAGGTGAGAGAAGATGTTGGCTTGTACCAGGATGGGGGTAACGGAAGAGGTAGTGAGAAGTGGTCATCATCTGTATATGCTTTGAAGGTGCAACCTTCAAGTTGTTGCAGATAGACTGGACGTAAGGTATGAGGGAAATAGAAGATTTAAAGGTGACTCCATGTTTTTTGGCTTGAGCAGCTGGGTGAATGGTGATATCACTTTTTTTTTTTTTTTTTTTTTTTTTGCGGTACGCGGGCCTCTCACTGCTGTGGCCTCTCCCGTTGCGGAGCACAGGCTCCGGACATGCAGGCTCAGCGGCCATGGCTCACGGGCCCAGCCGCTCTGCGGCATGTGGGATCCTCCCGGACCGGGACACGAACCCGCGTCCCCCACATCGGCAGGCGGACTCTCAACCACTGCGCCACCAGCTAAGCCCTGGTGATATCATTTATTAAGACTGGAACACTGGTACAGGAAAATCAAGAATTCTGTTTCGCACATAAGTTTGAGATGCCGAATAGGCTTCCAAATGGATATGCAGAGTGGGTAGTTGGGTAGAAGAATCTGGAGCTCAGGGGAGAGGTCTAAACTGAAGATGTTTATTTGGGATCATTAACATTTGAATGGTATTAAAACCAATGTAACTAGATGAGATCACGGGGAGAGAATGTAAACAGAAAAGAAGTCTCAGGATTGAGCTCTGGGGCACTGTTAACAATGAGAGGTCAGGAAGAGAAGAATGATCCAGCAGAGGAGATTTAAAGAAAGTGGCTAGTGAAGTAGGACAATAAGGAAAGCTTGGTATTTTATGTAAGCCAAGTGAAGAAGGTATTTCAAGGGGGAGTGTTGTCTCTGTCAGAGACTTTAGACCTTGGTACCTGCTCTTTGAACCTCCTTCCTGTTTATTAGCTTAAGTGCCACTTTCTCATATTCCCTAAACTATGTTAGAAATCCCTTCTGTATGCCCTGTAGCTACTATTAATGTTTATTTGTGTCTTCTTAAATTGCTATTTCACTGTCTTCCTGTCTGTAGACTTTAAACTCTACCTACCAGGGCTGTTTATGTCTCAACTATTGTGACATCAGTGTTCATCTTAGTGCTTGGCAAAGAAGAGGCTCTTTTTTTTTTTAAAACATCTTTATTGGAGTATAATTGCTTTACAATAGTGTGTTAGTTTCTGCTTTATAGCAAAGTGAATCAGCTATACTTATACAAAGAAGAGGCTCTTGATAACAATTGTTTTGAGAGAACAGTATTCTAGTCTTCTGAAATAGTAATACTGACTGTTCACGTTTTATTAATTTGGCAGTTTATAGTTTGTGTTTTCAAAATCTTTTTCCATCTTATTGACGACACTGAATTTTATAAACTACATACAGATATCCACATGACTCAGGGTAGGACAGATGGCCTAGGTAAAATCATGAAGTGATTTTTTTAGGGACCTGACTTCTTATCTGTCTGAAATACTGGAGGCTTACCCTGTCCTTTCCAAACCAGGTGTGGCAGTTTGTATCACAATCCTCTGTTTTCCCATTTCTATCACATCCTTTCAGAATCCTGTTTGGGTCCTGTTTCTCATATATAATGAGAAATACATTCTACTTCCACACGTTCTCTTCTGGAAGAGCTCCATTTTACTGAAAGTAAAAATATTTGGAAATAACAGCGAGGTGAATGTCTGCGTGTTACATTAGCATTTTAGGAAAACTTCTGATATAATGACTTAAATTTTCAAAAGTCAGGACAGATAAATTACTACTGTGTTGTACCCCTGAAACTAATATACTATTAAGTCTACTGTACTTCAATTAAAAAAAATATCAGAACAGATACATTTGAATTAGTAATTGAAAATAGAAGTTTGATGATATTAGTGATAGTTGCATTAGTATGTATCTTACTGTGTGTGCAAAGAAGGTATATAATTTTCTTGGTTTATAGATTCATTTCTTTGTGTGCCCCCCACGTCCCCCACATGGCTATTGTTTTTCTGTTAGGATAGTGATTCTCTCCTGAACTCTTTTTAGAGTTTAAAATAAATAGAGATGAGAGATCTGTAAGTGTTGCATTGGGACCATTAAGAAAAAGCTAAAGACTTGGAACTTTATGTTCAATTTATCTATCAGGCCTGCAAAACTAGAAATATATGTTCTGCAGTCTAATTTGGCTTCACGAAACAAACTTGTGATACTCAGCTATTAAGTGAAAAAATGTCCTAGTTACTTTCTGGGAAATGTTTTTCCAGTTTCTTTTAAGTATCATGAACCACACATTTTAAAACTTTTCATTTACAAAAAGAAAAAAAGCAGCTCACTGTGTTGACACTTTTTACAGCTAGAGAGACAACTGCATGAAGATGAAGAGTTTGCCAGAACATTAGCCTTGTTGGATGAAGAACCCAAGACCAAAAAGGTGGTGTTTTACCAGGCTGTTTGCACTCTGAATATACAGTACAGATCAGTGTGCCCTTTCAGACCTGTGTAGTCTAGGCTCTGGAGATATAACCATGAATAACTCTGCTAGAGAGAAGCTAAATTATTTTCATTTATAAAAATGTTTTTGGAGAAGCTTATTGAGAAACTTCTTCTTCCTAAAGGAAGGTTGATAGAGCCAAAGCCAACCAAAACCCTTCTTCACAAAACAACAAGTTGTAACTTTTACTTACTGTCTGTCACAAAGGGATTCTCATGTACTTGTTCAGAGAATAACATTTATAAAGATTCCAATGAATCTAAAGTTTAATAACTTTAATATTAATTACTGTCTTCTTAAAAACATAATTTTGCTGTTTCTAGTTAGCTAACTTTAAGATCTGTATTAGGACAGTCTCAAATAATAATGAGTGTATTTTTGGGACTCTCTAAAAGCATCAAGATTTTTTTCTTTAAGCACTTGATCTCCAAATAATTAGCCTTATTTCTGTTGAATCACATTCTGTTAATATTGTCATTATCAATACCTGACTAAAAGATTTTACAGCAGGCAGGTATAACACAATAGGGTATGGTGGGAACTCTGTCATTTGAAATGCCTTACTTCATCTAAAGGCATTTAAATTAGAATTATTTAAAAAATATGCTGTGTCATGCACCCCAGTTTGTGACCTCTTTGTAAAATGGAGAGTTTTGAAGGAGCAGTGAAGAGAATGGACATTTTTTTCTCTTGAGAAAATACTCTTTATTTTTCTTTTGATCTTTAGATTGTTTTTAATTTAGTCTTTTGGGTTTAGATTTTAGTTTTTAACTGCATAATGCTAACAATTTGAGACTGGAGATGAAACCAGCAGAAACAAGGCTTTCATTTTCAGACTCACAAGTGGGGAACAACTGGCATAATTTTTTATAGATGTATTTTTTTATACCCTTTCATCTGTTTCCTCATCTGTAAAATTAAAAGTACTAAAACATGTTTCATTTGCCCCAGAAATTTTGTGTATAAATGAATGAAAATTTATTGTATTGTTCCTCTACTTTGGAAGACGACCCTTAATGTTTGGTTGATTTTAACAACATATTTTGTGGTAACAGTTTTCCTGTTATTTGTCACATTTGACACTTTTTACGTTTTCTTAGGCTCAAAAGGACCCAGGAGAGAGAGAGACGTTTTCATCTGTGCAAGCCAGTTTATGTAAAGCAGAAAAACCTAAATATCCTCATAAAGGTAAAACTAGCAGAAAAAAGTAAGCTGGAACATTTATCTTTATCGAAGAAAATTCATGTAATCATTTTTAAACGTTCTGTTGAGTAATTGCCTGGTATTCTTAGATAGATACTTCATAGGAGTACTGGAGCGTGTTCTACTTAGATACCTGGAAAGCTGTTTGGATATTAGTTGGTGTAGAATGCCTGTCTGCTCTGATTGCGAGAAATGTATCATAGCTCTTGGCTTCATGTTTATTTCCAAGTGTAGTGCAACTGTGTGGACTTCAATACATAAAGACAAAAGACTAGATGTTTCAGGCTCATAGAGTTGGCTCATAGTTATCCAGGTCATCTGAAGCTCTTCTGCTGGTTGTCTGTAGGTTTTAGGTTTTTTTTTTAGTGGTCCTGATATCTAACCATCTGTTAATATAGATGGGCTTAACCTTATAAGTATATCTGTTCATATAATTTTAGTCTTGAAATCCCAAGATTCTTTCAGACTTTATTACAAACAGAAATTTTTATGTGACATATTTTAATTAGCAACTTTTCTGTGTGAATTTCAGATCATTGATGTTTATCTGTGGGATAAAGTCCATGTTCTCAGATGTAGTTTACCATATTATTTCAATTAGTGAGTAATTTATATTGAAAAAGGCAGATCTCTTAATTTGAACTGGTTATACAAAGAAGTAATATACAGATGTTTAATTTTTTTTTTTTTTTTTGCGGTATGAGGGCCTCTCACTGTTGTGGCCTCTCCCGTTGCGGAGCACAGGCTCCGGACGCGCAGGCTCAGCGGCCATGGCTTATGGGCCCAGCCGCTCCACGGTATGTGGGATCTTCCCGGACCGGGGCACGAACCCGTGTCCCCTGCATCGGCAGGCGGACCCCCAACCACTGCGCCACCAGGGAAGCCGCGAAGAACTAAAATCTTAATGTGCATGTTATGAAGTCACCATATGACATTGTGTCCTACTAAGATTATTCAGTTGAAAAATGAAAAAATAATCTTGATATTGGGTATCATTTTCCAAAAACAACAATCATAATCTTTTCCTTCTTCCTAATAAAAACAGAACAATTTTCAGATGACAGAAAGAACTGCAGTCCTAAGAAGCAAACTAAATGTGAAAGTTCAAAAGAATCTCAGCAACATTCCAGGTCATCCACTCATAAAATAGGAGAAACTTCTTCTCCAAAAACCAGTTCCAAGCTGGCACCACTGAAAAAAAAAGAAGAAAGTTCTAATAAAGAAACACAGCCTATGGCCTCAAAAAGAAAAGAAAATGCCATTGAGTTGAAAGAGACAAGAACGCCTAAGAAAATCAGAAGTTCTCCAGCTAAAAAAGAGGTATAAGTTTTCTAAAAGCATATCATTTGGGGGCTGTGTGTTGATCTTGGTTTGGTTGTGTTCAAGTTTTATTTCTAACTTTATAAGTCATTACAGTACTTTTTTAAAAAAAAATAAATTTATTCATTTATTTTTAGCTGCGTTGGGTCTTCGTTGCTGCGCGCAGGCTTTCACTAGTTGTGGCGAGCAGGGGTTACTTTTCATTGCGGTGCGTGGGCTTCTCATTGTGGTGGCTTCTCTTGCTGCGGAGCACGGGCTCTAGGTGCACAGGCTTCAGTAGTTGTGGCACGTGGGCTCAGTAGTTGTGGCTCGCGGGCTGTAGAGCACAGGCTCAGTAGCTGTGGTGCATGGGCTTAGTTGCTCCACGGCATGTGGGATCTTCCCAGACCAGGGCTTGAACCTGTTTCCCCTGCATTGGCAGGCGGATTCTTAACCACTGTGCCACCCGGGAAGTCCCCCTTTTCGTTTTTTTTGCTTGGGGCTGGCAACTTGGCTTATACACCCAATCTACCCTGAGGTACGTGCCTTTAGAGAGAGTCAAAAGGTTTGAGAAGGGCTGATGGCAGGGATGTTTATAAGCCAGGCACGTGTAAATTGGGGAGTACCTCTGTAGCTAAAATTGTTAATATCAGGACCAAACACTGAAGTGACTTAATGTTTATTTATTGATATGTATTTTTAATTTTACATTGAATTTGCATGACTTTATTCAATTTCCTCTCCCTCTCCCCAAAGTCTATAAGTCCTGAAGATTCTGAAAAGAGACGAACTAATTATCAAGCTTATCGAAGCTACTTAAATCGAGAAGGTCCCAAAGCTCTGGGCTCCAAAGAGATACCAAAGGTAAGAGTACTGAAAGGATATGTCATGGCCTCTGGCCTGTGGGTCCATGTATGTATTTACTATGTTTATAGTAGCAGAGAATTAATAATTAAAAATGAACAGAAAAGCCTTAGTCACCATCTTTACGAATTAGGAGATAGGCTACGGCAGTCACAAGATTAATGCTCTTTGCCTTCATGGTGCTTATGGTCTAACTCAGGAAAGAGACATTAAGTAAATTATTATTTAATTATAATTGTGATATGTACCATAAGGGAACAATCCAAGATTCTTTTAGGGGATGTAACAGAGGAACCTGGCCCTAAGAAGAGTTGTAAGTGGGGGAAGAGTATGACCAGATTTGCATTTCAAGGAGAGCACTCTGGCTGCTGAATATAGAGTGCAGTGGAGGGGGAGGAATAAATATAGGGAGATCAATTAGGGGAGATGGTGAGAAATAATAGTGACTTGTCCAGGCTAGTAGCAGTGAAAGGGCTGAGAAGTGAAGTAGCTTCAATGGAAGAGGCAAAATCTGTAGGACTTGGCTCTCTTTGGCGCATGTCTTTTGTATTATCAAGTTAACTTTCCAATCAAGAGATTATGTGCTATTGCCTTTAAGTTGCTCACAGGTTGTTAGATTTACTATCATAGGGGAAACAGCCAGAGAGAAGGGCAGGAGCTCAGACTTGTTTAGTTTTTTCAGAATTGAAACTTTCATTTTTTAACAGTAGCAAGATATTCTGTAGGTACATTGCATCTGGTTGTTAAAGTGTTACAAGTTAACTAGTAGTTTAAATATTAAAAAAAAATGAGAATAGTATGAATGGATAATTTTAATACACTTTCCTAACCACGTTGGACGTATATTTTTTATTGCTGGTTTTATAAGTTTATTAAATGTTAACCTACATAAGAATTTCTCAGGATTTAATTTGTTCCTGCTTATTTGCTGTAAATTTCCTGTAAATTTTTTCATGCTGAGATTATTTATGATGTCAAATGAGAAAAATCAACTTCCTGCAGCTTTGATGCCAAATATTTCTTTGGAAAGCTGCCATGTAATTTCCTCTCTGCTTGAACACTTTGGTTTTTAGGGAGCTGAAAATTGCTTGGAAGGCCTTACGTTTGTAATCACAGGAGTGCTGGAGTCCATTGAACGAGATGAGGCCAAGTCTCTAATTGAGCGTTATGGGGGAAAAGTAACAGGAAATGTCAGCAAGAAAACAAACTACCTTGTCATGGGTCGTGATAGTGGTCAGTCCAAGAGTGATAAGGTGGGTACTGCTGTGTTCTCAGCACAGTGAAGTAGGCTGCTTGCCTTGGCGGGCTCTTCATGTGACCATATGTAGTATAATGTCCTTTACACGTTGTGAGATGAAGGAAAAAAATGGAAAAGTAATTTCTTCACTACATTATTTCTTCTGCACAGAGATGTTGTTTGGCTTTGACCCTGGGATTTTGATTTTCCAGTTGAAGGCACAGTTCCTATTTACTTGGCTTTCTTAGCATACTATTCTAGTCAAAATCTTGTTTTGAAAATCTCTTTTTCTAGTCCTAAGTATACCTATATATGCTGCTGTGGACTCCATCTTAAGTTTTTTAACTGGAAGATCTTTTTATTGGAAGGTCTGTTGGGTAGTATTGCATTTAGTTCCAAGTAATAGAATACCTGACTAACTGTGGTTTTGACAAATAGCTGCTTATTTCCTTACCTTATGAGAATTGCAGAGGCAGGCAGTTGCGGGGGATGGTTCAGCACCTCGGTGATGTAGCTAGACTTAGTGCCATCCTCCACTTCTGTCTTCATGCACGTTGCCTTGTGTTGCAAGGTAGCTGCCACTCTCAAGTTCACATATAAGGCCGGAAATAGGGAGCAGTGACAAGATGTTATACTAGCTGTGACTGACCTTATAAGAGTTTTCCTGGAAACAGCTCTCACAGAATTCCACTTAAGTCTCATTGGCCGGAGCTGTCACATGGCCATTCACAGCTACACAAGAGGTTGGGGAGGATGAGGACTTTTCTGATTCTCAGACCAATCATAAGTCATCACTTGGAGATGGACACATTGGAGTTCTGTTAGCAGGGATAAGGTAGAGGAGAGTGTCTGCCAGCCGATATGCCTTTGACCCTAGTGGCTTTGACCTTTGTAGGGCAGAGGGAAAGGTAAAGCAATCCACAGAAGTGGCAGTGTGATACCTCAGGTGCCAACCCACCACTCTTAGAGGAGGTATCTGTTCTTTTCTTTTTTTTTTTTTTTTTCTTGCGGTATGCGGGCCTCTCACTGTTGTGGCCTCTCCCGTTGTGGAGCACAGGCTCCGGATGCACAGGCTCAGCGGCCATGGCTCACGGGCCCAGCCGCTCTGCGGCACGTGGGATCCTCCCGGACCGGGGCACGAACCCGCGCCCCCTGCATCAGCAGGCGGACTCTCAACCACTGCGCCACCAGGGAAGCCCTATTTTCTTTCTTTTTAATGATACTTTTTCATGAACATGGTTTTAGAAAACATTCCAGTGTTATCTAATTTACAAATGTGGTTTTTCACCTTCTGACAAGCCTGGGAATCATATTTTTTTTTTTTTACAGAAAGTAATGGTTTCAATGATTTGCATTTTTAATTAATAGGCAGCAGTCTTGGGAACAAAAATTATTGATGAAGATGGCCTATTGAATCTGATTCGAACTATGCCAGGCAAGAAGTCCAAGTATGAAATAGCAGCTGAAGCTGAGGTTTGTATACAATGAACTTGACTTATTTAAGTTGGTGTATAGCAACTTCCCTGTTTCATAGAGACATTTCTTGGGTGGATGCAGGTCTGTGGGCTAAAAAATTAACTTTTCCTTCTACCACAAATGAACTTACCTTATTTCCTTTTGAGTGGTGGACTGTGCTGTAGGCTGTTGTCTTTGACGTGTTTCCTTACCTTTCTCAAAGGAGTATGAGGAGGGAGAGGGGACCTTGTATTGCACTTACCATATCTACTTAAACCGTCCATATTTTCCATATTCTTGCAATAACATTGTGCAAAGGTTCTTGCTTAAGAGTTCTTTGAAGGATATGCTATAGGTATCAGCATGATAATATTTTCATTTAGAACTATATTAGGACTTTTCCAGTTGTGACAGAAACCGAGCCGATATTAGCTTTAGCAAAAAGGGAAAAATTTTGACTCACATAACTAAACTCTGGGCAGTCGGATGCAGGAACTACTGCATGTACAGACTGCAGTGCTTTTAGGACCCTTTCAGTTTCTGTCTCTACTTCTCCTAGTGTTAGCTTTATTCATTTCCACTATATACAGGTCTTGTCCACGTGTAGGACACAGGGGTGCCAGCAGCCCAAGTTAAATGTCCCCAGCTCTGTCATCCAAGTGGTGAGGTGGTCTTCCGATTTATTCCAGTTAGAAAAATCTTGGAGAATGATTTGGACTAGCCCGTCATCAGTGTCCCCTAATGTTGACAGCTTACATAGCCGTAATACAGTTATCAACACCAGGAGGTTAACATTGATGCCATGCTGTTAACTTCACAATTCCCCCCCGTTATCCTTAGGATCCCACACTGCACTGAGTTGTGTCTTCTTAGTCTCCTCCAATCTATGCTAGTTCCTTAAGTCTTTCCTTGTCTTTTTATGACCTTGATTTGATGAGTACTAGTCAGTTGTTTTGTAGAATGTCTCTCAGTTTGGGTTGTTGATGTTTTCTCATGGTTAGATTGAGGTTATGCATTTTTGGCAAAGAAGACCACATAAGTGATACTCTGTCCTCCTCAGTGTATCGTATCAGCTGTGCATAATGTCGGTATGTCTTATTACTGGTGATGTTAACCTTTGTTACTTGGTTAAGATGATTTCTGCCTGCCTTTCCCACCAGTGAAGTGACAGTTTTTCCCCTTTGTAACTGATAAATATCTTGGGGAGATACTTTAATACCTTGTTGTTCCTCAAACATTCACCCACTAATTTTAGCACCCACTCACTGGTAAAGAGGCACTTTTTTTTTTTTTTAACATCTTTATTGGAGTATAATTGCTTTACAATGGTGTGTTAGTTTCTGCTTTATAACAAAGTGAATCAGTTATACATATACATATGTTCCCATATCTCTTCCCTCTTGTGTCTCCCTCCCTCCCACCCTCCCTATCCCACCCCTCTAGGTGGTCACAAAGCACCGAGCTGATCTCCCTGTGCTATGCGGCTGCTTCCCACTAGCTATCTATTTTACGTTTGGTAGTGTATATATGTCCATGCCACTCTCTTGCTTTGTCACAGCTTACCCTTCCCCCTCCCCATATCCTCAAGTCCATTCTGTAGTAGGTCTGTGTCTTTATTCCCATCTTACCCCTAGGTTCATCATGACCATTTTTTTTAATTTTCTTAGATTCCATATATATGTGTTAGCATACAGTATTTGTTTTTCTCTTTTTGACTTACTTCACTCTGTATGACAGACTCTAGGCCCATCCATCTCACTACAAATAACAATTTCGTTTCTTTTTATGGCTGAGTAATATTCCAATGTATCTATGTGCCACATCTTCTTTATCCATTCATCTGTTGATGGACACCTAGCTTGTTTCCATCTCCGGGCTATTGTAAATAGAGCTGCAATGAACATTGTGGTACATGACTCTTTTTGAATTATGGTTTTCTCAGGGTATGTGCCCAGTAGTGGGATTGCTGGGTCGTATGGTAGTTCTGTTTTTAGTTTTTTGAGGAACCTCCATACTGTTCTCCGTAGTGGCTGTACCAATTTACATTCCCACCAACAGTGCAGAGGCACTTTTCTTTTTATTGAGACATTATTCACACATCATAAAATTCACCCTTTTAAAATGTATGTTAGTGGTTTTTAGTATATTCACAAGACTGTGCAGCTGTCGCCACTGTCTATTCCAGAACATTTTCATCACTCCCCACAGAAACGCTACACCCATTAGCAGTCACTCTTCATTCCCACCCCTGGCAACCACTACTCTACTTTCTGTCTATGGATTTGCCTGTTCTGGAAATTTTCTATAAAGGGAAACATGTAATATGTGGTCTTTTTTTCTGGCTTTTTTCACTTAGCATCGTGTTTTCAAGGTTCAGCTATGTTGAAGTATAAATCAGTGCTTCACTCCTTTTTATTGGTGATTAGTATTCCATTGTGTGGGTATACCACATTTTGTTTATTTGTTCATCTTTTGATGGCCATTTTGGGTCGTTTCCATTTTTTTGGCTATAATAATATAATTATTTGTATGTATAAAATATAATGCTGCTATGAACATTTGTGTACGCGTTTTTGTGGAGAAATTAAATATTAACTAGTCAGAAAACAAATTCTTAATCCTTTACCTTTTTTTATTTTTTATTTTTTGCTGTACGCGGGCCTCTCACTGTTGTGGCCTCTCCCGTTGCGGAGCACAGGCTCCGGACGTGCAGGCTCAGCGGCCATGGCTCATGGGCCCAGCCGCTCCGCGGCATGTGGGATCTTCCCGGACCGGGGCACGAACCCGTGTCCCCTGCATCGGCAGGCGGACTCTTAACCACTGCGCCACCAGGGAAGCCCCTTTACGTTTTTTTAAACTGATTTTATAATACTTACTACTTTCAAAAAACTAATATATTCTCATTTTTAAAATTGTATTTGGGTGCTTTTTGGTGTGCTGTTAATTTTTTTAAGATTTGGAAGGTGGGGATTTCCACAAATAGCAGGGTCCATTGTGAAAAGACAGACCCAGGTTGGGTAGCTCATTTGGATATCTTAGATTGCCCTCTAGAGTACATTTAGAAGGATAGAAATTCTCTATATCTCATCAGGTTTCTTTTTTCCTCCAATTTTTAAGATGAAGAAAGAAAAATCCAAATTGGAAAGAACACCCCAAAAAAATGACCAAGGAAAAAGAAAAATTAGTCCAACTAAGAAGGAATCAGAATCTAAAAAGTGCAGACTGACTCCCAAAAAGCAAAGCTCTATAAAGTCAATAAAAAAGGAAACAAGTATGTTTCAGAGAGGCCTGGACTTCAAGGAGCAGGTGGCTGAGGAAACAAATGGTGACAGCTGGGCTAGGAATTTGGCTGATGACAGCAGTGAAAACAAAGTGGAGAATTTGCTCTGGGTGGATAAATATAAGCCATCCTCGCTCAAGACCATAATTGGACAGCAAGGTGACCAGAGCTGTGCCAACAAACTCCTGCGCTGGCTCCAAAACTGGCACAAGAGTCCGTCCGAAGATAAGAAACACGGTGATTTTACAGCTTCATTCATTTTTCTGTGTGTCTGTCACCATGTCATTGCTCAGTGACACATGTGTTAGGAAGTGTAGTAGTTGGTTCATTGATCTCTCAGCAAGCATTTATTGAGAGCCTGCTCTGAGCCTAGGTGCTGTGCTAGACCCCGGGAATGCTATTGTGAACAAAACACAGTCCCCTTTAAGGCACTCCCGGTCAGTGAGGGAGACGTAGGTAAACCAGTAATTAAAATGTATTGTGCTAAGTACTGTTACAGGGTTAAGTATAGGGTCCTCAGGGGGTGGAAGTGTGTGGTCAGGGATTCCCATCCCTAGAGGAAGAGATATCTAAGCTAAGACTTGGAAACTAAGAAGGAGTTAGCTAAGTGAAGGGAGGGGAGTGTCGGCTGGGAGAGCATACATGTACCAAGGTCCGAGACATGTGAGATCAAGACCCCTGAGAGGGCCAGAGAGACTTGGGAGGAAAGGTGCAAATAAAAAGCTGAGGCACGCTTACCGAGTAGGCAGCCTGAGAATCCCAGTAGCATGTTTGCTTTTGGTAGGCACGGCAAATGAACAGTTGCAATATATATTTAATGTCCAAAGTGTTTATTATTGGAACTGAAGTTTCCAATCACAAATGTTAGTAGTGTTGTCTTGAGCTCCAGCCACAGCCCTGGGCGATACTGTGTGAGAAATAAGAAGGAAAAATTTAGTGAGCATCATAGTGAATTCCCAAAGCAATGACCGGGTTATTAATGTCTAGGTGGTCACTAGACATTGGCCAACAATGCCAGTTTATTTTATTTATAACAGATAATATAATTGTAATAATACAGGGTTAAACTTAAGCTGACCCCTTTTCTCTTTCCAACACCAAATAAAAGGTGGTATAAGTGCTTTGTGTACCTAGAGAAGACTTTTTAAGGCTTCGGGTGAACTATAGTCCATTTTCCCATGCCTGAAGTAGGTTTAACCATCTCTCTCTCAGTCCTGGTATGTGAATTGAGAACCCATTATGTGCCAGGTCCCCATGTGATAAGGGGAGGAGTTGAGCTGGGCAGGATAGTTGCAGATACAGCATTTTCAGTTCATTATTTTTGTGATCATGTAGGTGACTGTGCTCGTTAGTATTTACTGAGACATGCCAGGCTCTGTGCTCAGCATGTCCATCCTCACAGCATGCCCACTAGACGCATTACTATTGTTACCCTCATTTTACAAAGGAGGAAACAGACACAGAGGGGTTAAGTCACTTCTGAAGTTCTCCCAGCTGCTGGTGAGCGGTAGAGTTAGGATCAGAGCCCAGGTAGTGTGCTCCATGACCTGTGCTTTTGTAGGAAAGGAAACTCATAAGATTATTGTTTCAGATCAGGGTTTTAAAGTTTTCGTGTTTTATTTTGAGTGGAGGTGAGATAGGGAGTAGAATTTCACTAAATGCTCTGGAAACTGTTGTTTATACTTTGTAAAAAATATTCTGCAAATTTCGAACTAAACTGGAGGTGCTTCTGATGCTAACTTTACGCAGTTATTCCTGCCATTCCTGCATTTCTGTTAGGTAGTAGAGGTTAACATTCTGGAACTTCTTTCTTCCTAGCAGCAAAGTTTGGTAAATTTGCTGGCAAAGATGATGGCTCCAGTTTTAAAGCTGCATTGCTCTCAGGCCCTCCCGGTGTTGGCAAAACAACCACAGCTTCTCTGGTTTGTCAGGTGGGTATTCTGTCCTTACTTTTCTAAAATCAAACCTCTAGAATTTGCTTTGGTTCTGGGCGTATTTGTCATTTTCATCCTTTTTTAAATATTGGTAATTATAATAATAGGTGATATTCACTTGTGTGCTAGACAGTGTGCAAATAAGCCCTTGGGTGTATAATCTTATAGATAATATGTCTTGCAGACTCTTATAGATACAGATATCTTATATACCCTTGTAGGAAGAATGCTGTGTACTCAATATAGGTACTGTTGCCATCCTCATGTGACAAACGAAACAGGCTTATAGAGGAGGGTGGTGGCACAGTGTGAACCCAGGTAGTCTAACTCTTCACTGCTATGGGATCCTGCCTTTGCTCTTGTTGTCTCTACAGCTGCCATATCTCTGGACAATGAGAGGACGAGGCACTAGAGCCAAGCAGGGCTCATGTATCAGGATGCTATGAAACGAAACATGAAATAGTATCAGCATAATAAAATGAGAGGTTTTAAACTTACTTTAAATTTATTGCTGGATTGGGACTTCCCTGGTGGCACAGTGGTTAAGACGCCATGCTCCCAATGCATGGGGCCTGGGTTTGATCCCTGGTCAGGTAAATAGATCCCACATACATGCTGCAACTAAAGAGTTCACATGCTGCAACTAAGGAGCCTGTGTGCCGCAACTAAAACCCGGTCCAACCCAATAAATAAATATATATATATATTTAAAAAATTTATTGCTGGGGCTTCCCTGGTGGCACAGTGGTTGGGAGTCTGCTTGCCGATGCAGGGGATGCGGGTTCGTGCCCCGGTCTGGGAAGATCCCACATGCCGCGGAGCGGCTGGGCTCGTGAGCCATGGCCGCTGAGCCTGCGCGTCCAGAGCCTGTGCTCCGCAACGGGAGAGGCCAGAACAGTGAGAGGCCTGCGTACCGCAAAAAAAAAAAAAAAATTATTGCTGGATTTCCCAACCTCTGTTGGATAGGCTGGTGGTTTCATTTAGTCTTTGTTGTATGGACCAGACCATAAATTTTTAGTTGGTGTAATAACTATATATTTTCTACTCTATTATTTAACATTTAAAAAAACAAAAATTTTTTCCCTAGTCTTTACAATTGTGAAGATGGCTCTTTTTTCCCTTTATTATTATCATTACTTTTTTTGGGAATTGAATTATGGTCTTTCATAATGCCTTATGATCAACATAATGATCAATTTTGGGAAATAAGTCCAAATTACTTTTCACAATTTGACAGGAAGATTGTGTATCGGGATAGTTTGACAAAGAATGATTTAACTGTATAGTTTATCTTGAAGAGTCAATAATTACTTTTTGTTATCCTAATAAAGATTAATTCTAGATCTACTATTGAAATTTTAGGATGGTTATATTTAATTCTTTTGGGGACTTTAAGAAGCAAACTTCTTAAAATTGCTTGTGTTCAAATATACTCTTCCAGATTAGTGCTATGTGAGCTAAGGTTTTAAGACCAAACTTGTGTGTGTTTACATGTGTGTGGTATGTTATGTATATGATATTTTTAAAAAATCTCTTAGTAATGTGAGGCATATTATAGTTCATCTTATTGTCTGTTAGTATCCTACTTTATCTTTTCACCCATGGTTACTCTTTCTTTCTTAATTGCCTTGTTTTTGGGGGGTGAGTTATTAATTTGCATTGTGATAGTAATGGTGTCCAATATTTTGATTAGGAATTGGGATATAGCTACGTGGAACTGAATGCAAGTGACACTCGGAGTAAGAACAGTTTGAAGGAGATTGTTGCTGAATCGCTGAATAATACCAGCATCAAAGGCTTTTATTCAAGTACGTGGATTTTTAAACTGGTTTTTTTTTGGTGGAGGGGAGAGGTTATGTAAGAAAAACAGGTTAATTTCAATGTTCAGTAACCAGTATTGAACATTACTATGTGCCAGGCACCCTTCTAAGTCCTAGAGCTAATGAGAGAATAAGAAAAGCCTCTGACATAATTCTGATAGGACAGTCGTTAACGTTTTTTTTTTTTTTTGCGGTACGTGGGCCTCTCACTGCTGTGGCCTCTCCCGTTGCGGAGCACAGGCTCCGGACGCGCAGGCTCAGCGGCCGTGGCTCACGGGCCCAGCCGCTCCGCGGCACATGGGATCCTCCCGGACCGGGGCACAAACCTACGTCCCCTGCATCGACAGGCGGACTCCCAACCACTGCGCCACCAGGGAAGCCAGTAGTTAACTTCTTTTTTTTGGTCAGGTCTTAGTGGTTTCTGAGAATGTGATAAAAATGTATATGTGGACACATTTATGCAGATTTTAGAGGATTCAAAAGTGAATCCTGTGAAGAGAGAAGGTTGATAAATAATACAGTGCGATGAGAGAGGAGATAAAGGCTGTAAGTGAAGGAATGATTCTGTTTGAGACATTGGGGAAAGCTACCAGTAAAAGGTGACGTTTGTTCAGAGGGCCTTGAAAAATGAGAAAGGGAATAGTTTGTGGGTGGAAGAGGTTATTTCAGGCAAAGGTGGTAGAGGAGGAGAAAGGACATAGTGTGAAAGTGCCACTGTGTTTCAGGTTGTAGCTAGTGGTCTGGCATGGCCAGAGTTTATGTGGAAAATAAGATACCCAAATTACAGACTATACTGCATATTTACAATCTATGGTATATTGCATGGTCACCCGAACGGTAGAAGATGATAAAAAGAATTTGCTCAGGAAATGTCACTCTTATACATGATTGGTGGGAGTATAAATCAGTACAGCTCTGGAGAGCAATCTGACAGTATTGCTCAAAGTTAAATTATACATACCCTTTAACCCAGAAAATCCAGTTCCTGGAATTTAGCAACGTTATACTTGTATATATGCAAAACGACAGATATATGTAGGGGTATTCATTGCACACGATTCATAATAGCAAAAGATTGGAGGCATTTCATATTTTATCAGTGGAAAGTGGTTAATTATGATGTATGTGTAAAATGGAATATTTAAATAGCCTTTCATAAATAAGGTGTTCTGTATGTGCAGATAAGGAACAGATCACAAAAACATATTAAATGATAAAACCAAGGTGTATATTTTTATGTACACATGTTTTTAATATGTATAGAATGTCTCTTAAGGGATATACGTACAGGAGACTGTTCCCATTGTTTGCCTCTAGAAACTGCATATCCTAGGAGACAGAGGTGGGAAAGAATTTCTTTTCACTGCTTACTCTTGTGCCTCTTGAATTTCACGCCATGGACATGTGTTACATAGATACATTTTTAAAGCAGCCGTGTTTGAACAATTGTGATTTTGTTTGTGTCCCGTCCCATTGCTTCTCAACGTGGGGCAGGTGGAGCAGCCTATTCAGTAGGCACGAAACATGCTCTCATCATGGATGAAGTAGATGGCATGGCCGGCAATGAGGACAGGGGAGGAATTCAGGTAATGAAATCACCGTATTTTTGAAGTTTTACTGTTGATTTTTATTTTTTAAAAAAAATATATATTTAAAGAACTAATTATCATGCTGTGATATTTACGGCAATTCAGGCATGTTGCTGAGGAGGTTTTAAAACCTAAAATACATACGTTGTGTGGTATTTTGTTGTTCTTTTATAAATTGTTTTTATGTTGCAAATTTTCCTTTCAGGAATTAATTGGCCTGATAAAACATACAAAAATTCCCATTATTTGTATGTGCAATGATAGAAATCATCCCAAGATTCGATCTTTGGTTCATTATTGTTTTGATCTTCGTTTTCAAAGACCTCGGGTTGAACAAATTAAGGTATGATAATTGGAATATTTTTCTCCATCACCCTGTCCTATATATTTTTGGGTCAATTTTTTTTTTTTTTCATTTCTAAATCTTGACAATATATTGTGTTGTCTAGGGTATGGGAAAGGGTATTTTCATATGTTAATGACAGATGTATAAATGAGTACAATTTGGGGAGGAACTATAGCTATTACAGTTTTAACATAAACGTAACTTTTGAACCAGTGCTTTAAGTTCTGAGCTTTATCACAGCATATACACAGAGAAAATATGATTTCGTTTTTGTTTGTTTTTTTATACTGCAGGTTCTTATTAGTCATCAATTTTATATACATGAGTGTATGCATGTCAATCCCAATCGCCCAATTCATCACACCACCATCCCCACCCCACTGCGGTTTTCCCCCCTTGGTGTCCATACGTTTGTCCTCTACATCTGTGTCTCAACTTCTGCCCTGCAAACTGGTTCATCTGTACCATTTTTCTAGGTTCCACATACGTGCGTTAATATACAATATTTGTTTTTCTCTTTCTGACTTACTTCACTTTGTATGACAGTCTCTAGATCCATCCACGTCTCAACAAATGACTCAGTTTCGTTCCTTTTTAGGGCTGAGTAATATTCCATTGTACTTACGTACCACAACTTGTTTATCCATTCGTCTTTCGATGGGCATTTAGGTTGCTTCCATGACCTGGCTATTGTAAATAGTGCTGCAGTGAACATTGGGGTGCATGTGTCTTTATGAATTATGGTTTTCTCTGGGTATATGCCCAGTAGTGGGATTGCTGGATCATATGGTAATTCTATTTTTAGTTTTTTAGGAACCTCCATACTGTTCTCCATAGTGGCTGTATCAATTTACATTCCCACCAACAGTGCAAGAGGGTTCCCTTTTCTGCACACCCTCTCCGGCATTTGTTCTTTGTAGATTTTCTGATGATGCCCATTCTAACTGTTGTGAGGTAATACCTCATTGTAGTTTTGATTTGCATTTCTCTAATAATTAGTGATGTTGAGCAGCTTTTCATGTGCTTCTTGGCCATCTGTATGTCTTCTTTGGAGAAATGTCTTTTTAGGTCTTCTGCCCATTTTTGGATTGGGTTGTTTGTTTCTTTAATATTGAGCTGCATGAGCTGTTTATATATTTTGGAGATTAATCCTTTGTCTGTTGATTCATTTGCAAATATTTTCTCCCATTCTGAGGGTTGTCTCTTCGTCTTGTTTATGGTTTTCTTTGCTGTGCAAACACTTTTAAGTTTCATTAGGTCCCATTTGTTTATTTTTGTTTTTATTTCCATTACTCTAGGAGGTGGATCAAAAAAGATCTTGCTGTGATTTATGTTAGAGAGTGTTCTTCCTATGTTTTCCTCTAAAAGTTTTATAGTGTCTGGTCTTACATTTAGGTCTCAAATCCATTTTGAGTTTATTTTTGTGTATGGTGTTAGAGAGTGTTCTAATTTCATTCTTTTACATGTAGCTGTCCAGTTTTCCCAGCACCACTTATTGAAGAGACTGTCTTTTTTCCATTGTATATCTTTGCCTCCTTTGTCATAGATTAGTTGACCATAGATGCATGGGTTTATCTCTGGGCTTTCTATCTTGTTCCATTGTTCTGTGTTTCTGTTTTTGTGCCAGTACCATATTGTCGTGATTACTGTAGCTTTGTAGTATAGTCTGAAGTCAGGGAGTCTGATCCCTCCAGCTCCGTTTTTTTCCCTCAAGACTGCTTTGGCTATTTGGGATCTTTTGTATCTCCATACAAATTTTAAGATGATTTGTTCTAGTTCCATAAAAAATGCCATTGGTAATTTGATAGGGGTTGCATTGAATCTGTTGATTGCTTTGGGTAGTATAGTCATTTTCACAATATTTATTCTTCCAATCCAAGAACATGGTATATCTCTCCATCTGTTGGTATCATCTTTAATTTCTTTCATCAGTGTCTTATAGTTTTCTGCATACAGGTCTTTTGTCTCCCTAGGTAGGTTTATTCCTAGGTATTTTATTCTTTTTGTTGCAGTGGTAAATGGGAGTGTTTCCATAATTTCTCTTTCAGATTTTTCATCATTAGTGTATAGGAATGCAAGAGATTTCTGTGCATTAATTTTGTATCCTGCAGTGTTACCAAATTCATTGATTAGCTCTAGTAATTTTCTGGTGGCATTTTTAGGATTCTCTATGTATAGTATCATGTCATCTGCAAACAGTGACAGTTTTACTACTTCTTTTCCAATGTGTATTCCTTTTTTTTCTTTTTCTTTTCTGATTGCTGTGGCTAGGACTTCCAAAACTATGTTGAATAATAGTGGTGAGAGTGGACATCCTTGTTTGTTCCTGATCTTAGAGGAAATGCTTTCAGTTTTTCACCATTGAGAATGATGTTTGCTGTGGGTTTGTTGTATATGGCCTTTATTATGTTGAGGTAGGTTCCCTCTATGCCCACTTTCTGGAGAGTTTTTATCATAAATGGGTGTTGAATTTTGTCAAAAGCTTTTTCTGCATCTATTGAGATGATCATATGGTTTTTATTCTCCAGTTTGTTAATATGGTGTATCACACTGATTGATTTGTGTATATTGTAGAATGCTTGCATCCCTGGGATAAATTCCACTTGATCATGGTGTATGATCCTTTTAATGTGTTGTTGTATTCTGTTTGCTAGTATTTTGTTGAGCATTTTTGCATCTATATTCACTAGTGATATTAGTCTGTAATTTTCTTTTTTTGTAGTATCTTTGTCTGGTTTTGGTATCAGGGTGATGGTGGCCTCATAGAATGAGTTTGGGAGTGTTCCTTCGTCTGCAGTTTTTTGGAAGAGTTTAAGAAGGATGGGTGTTAGCTCTTCTCTAAATGTTTGATAGAATTCACCTGTGAAGCCATCTGGTCCTGGACTTCTGTCTGTCGGAAGATTTTTAATCACAGTTTCAATTTCATTACTTGTGATTGGTCTGTTCATATTTTCTTTCTTCCTGGTTCAATCTTGGAAGGTTATACCTTGCTAAGAATTTGTCCATTTCTTCCAGGTTGTCCATTTTATTGGCATAGAGTTGCTTGTAGTAATCTCTCATGATCTTTTGTATTTCTGCAGTGTCAGTTGTTACTTCTCCTTTTTCATTTCTAATTCTATTGATTTGAGTCTTCTCCCTTTTTTTTCTTGATGAGTCTGGCTAATGGTTTATCAATTTTGTTTATCTTCTCAAAGAACCAGCTTTTAGTTTTATTGATCTTTGCTATTTTCCTTGTTTCTGTTTCATTTATTTCTGCTCTGATCTTTATGATTTCTTTCCTTCTGCTACCTTTGGGGTTTTTTTGTTCTTCTTTCTCTAATTGCTTTAGGTGCAAGGTTAGGTTGTTTATTCGAAATGTTTCCTGTTTCTTAAGGTAGGATTGTATTGCTATAAACTTCCCTCTTAGAACGGCTTTTGCTGCATCCCATAGGTTTTGGATCGTCGTGTCTCCATTGTCATTTGTTTTAGGTATTTTTTGATTTCTTCAGTGATCACTTCGTTATTAAGTAGTGTATTGTTTAGCCTCCATGTGTTTGTATTTTTTACAGATCTTTTCCTGTAATTGATATCTAGTCTCATAGCGTTGTGGTCGGAAAAGATACTTGATACAATTTCAATTTTCTTAAATTTACCAAGGCTTGATTTGTGACCCAAGATACGATCTATCCTGGAGAATGTTCCATGAGCACTTGAGAAAAATGTGTATTCTGTTGTTTTTGGATGGAATGTCCTATAAATATCAATTAAGTCCATCTTGTTTAATGTATCATTTAAAGCTTGTGTTTCCTTATTTATTTTCATTTTGGATGATCTGTCCATTGGTGGAAGTGGGGTGTTAAAGTCCCCTTCTATGAATGTGTTACTACTGATTTCCCCTTTTATAGCTGTTAGTATTTGCCTTATGTATTGAGGTGCTCCTATGTTGGGTGCATAAATATTTACAATTGTTATATCTTCTTCTTGGATCGATCCCTTGATCATTATGTAGTGTCCTTCTTTGTCTCTTCTAATAGTCGTTATTTTAAAGTCTATTTTGCCTGATACGAGAATTGCTACTCCAGCTTTCTTTTGGTTTCCATTTGCATGAAATACCTTTTTCCATCCCCTTACTTTCAGTCTGTATGTGTCTCTAGGTCTGAAGTGGGTCTCTTGTAGACAGCAAATATATGCGTCTTGTTTTTGTATCCATTCAGCCAATCTGTGTCTTTTGGTAGGAGCATTTAGTCCATTTACATTTAAGGTAATTATCGATATGTATGTTCCCATTCCCATTTTCTTAATTGTTTTGGGTTCGTTATTGTAGGTCTTTTCCTTCTCTTGTGTTTCTTGCCTAAAGAAGTTCCCTTAGCATTTGTTGTAAAGCTGGTTTGGTGGTGCAGAACTCTCAGCTTTTGCTTGTCTGTAAAGGTTTTGATTTCTCCATCAAATCTGAGTGAGATCCTTGCTGGGTAGAGTAATCTTGGTTGCAGGTTTTTCTCCTTCATCGCTTTAAATATGTCCTGCCAGTCCCTTCTGGCTTGCAGAGTTGCTGCTGAAAGATCAGCTGTTAACCTTATGGGGATTCTTTGTGTGTTATTTGTTGTTTTACCCTTGCTGCTTTTAATATGTTTTCTTTGTATTTAATTTTTGACAGTTTGATTAATATGTGTCTTGGTGTATTTCTCCTTGGATTTATCCTGTATGGGACGCTCTGTGCTTCCTGGGCTTGATTAACTATTTCCTTTCCCATATTAGGGAAGTTTTCAACTATAATCTCTTCAAATATTTTCTCAGTCCCTTTCTTTTTCTCTTCTTCTTCTGGAACCCCTATAATTCGAATGTTGGTGCGTTTAATGTTGTCCCAGAGGTCTCTGAGACTGTCCTCAGTTCTTTTCATTCCTTTTTCTTTATTCTGCTCTGCAGTAGTTATTTCCACTATTTTATCTTCTAGGTCACTTATCCGTTCTTCTGCCTCAGTTATTCTGCTATTGGTCCCATCTAGAGTATTTTTAATTTCATTTATTGTGTTGTTCATTGTTGTTCGTTTCATCTTTAGTTCTTCTAGGTCCTTGTTAAATGTTTCTTGCATTTTGTCTATTTCCTAGATTTTGGATCATCTTTACTATCATTATTCTGAATTCTTTTTCAGGTAGACTGCCTATTTCCTCTTCATTTATTAGGTCTGGTGGGTTTTTATCTTGCTCCTTCATCTGCTGTGTGTTTTTCTGTCTTCTCATTTTGCTTATCTTACTGTGTTTGGGGGTCTCCTTTTTGCAGGCTGCAGGTTCGTAGTTCCCGTTGTTTTTGGTGTCTGTCCCCAGTGGCTGAGGTTGGTTCAGTGGGCTGTGACGGCTTCCTGGTGGAGGGGACTAGTGCCTGTGTTCTGGTGGATGAGGCTGGATCTTTCTTTCTGGTGTGCAGGTCCACGTCTGGTGGTGTGTTTTGGGGTGTCTGTGGCCTTATGATTTTAGGCAGCCTCTCTGCTAATGGGTGGGGTTGTGTTCCTGTCTTGCTCATTGTTTGTCATAGGGTGTCCAGCACTGTAGCTTGCTCGTCATTGAGTGAAGCTGGGTGCTGGTGTTGAGATGGAGATCTCTGGGAGATTTTCGCCGTTTGATATTATGTGGAGCTGGGAGGTCTCTTGTGGACTGGTGTCCTGAAGTTGGCTCTCCCACCTCAGAGGCACAGCACTGACTCCTGGCTGCAGCACCAAGAGCCTTTCATCAACACAGCTTAGAATAAAAGGGAGGAAAAGTAGAAAGAAAGATACAAAAACAAAGAGAGAAAGAAAGAAAGGAAAAGAAAAGAAAGAAAGAAAGGAAAAGAAAGAAGAGAAAGAAAGAAAGAAAGAAAGGGAGGGAAGGAGGAAGGAAGGAAGGAGGGAAGGAAGCAAAAAAAGAAAGAAAGAAGTAAAGTAAAATAAAATAAAGTAAGATAAAATATAATAAAGTTATTAAAATAAAAAATAATTATTAAGAAAAAAATTAAAAAAACCAAAAAAAACTGGATGGATAGAACCCTAGGACAAATGGTGGAAGCAAAGCTATACAGACAAAAATCTCACACAGAAGCATAGACATACACACTCACAAAAAGAGGAAAAGGGGAAAAATTAATAAATCTTGCTCTCAAAGTCTACCTCCTCAATTTGGGATGATTCGTTGTCTAAAGGAGGGAAGGAAGGAAAGAAAGAAAGAAGATAAAGTAAAATAAAATAAAGTTATTAAAATAAAAAATATTAAGAAAAAAACAACAACAAAACCTTGACGGATAGAACCCTAGGACAAATGGTGGAAGCAAAGCTAGACGGACAAAATCTCACACAGAGCATACACATACACACTCACAAAAAGAGGAAAAGGGGAAAAAATCATAAATCTTTCCCTCAAAGTCTACCTCTTCAATTTGGGATGATTCGTTTTCTATTCATGTATTCCACAGATGCAGGGTACATCAAGTTGATTGTGGAGCTTTAATCTGCTGCTTCTGAGGCTGCTGGGAGAGATTTCCCTTTCTCTTCTTTGTTCTCACAGCTCCCAGGGGCTCAGCTTTGGATTTGGCCCTGCCTCTGCGTGTAGGTCGCTGGAGGGCGTCTGTTCTTCGCTCAGACAGGACTGGGTTAAAGAGGAGCTGCTTCGGGGGCTCTGGCTCACTCAGTCCGGGGGGAGGGAGGGGTGCGGATGTGGGGCGCGACTGCGTCGGCAGAGGCGAGCAGGACGCTGCACCAGCCGGAGGCGCGCCCTGCGTTCTCCCGGGGAAGTTGTCTCTGGATCCCGGGACCCTGGCAGTGGTGGGCTGCACAGGCTCCCGGGAGGGGAGGTGTGGATAGTGCCCTGTGCTCGCACACAGGTTTCTTGGTGGCGGCAGCAGCAGCCTTAGCGTCTCATGCCCATCTCTGGGGTCCGCGCTGTTAGCCGCGGCTCACGCCCGTCTCTGGAGCTCCTTTAAGCAGCGCTCAGCGCTCTTAATCCCCTCTCCTTGCGCACCAGGAAACAAAGAGGGAAGAAAAAGTCTCTTGCCTCTTCGGCAGGTCCAGACTTTTCCCCGGACTCCCTCCCGGCTAGCCGTGGTGCACTAGCCCCCTTCAGGCTGTGTTCACGCCGCCAACCCCAGTCCTCTCTCTGCGCTCCGACCGAAGCCCGAGCCTCAGCTCGCAGCCCCGCCCGCCCCAGCGGGTGAGCAGACAAGCCTCTCAGGCTGGTGAGTGCCGGTCGGCACCGATCCTCTGTGCGGGAATCTCCCCGCTTTGCCCTGTGCACCCGTTGCTGTGCTCTCCTCCGTGGCTCCGAAGCTCCCCCCCTCCGCCACCTGCAGTCTCCGCCCGCGAAGGGGCTTCCTAGTGTGTGGTAACCTTTCCTCCTTCACAGCTCCCTCCCACTGGTGCAGGTCCCGTCCCTGTTCTTTTTATTTATTTATAAATAAATATATTTATAATTTATTCTTTTTTCTTTGTTTATTCTTTTCTGTTTATTCTTTTTTCTTTTGCCCTACCCAGGTACGTGGGGAGTTTCTTGCCTTTTGGGAGGTCTGAGGTCTTCTGCCAGCGTTCAGTAGGTGTTCTGTAGGCATTGTTCCACGTGTAGATGTATTTCTGGTGTATCTGTGGGGAGGAAGGTGATCTGTGCGTCTTACTCTTCCACCGTCTTCCCCTCGTCCATTTCTAATTTTATTGATTTGAGTCCTCTCCCTCTTTTTCTTGATGAGTCTGGCTAATGGTTTATCAATTTTGTTTATCTTCTCAAAGAACCAGCTTTTAGTTTTATTGATCTTTGCTATTGTTTTCCTTGTTTCTGTTTCATTTATTTCTGCTCTGATCTTTATGATTTCTTTCCTTCTGCTATCTTTGGGTTTCGTTTGTTCTTCTTTCTCTAGTTCCTTGAGGTGTAAGGTTAGATTGTTTATTTGAGATTTTTCTTGTTTCTTGAGGTAGGCTTGTATGGTTATAACCTTCCCTCTTAGAACTGCTTTTGCTGCATCCCATAGGTTTTGGATTGTCGTGCTTTCATTGTCATTTGTCTATAGGTATGTTTTGATTTCCTCTTTGTTTTCTTCAGTGATCTCTTGGTTATTAATCTCATAGCATTGTGGTCAGAAAAGATGCTTGATATGATTTCAATTTTCTTAAATTTACTGAGGCTTGATTTGTGACCCAAGATGTCAGCTAGCCTGGAGAATGTTCCATACACAGTTGAGAAGAAAGTGTAGTCTGCTGTTTTTGGATGGAATGTCCTATAAATATCAATTAAATCTATCTGGTCTATTGTGTCTTTTAAAGCTTCTGTTTCCTTATTTATTTTCATTTTGGATGATCTGTCCATTGGTGTAAGTGAGGTGTTAAAGTCCCCCAGTATTATTGTGTTACTGTAGATTTCGTCTTCTATAGCTCTTAGCAGTTGCCTTATGTATTGATGTGCTCCTATGTTGGTTGCTTATATATTTATAATTTTTATATCTTCTTCTTGGATTGATCCCTTGATCATTATGTAGTGTCCTTATTTGTTTCTTGTCATGTTCTTTATTTTACAGTCTATGTTATCTGATATGAGTATTGCTACTCCAGCTTTCTTTTGATTTTCATTTGCATGGACTATCTTTTTCCATCCCCTCACTTTCAGTCTGAATGTGTACCTAGGTCTGAAGTGGGTCTCTTGTAGACAGTATATATATGGGTCTTGTTTTTGTATCCATTCAGCGAGCATGTGTCTTTTGGTTGGAGCATTTAATCCATTCACGTTTAAGGTAATTATCAATATGTATGTTCCTATTACCATTTTCTTAATTGTTTTGGGTTTGTCTTTGTAGGTCCTTTTCTTCTCTTGTGTTTCCCACTTAGAGAAGTTCCTTTAGCATTTGTTGTAGAGCTGGTTTGGTGGTGCTGAATTCTCCTAGCTTTTGCTTATCTGTAAAGCTTTTGATTTCTCCATCGAATCTGAATGAGATCCTTGCTGGGTAGAGTAATCTTGGTTGTAGTTTCTTCCCTTTCATCACTTTAAGTATATCATGCCACTCCCTTCTGGCTTGTAGAGTTTCTGCTGAGAAATCAGCTGTTAACCTTATGGGAGTTCCCTTGTATGTTATTTGTCATTTTTCCCTTGCTGCTTTCAGTAATTTTTCTTTGTCTTTAATTTTTGCCAGTTTGATTACTATGTGTCTTGGCATGTTTTTCCTTGGGTTTATCCCGTATGGTATTTGCTGTGCTTCCTGGACTTGGGTGGCTATTTCCTTTTCCATGTTAGGGAAGTTTTCGACTATAATCTCTTAAAATATTTCCTCTGGTCCTTTCTGTCTCTCTTCTCCTTCTGGGACCCATATAATGTGAATGTTGTTGCATTTAATGTCCCAGAGGTCTCTTAGGCTGTCTTCATTTCTTTTCATTCTTTTGTCTTTATTCTGTTCCACAGCAGTTAATTCCACCATTCTGTCTTCCAGGTCACTTATCCGTTCTTCTGCCTCAGTTATTCTGTTATTGATTCCTTCTAGTGTAGGTTTTTGTGTTTTTGCGGTACGCGGGCCTCTCACTGTTGTGGCCTCTCCCATTGCGGAGCACAGGCTCCAGATGCGCAGGCTCAGTGGCCATGGCTTACGGGCCCAGCTGCTCCGCGGCATGTGGGATCTTCCCAGACCGGGGCACGAACCCGTGTCTCCTGCGTCGGCAGGTGGACTCTCAACTGCTGCGCCACCAGGGAAGCCCTCTAGTGTAGTTTTCATTTCAGTTACTGTATCGTTCATCTCTGTTTGTTTGTTCTTTAATTCTTCTAGATCTTTGCTAAACATTTCTTGCATCTTCTCGATCTTTGCCTCTGTTCTTTTCCCAGGGTCCTGGATCATCTTCACTATCATTATTCTGAATTCTTTTTCCGGAAGGTTGCCTATGTCCACTTCATTTAGTTGTTTTTCTGGGGTTTTATCTTGTTCCTTCATCTGGTATATAGCCCTCTGCCTTTTCATCTTGTCTATCTTTCTGTGAGTGAAAATATGATTTCTGGGATATATGAGGTTTGGGAAAGGTAATATCCAAGATCCACAACGGCTCTTCAGTTCCACAATTTTACAAGCTCCTAGAAGATTGGAAGTGTCGGCAGAACCTCATCATAAAGCGGAAGTCTTTTCAGATGAAAGCTTTGTAGAAAAATGCCCCATAAGATCTCCAGTCTTCAAAACCTGGAGACTGAAACTTATAATATCCTTTGGGAAAGTGTCATTTTATTTTTTCCATGTTTTCTGGGTCAGTTTTTAAAAGTACATGATAAATATTTTTTAAAAATCTGATTATATGAATTAAAAAAAATGAGTGAAGATTCATTCCCCTTTGTCAATTTCAGGGTGCTATGATGTCTATTGCATTTAAAGAGGGTTTAAAGATCCCCCCTCCAGCTATGAATGAAATAATTTTGGGAGCCAATCAAGATATCAGACAGGTAAATGAGATATATATTATATAACATTGATGATGATTCTGAATGGATGCCTTCAGTGTTTTGGGGATGGGGAGTGGCAGTATTTTCCTGTCTTAACAGTGTCTTACTTGTGATTCTTTCAGGTTTTACACAATCTGAGTATGTGGTGTGCACGAAGTAAAGCACTAACCTATGACCAGGCTAAGGCTGATTCTCTTAGAGCCAAAAAGGATATCAAATTGGTAAAATAAATTTCCACTTCTTAAGTGCCAAAGCACTTCTTTTCCTGTTAGTATTAATTTAAATGAAATAGTTATTATAGTTCCTTGAGCCACCTGTGGAACCTATGGCTATTTATAGTAAGAGATATAGACAGCTGCTAAAAGTGTTTCTAATTCAAATGAATTTTTCCTTACTGGACTGTCAATGTAATTGTAAATTTTGAGAAAGGGAAGTTTTATGCCTCAGTAGTTATGAAATGGCCTTTCTAGAGTCCCTTATATATGGATTTCATGTTTTGAATGGTTTTGGAACTGTTCAGAATAATCTTGTTTCAGTTGGCTTATAGTTTAAATGACCTCTCTGAAACTACAGGTCTGTATCAATTATCTCTGTGTTGTTTCACCTAGTCACCAGTCAGAATTTATTATTACAGTTAGAGCAATGACTAAACAGTATTTTTCCCCTCCCTTCCTCTTTTTAAAAAATCAGTAAACATTTTCAGAGCCATTTTAGGTTCACAGCAAAATCGAGATTGCCTGCATGTCCCCCTGTATAATGTCCCCCACTGTCAACACCCACCACCAGAGCAGCACATTTGTTACAATTGATGACCTACACTGACACACCATTATCACCCACAGTCCATAGTTTAACATTAGGGTTTGCTTTTGGTGGTGTACATTCTATGGGTTTTGACACATATGTAGTGGCCTTTATCCACCATTGTAGTATCATACAGAATACTTTCACTGCCCCAAAAATGCTCTTTGCTTTGCCTGTTCATCCCTCCCTTCCTCCAGCCCCTGGTAACCACTAATCTTTTTACTGTCTCCATAGTTTCACCTTTTTCAGAATGTCATATAGTTGGAGTCTAGTATGTCATCTTTTCAGATTGACTTCTTTCACTTAGTAATATACGTTTAAGGTTTCTCCACATCTTTTCATGGCTTTATAAGTCATTTCTTTTTATGTGGATATGTTTTCAGTTCACTTGGGTAAATACCAAGGAGCGGAGTTGCTGGATGGTATGTTAAGAATATATTTAGTTTTGTAAGAGACTGCCGATCTGTCTTCCAAAGTGACTGTACCATCTTGCACTCCTACCAGTAGTGAGAGTTTCTGTTTCTCCACATCTTAGCTAGCATTTGGTGTTGTCAGTGTTTTGGTTATTGGTCATTCTACTAGGTATGTCCCTCTCTCTTTTTAGGGCCCATTTGATGTTGCCCGGAAAGTGTTTGTAACTGGAGAGGAGACTGCTCATATGTCACTTGTGGACAAATTAGATCTCTTTTTTTATGATTATTCAATAGCACCCCTCTTTGTCCAGGAGAACTACATACATGTGAAGCCTGTAGCCGCAGGGTGAGTGTTCAGAGCTAATGAGGGGTAGAATTAGTACCCCTCCAAGCCCTACGAAGGCCAGATACCTGGGAGGGAGGGGTGTGAAGTGTGGACAGTGGTGTAATTTGGACTGGTTTATTCCTGCAGGGGTGACATGAAAAAGCACTTGATGCTTTTAAGCAGAGCAGCAGACAGCATATCTGATGGTGACCTAGTGGACCGTCAGATCCGGAATAAGCAAAACTGGAGTCTTCTGCCCACACAGGTAAGCATAGGGCTTTCCTTAAAGCGCAGACCCTGCTTTAGTTAGAACAAAATAGCTTTTAGCTCCTGTAATTATTTGAAATACCAGATAAACATTATGTCTCTTAATGGCAAAAAATATAATCTGTTATAGATTAAAGTACCTTGTAGTCACTATTATCTATTTCTTAATCTACTCTTATTTTTCAATGTTTTTAATGTAAATGGACATATGGAACTAGGAATGTCAGATTTTGGTCATAACTAAGATGTAAGTCAAAAGTTTCATTTGCTCTCTTTTACCTTAAGAATCCATTTCCTTTTTGTCATTCTTGGCTCTCCCAGATTGTTACTAAGTAGCTCATCCCTGAAGAAATGCAACCAGGGCAGGTTCGCAGCCATTTTTCTGATATATGAATTCTGATTTTCTTTATTCTTCCTTGCTGCAGAGGCAGCTTTGTATTGGGTACTTTATTTAGGTTGATATCTTTTACTCAAAACAGAGTTTTGCAAACTTCCATAATTAAGACTGGTTATTTATTCTTGAGTTTTGCATATTTATGTAATATTGACGTAACAAGCAAGGGACTTCTGGAGGTCTACTCTTCTTTTAAAGATTCCTTTCTCTTATGTTTTAAAAGTGTTCATTTTTTTTTGTACCTAATAATTATACCTATGAGAATTTATCCTGAAGAAATAATGTTAAACACAGGAAGAGCTTAATGTGCAAAAATACTTCTTAAAGCAGGGGTCCCCAACCTTTTTGGCACCAGGGACCAGTTTCATGGAAGACAGTTTTTCCACGGATGGTGGGGGTGGGGGGATGGTTTTGGGATGATTCAAGCACATTACATTTATTGTGTACTTTATTTCTATTATTGTTACATTGTAATATATAATGGAATAATTATACAACTCACCATAATGCAGAATCAGTGGGAGCCCTGAGCTTGTTTTCCTGCAACTAGATGGTCCCATCTGGGGGTGATGGGACTGCCTCAGCTCCACCTCAGATCACCAGGCATTAGATTCTCATAAGGAGCGCATAACCTAGATCCCTCACGTGCACAGTTCACAGTATGGTTCACACTCCTATGAGAATCTAATGCCACCACTGATCTGACAGGAGGTGGAGCTCAGGCAGTAATGCGAGTGATGGGGAGCGGCTGTAAATACAGATGAAGCTTCGCTCGCTTGCCCGCCGCTCACCTCCTGCTGTGCAGCCCGGTTCCTACTGATACCGGTGTGTGGCTCGGGGGTTGGGGACCCCTGCCCTAAAGCATTAATTTTGATAGCAAGAAATGGGAGAAAATCTCCATGTTCAGCAATAGGAGTCTGATTAATTATGGTAAATCCTCTTGATGGAACATTATGCAGCCTTTAAAATTACTTGTAAAGATGATCTAATATAAAAAATACTTATGAGAGAATATTATTAGAACAAAGCAGGACACAAGATCTATGTATGATTCCAACCTTTAAAAAAGTAAAAACCCTGGGACTTCCTTGGTGGCGCAGTGGTTAAGAATCCGCCTGCCAATGCAGGGGACATGGGTTTGAGCCCTGGTCCGGGAAGATCCCACATGCCATGGAGCACCTAAGCCTGTTCACCACAACTACTGAGCCTGTGCTCTAGAGCCCATGAGCCACAACTACTGAAGCCTGCACACCTAGAGCCCATGCTTCACAACAAGAGAAGCCACCGCAATGAGAAGCCCATGCACCGCAGAGTAGCCCACACTTACTGCAACTAGAGAAAGCCCACAACGAAGACCTAACACAGCCAAAAATAAATAAATTTATATATATAAAAAAGGTAAAAACCCTGGATATAGAAGATATCCAAGGATACCTTTAAAAAAAACTTTTCTCAAGCGTCAGTTTACTTAATTCTCTAATTATTAGATTTTCCATGCTTTGATCCACCTGGTTTATTGATATCTTATGTTGAAGACAATCATATTCCTCTTAAACAGTTTTTTCTATAACACTGGCATTGTGAGGTTACTGGTGTATGTTGAGATCAGTTGGCTGAGGAGTCTGTGTTGGCTAGATGATCTGTGAGGGCCATAACATGTTTTGGACCAAGGCATTTACTGCAATTAATTGTTTTCTCAAGTTGAAGTTTCCCATACCAACAGATGAGGGAGAGAGGGAAGGGGCCTATCTTGGAATTAGGTACCGGGAGCAATGTTACTGCATTTTCCGGAGACTGCTTGGAAGCCAACAGCTGCTAAAGAAGCAACTTAACTCAGTACTGAATTTAACTTGTGGACTGCAATTAATTTTTTCAGGCCATTTATGCCAGTGTTCTTCCTGGAGAGTTAATGAG
The DNA here is from genome assembly GCF_949774975.1 of Lagenorhynchus albirostris. Classification (NCBI taxonomy): domain Eukaryota; kingdom Metazoa; phylum Chordata; class Mammalia; order Artiodactyla; family Delphinidae; genus Lagenorhynchus; species Lagenorhynchus albirostris. The sequence goes on from NC_083098.1 coordinate 84,843,058, forward strand.
GGGGTACATGACCCAGTTTCCTACCTTCCCAAGTTGGTTGGGGAAGCACTCATCTATGGGCAAACACGATCGTATTGTTCAGGACCTAGCATTGCATATGAGTCTCAGGTAAGCGGGGTATTACTCTATGTGTGGCATTTTATCAGGGTAGTATATCTAACCTTTAATAAGGATAGCATGAGTCACAAAGATTTGTGTTTTAGTTTTGATTTCATTACTAACTAGATAAGTGAACATGGATAAGTTCACGGCCCTGAGTTTTATTATCTGTAACTGGTATGACACTCGTTTTATTACTTAAAAGGATACTTTGGAGAATAAAGCCAGATGGTAGATGTGCCATAATGTTAAGATAAGTTTTAAAGCTATATAAATCTGAGGTACTGCTATTATTTATTGTTATTGTGACTGTGCCTATTACTAGTAGGCATACATAATATATTGGCCTCCAAATAAATTAATAGGAAAAAGGGAACTATTTAAATACATGAACTAGTTTTTGCCTCCTATCCTAATAGTAAACTGACCTAGTCATTTGGGACAGGGGGATACAGTTTAGCGTATTACAGAAGGTGGATACTCAGATGATTGAAAACCAATGTCCTTGGAGAAGTTTAAGGACGTTCAAAAATTCTTAATTTTGTTAAATTTTTTACAGTTTAGAAACTTAGAAATGTGCTTGCATACAAATATTAAGTGAACTTTAGGGATTCATTTTTAACCATGAAGAACTACTTAAGCAATCTTATTTTCCTTTCTAGTCCCTGGAAAGAATATTAATATTAGTCTAACCTTAACTTTTGTTTAAAACTGAACTGAGATGTTCCTTTCTTCTGTTCCTGTAGAATTCTGCTTCCTACTATGATCCCTCTTCGTAGTTTATGGTGTGGGTCATTTTTTTGCCACCCCATGTTAGTTTTCTATTGCTGCTATAGCAAATTACCAAAACATACTGGCTTAAAACAACACAAATTTATTCCCATCTTGAGATGGGAAGATTACCCTGGATTATCTGATGGGCCCAATGTAATCGTAAGTGTTTTTACAAAAAAAAAAAAAGGAGTGGTGGAGGTAGGCAGCAGCATCAGTCAGAGAGATGTGAAGATGTTGCGCTCCCACTGCTGGCTTTGAACATGGAGAAAGGGACCATGAGCCAAGAGATACAGGTGGCCTCTAGAAGCTTGAAAGGGCTCTTCTCATAGCTCAAGCTGAAGGCCTGTCTTTCAGCTCCTTTCCTATTCCCTGCCCACCACTTTTTCAAGGTGATGTATCACTTTGCCCTGGGGTGTGCCTCTTTGATGTTTCCACTATATTTGTGTAGATACATTGTGTAGATACATTAACATTATTAAAAGTGGATTAAACTCCAGCAAACTATGAGTTGGTGGTAGCTTGCCATTGATTACAGTGTATCTTTTGTTTTGGTTTAAGAACTTACTCCAGCAAAAGGACTGTAAACGTGGATTATCTGTCCCATATAAGGGATGCACTTGTACAGCCCTTGACCTCACAAGGGATAGAAGGAGTACAGGATGTTGTTGCTCTTATGGACGCGTATTATTTGATGAAAGAAGACTTTGAGAATATCATGGAAATCAGCAGCTGGGGAGACAGACCTAGTCCCTTCTCCAAGCTGGATCCCAAGGTAAATTGTGTACCCCACTGGTTCTCCATCATTTTGTAATTACCGTGTTACTAGGAGTACTTCAGAGATGTTTTAGATGTTTTTAAAAGTTTAATTTCTTTTCTTAAATGCTTTTTACTTATGGTCTGTGCTTTCCAAAGATACTATTTGAGTACGATATTAAGAGTAGACTTTGGGATTTGACTTTTATAATTTATAGTTTTATCTTTGCCTTATCCTGCATGGAAAAGCAAGGTGTGAAATCTGAGGAGCAAATGTAGATGTATTCCTTACAAGGATAGGCAGATGAGCCTGGGGAAGTAAAAGTGAGGTGGTGGGAATGCATTATGAAAAGAAGTGTTTACTGGCTGAGCATTTTTAGACTTTTTCTTAGGCTGCCTAATCTGTGTTTTAGTGTATTTATTACAGTTGGACAATCTATTATGTAATGATGTATCCCCTACTTTATATAGTGAACATGAAAAAACTAAAGTGACGTAACATGAGTTTGTGGTATCTAATATGTCACCCTTGTGCTTGTTTACTTGGTGCTGTTCTAGAAGACATGTTCTCTGTGGCTTGTCTTCTCTAGAATTTTGACCTGACTACGGGTATGATGACTATCGGTAAATTCTCACAAGAGACATTCATTGTTAGAATTTGTGGACTAATTCTACAGTTAGGTTTAGAAGCTTGAGGTTAAGGCTTTTCAAGTTACTATTTTATGGTAATTAAAGGCCAACTTTAACTTGTACTTTATTGTAAGCCTTTTTTGATTTATTGGTTCACTGACTAACTTTGCTTGTCACTTTGTAGAACTGCAGAGAACACTGAATAGAAAAAAGTTGATGACTTAAAGTGACTTTAAAAAACCTGCCTAATGTTCCCAAATACTGATTCTTATTTTTTGAGTCATGGCTCTATGAAGAATGTCATTAAAAATATGGAACTTCTCCATAGGAAAATGCATATAGATATACTTACATGTACATGCATACATATTTTACAAACAATTTCAAGGGGCTCCTAGGGTCTCTCAGAGCCTCTAGGCCTACAGAGTTTAAAGGGGTTGTTTGGCAGTTAGAGTTTTAAAAACCTCCCTCTATTCCTTTTGTGTAGGTGAAAGCAGCCTTCACAAGAACTTACAATAAGGAAGTCCACCTTATTCCGTATTCACTCCAGGCAGTAAAGACACACAGACACAGCACAGGCCCAGCGCTGGATGCTGAATACAATGAAGAGTTAAATGAAGATGACTCTCAGTCTGATGAGAAAGACCAGGACACTTTGGAAACTGATGCTATGATCAAGGTAGTATTTTCATCTGCAAATAGGAGAAGCTATGATACTCCCTCAAAATAGCTTATCTTGTGTATAACTTGCCTTTTGAAATTATTCAGAGCCTGTTTAGCAAGTAACAGAGGAAGCTGAAAATACTTTTTGTTTTGTTCATCACAGTTCCGAGGGTGAAGAAGGTGTAGATTTCATTTTTATAAACAGTCAACTTCTTATAACAGTGGAAGAGCCAGACAGCAAAAAAATAGGCCATCATATTGATGGTCATATGCTGTGTTGGAAAAAGGACTATTTTTTTTTATTTGCCATTGGTGTGTGCTTTACCCACAGACACATTTTCATAGCATAATCAAGAAAAGCATTTTTAATGAAACCATTTCTCCTTTCTGTTATTTATTTTTTGCTATAGCTGTTGAACTGCCCATAGAAGTTTCCCAGAGCAAAACATCCTCATCTTTTGCTAGGAAAGATTAAAATTATTTATGGTATCAGCCCCCTGTTTACCATTGGCTGACGCAAAGGAATCTAGTTTGTATCCTCTTCTGTCCTTAGTGTGTGTGTGTTTATCATTCTTGCTCCTTGATTCTGTTTTGTATGTGCAGGGGTGGGAATAGTGGCCTTTTCCAGTGTGGGTCTCTAGTCTTGTGTAGACATAAGAAGTCTACTCCCTCCCCTGCTCAAACTGAGTGTGTTTGGATCTCAATCTGAAACTGAAAGAAAAGGAAATTCTTCATGAAAACATTACCATGTGTGTAAATTATATCTTGCTTATTTTGTCTTTCCTAAATATATCGGTGTTCTGGGGAACATATCCTAGTCTAGAGTCTAAATAGCTTTTCAGTAGTTCAAAGCTACAGCTAGCCAGTTGTTATTAGTAAGCTCATCGAGGGTAGCTGTAGTTCAAGATCTAGGTGTTTGCAACCTTTCTTCTTATTAAGTTGCAGGTAAAGATTTGCTTTCTTGTAGAGATGAACTTATTTCATTTACTCATAAACACAGCCACTAACTATTTTGTGCATCTTTCCCTCCCAACAGAAAAAGACAAAATCTTCAAAGACTTCAAAATCAGAAAAAGAGTCCAGAAAAGGAAAAGGAAAAAGTTCAAAGAAATAAAACCATTTTTCACTGCTGACCGCTACTTTTTACTCAACCTGCTGACCAGTCTAGCTGGTCTTAGAGAATGCCTTGTTTTTCCAAAGGAACCATGTTTTAGTGTAATGGGGCAACCTCATGGTCCCATTACAAATAAACGGTGGTACAGCTAGAAGGATGTAAACAGTAGGCTGATGTACACCTCTTATAGAGGTTGATAGGACTGCTTGGGTCCTCCACTGTCCCCTGTCAATCTAATGAGATTGTACTTCAAAATGACTGTATATTCAGAATTAGCAACTACATGTGGGCTTTGGAGTCAGATTTTTAGTTAACAGTAATATGTCTGGGAACAGAGGTACTAAGGCGGCTTTTGTAGGCTTAAGAATTTATCCTAATGGCCATTATACGACCAATGCCGATTTTTAAAAAAAGAGGTAGGTAGTTATTACTATTATGTGGAGAAATTTTGTAAATAAAATACAAAACAGTCACCACCTAGAACTGGGTATTCTTTGTACATTGTCAAATACCTTGCAAAATAGAAATTAGAAATAAAAATGTTTCACATGATACATGTACAAATTCTTAAGATTGTCATCTTGTACAGTAGGATACTATGTTGGTATATTATTTCCTTATTAATTTGCAAATGATTGGATACAAAAGCTAACTATATTCCTACTGACCTGTTCTGTGAAACATAACTTTGGCAGTTGAAGAGTCAGAACTCTAATTGCCAACTTCATTACCCCATGAGTGTCAACCACACCTCTGCTGTGAATAGAATTTCGTGGAGAGGGCTCTTTGTTATTATTAGAGGGTATTGTGGCTGCAGAAAGATTGTCAGACATTCCTAGCCTTCCAGAGTTTCAACTCATTAGTTTAAAACCAGTAGGGCCTAGGCTGGGTCAAACTCTTATCCTCACTCTGGTTTGGGACTAAATGAACACTGGCTTTTGTTTACTTTGTCCCTGAGGGATTCAGTTCTGTCCTGACAGATTCCACAAACCCTACTGGAACTTTAGATTGTACCTGTAACTGTGCTTGTTGACGGGCCTGAGGCTGTGGAACTAGTCTGGAATTTGGGTGTCTAGCAATTTTTAAAATCTTGTTAGTAAATGCTCAAGGGTATGTGCTACTTCTGCAAGGTATGTGCTAAAAGGAATGTAAAATCAGGATTCTGTTCCCTGCCTTTAAGGAACTGATAGTCTTGTTTGGGACGCCAGACGAAGTTCTTGAGACATTTAAAATGTATTTACCAGTGTGAAAAATGTCTTTCATGTAGATTAAGTTCATTATGGGAATAAAATGTTGCCTTAAGCCTTTGCCTACTAAACCACGTCCCTCTCTTTGTTAAAAGCCCTGCTTGAAACTTCTGCTTCAGCGAAGATTTTCTTTTTAATTAATTAATTTTTGCTGTGTTGGGTCTTCGTTTCTGTGCAAGGGTTTTCTCTAGTTGTGGCGAGTGGCGGCCACTCTTCATCGCAGTGCGCAGGCCTCTCACTATCGCGGCCTTTCTTGTTGCGGAGCACACGTTCCAGACGCGCAGGCTCAGTAGTTGTGGCTCACGGGCCCAGATGCTCCGCGGCATAGGGGATCCTCGCAGACCAGGGCTCGAACCTGTGTCCTCTGCATTAGCAGGCAGATTCTCAACCACTGCGCCACCAGGGAAGCCCAGTGAAGATTTTCTTGATTGACGACTGCCTCACCTCACCAGCGGGGTGAGCATAAATTTCTTATGCATATTTTTCCATTTCTATTGCTTTTTGGTATGCAAGTCATATCTGCCTACTTGCTCTGTGCTTTCCAGGAAAGGGACTATTATCTCCTTGCAGCCAGAACAACAGATAGTGTCCTTTACTTGTTCATTATGATTTGGAGCAACCAGTAAATCCTTATTGGAGCCACTGGATGCCACACATCATCCTTGCAGCATAAAACTGTATACTTGCTTTCTTTGCAATCCATTGAGTCTTGGCCATTTGGTAGTCTATAACAAACTACTACTTTATTACTAATACTACTTCGTCCGTCATTTTTTAAGTTTTGTCAGTGTATTATTTACAGCAACATTATTGGGCCTCTTGAAGTTATTAATAAGGAGCACATAGTTATGTGTACTAGGAGTATCTTCCTAAATAAGTTCTGGTACAATTATGCTCATTAGTGAATGTCTGAGGCCCATAACTAACTCCCAAAATATAATGTGCTTACCCTTACAGATCCCAAGTGCCTATGGCTCTTATTATTCCTGTAACCTTACAACATCCCTCAAGTGATAACACAAAACAAAGGGACCACGGGTGGGGTTAATGATAATGACTTGTATCACTTAGGAAGGCCAGAGCCTCTAGCCAGCCTTTGGGAAGGAAAAGCATAAAGCTGGAGGCATGCATATGGATACCTGGATGCTGTAAAACTTTACTGGCACTTTGGGTTCTACCCTAGGCTCCTAGGTACCTCTGTAATGCTCAGAATGCTGGTGGCTATACTGCAAAATCATATCATCTGATACATTCAGAGTTAGTTAGGCTACATGATTCTGTCAGCTGCTCAGACTTTGATACTTTGGCTTTGGATGGCAAGGAAGCATATACTGATATGTATAGTATTGGGTGTGTGTGACATGGGAAAGGAACCCTCCACCCACCTTGGGGAAGATTCTGAATAATGTACGTCTTCAGGGGAAGTCAAATGATTTAATTTTGTGACAGGAATTCCGTACTATGTAGCATAATGACTCAAGAAACATAAGCTTATAGTTTCATTCTTTAAAAATGCTGATTTTACTGATTTTTGACGTTTTTATTCTCAGACTGATTCTGTTAAATAGCCTGGATTTGTGTAAGCCTCTCATTTCAAACTTTTTAACACTGTTAATATCTGTGCTGCCCAAACTTCACAGTATGGTTTAAAGCTACCTTCCTTTATTTCTTTTGCTGTCTTTGAATCTGGGAAAACATTACAAATATCTAATCAATAAGTTTATTTTAAAGGAGGTATTTCAAAATAGAAAAGATATCGAAAAGCTGAATATTTACAGTTATGTTGTAGGTTACTATTAACAGTATAGAGCATAGACTATGTAAGACTCAGAAGAGGAAATGTACAAAGTATAAACAGCAATGTTCTATGTCACTGTTTCCCACTCTGCAGAAGTTGAAAGTGGTGACCTTGTTTTTTCTGTATTCGGGATGGACCATCTTGAAATCTGCCAGGGGTAGAAACACAGCCTCCTGTGGAAAAATGGTATCTTCTCAGAACCATAATACCTAGAAAGGATAAAAAAATAAAAAACAAAACCCTATATGCTTTTAGAAGCGTTTCAAGTAACTACTAGCATTTAGTAATAAAGCCAAGCATAATAAAGAAGATTTTTTTGCTCATTTCTGGAATGTGGAGCAGGATCACTACGTTCAAGTAAGAAATTCCCAGTCTGTAATCGAGTGTCAGTCCTGGCTTTTCAACTGACTGGAACTGCATGGGCAAGCTGCTGAACCTCTGTTATAAAGTGAGGATGATGATAACAGCCACCTTATTGAGAAGAATGAGAAAGTGCAAAGTTAGTTAGTGCTCAGCAACTCAACCCAAAGAGGCCCATACCAAGACAAGTTATAATTAAACCGCCAGAAGTTAAAGACAAGAAGACGATCTTAAAAGCAGCAAAAGAAAACAACTTGTTATGTACAGGGGAACCCCCCTCCCCCCTCATAAGACTGTCAGCAGATTCTTTTGGCAGAAACTTTGCAGGCTAGAAGAGAGTGGCCTGATATAGTCAAAGTGCTGAAAGAATAAAACTGCCAACCAAGAATATTCTACCTGGGAGAGACATCCTTCAAAATTGAAGGAGCGAGGAAGTTTTCCAGGCAAGGAAAAGCTAAAGAGGTTCATCACCACTAGACTGGCCTTACAAGAAATGTTTAAGGGACTTCTTTAAGCTGAAACACAAGGACACTCATTAATAATACGAAAATATATGAAATTGTAAATCTCAAAGGTAAAGGTAAATATATAAATTCAGAATAATGTTGTAATGGTAAGTACTTATAAACCTAGTGTGAAAGTTAAAAGACAAAATAGTGAAAATAACTAATAATTTGTTAATGGATACACAAGATAAAAAGATATAAATTGTGACATCACAAACAATGTGGATGGTGAGAGTAAAAATGCATTTGAACTTAAGTTGTTATCAACTTCAAACAGACTGTTGTATTTTATGTAAGTCTCATGGTATCCACAAAGCGAAACCTATGGTAGACAAAAAGGAATCTAAGCATATGACTACAGAAAATTGTCAGATCACAAAAGGAGAAAAAGGATCAAGAAAAGAAGGAACAAAGGAATTACAAAACAGCCAGAAAACAATGAACAAAATGGCAGCAAGTCCCTATCTATCAATAACTACTTTAAATATAATTTATAAATTCTCTGATCAAAAGACAGAATGGATAAAAACTAAGACCCATCTATATGCTGCCTGCAAGAGACTCACTCAGCTTTAAGGACACACAGACTGAAAGTGAAGGAATGGAAAAAGATATTCCATGCTAATGGAAACCAAAAGAAAGCTGGAGTAGCTATACTTAGACAAGATAGATTTTAAAACAAAGACTGTAAGAAGGGACAAAGAAGGCCATTATATAATGATAAAGGCATCAATCCACAAGAGGATATAACATTTGTAGATATTTATTATTTACATTAGCAGCACCTAAATATAAGCAAATATTAACATATCTAAAGGGAGAAAGAGCAATACAATAATAGGAGGGGACTTCATTACCCCACTTTCATCAGTGAATAGATTTTCATTTGCCAGAAAACCAATAAGGAAACATTGGTCTTAAATGACATGTTAGACCAGATGGACTTAACGCATTTACAGAACATTCCATCCCAAAGCAGGAGAATACACATTCTTCTCAAGCACACATGGAACATTTCTCCAGGATAGATCATATGTAAGGCCCCAAAACAAGTCTTAATAAATTTAGAAGACTGAAATCATATCAAGCATCTTTTCTGACCACAAAAGTATGAAACTACAAGTCAGTTACAAGAAGAAAACTGGAAAATTCACAAATACATGGACATTCAAACATGTTGCTCAACAACTGCTGGGTCAAAGAAGAAATCAAAAGAGAAATAAAATACCTGAGACATGAAAATGGAAATAGAGTTGGCCCTCCATATCTGTGGGTTCCATATCCACAGATCCAACCAACCATGGGTCAAAAGATTCAGGAAAATAAAAAAAGTACCAGAAAGTTCCAAAAAGCAAAACTTGAATTTGCTACATGTTGGCAACTATTTACATAGCAGTTACATTAGGTAATATAAGTAATCTAGAGATGATTTAAAGTCTATGGGAAGATGTGCATAGGTTATATTCAAATACTACACCATTATATATAAGGGACTTGAGCATCCGTGGATGTTGGTATCCACTAGGGATCCTGGAACCAATCCCCCACGAATACTGAGGGACAGCTATACAGCATACCAAATCTTATGGGATGCAACAAAAACAGTTTCTAAGAAGGAAGCTCATAACAATAAACACCTGCATTAAGAAACAAGAAAGATCTCAAATAAACAGCCTAACTTCACACCTTAAGGAACCAGAAAAAGAACAAGCTAAGCCCGAAGTTAGTATAAGGAAGGAAATCTCAAAGAGCAGAAATAAATGAAATGGAGACTAAAAAGACAATAGAAAAGTTCAATGAAACTAATAGCTGTTTTTTTTTTTTGCCCAAAAGATAGATAAATAGACAAACCTTTAGCTAGAATCACCAAGAAAAATAGGGGACTCAAAATCAGAAATGAAAGAGGAGATATTACATTCGATACCACAGAAATACAAAAGAGACTACTATGAAATACTATAATCCAGCAAAATGGACAACCTAGAAGAAATGGATAAATTGCTAGAAACACACAACCTTCTAATACTGAATCATGAAGAAACAGAAAATTAGACCAGTTACTATCAAGGAGATTGAATCAGTAATCAAAAACAACCTGACAAACAAAAATCCAGGACCAGACGGCTTCACTGGTTAATACCAATTCTCAAACTTTTCCAAAAAATAGAAGAGGAAACACTTCCAAACTCATTCCATGAGGCCAGCATTACTCTGATACCAAAACCAGACAAAGGAACTACAAGAAAGAAAATTACAGGCCAATATCTCTGATGAACATAGTTGCAAAAACCCTCAACAAAATATTAGCAAACTGAATTCAATAATACATTAAAGGAATCACACACTACAATCAAGTGGGATTTATTGGAGGAATGTCCAACATCCAGAAAATCAAGATGATACACCACATTAACAAAATGAAGGATAAAAATCATATGATCATCTTGATACAGAAAAAGCATCTGACAAAATTCAACATCTGCTCATGATAAAAACTTTCACAAAAGTGGGTATAGAGGGAACATACCTCAACATCATAAAGGCCATATAGGACAGACCCACAGCTATCACACTCAGTGGTGAAAAGCTGAAAGCTTTTCCTCGAAGATCAGGAATAAGACAAGGATGTCACTCTTGCCTTTAGGCAAGAAAAAGAAAAAAGGCATTCAGATAGGAAAGGAATAAGTTAAACTGTCACTATTTGCAGATGACATATTATATATAGGGAACCCTGAAGACCACCAAAAAAGCTGTTAGAATAATAAATTCAGCAAAATCGCAGGATACAAAACCAATATACAAAAATCTGTTGTATCTAATAATCAACTATCAGAAAGAGAAATTAAGAAAACAATCTTATTTACAATTGCATCAAAAAGAATACAATACCTAGGAATGAATTTAACCAAGGAGGTGAAAGACTTGTGCACTGAAAAATTATAAGACACTGATGAAAGAAACTGAAGATATAAATAAATGGAAAGATTTTCTATGCTTATGGATTGGAAGAATTAATATTGTTATAGTGTCCACACTACCCAAAGCAATCTACAGATTCAGTGCAATTCCTATCAATTTCCAATGGCATTTTTCACAGAAATAGAACAATCCTCATATTTGTATGGAAAGACAAAGACACTGGACAGCCAAAAAGCAATGTTGAGAAAGAACAAAGCTGGAAGCACCACACTTCCTGATTTCAAACTATATTATGCAGCTATAGTAATCAAAACAGTATGGTATCAGTATAAAAACAGACACACAGATTAATGGAACAGAATAGAGAGCCCAGAAATAAACCTGTGCATATATGGTCAATTTATGACAAAGAAGCCAAGAATATACAATGGGGAAAGGCGATCTCTTAAATAAATGGTGTTGGGGAAACTGGACAGCCACATGCAAAAGAATGAAACTGGATCACTGTCTTACACCATACACAAAAATTAACTCAAAATGGACTAAAGTCTTGAACATAAGGCCTGACAACATAAAACTCTTAGACGAAACCATAGGGAGTAAGCTCCTTGACACTGGTCTTGGCAATGTATTTTTGTATGTGACGCCAAAAGCAAAGGCAACAAAGCAAATATATACAAGTAAGACGACATCAATCTAAAAAGTTTCCATCAACAAAATGAAAAGGCAACCTATGGAATGGGAGAAATATTTGCAAATCATATATCTGATAATTTGGGTTAATATACAAAATACATAAAGAACTCATACAACTCAATAGAAAAAAAAATCCAATCAAAAAAATGGGCAAACGCTCTGAATAGACATTTTTCCAAAGAAAACGTACATACGGTCAATACGTAAATGAAAAGGTGCTCAGCATCACAAATCAGGGAAATGCAGATCAAAACCACGATGAGATATCACCTCACACCTGTTAGAATGGCAGCTGTCAAAATGACAAGAAATAACGAGTCTTGGCAAGGATATGGAGAAAAGGTATCCATCGTACACTGTTGGTGGGCATGTAAATTGATGCAGCCATTATGGAAAACACTACAGAGATTCCTCAAAAAGTTAAAAATAGAACTACCATATGTTCCAGCAATTCTACTTCTGTGTATTTATCTGAAGGAAACAAAATCACTATCTTGAAAAGGTATCTGCACCCCAGTGTTCATTACAGCATTATTTACAATAGCCAAGACATGGAAATGACCTAAGTGTCCACTAATACTGGATAAAGAAAATGGCACTGGATAAAGAATATGTGGTACATATGTATACATGTGTATATACATATAAAGAAGAAGGAAATACTGCCATTTGCAACAACATGGATGGACCTTGAGGACATTTTGCTAAATGAAATAAGAGAAAGACAGATACTGTATGATCTCACATGTTTAATTTTAAAAAACCCCCACTGAACTCATAGATACAGAACAATCTGTTGGTTGCCAGAGGGTGGGGGTGGGCAGAATGAAGGTGGTTGAAAGGTATAAAATTCCAGTTACAAGTAAGTCCTGGGGATGTAATATACAGCATGGCGATCATAGTTAACAACACTGTATACTTGGAAGTTGCTAAGAGAATAGGTGTTAAAAGTTCTCAATTAAAAAAAATTGTAACTGTGTGGTGATGGATGTTAACTAAATTACTGTGGTAATCATTTCACAGTATAAACATATATCAAATCATTATGTTGTACACCTAAAACTAATACAAGGTGATAATTATACCTCAAAAAAAGTTGTGAAATATTAAATGTATATTGTTTTAAGATGCTAAATATGTGATAATGTTATGTGGCAACAGAAAAATAAACATATCCCAATCGTAATTTGAGTAAGATTTTAAAACAGAATTTGACAAGCTGATTCTAAAATTTTAGAGAGAAATGGAGAGAAGTAAGAGTAGTCAAAACAGCCTTGGTGGGGGCTTCCCTGGTGGCGCAGTGGTTGAGAGTCCACCTGCCGATGCAGGGGACGTGGGTTTGTGTCCCGGTCCGGGAAGATCCCACATGCCACGGATCGGCTGGGCTCGTGAGCCATGGCCACTGGGCCTGTGCGTCCGGAGCCTGTGCTCCGCAACGGGAGAGGCCACAACAGTGAGAGGCCCGCGTACCGCAAAAAAAAAAAAAAAAAACAGTCTTGGAAAAAAATGACAAAGTTGTAGGATCCACAATACCTGGCTTTAAGATACACTATAACGTCACAGTAATGAAGACAGTATAGTATAAAAATAGAGGACAAATAGAGCAATGGAAAAGAAGAGAGGGTCCAGAAGTAGACCCATATTTAAAACCCAGCTGATTTTCAACAAAGGCATGCAAGCAAGTTCAATGGGGAAAGGAAAGACTTTTCAACAAATGGTGTTGGAAGACTGGATATCTACTTGAGAGGGAAAAGAATCTCAATCCCCACCTCATACTGTAAACAAAAATAACTTTAAGATGGATCACAGACCCAGAGCTTCTAGAAGAAAACACAGGCGAATATGCTCCTGACTTTTGAGTAGGCAAAAATTTTCTTAGACACAGAAAGTAATAAAAGTAATAATAAAATGAAACATTGATAAATTATAATTCATCAGAATAAAAATCTGCTCATCAAAAGACCATTAAGATATATGTATAACTGATTCACTTTGCTGTATACCTGAAACAAACACAACATTGTATTGATAAATCAACTATATTCCAAAAAAAAAGACCATTAAGAAAAAGAAGTGGGAAGCCACAGAGTGGGAGAAAATATCGGCAAAATAAATCTGACTAAGATTTATATCTAGAATATACAAATAACCTTTATAACAATAATAATAAGACAATACCCAGTAATAATAGGAAAGGAACAGTCTTTTCAACAAATGGTGCTGAGACACATGTCATCCACACACAAAAGGAAATTGGGTCCCTACCTCACATCATACACAAAAATTAAATGGATCAAAGACGTTAAGTATAAGAGCAGCAACTATAGAACTCTTAGAATGAAACGTAAGTGTCAATTTTTGTGACGCTGGGTTAAGCAGTGGTTTCTTAGACATGACACCAAGAACACAAGCAGGCAAAGGAAAAAAAATAAACTGGACTTCATCAAAATAATAAAAACTTTTGTACATCAAAGGATGCTATGAAGAAAGTAAAAAAATACTTCCACAGAATAGGATATTTGCACGGAAGGTATCTGATAGAGGACTTGTACCTAGAATATATTAAGGATTCTTACAACTCGATAAAAAGACAAAATACCCAGTTAAAAAAATGGGTAAAGGACTTGAAGACAGGTCTCTAAAGAAGATATACAAATGGCCGACAAGTACGTGAAAAGATGCTCAACATCGTTACCATTAGGGAAATGCACATCAAAACCACAATGCGATACTACTTCACACCTACTAGGATGGTTATAATCAAGCATACAGTCAACAGCAAGTGTTGGTGAGGATATGGGAAAACTAGAACCCTTGGGTGCTGCTGGCAGGAATGTGAGAGACTGCAGGTGCTACAGAAAGCAGTTTGGAGTCCAAGGAACAGCCAAGAGGCCAGTGGGGCTGCAGCATAGTGAGCAGAGGAGGAGGCTGGGGCAGTTCGTGTCGAGTCTTTTAGGCTCTTTATTTTTGCAGGTGCAATAAAAAGTCCCCCTGAGGAAGGGAACCAGATACACTGGAGGGGGACTGAGAGGACTTGCCCATGGACTGGGGGATTGGTGGTGTCCACATTTCCATCCTGATCAGCTGGTAGGATGGAGCTGCTGTTTACTGATGGAGTGAAGATTGCGAGAACACGTTTCGTGTGAAAACCTAGGGTTCCGTTTTAACTATGTTTAGTGCTGTGTCAGGGACTAATCTTACTTTTTCCTTTTAATTAAAGAATCTTAAAATGAAAGAGTTTTTGGGAGGGGCTTTTGGCTTTCCACCTGGAGACTACATTTCCCTGCCTCCCCTTGCAGTATGTGTGGCCCTATGCGTAAATTCTTGCCAATGGAGTGAGAGTGGAAGCGGTATTGTGCTGCTTCCATGCAACAAAAATGACACTTGGAAAGAAAAAGAAATGGGGAGTTTTCAAGCCTCTGGAAGCAAAAATTTTTACAATATATTCTCCTGAATTATAGAACTCAAAAACCCCACTGTTAATAGCTAGCTACAGTTTTAATGGACTGGTTAAAAAGGAGCCCATGTGATTTGATAATATACATTTTGGTTGGAATCCATGATGCTGCTTGGCCAAATAACCTTTGTCACCATGGAGACTGTACAACCTACGTTTTAGCTTTTATGTATATCAAAGGTTTGTTTCAAATCTGACAAGTTTTGTTCGTTCAAATCTTACAAGTTACATGATGCACAAAAAGGAGCCAATGGCAAAACACACTGTACAGCTGTGTCCACCCCGTGGATCTCATGCCCTGGGAAGGTAGGTGAATGGTCTGACTTACCTGCACATGCCACTCACTGCTCCACTTCTGTCCGCAGGTACTGGGTACAGTCTGAGATTTTTTTCAGCTGAGCAAAGTTTAATCTTTCTGAACACATAGGACATGTGCTTTCAGTGTTTAACATGCTGTTTGGAGAGGGAAAGACAGAGTAGATTAAATATTCCTTTACTTTTGGGTTATTGTGATGTGAAAACCAACTATTCCTTTCTACTTCTTAGTACATGTTCATCATGAGACTTAAGAATTAGGAATATTCAGTCTCATGCAAAATCCCCTTTAAAGAAAATGTTCTCAAAGATCACAGAAGGTTCTTCCAAGAAGACAATTTGAGTCTTTAGAGATTTTTAAGAACATGAACACATAAAGAGACCTCAGTATAAAAGTGGTTGAATAAAAGGCCTATTATTGGATAAACCTGTATGGCTGAGTGAAATGATGCGCACTTACATCTTGAATTCTGAATACAGTGCAGGGAAGTCGCAATGTGGACACACCGTCCAATCATCCTTTAACATATGTCGACCCTGGAAACAGTACGTTGAAGAATAAAATGCATCTTTATTTTTAAAACTCCCCCCATTATTCAGTTATAATACATGGTTACAGTTAAAAGCCAGACAGACCTCTAAATTATGAAATTATTGATATTTCACATAGGTGGGTAATTAGAAATAAATGGCATCAAAAGGACTAAAGCCAAATTTATCAGATTCATGTATAAAGAGAATAATCTTCAATATTGTGACACTACCTAGATTTATTTTCCTTTAAAATAAAGCTTACGTTAGCCTAGTGATGAACAAATAATCTGATATTTAAAAATTTTCTAATAATAGGTCTTAATATTAAAGTGTACAATAAAAGCCATCACTTATTAAGTGCTACAGCATGCCGGGAACTGTACTAAGGCTTCAGACACGTCCTCTCGTCAACCTGCAGTTTACCTCAATAGGCAGGTACTGTTAACTGACGGACCTAGCAAGGTAAAAGCAAATCGCACCAGGTTATGTAACCAGTAAGTGGCAGAAAGACGATCTAAGCCTAGGACCATCTGATCCCCAAGTGTGTGCTCTCCTGCCCCACAGTGCCTTCCTGATACTAACTTAGGTTATTATGTGCCTCGAATGTAACTTTCAACTTTGTTGACCATGAAATTGTATGCTGAATGTTGCAGGAGATTTGAGGGATAAGATTATTTCAGAAGTGAAGAAAGTACTGACAAACAAGTATTCAAATGGGCTATAGATATGTATGCAAAGAAAGGGAAATGATGATAAAGAAACTTACTGTTGCAATGCAATATGGGATGTTATTTTTACATCCAGGACAGAGGAGTTCACACTCTGGGAGAAGAAATTCGCAGAATGGACATGGGGTTGTGGCCTCTTCTGTCTCAGATGTATCGGGTCTCCTGTGAGGAAGAATCACATGAAATGCACCTACTTCTTCACAGTCAGACTCTGAGACTAGAGATACACGCTCCGGCCCACGGAGGAGGGAGAGGAATGAGGACTGCTCAGGCTAGCGTTCCATGGCCACCTCTGGGAGCTGGAGTTCACAGCACATTATGTGGGAGAAAACATGGGTGGGTCTGGCTGTCTCGTGTCTTCCTTGCCACTGGAGTAGTGAGCTTGCTGCTTCTCTGTCTTTCCCTTTGTGTACTGAAGTCGTAAAGGCTGTCCAGAGCTGTGCGGCACAGCTTTCTGTGGCAATGGCACTGTTCTAATTCTGCGCTCTCCAATACGGTAGCCATGAGCCACATGGAGCTCAGAGCACTTGAAATATGGATAGTGTGAGGAACTAAGTTTTACATTTTATTCACTTTTAATTAATTTAAATTGAAATAGCCACATGCAGCCAGCTGCTACCACATTAGACCTCATAGCTAAGAGTACTCTTGCGCGGGGAGAGAGGAACCAGCGCCTCTTCAAGCTGGCACCTAGACTGGTGTGGCACGAAACGGGGGGATAAATGTGCTCTAGCTTTTTCTCCCCACCTCACTCTTCCTGATGGCAGGTATGTTGGGTCAGAGACTGATTGGGTCTGAAGCTACTTAGGCTTATCAGCTTTGAGAAAAAAAAAGGGAGTGTTCCGTGTAGCCCCTATCCAGGTTAGAGTTCTCTGCCATGAGCCCAGCTAACAATAAGTAGTATTTGCTTCCCTTTGCCATTACTGGTGTAGCCATCTCCCTTGGCTGAGATGAGAGAGTTCTGGGTCAAGATTCAGGTACACCTGAGTTCCCTGGTCAAAATGGGACTAACAGGTACCCCAGATGTCATCGCTATGAACAAGTGGTAGTACAGAACTACTACAGGATTGCAGGTAATTTTTCCTTTTGTAAAAGATGAGTGCTACTTTCTCCTAGTTTTCCTGTTGAAAACCAGGCTTTCTGAAGTGAGGATATGCCTTATGTGCCTTTGGAGCTACACAGGATTTCGAAATGAAGTCTCTTGGCAGTAGGCGGTATAATTACCAGGTTTCTTACACTGAGAAATACCCACTCTTTGTCTGTGGCAGACACGCTGTTTGCTGCCTCCCTAATAGCCATCTTTCCTTCTTCCTTGCCAAGAGAACTTGGTTTTTACTCAGCAGTATGCTTTTCAGCTAGAGGTAGCCACACGGCTGAGTAGTGAGATGTAAATGCAAGTCCTGGGGGTGGTGTCCTTCCTAACTAAAAAGGCAAAAGACCTTTTCATCTTCTAATTTCCCTCCTTCTTTCTGCGTTGAATGGGGTACATGATGTCACCCCACCATGACAACCACCACTGTGCAGCCATGAGGAGGAAACCTGTGTGCTCTGGATGGTAAAGCCAAAAGGCAGAGAGATCGGTCCTTGGTGACATCGGGACACGGCACCACCAGCCCTGGGCTACGATGCCTTGTGCGTGAGTCACATAAATCAGATAAAGCCGTCGTTGGGTTTCCAGGTGCTGGTAGCTGAGTACAATCCTAATTGCTACCCCCAATCTGTGTTCTTGTTGAGCCCACATAATAGCAGCTACGTTCTGAAAGATACGCTTGTGAAATGCGATTAGATGGTAGAAACAGCCGCCTACCTGACCATTGCCTCGATCTTCTTTTTGTATTTGACATCTATCTTGTTGCGGTACTCGGGCCTCATCAACATGGCTGCAAAGCTGAAGGCAGAGTTCTTCAGGCCGGCCCTGTGACACTCGATCACAGTAGACGTCAGGATCGGCACGATATCTGCAACGCACACGGAGGAGCAGAAAGAGCACGTTGCCTCTACTGGCGTGATGCCAGGATTGCACCTCTCTAAATTTGCTTTTTCTGACAAAGAACCAGAAGTGGACTGTTTAACGAGGAAAGGGCACGGCAGTGGAGTCAGGTAACTGCTCACCACAATGTCTTTCCCCTGATTATACTGTGTTTTGCCTGTAACACCAGGACCCACACTCCCTTGAGGTAACCTTTTGCGTGCGTCCTTCCCCGCCTCTGAGAGAGTTTTGCATTTGACAGGACTGCTGATGAATCGGTGGGGAGATTAACAATTTCATGCACTAACCTCTCTGCGTGCACCTGTTTCTTCAGAACAGATACCTAAAAGTCAAATTACTGGCTCAAAGAACATGACTTTAAAGAATACTCCTAGCACAAATTGTGAAACTGCTTTCTAGAAAGGCCACAACAATGTCCATTCCATCCCACCAGCAGTCATGAGAATGCCTGTCCTATCACACCCGTTGCCAGCATGGTGAACAATTATTTTAGTCTTTTTTATGTAACAAAAAAGAACACATTTAGAGAACAGGGGTTGGTGACTTATGACCCGTGAGCTAAATCTGGCCCTCTGTTTCTGTATGGCCCATTTGCTAAGAAAGACTTTTACATTTTTAAACGACTGGAAAAAAAATCAAAAGGAGAATAATATTTTGCGACATGTGAAAGGTTTATGAGGTTCAAATTTTAGTGTCCAAAAGAATAAAGTTCTGTTGGAACACAGCCATGCTCATCCATTTATGTATGGGTCACGCCGAAACGGCAGAGTTGAATAGTTGCAACAGAGACCACGTGGCCCACAAAGCCCCGAACATTTGACATCTGACCCTTTACAGCAAACGTTTGTTGACTCCGTCATGGAATGTGACAAAATCTAATCACTGAAAAATGTTATAATGACAAGTCTTTTAGAATACTGGGACCTTTTTCAGAGGCAATGGTCTACAGTGGTTGAGAACACAGAGTCAGACTTACTGGCTGACAGTATGGTCTTGGGCAAGTGTTACCTCACTTCTTTTGCCCCAGTTTGCTTATCTGTAAAATAGGGAAAATAACAATAGGCCCCTTGTGTGCAATCTTGAGACTGTTTTCCTTAGAAGGATCTGCCTGAAACTGGGATCTGGGAACTTGGATTTTGGGAGAGTTCCTGCCATTTCCAGAACTGAGAAGAGTGGCTGCCTGTGCCTGACCTTTTTGTACAAACAATAGGGTTTATGCAGAACACCTGCTTTCTGGGAGTCTGAAAATTTGGTACATGCTAAGCAGGGGGTGCTGACGTGGCCAGCTCCCCAAGACCACCCCTGGGTACCGAGTCTCTCACAAGCACCCTGGTAGACACCACCTTCCACGTGCTGCCTGGAGGTGCTGAGTGTGTCCAGTGCGACTTTACTGGGGGGGGGGGAGTGGTGGCAGGGGGGCTGTGGACGCTCGCCCCTGACCTCCGGCCTCCCACCCCCCGCACCTTTCCCCTCTGCCGATTTTGCTTTGTATCCTTTCCCTGTAATAAATCTTAGCTTTAGCACTACTATATGTTGAGTTATGTAAATCCCCCTCGTGAATTTTCACGCCTGGGGGTGGTCTTGGGGACGGGCGCCGGTTACACCACTTCATGGGGTTGCTGTGAGGATTAAATGAGTTACTACGTGTAGAGAAGAGCGGCTGGCAGAGTCCGTGAGGATGATCTTGGCGTGCTACAGTCGGGCAGACATGGGGACAACAGGCTCCTCTCAGTACTCACGTGACGGAAATTTGCTGATGTTGTTGGCCACCCGGATAAGCATACGTGCCCCTTTCATATGATCTCCATTTTTAACGTGAATCTGAAATAAATGATAAATTTTACTCTTCTTAGAGACTTTGATTAACCCTAATCCATGTTTCATTCACCCAAATAAACAACTCCTTGACTGTGACCCTGAACGGGTGGTCACGGGCTCCTTGCAGCCTTACTTTAATGCCACTTGGGGTTTCTCTCTTACTTATCCTCCTTCCAGCAGCTGCCACCTGGCCCCCTGGCCTCACTGGCCTCACCCCTACTCTACACTCAGCTTTTCACTTTGCCTGAGACCACTCAACATGAGTTCACATCCTTGGTCCATCTCTTACTGGCCATTATGGGAGGACTAACAAGTTGTTGTGAGACCTGAAAGCTGAGTTATGAGTTAGGCAGGAGAAAGGATGAGTTGTTATAGGAAGAGGGCGCTGCCTGTGTCAGGGAAGGGGCAACGATGGTTGGAGGGGCCTGAGCTTAGGTAAGTACGAGTGGGATCTGTGATGACAGGAGGGGGTCCACTTAGGATGACATAAGGCTGGGGAGTCGGCAGGGCCAGACCACAATGTCACTGCTGTCGTCCAGTGAGAGGAGGCGGTCCACAGAGGGCAGGCAGTGGGGATGGAGAGAAGTAGACGGGGAGTCAGAACTGATGATATCTGGTGAGAACGTGAAGGGTGAGTACAGAATAACTCCCAGGCATAACATCCATCCGGTCTAAGCACGTGGATGGTGGTATAATTTACTGAGCACTGCAATGTAATTCATAAATACTAACTGAATCTAAGGTCACCCTCCACTGACTCCCTGGCTACCCGGCTCAGCCACCCATGTGCGAAGGCCCCAGGCTGTCCTTCAGCCAAAGCCCCTGCCTCAGCTCCGGGGAGGAAGCATCCACCAAAGCCAAGTCTCCATTTCCCCTGAAATGGGGCTGACTTTCTCCAGTCCTTTGTGTCGAAGAGGGCTGTGACATTTTTACATCAATTCTTATTTGATAAGGTCTAATAGTTTCCCTTTTGATACCACAAGCTGTTAAAAATCTTGAAAATATCTGGTGCTTGAATAAGAGACTAGAGCAGAGGGGAAAAGTCACACGGGTGCTCTTCAGTGGAAGGGGAAGAGGATGTCTGGTCCAGTGGAAGTGATGGGCCAGCTCTTGGGGCCGGAGGAAAAGAAAAAGACTCGAGAACCATCCCTATGGCTTTTAGTGGAAGAAAGCCCTGGTCCTGGAGGGCTTCTTACAGCAATCCCTATTTTTGTTCCCATCTTCCACTAACTTGTTTCTATCCTCCCCTCCACCCCTAAAGGCTGGATTCTGTGCCCCAGCACATTGGCACCAGCACTGATGTCTGAAGCTGAGAAAGTCCTCCCTCCCATTTTGTATTCCTTTCTGTACGAGAGAAGGGACCCCATGCGGCTCCGAAGGGAAATACACTCCTAGTGGTTGCAAGCTGGAATTCTAAGTTTTCTCTTACAATCAGGACTATAGACCTGTGGGGCCTAAAATGGTAGCCACTAGTCACATGTGGCTAGTTAAATAAAAATTAAGATTATATAAAATTTACAGTTCAGTTTATCAGTTGCACTATCTGTATTTCAAGTGCTCCACAGCCAGGCTAGTGGATACAGAACACTTCTAGCACTGCAGAAAGTTCTATTGGGCAGTGCTGTTATGGACCATAATAAGGATCTAAGCCATTCATAACGTGATTGCTGTAAGCTAGAAAGCTTCAAAATTGCATAAGCTCCTGTGGTCTGGCCTGAAAACCGACTTAGCATTAATATGGAAAGATGTACTTTGACATAAATGAAAATTTGGAAAAGTATGTAAGTTGGCATCTACCTGTATTTTTACAAAGATATGTGTCTGTATATAACTATGTGTGTGTGTGTGTGTGTGTGTGTGTATATATATATATACACACACATATAACATTTATGTAAATTATAAATAGAAGTATTTCAGGTTTGCATGTTCTATTTTGTTTTTATTGAAAATCACTGATTAAAAAATATTAGTGATTTTTATGGACATAAATATATTCCTAATGTAAAAAAAGGGTGCACACATTATTTTAGAAATATGGAGGATATATACAACACAGTGTTAACAACTGTTATATCTGGTGATGGATTTAAAGGGGGCAAGTTATTTTTTCATTATACTTTTCTATATTCTCTAAATTTTCTCATTGAATATCTATTTTATATTCAGATGAAAACTAAATAGTATTAAAACACAGTGGAATTGTATAAAATCCACTATCCTAGAATTAATAAACTTAGGAAGCTCTGGTTAAACAAAAATGTTTTCCGTAAATCTTTTTTTGACCAAGTAATACATTTATATGCTTCAAAATCAAAACAGTATAAAAAGATATACTGTATGGAGAAACCTGTTCTCCCTCTTCTCCCCTGACTGGGTTTGGTGCCACGCCTCCTCTGCTCCATGCCTTGATCCCTTTAGGAAACTATGTTTCCTAGGCTTTTTTAAAAAAGTATATTTCTAATTTTATTTGCAATGAAAACATATATATATATATTTCTGCCTTTTGGTACACAAAAGGCAGCATATTGTATAATTATTCTGTATCTTGCTTTTTCAGTTAACGCTACAGAGATCTAGGAAATGGCTCTAATCCAATGGAGAGGTGCCCAGAACGAAAGCACTTCAGGTGATTAGCGCACCTGGCAGACTGTGTCCCAAGTCACTCAAAGGGCCTCACCTTCACTAGTATGTAACTGTGCAGAATCATGAGGTTGGTGGCCATTTCAGAGGGAATTTTGATCTTCTGAGATTTAAGTTCTGCATACATGCTGAAGAGAACGTCATGTGCATTCCGATAGTTTCCTTGAAAATAGGTGGTAAGATGACATTACTGTAAAGGATGAAATCTGAGGACTTTCTATGGGCCACCATTTGACAGGTGGATTTTGTTAATCATCTTATTAAGTTACTAGGTAATAAAGAATGACATTTAATTCCGTATTTTCCAAAATTGTATTCCATATTTATGAACATTTAAAAGAATCAGCTTGCAAAAATCAGTGAAGATGTCAGACTAATTCTGACTTGTTCAATGAGTATTTACAGAGCATAGACAGGAACAGAACCATTCTAGAGATTCTATAAACAGTCCCTGCGTGTTATAAAAAACTAGGTCAATAAGAATACCACATCGTCTTCCACCTTGTAATATGTTTTATATTGTTAAGACCAAACACCTGGGATGGAAAGAAAGTGTAGTGAAAGTGCAGGGGGGTCTGTGGGCTGGAGAGGTCAGAGAAGCCGTCGTCCAGGAGACAGAACTGTGAGGAGGAGAGGAACTAGCACCGAACATGAGAAAGCTTCAGTGGGGCTGTTCTGTGATGGTGAATGATTTTACTTCCCTGAAGCCCAGAAATGGTCATCCGCCTAGCCTTTTGGGCTCAAAGCAATCCTAGATTAGAAATGGACAGAGAAGGGACTGGAGCTGGCTTCTACTACTTGTTTGGGGAGAAAAACATGCCTACTGGGGACCTACCTGCAGACTGCTCTTCCCTGGCAATGATGATGGCAGTCCGGGCGGCTTCTCGGTACTGCTTCAGGGCCATGTACAAGCGGAACAGGTACTTGGCATCCTGACATACAAGCCGTTAGAGAAACATCACTTTCTGCATTTGCTTAAGGGAGAAACATCTAAAATTTTGTATTTCTGTTAGAATCATATTCACTTTCCAGTAACTGAGGGTTGAAATTTTTTTTTTTAAAGAAGATGTTGGGGGTAGGAGTTTATTAATTAATTAATTAATTTCTGCTGTGTTGCGTCTTCGTTTCTGTGCGAGGGCTTTCTCTAGTTGTGGCAAGCGGGGGCCGCTCTTCATCGCGGTGCACAGGCCTCTCACTATTGCGGCCTCTCTTGTTGTGGAGCACAGGCTCCAGACACGCAGGCTCAGTAGTTGTGGCTCACGGGCCTAACTGCTCCGCGGCATGTGGGATCCTCCCAGACCAGGGCTTGAACCCGTGTCCCCTGCATTAGCAGGCAGATTCTCAACCACTGTGCCACCAGGGAAGCCCAAAATTGTTTTTTTTTTTAAAGCCAACAAATAAAGAATTATTTATCGGGCTTCCCTGGTGGCGCAGTGGTTGGGGGTCCGCCTCCCGATGCAGGGGGGCGTAGGTTCGTGCCCCGGTCCAGGAGGATCCCACGTGCTGCGGAGCGGCTGGGCCCGTTGGCCATGGCCGCTGAGCCTGCGCGTCCGTCCGGAGCCTGTGCTCCACAATGGGAGAGGCTGCAGTGGTGGGAGGCCCGCGTACCGCAAAAAAACAAACAAAAAAAGAATTATTTATCAAGTATTTATTCAGGGTTTAATATGTGCCAGGTAAGTATTCTAAGTATCCTTAGAAGTAATAACTCGGTTAAATCCTCATACCCTCCCTGGGAGGAAGGTGCGATTTTGTACTAATTTCATTGATGAGAAACTGAAACACAACAGCACCTCTCCAGAGCCAGGATCTGAAGCACAGTGGTCTGGCTTCAGAGTCTGCATGCTAACCCTAGTCCATAGAGTTCTCTCTCATGTGCTTCAAACGGAAAGGTGCTCTTATACAATGTAGCAACTTCGCAAGATTTCAAAAATTTTTACACCTATATAAATTTCTCTGGCCTATAAAATTTTCTTTGGCCCATTTTCCATTTCTATGTTAACTCTAAACAATTTCACATACTTGATGCTGGTGTGCTGATTATCAGAATAAGTGGACATAAGGTGAGGTGATTCGGCACAGGTTAAGGGCCTGTGCCCTTTGGCAGATTAACTTAGCCTCCCTGGGTCTCAGTGTCTTTATCTGTAAAATACAGAAAATGGACTCAGGGATCAGGATGGCTACAATCCTCTCCAGCTATGACATTCCAGCACCTTGTATCCAAATCACTTACAACTGATCCTTGAACAATGCTGGGGTTAGGGGACGCCGACCTCCACGCAGTTGAAAATCAGTGTTTAATTTATAGTCACCCTTCTGTATCTGCAGTTCCTCTGTATCCTCGGATTCAATCAACCTGAGATTGGGTAGTACTATAGTATTTACTATTGAAAAAAATCTGTGTATAAGCGGACCTGTGCAGTTCACACCCGTGTCGTTCAAGGGTCAACTGTACTCGAGTTTCCTTCACAAGCAGATCCCCTTAAAACACCAAAGCAAAAGTGAAAAAAAAGGCTCTAGGGGCATTCTGAAAGGAGTCTGTCCTCCTTAGGACTGAGAGAAGACCAACTTCTGCACAAAATCCAAGAGTCACCTATTTCGAAAACGTGTTCTTAATGATTTATTTCTATTTTATATTTTCAGTGAGTTACTTTTACGGTAAATAGGATTTTTATTAAGTCCCCAAATTTCTGAAATATGAACAAAGTACACTGATTTTTAGGGATTAGTGCTAACTCATGGTTTTAGTAATCATTTTCATGGTTCCTAGAATAAATAAAACTCTGTAACATTTGAGAAAAATTGTGGGTGGTGAGGACTGTTACCCAGAGGGCGTGGCTATTTCACAGGGGGCAATGCCAATGTCAAAGAGTGAATGTACACAATATCTAAAATGCAGGGTCTGTCTAGATGACCTAAAGCTGCACCCAGAAAGAAAACTTGTTACATCTATGATGCAAAAGCCATAATAGATAAAAACAGGGCAGAATAAAGTAAAACCATAACTAAGATACTTGAGAATCTCAGTGGCGAAAACACTTTAAGTACCTTAGGCATGCCATCACTCTCCCCCATAAGGTGGTCTATCAGTTGCCTGGTCAGCAGTTCATCTTTGGCCTGACCAACCTGTTTAGGAAGAGAAAGAAACAATATAAGTCCAGCATCTTAAACTTAGGAAGGGGTGGTCGTGGACGGCGGGGTTGGGGGGGGGAGGACAAATAATCTACTGAGGAGACGAAATTTAAAAATTGCGTAAAAATACCTATAATCAAGTGCCTGAAACATGATGTAAGCTCAGGGTATGTCTTCATTCATTTGTAGAGTCTCCATTAATAAAAATCCATCCTTAGAAGCTATATCTTTTCTAAGTTGTCATATCAAAATACTGTGGTATTTTTTTTTTTACACACAGAGAGAATGTACTTCTTGGATGTTTCAATAAAAACTTTCTTAAGATAAGTGACTGTGACATGGAGAGAATGCCATCTTGAGCACAGGAACTGGGCCTTATACAACAATATACCTCCAAGTGCCTCATCTCCAGCAGCTCCCTGAGAAAAGGCACTTGCATATGGCTACGTGTAATTTAAAGTAGAAATAAAAGTACGGCCAGAGGGTCCCAGAAGAGGGCAGGCAGCTGGAAATGTGGGGTGGAGTTCTGGAGAGGACTTTGGCCTGGAAATCTGGATTTGAGAGTCATCTCCATAAAGCTCAGACTTAAATCACTGCCGTGCTGATCAGGAAAATTACTTATCAAATTGGAGGACGGAAATGTATTAGATTTAGATAGTAGGAATAGTTACTGACAAGATTAGGTGGCTTAAGAGTCTTGTGTCTATAAAAGAGGTGAGCCAAGAACCCAACTGGAGCTCAGCCAAGGAGAAGGAACATTGAACAGCGCAGTCACATTAGCGATACAGTGAGAAAAGCTACCAGAAAAGAAAGGAAACTCATTAGGGACAGAGCAACATGTTGGCCTAGCTTGCCACCCCTCCGGGAAAGTGTAAGGAAAAGTTCGGAAGTTCTTTGTGCAGGAGAGGAAGGATGAGATCAGCTGACTTGAGCACAGAAGAGGTCGCCGTGAACCTGTGGGGGACAGAGGCTCTCGGGCTGCAGAATTTCTGCACACTCCACTGACTGTGGTCGTCACCAGTGTGGGAGAGCTAAGCTTTGACCAATCTGTTGCCTCTGCTCTCGCCACTGCTCTAAGGAAGGAAGAGAAGGTAGAGCTCATCACCTCGATGGCTTTTGTGTGTGGCTTTGGGTGAATAAGCCTGTACGGAGAAATGGTTAAAGCAAGGGCTTTGGGGTCAGCCTGCCTGAGGTCAAAAGATAACCTGTGTGATCCAGAGCAGGTCACTCTTGGGACCTCAAAGAGGATAAAAATAATACCTAACTCACAGAATTGTTGTAAGGATTAAATAAGTTAATACACATAAAGGGCTTGGACTGGTGTCAAACAGGCAGTGTTGCCAGCTAAAGCAAACAAAAAATATAAGATGCCCAGTTAAGTTTGAATTTCAGGGACTTGAGCACACCCAAGACATTAGGATAGATGGAAAGGGGAGCCAGCAGGGAACAGATGCGGCCACTCAGAATTAAAGTTAAAAGAAGGGTGGAGACAGAATGCTGAGGACATTTCCACTGATGGGCAGAGGAACCAGAGAAGGAGGCTGAGAAGGGACCATCTGAGGAGTACCTGGAGAGCAGAGAAGCAGTGTTCTAAGGGAGTAAGAAGTTCGAGAAAGATGCGCTGTAATAGCGTAAAATGCTGCCATAATATGGGGTAGGGTGCAGGCTGAGAAGGGACGTCCGTATTTAGCAAGGATGAGATCAGTGGGGACCTTTTAGAGAAGGTTTACAGAGGGGTGAAGGCAGAAGCTGACTGCAAGGTGAGCAGGCCCCCCACAAAGCTAACCGTCGGATGCTGTACAGACCCATCTTTCCCATCCCTATCGTGGGTTCTCTCAGGTGATGATTCCCAACTAGGGGTCTATTACTGCCCCCCTTCTCCAACACACACACCAAGAAGGTATTTCAGAACTCTGAGGTGTAGAGGATGGGGGTGGGGGTGAGTGAAGCATGAACATTTTAAAGATGTTCTCAAATGATTAAGGGCTATGCCTTCTGGTTGAGAATCAGCAGGTACCAGTGCACAGGTTGTGAGAAAATGCATGTTACAAGTAAAGGTGATTTATTTTTTTCAGGGGAGGGGTCTCAAGGTGGAAAGAAGATAAAGGGATAAAGGAATGGGAAGGAAACTAATATCACCTGCATAGTAGTTTCAATAAATATTGAGTGTCCACAATGTGCTAAACACTCTATAAAGAGATGGGCCTTTGACCTTGAGGAACTACTAATCTGAAGGGGGTTAACTGTAGCAGTAAGTAAGGTTCAGAGTACTTACAGGATTCTAAGGAGGGTGAAATTTCATCCAGAGGACAGTTCAGGGAAACTTTACAGGGAGTGGCGTGTGAAGTGGGTCCTGCATGTTGGGTAGGAGGCAGGGGTGCAGGAGGGAGGGCGTCCTAGGTGTGGGTAACATCAAGAGCAAAGGAGCAATAACAAGAAATTATTGTTGAGGGGTTTCCCTGGTGGTGCAGTGGTTGAGAGTCCGCCTGCCGATACAGGGGATGTGGGTTCGTGCCCCGGTTCGGGAGGATCCCACGTACCGTGGAGCGGCTGGGCCCATAAGCCATGGCCGCTGAGCCTGCGCGTCTGGAGCCTGTGCTCCACAACGGGAGAGGCCACAACAGCGAGAGGCCCGCATACCGCAAAAAAAAAAAAAAAAAAGAAATTATTGTTGGAGAAACTGGAATCCCAATACATTGTTGCTGGGAATGTAAAGTGGTATAGCTGCTTTGGGAAACAGTTTGGCAGTTCCTCAAAATGTTAAACATAGACTTAACATGTGGCCTAGCAGTTCTGCTCCTAGGTATATACCCAAGAGAAATGAAAACACATGTCCACACAAAAACTTGTACACAAATGTTCACAGCAGCATTATTCATAATAGCCCCAAAGTGGAAACAACCCAAATGTGTATCAACTGATGAATGGATAAATGCAGTGTGTACACATTCAATTAAATATTATTAGGCTTTAAGAGGAATAAAGTACTGATACATGTTACAACAATGCATCTATCTGATGGAACGACTTGTATCCAGAATATATAATACAGTCCTACAAATCAGTAAGAATGAGATGATACAATTAAAAATTAGAAAAAAGATTTGAACAGAACTTCATAAAAGAGGATATTTGGGGGCTTCCCTGGTGGTGCAGTGGTTGAGAGTCTGCCTGCCGATGCAGGGGACGCGGGTTCGTGCCCCGGTCCGGGAAGATCCCACATGCCGTGGAGCGGCTGGGCCCGTGAACCATGGCCACTGAGCCTGCGCTCCGCAAAGGGAGAGGCCACAACGGTGAGAGGCCCGCGTACCAAAAAAAAAAAAAAAAAAAAAAAAAGAGGATATTTGAATGGCTAATGAACACATGAAAAAACGCTCACTTTCATTATTCTTTTGAAAAATGAACTAAAACCATACGAGATACTACTGCACATCTATCAGAATAGTTACAATGAAATAGACTGATAAGTGCTGGTGAAGATGGGAAGCAACTACATTCTTTTACATTGTTGGTAGAGTGAAACTGGTACAACTACTTTGAAAAAAATGTTTGGCAGTACCTACTATTGCTGAAGATATATATGCTCTGTGACCTAATAATTCTATTCATGGATATATACCCAATAAAACTGAGGGCTTATTTGTGTACACAAAAAGACATGAACAGCATTATGGCAACTTTATTCATAATATGCCCAAACTGAGACAACCTAAATGTCCATTAACAGAATAATGGGTAAAGAAATTGTGACAGTCATATGGTGGAATACTACACAGCAATGAATAAGAATGAACTATTGCTACACATGATAACACAGATGCTTTCGCAGACTTAATGTTGACTGAAAGAAACTGGACACAAAAGAGAACATATGTATGGTTTCATTTACATGAAATCCATAAACATGGAAAACCAATCTATACGAATAGAAGTCAGAATTGTGGTTACCCCTGGTGGGGAACACTGATTGGGAGGCAGCAGTGGGCCTTCTGGGCCCAGCTTGATCTGGATGGGGGTTACACAGGTGTACACAGATTTTATTTGAAAAAACTAATTGAGTTGCATATTTAAGATTCGTGCATTTTACTGTATGCAAGTTACACCTAAAAGAAAATGCAAAGGTTCTTATCTTTTAGAGATAGATTTTGTATCCACAAACGAAATGATATGATGTCTGTGATTTGCTTTAAAATAATATAGGGAAAGAGGGTGGAGGTATGAATAAAATATGACTGGCCACGTGTGGACAGCTGTTGAAATGAGATGATGGGTATCTGGGGGTTTGTTATGCTGTTTGGTCTACTTTTGTAAATGTTTGGAAATTTCCTCAAAAAGTTAAAAAAATAATTAGCATTCATGAAAGTTCATTCCAGAGTTAACTTACAGTTTCAATTGCCATTTCTATTGCTGCATTGTCTTCTGAGCTTGGACATTTCAGCAAGTGTTTAAGTGCCTGAAATGAGAATTGAATAGAAATTAAAAATTTTCAGACTGCTTTCACATTGGGAAAAACAAAGGTTCCATACAAACAAAGTAATCACAGTTTGTGAAAGTATCTTCATCTTAACCAGGAGCTTGCACAGTGCTGAGTCTTAAAATATATACTTAAAAGGCTGAGTGTAGTTTAAAAAGTGGAAGGATCCAGTTGACCCTTTGAAACATCTAGTTCTGATTTCAAATGAAATCAGAATGAAAAATGTGCCCTCTTTAGGTAGGAAGAGTTAATTATTTTCATTCATTTATTCACTCAACAAATATTTACTGACAACTTGCTGCCCTGTATATGAGACTGTGCTAGATGCTATGGAAAATACCAGACCGTCTCTTTGTATCATGTACAATCTAATTGGAGAGATCTATGTGACGTGATGAAAATATAATTATTATAATCAAATATTTTAAGCCATAGTTGTCTAACTCCTGAACGCCACACCACCACACCTATGAAGACGTTTAAAGTTATAAAAGTTTCAGAGACAAATGGGCAGTATTGCCAGTTGGCTTTATAGGTGGTCTGAAGAAGAAAAGATGATTAGACATGAGGATGATCTTGAAGATAACACAGAGGAAAAGGACTTGAAGATGGACAGGTCTGTGGAAGGTGGGGAAGAGGGCAAAGAGGAACCCAGGTGGAGAACAGGGATGGGAGAAGGCTAGCGGAAGCGTGGGATTCTTCAATGGAAAAAGCTAGATGCCAGATTGGGAAGTTCAGGCTGGTTGGTCAATTGTGGAAATTCTCTTGAGTGCCAGCTAAGGAGTTTAGACTCAGTAACTAAGAGGCCAGAACAGCAAATTGATGGCCTGAAGGCTGAATTCACACACAGACATGTTTCTTTGGCCAGCGAGATGTTATACAAATATCTGGGCCTATATTTTAATATTGACCCAGACTTGTGTTTCTTGTGAAAAAATCCTATGATCTGAGCTAGTAGGCCCAAACTCCTGAATGGCAACACTTTTTTGGAGGTGAGAAACAGCTGTTCCCTTCAGACAAAACGCGTCCCGTCCAGCAGTCCCTACCCTGTCACTCAGTAAACGCACAGCCTGACCCTGCAGCTTCACTTGTTTACGTCCCTTGCTTGAATACCGTAACCCCTGCTTTAGGGGCTCTTTGTCAGTCAAAGTTAGTACCATTTGGGGAACAAAATGAAGGATGAGTTATAGACAGAGAAGCTAAAAACGAGGAAAACAGGAAACCATTGCCATAATCTAAAGTGAGGTGACCCAGGTTTGTATTACATGGATGGTAGTTAGAACGAAAAAGAGAGAGCTGTGAGAGAGGTTACGAAGGCATAATGTGACTGGATGTGGGAGAGAGGGGAAGAGTTTAAGGCTGACTCTGAGATTTCAAATCTGGGTGTCTGGGAGCGTAATATATTTTAAGATATTACTTAAAATAATATCGTTATTTTAATGATTATCATTATTTTAATATCATTATTTATTTTATCTGATCATTCCTGTGGAGTCCAAAGTATGTTTTCTTGGCACATACTCACTCGTGAATACTGGCCACACAGCAAGAAGAATTTTCCAGCCTGAAAATGTCTTTTTTCTCCTTCGAAATATAAGGCAATGCTTTGATAGTCCTCATTAGTAGTGTCTTCAGAACCTACAACAGAAATTCATTGAGTAAAATATCTGAGCAAAACTTGTTTACCTCTTATTGCTAATCTAAAAATAGGATCTAAAAAGAGGTGATCTAAAAAGAGGTGATGAAAACCTTTTAACAGCAAATATTGTTATCAGTGTCTTTTTCATCACAAAACACATTCACCATAATAACCCCACATATCAACTCTGTTCCATCTTCTTTTCGCTCTAAATAACAATCAGGAGAGGAAGTTATGACGCTTTGTGAGAAGCTGGGTTACAGTTTGACATTACCGTTAGTGACTTTTATCTTTCTTTAAGAGTCTCAATCTTATTTCCTAAAACAAGGAACAATCCAAGATTTCCCTAGGGTTTCAGAACAATCAGGAGCAAAGTTAACCATAATGCAAATGTAATCCATCTCCTTTCTCCAGTGCCCAGTTTAAACAATAGTCTGTATGTATTTGTCAGACAAGGGAGATGATACTCAAATGGACAACAGATGCTATTTAAAGATAATTACTGTTTTTCCTTTTTTAAAAAAATATTTATTTAATTAATTTTTATTCGGCTGCACTGGATCTTAGTTGTGGGATGCGGGCTCTAGCGCCTTGACCAGAGATCAAACCCGGGCCCCCTGCATTGGGTGCGTGAGGTCTTAACCACCAGGGAAGTCCCTTTTCTGTTTTTCTTTTACAGGCTTAAACATATTAAGCACAGAAGACCCCAAAGCTGCTGGAATTCCAATTTATTGTTTATGTTTACCCATGGGAGTTGGAGGCCCAGTAGGGCACCAAAGTATAAGAACAGCTCTGTGTCTCCAGACCAAGGCAGATATGGAGTTTATAAAAGAAGGGAGTAAAGAAAGGTGAAGAAAATTGTGTTATGTTTTGGGAGTGGGAGGGCATATGTGAGTATATGTGTGTGTGCATGATTTAGGATAAGCCACATCCTTCTGAAATTAGAAAAACTTAAATGCTTTAGTGCAATGATGATTTGCAATTGTTAGGACAGAAATGTCATCTGTCATGTTAAACATTAATATTGGTAATGTTGCTTTTATCCGTATTTCCTTTTTTTCTTTAGCTCTTTATTTTCTCCAATTACTTGAATGACTTCCTAAGATATTAGAAGATGCTTTTACCTATTACTTCCCTTGAAGACTGAAACAAATATTTTCTCATGAATCCCACCAACAATTCTTACAGTCATTTTGTGAATTGTAAAAAAACGAAATAACATAACAGGACAAATATTATAATTCCACTTATAAAAGGTACCACGAGTAGTCAAAATCATAGCGACAGAAAGTAGAACAGTGGTTATGAGGCTGGGAGGTGAGGGGAATGGGAGCTATTGTTTAATGGGTATATAGTTTTAGTTTAGGATGATGACAAAGTTCTGGAGACGGATGTGGTGATAGTTGCACAACAGTGCAAATGTACTTAATGCAACCAAACTGTACACTTAAAAATGGTTAAAACGGTAAATTTACATTATGTATATTTTACAATAAAAAAGGAAAAAAAGAAGAAAAATCACACCACAAATAATGTTATACATGGCCCATGAAGTGAAAAATCTGAAAATTGTTTCAGCAATTTCTAAGAATAATTACAAACATGGGAAGAAAACGTATAAGCCAGTATTCTCAGAATATAAAATTTTCTTTTGTACTTTCAAAATCTTTAAAAACCACATCATATATTCTTTTTTTTTGCGGTACGTGGGCCTCTCACTGTTGTGGCCTCTCCCGTTGCGGAGCACAGGCTCCGGACGCGCAGGCTCAGCGGCCATGGCTCACAGGCCTAGCTGCTCCGCGGCATGTGGGATCCTCCCAGACTGGGGCACAAACCCGTGTCCCCTGCATCGGCAGGCGGACTCTCAACCACTGCGTCACCAGGGAAGCCCCCATATATTCTTAATTTATAACTCAATTAAAAAAATTTATGAAAACATTTACTTTTTCAAAAATCATTCTTCATTTCCTATTCCCTTCATCTTGGAACCTTGCTTTACCAGGTTCCTTGAGCAGTAGCATAGCAGGATTTGGGAAATCTGGCCTCTCGCAGAAGTCACCCAAAACACCTTAATTTTTGAAAATGGTCTTATAATTCCGTCTCATCTTTAAGGTATAGTAGGGATCTTGAAATCTAACAAGTTACATATAGCTGGTGTGTGTGTCTGTGTATAAATGGTGTGTGTGCATGTCCTTGTGGATATACAAATCTGATCATTAGACCATAAGAGTCAAAGCGTTCCTTTGATAAAGTCTTTAAGAGAAATTAGGGAAAAAACCGATATTTACCGATAATGTCCGCATAGATTTCCATTTTGTTGTGCTGCTGAGCCAGTGTGAAAGCTTCATTATTACATTTGGACATAACAAGAAACTGGATGGCAGACCCGTAGTCACCTAGCTGTAGAAAAAACCTGAAACAAAGTACTTTAATGAACTTGACTCATTTAAAAGAAGTTTGTCATTTACAAAATAAGATATTTTTCAACCTGGAGAAACCACTTAAAAGTAAAAATGTATTCGGTAAACTGCAGTTCTATACCATATGTTTATATTTGGAAAACACACTCTCATACGTTGACCACAACAAACAGCCTTCGAATTTAAACACTTAGATATAATTTAAAAAAAAAAACCCAAAACGGAATAAGTATTCCATTTGAATTGATTTTTTGATAAGAGGAAGTGGGGGCTCTCTTTTAAGGTTCGTTTTTGGAAGTCCAAAAATATTAATGCATTATGTTACCGGGCTACCATCTTGGCTCCATCCAGGGACTGGGTTTCTCTGACAATACTGACAGCCTTTTCTGGATTGTTGAGGTGGTCCAGGTAGATGCGGATCACGCTGTTCCACTGTTTTGCGTTCTCATAAGCCACAACAGCTTCTTTGTATCTATAAGAGATACTTATTTCAGACAAACTTTCTTAACACTGTCACATTTGGGGAAAAAAATGTCAATAAATGTTTGGGACACTTTTTTATTGATGGTGGTTGCTTATTTTTCTTGAACTTCTTCATTTTTTATCAGAAAGAATACCAGGAACCATTTCACTAAAATATGTTCTTTTCAGAGGTTTGATAAACTAACAGTAAAATACCAATTTTACTGTTTTCTCATCTGAACCATATATATATACAATTTTTTACATTTTATTGTTTTTGTTAGAGTGGAAAGATTATAATAGTAATACAGGCTTATTTTAGAAAACAGAAAATAAGGAATTTTTCTCAATTAGAGACATAGCTTAACAGTGATATATAAAATCATTGTGTGTTGACTTCTAGACGGAGCTCAAAACTTCTGTTCAGTCCCCATGAGCTCTCTAGCTCTTTCCGTTTTAACAAGACACTTAATGTATATCTCTTTCTTAAGGTTACTTTCTAAAAGTAGAAGGAAGTAACCTTTCAAAATCTCTTAATACATATTGCTAAATAACTTTCTAAAGACTTTAGAAATTTACAGTCTCATCAGTCATGTTGAGACATCAGTCATGAGACATCAGTCATGTCTCATTTTGACAATATGGTTATTAGTTTAAAATAAATCTTTTCCCCAATATGATAAGTTAAAATGATATACTGTTTGCTTTAATTTAATTACTGTTAGTGAGATAGAACTTTTTCACGTTTGCATAAAATATAATTTCATAACTGTATTTCTTCCTTGTCTTTAGCCCATTTCCTCCTAGTGCCTTTGAGTTTCTTGTATTAAAGTTCCAGGAAATATTTGTATATTTAGGATACCAATTATCCATTGCTATATTTTAATACTGTTTTGTGGTTTAAACAGTGCAGCCATAGGTATGAACTTCATGTTTCTTCCCTTTTCTTTTCCTCTGCATCTGTAAGTTATCGTCCTTAATAAAATGACTATTGCCTAACTTCATTTTCATGCCGTATTATATCAAAATTTCAACTTCTAATATTTAACCCTCAAGTAAAAATGAGATTTTAGTCCATATATGAATACATAAAGGACTGACTGAGGTATATCAAAGTGTGGGAAAAATTTAATAGTCTGGCACTTCAAGCCAGGTGAGGAGTAAGATATTTTCTGTCTTTCTGTGCTCTGCCTTTCTTAGAGGGTTGCAAATATCAATAGTTAATTTATAAAACATTCTTTTAAATTTGTATAAAATTGAGAAATTGTACAAACCTTCCATCTGCTTCTTTAGCTTTGGCATACTGCAGGTGAATCTTTGGAGAAGAAACATGAGGCAGAAGTTCACCAACTTTTGCCCTAGAAAGGTAGGTTTAGGAGAATAATATCAGCACTACATTTGCTCTAAAAGTAGCTTCCTACAATCAGATATTCATTTTTAGGATTCAAAAAACCGTTATCGTGATCTTTAAAAAATCTTGGCCTCCTACAGGTACAAGATTTAATTGCTCTTTCTCCGGTCCGCAACCCCACTAGCCCACCCTCTGTGGGAAAATGAAGGTTAGTTCGTTAACTCTTTGGGGACAACAGGGCTTTTTTATTCTAGCAATTTATCTATCAGGTATTTCCCCATATTAAACCAAGAAAATGTGCTGTTCTTTGAAAAAGGAACTATTAATGTAAACTCATCTAAAAAGAAAAAGAGGAGATGGAAGGCCCAGATAGAGGCAACAGTTGTACAGCTGGGAGGAGCAGCAAGAAAACCAGTGGGGAGATCGTCGACACACATTCATCTCCACACCTGCTCAGAACAAATTTTAGCAAATTCTTACCAGTTCTTACAGCGGATGTAAACAGATGCTGCTTTGTCATAGTAGAGACCTTTTTCATAGAGTTGAGCTGCTTCTGAAAATTGCTAAAATAATATGAGATTATCAAAATACTAAATTTATTATGTATGAGACCACATGAATATTTATTCACAGAAAAGTCTACCTTCATATTCTCCAATATGGCTCCACAGTCTCTTTTAAGGACCCTGCTGGGGTGCTTGAGGGCTAGGCTAACCCCTCGGCGGATGTCTCCCATTCTTATGGACATCTGGGCCACGCCAGCCAGACATACCTCATCATGTTCCTGAAATTAGAAGGCAAATAACTAATGAATCAGACCCTAACTTAAAATGATGTATTCTAGCCAAACAATTTAAATCTAAAATGAGCCCAAAGGTTATGGTTTACTTTCATTAATCTTTTTCTGGCAAATCTCAAGATTTTGAAATAACATTGAGTCTTTTTTAAAAAATCATCTGTTGTAAAGTTATATTTTTTTCTTTAAAAGTCTAGATCTTTTGTGCTCAAGACCAAATTTTTACTGCCCCTTTGTCGTAATACCTTGCATTTCTTTGTATGTCTTCTTGGTATAAAATTTTACGTGAGAGGAAATATACTGGGCACATAGCATAAATGCTATGTATGAATAACATTAAGAAAGAAAATATTTATCAAACTGAAAATTTCTCTACTAGGCCTGATGAAACATAAAACCTTTATTTATTTATTTTGTGACAGAGGAACTGAATTTTATATTTTATTTAATTTTAAATAACTTAAATGGCCACATGTGACTAGTGGTGACTGTCTTTAATAACACAATTAAGGACGAACTTAAATAGATGCAGCCAAACAAAGAAAATGTCAAAACCCCAAGAGATAAATGAACAAAGGATATAATCAGGCAATTCATAAAAAAACATACAATTGGCCAATAAATAAATAAAACATGCTTGACTTCACTAATAATCAAACACACACAAAGTAAAATGAAATACCTTCTTTTTTTTTGGCTGATCAAATTGGTAGAGATTGGTAGTGTTGAGAATGTGAGGGAAACAGACACTTTCCTACACAACTAACAGCTGGATGAATTACTACAAGTTCTTTTGGAGAGCAATCTAGCAGTACAAAAAATTAAAAGCACACATTTTATGACCTAGAATCCCACCTGTAAGAATATATCCTGCAGAAATACTATTTTAAGTAGCTAAAGATATATATATTTGG
Organism: Lagenorhynchus albirostris; assembly: GCF_949774975.1. NCBI lineage: Eukaryota > Metazoa > Chordata > Mammalia > Artiodactyla > Delphinidae > Lagenorhynchus > Lagenorhynchus albirostris. The sequence goes on from NC_083098.1 coordinate 84,881,287, forward strand.
TAGAATATTCACTGTGGTGTTTCTGATAGAAACAAAACCCCAAACAACTACAATATAATCAATAAGGGAGTGGATGAAAAAACCATGGTACATCCAAACAATGAAATTTTAGAAGCTCTTAAAAAATTAAAACATTCATAATGTATTGATTTGGAAAGACCATAAAGCAAAATGCTGCTTTTCACAGAATGTATTCTCAGTTGATCTTTGCTGAATGAATGGAAGTGAATGATTTCATTTTTAGTAAAAATCCCTATTATATACATATCTGTATGCTTAGCAGAGATTCTGGATGGAAATATATAAAATCATGAACAGTGGTTACCATTAAGGAGTGTGGATGGAGGAGAGAACGTTGGACTCTCACTTTGCAGGTTAACATACTTTGGTGATTTTTCAAATTGACTATACTGAAATTGTATTACTTCTGTAATAAAATGCTAGACATAATATAGAAAAGAAAAAGATTTTCAATCTTGACATCACCTAACTTAAAAACATCCATTTTTATCGCAAAATTTAGCTTCTGGAGCTAAAATTCTGGGATCGTCTGGGATGGGAGAATGGACTGGAATGGTGGGTAAAGTACATGCTTACCAGGTTCATCATAAAAGATACAGCATAAGGAATGAAATGGCAGAACAAACTTTTATGGACTGGGAATTCACTTTCAAAGTGGTTACTGAAACTTTTTAAGAGTAAAAGGAACAGCTTTATGAAAATCAATAGCTAGCCTGTAACTGGGAAGGGATAAAAATCATACTCCCAACCTTAATATGAAGCTCATAATTAGGGTGTATGGAAAACATAGCTTTTTCAGACTGATAAAAATATTGTCAACTTCAGTTTTTAAGAGTTCAGGGTTTTAAAATGATTTAACCATATCCTTGCAAAGCTGTTAATAAACTGAAAAAAGGCTCACCTGCTATATATGGAATAAATACAATGCAAATAAGATTATTTTTTAAAGGAAACTAACAACAAACCCAAAGATAATTATGCATATCTTATCTTTATTCAAGGTTACCTTATTATCACCTGTTATTCCTTTCTCATAATGAGCCAAAGCATTTACATAATCACCCCTGAAAAAAAAATGTGAATTTTAATACACATTCAAGTATCTTATTTACATATACAAGATTTAAAAGATCATCTGTCACTGAATTGCTTAAGCACATAAAAGGTGTGATATACAACATTTATACATGCATTCTTTCAAGTGCAGTCCATTATTTTGCTACTTTAAAAATAATTATTAAGCTAGATTTTGCTAAGACTGTAAGGTACTAACTTTGCAGTATGCTAGGCATTTTGGGGAAGTACATTAAATTTTATGGGTCACTTTTGCTTAATTATCTCCTTTGGGGCACTAAAGACAATCATGTGACCATAAAAAAGAATGTTTTTTCCAAACACCCAATATTTATAAGTACAATATGTATTAAGAGAATCTGGGTAGAAATGAAGGAAAACACTGGGGATGACAGTATTAAGGGCCCTGGTTCTTATTCTGATTAGAAGTATTACACATGAAATAAATAATACCACTCCCTATTCCCATGACCAATGCTAACATGGATCTGCATATCTAGAAGTCATATTTATGACCTCAATTCATTTTTATTGCTTGGAACAGAATGGACCAGTGATTTACTTAAGATCAATTTGGAGATCCATTGTCCTCTGAGAAATCACCTCCTCCATAATAAATTAATCAGCTCTGAAAATGGCATTATTTGAGCTCTACCTTATCAGCTTAGACCAGTTATTCAACCTCTCTCATCCCCACTCAGTTTCCTCATCTGTTGGTTACAAGGAATTTTCTGGAAGAGAAGCCAATTGAGAACTTTGTTTTGGACAGCCCAGGGCTTCATAGTCAGCAGTGTTCCTAAGTGCGAATTTCTAATACTTTGACCCAATTACATCAACACAGCTAGAGATGTCTCCTGATAGTTCCTCCTTCAGGAGCCTGAGGTTTTCCTTGGGCAAACCCAGTTAGGAGATGCTAAATTAAGACTTCGGAACTCTCACTTTATTTTTATGGTATTTTAGTTCACTCACTTTATTATTATTTTATTTTGGAACTCTCATGTGGATCTAGCTCATTATTCTAGTGCCAGACTGGAGAGCTAAATCCCTCCCACAGGTGACAGACTGGTCCTGCTTTGATCTAATCAATGTCTTGGATGCAGAATAAAACAGACTGATGGAACTGAGCACAGGCCTAGGGCCTTAGCATCAAAATCAGCAGCTGGTGGCTACTGGGATATCGGATGATGATGAGATATACTTAGTTCATTACTATTATCACAAGGGAAAGTCTCCTGATTTTGGGGGCTGGGGTGTGTATCTAGATCAGGGTCCAGGGGTCAGCACAGAAATAGCAGTGAAAGTTTTGGGAACTGGTGGCTTCACGGTGAAGTGTTGAGCAGAAAGGGTTAAAAAATATCAAAAACATCACAGGCTTTCAACTGGCTCAGCTCATCTGACTATAACGAGACAGTTTTTGAGGGTCTGCTACAAAAACTTTGATTCTCCTGAAAGAAGAGACAATGGAAGTTTTCTGGATGGTTCCAAGGCTTACTTTGGTGTTTGTCCTCTGACAGGAGATGGTGGGTCATCTCCCAATGTATTGACCCTTTTCTCTTTACTCTAAGACCCAGTCACTCTCAGGACAGACACGGAGGGCCTTGTCCGTTGTGTTATGTACTAAGATTCCTATTTGACCTTTTCAACGTATAGATTAACTGTATAAGAGGCAGAAATGTACCAAATTTAGATCAAGGTTGACTAAGAAGAAATAAAATCTCCAAAAGTTTTTATTTGCAAAATGGAAAATTTTAAATAAGGTATCTTGGTTAGAAATGAAAGAATACTTTTGATGGAATAATTTCTACAACTATTATCTGTCAAGATTCTCAATGAATCTAAAGTCTATAGAAAACAAAGTGGAACTATATAAAAATGTTGTTTTAAATGCTAGAACCATATTTTCTTTGTTCAAAAACAGTATTTTTCCCATTTTATAGTTTTTGAAATTGGAATGTATCCTATAATAAATGTCAAAAGAAATTGTCCAGTTGTGATGTAACTGCCATTGCACATATACCTGTGAACTTATATTTGCAAATGAATTATTCATTTTTTGTCTCTGCAGGTATCTGCATTAGTGGCATTAACCATGGCTGAAGGTGAGTTTACAATTGGATCTTGAATGCCTCTAAACTTACACTTTTATGCAGCATTGAAATAAAAATGTATAGTCTGTCAATTAAGACTACTGACAGTTAAGACCATCTAGCAATTAACAGCACTAGAAAATTCTAAATCTCTCAGAATGGATTATGGCATTTTCAAAGGTAGGAAAGATCCGTGAAGCCTATTCATCATGCATCATGAAGGACTATTATTCTAGCACTACATATCCACCTGTGAAAAGTTTCTGGCTTGATTTTCAACATTAGCTGTTGAATTTTTATCTATGTGCAATTCAATTTACAAAAAAAAAAGTACAAATTTAAGCAAATAGAAGTTGTATAACAAAGCCTGGTATTTTTCACTGTGCCTTGAAATCACACTGCAAATCCTCAAAGTGTTCAAAGAGGTCAAGGTCATGCACTTAGGTTAAGAAAAGCAGAGTCACCCCAATGTTTATGTGTAACTGTTGTTGGCCGAATGTGATTCAAAATAATATTTAGACTCTAAATATAGAAAAGGCTTAGACCCAAACTTAGACTTTGATGCTGAAAATGCAAGTGGATAAATACATGGATAAGACATCATTAGTTAGAATAAAACTTTTTGGATGTATAATTAATATGGCTTTTTCCACCTAAGAAGCAATTATTAAATCAATGGATTTAATTATTAAATCAATGGCCTTATAATGAACAGCTGTTTAGAATTGAAGATATTCAATAATTAGATACTGACTGAAACATATAAAGACAAGTACTTACGTGAATTCAAGCTGAATAGCATATTCTTTTGATATAAAAGGTATTTGGTCTGGGGCTAAACGCTTTGCCAGTTGTAGAGCACTGTCCCAGTGCTGTAAATCCCTTCTCATCTATTAGGAAGAGAGAGATATTAATTTCAAATAGCAAATTATTCTGCACAGTCACCATATAGTTTTTAATAAAAGTGATTACAGATACTTTTTGTTTAAAAAATGAAACTTGGTCTTTCCAAAGACAATAAATTACTATAGCATACATTCTCAATGCAGGTGACAGAGCCTCCAAAAGGGTGAAAATTGGTTCTTGGAGACCAAAAACATCTTGGCTATTACAATGGTTTGTGGCCCTCCAAAACTCAATCCTAAACAAAATCTTATTCTCTTTAGTAGTTAATTTTTCTCCATAGGAAAAAATTAAATTGAATTAAAATTAATTCAATCAGCTAAATTAAAATTAATATTTCTTCTTAGAGGGGAGATAATAAAGAAAAAGTTGAGAAATACTTTACTATAGGAACTGATGTTATTTTCTGAGAAAATCTGAACCTATATCATGAGATGAATAGTAGCAAACATAAATAAAACGTGAACGTGTCTTTCTCTCTGGCTCCCAAGGTCTTTTATATGTGTCTGGTACATAATTCCACATATAAACTAACCATTAAAGATTAAATCATTAATTTTTTAGAGTTCATTCCTCACTTTATTCACTCTTTGTAAAGAATTAATAATGGCTAACATTTTGTAAGTGCTATTTTCTGCCAGGTACTGTTTTAGGACATTAGCCTATTTACTCTTCACAACTAGGCTTTTTGTAATGAGCTGCTCTTGTGCCCATTTTAGGGATCCAGAAACTGAGGCAAAGAGAGGGAGTTTTGCACACAAAGTCTCATTCTTAGTGTGTGGCAGGGCTGGGCAGTAGGGCTTTGCTTCCAACCTCTTTACTTAGCTAACCTATCAGTCTTCAAAGTGAGGTTAAAGGAACAACAGGGTGCAATCACCTCTTTCCATTGTGAAGCCATCACCTTAAATCCTTTACAAATCCAGCAGCACACAAGTGTCCACAGCTAATGCAGAAGAGCTGGGATGACATCGTTGCCCTCACTCAGGGCAGCCATGTTCCTACTTCAGTGCTTACCAATCCAAGTTCTGAAATTTCCCAGGGTGTCCCCAATGAGCTCAAATAATGTTGTAATATTATCTAATTTTTTCTTAAAACAAAAGTAATTTAGTTCACTTAAAATGAAAATTTGCTATAGAACAATTTGAAAAGAGAAGTTGTGAAATCAACAGCAAATATGCTTCCCTCTGTGTGGTTGTAGAAATGCTGGCTGGGGTGAAATAATGTGAGTGTCAGCAGCCACCATCTCTGTCTTTACAGCCCTTCAGGCACTGTTCCAAAAGACCTAATCTCATAATTAAATCTTTACAACACCCTGTGGGCTAGATATTGTTATCCCTCCTTTAAATGGGATCTAGGGCACAGAGAGATGAAATAACTTGTCCAAGGTTACACAGAGCTGGGATCTGAACCCAGCCACGTCTGACTCTAAAGTCCACGTTCTTAACCACTACTCTACACAGCCACAGCTCTCTCCTTCCTTGCGTTGAACTAGGTCCTTCACTCATTTCTAATCCTTCCCCTGCAACACTCACCTCTGGGAAACTGGTGATGATACACAAGCCTTAACGCCCTCTTCATACACAAGAGAATTTCACATAATAAATAAAAGACAAATGCGCCTCAATTTTCCCATTTGGAAAATAGAGAAAATAATAGTATTATTTCACAGGACTGTTGTGAAGGTTAAATGAATCTAAAATATGTCAATGCTTAAAAAAGTGCCTGGCACATGTGAGCACTCAATAAATGGTGGCTGTTCAGAGATAAACCCATGCACCTACGGTCACCTTATCTTTGATAAAGGAGGCAAGCATATACAATGGAGAAAAGACAGCCTCTTCAATAAGTGGTGCTGGGAAAACTGGACAGCTACATGTAAAAGAATGAAATTAGAACACTCCCTAACACCATACACAAAAATAAACTCAAAATGGGTTAAAGACCTAAATGTAAGGCCAGACACGATAAAACTCTTAGAGGAAAACATAGGAAGAACACTCTTTGACATAAATCACAGCAAGATCCTTTTTGACCCACCTCCTAGAGAAATGGAAATAAAAACAAAAATAAACAAATGGGGCCTAATGAAACTTAAAAGCTTTTGCAAGCAAAGGAAAACATAAACAAGACGAAAAGACAACGCTCAGAATGGGAGAAAATATTTGCAAATGAAGCAACTGACAAAGGACTAATCTCCAAAATTTACAAGCAGCTCATGCAGCTCAATATCAAAAACAGAAACAACCCAATCCAAAAATGGGCAGAAGACCTAAATTGACATTTCTCCAAAGAAGATATAGAGATTGCTAACAAACACATGAAAGGATGCTCAACATCACTAATCATTAGAGAAATGCAAATCAAAACTACAATGAGGTATCACCTCACACCAGTCAGAATGGCCATCATCAAAAAATCTACAAACAATAAATGCTGGAGAGGGTGTGGAGAAAAGGGAACCCTCTTGCACTGTTGTGGGAATGTAAATTGATACAGCCACTATGGAGAACAGTATGGAGGTTCCTTAAAAAACTTAAAATAGAACTACCATATGACCCAGCAATCTCATTACTGGGCATACGCCCTGAGAAAACCATAATTCGAAAAAAGTCATGCACCACAATGTTCATTGCAGCTCTATTTACAATAGCCAGGACATGGAACCAACCTAAGTGTCCATCGACAGATGAATGGATAAAGAAGATGCAGCACATATATACAATGGAATATTATTCAGCAGTAAAAATAAACGAAATTGAGTTATTTGTAGTGAGGTGGATGGACCTAGAGTCTGTCATACAGAGTGAAGTAAGTCAGAAAGAGAAAAACGAATATTGTATGCTAACACATATATATGGAATCTAAAAAAAAAAAAACAAAAAGGTTCTGAAGAACCTAGGGCCAGGACAGGAATAAAGACGCAGACTAGAGAATGGACTTGAGGACACGAGGAGAGGGAAAGGTAAGCTGGCATGAAGTGAGAGAGTGGCATGCACATATATACACTACCAAATGTAAAATAGATAGCTAGTGGGAAGCAGCCGCATAGCACAGGGAGATCAGCTCGGTGCTTTGTGACCACCTAGAGGGGTGGGATAGGGAGGGTGGGAGGGAGACGCAAGAGGGAGGTGATATGGGGATATATGTATGTGTATAGCTGATTCACTTTGTTATAAAGCAGAAACTAACACACCATTGTAAAGCAATTATACTCCAATAAAGATGTTAAAAGAAACAAAAAAACAAATACTCTTAAAATAAACATCTTTGTCTATAAAATAAAGAAGAAAGAAAGAAAGAAAGAAAGAAATGGTGGCTGTTTTTATTTGTGTGCGTTTTTGTAAGTTACGGAATCTGTCCTCTCTGGACACAGTCTGACTTTAAAATTATTTGGTAATGTTACAATACCATGCCTTTTATGGCTCCACAGAATGCAGAATGAAAATATTTCTAAAGTAAATGAATACTCAGGAATTCTTAAAGCTGAAGTCTGAATTCCAGGAGGGGGAAAGCATGTGGTATCTGTTGCTGAGAGATTTTAACTCTACAAAAGGTGAGAGTCGTACCTCCAGGGCAGCAATGGGACAGCTGGATGCCAGGTACAGGTCCTGAGCCAGGTTGAAATCATTAGTAAACATGGCAAGATGTCCTGCCAAAAGATTGTAGTCCTCTATTCCCTACAAATACAAGCAGTTTTAATGAGAAGAAATACAAGGGTTTTTTTTTGTTTTGTTTTGGGGTTTTTTTTTGCGGTATGCGGGCCTCTCACTGCTGTGGCCTCTCCCGTTGCAGAGCACAGGCTCTGGACACGCAGCCTCAGCGGCCATGGCTCACAGGCCCAGCCGCTCCATGGCATATGGGATCTTCCCAGACCGGGGCACGAACCCGTGTCCCCTGCATCGGCAGGCGGACTCTCAACCACTGAGCCACCAGGGAAGCCCAATACAAGGGTTTTTTATTTAAGGACTGTACTTAGGAGGAAGTGGTAGTGGTCTATCAATTAATGTTTATGAGTTAGGTAAGATTAACTGCAGAAATTTTAAATGTTTGACTAAACACCATTTAAATGCTAAAGCATCTTCCCATAAGATGCTGTTTACCTTTATTTGTTCCAAGGACATCACCATGCCAACGTTTCCAATTGTTCGATAAACACGGATTGCAAACTCCACTTCCATGTGGTGTAGACAAGCTCTGGCCAACTCATTCCAGGCAGCATGATCATTCAGAATCTTGCACATTTCCCAAGCATCAGAAAACCTAGCAGTTGAGTACATAAGCTTAATCAGGGAGCTCTATTTGCCCCGTATTAGGCAATTTTCAGATAGTATATAATTTAATGTTATGCCCTAGATAAATTTTGCAGAAACATTTCTTAATCTTTAGTCATTTTCAAGTTATGAAAAGCTACATAAACTTTTCTTCCAGTTTTATGCAGATGTTTTTTCTTGAATTCCTTGAATTAATCTGAATCTATTCTGTATAACCACCTTCCCTCATCAACAACTAATTCTGTTTATTTATTTTTGGTTTACTTCACACACAGATGAAAATTATTTTTGTTCTCACATAATTCTAATAAAATTAGTACTCTATCCCTATAAACTGGGAACTTTAAAACAGAGGTCAGCAAACTATGGCCCACAGCTGCCTGTTTTGGAGAATAAAGTGTGAGTGGAACACAGACACTCACCCGCCCGCTCTTTACGGACTGTCTTGGCTGTGCTTGCACTGCAACAGCTGGCCTGAGTAGGTGTGACAGACCCTATGGCCCTTAACGCCTGAAATACTTACCATCTGGACCATAACAGAAAAAGCTTGCTGACCTCTGGTATAAAACTTAACCATAAATGCCAGTGAGACTTTTTGTGGAACCCCTACGTTAATGAATATGTTACGCCTCCCCCTCTATTCACTGATGCATTTTTCCATCCAACACACATTCACTGAGCACCATTATGTGCCAGGAACCAAGACGTAAGGCTCAAATGCAGATCACTGTCCTTTAGGCAGTCATACTTGGGGAAGGTGGAAGAGTCAGGTAAGAAGACAGATGACTATGACACAGTATGACAAAGGTACTGGAGTGCCTACAATATGTGAATCTTTGTGCTAAGTGCTTTGTGTAAATTCTCTCGCTGGATCACCCTAACGACCCTATCCACTATGTATTATTATTATTTCTCCTTTAGAGCTGAGGAAAGTGAGGCTTAGAGGCCTTAAAAATCCAGCCCAGGTCACACAGTGGTAAGAGATAACATGTGCTAAACCACTCTGCACACTGGATCCTGGCTCTGAGGCAACACATTGGAAAGGCCCTGACCTAGACTGTCAGTGGTCGGGGCTTCTGGGAAGGCTTCCTGGAGGAGGAGAGCGCTCCACTGTATGGTGAAGAATGAAGAGTTACTATTTACAGAGACAGGGAGGGGCAGCCCAGGATGAAAAAGCGGCTCGTGCCAAGGCAAGAAATCATGAAAAATACTGAATCCAAGCAGTCAGTGCACAGAGAGGAGTGGAGGAGTGGGGACAGATGAGGCTAGTATTAAATCATCATGAACCTAGCATGTCATGCTGAGGTCCCCGAGAAGCAGGGGTTTCTTCCTAAAGAAAACAGGAAGTCACTGGAAGATCTTCACCAGGGAAATGACAGGATCAGATTCACATTTTCCAAAGTGTGTAGAGAATAGATTAGATGAGGCTACCATAAGAGAGAGCAGTCAGGAGTGGTTCCGCTATACACTACTCCACGTGAGGGCCTGAGTTAAGGTGGGGGAATAGCAGAGGACAAAAGGACCTAGTGTATGTGTGTGTGGGGTGTGTGTCTGTGTGTGTGTGTGAGGGTGTGTGTGTGTGTGAGGGTGTGTGTGTGTGTGAGGGTATGTGTGTGCGTGAGGGTGTGAGTGTGAACGTGTGTGTGAAGCTGTGTGTGTGTGAGGGTGTGCATGTGAGGGGGTGTGTGAGGGGTGTGTGTGTGTGAGGGTGTGTGTGTGAGGGTGTGTGTGAGAGGGTGAGTGGGTGTGAGGGTGTGTGTGTGAGGATGTGTGAGGGTGTGTGTGTGAGCATGTGAGGGTGTATGTGAGAGGGTGTGTGTGAGGGTGTGTGTGTGAGCGTGTGTGTGTGAGGGTGTGTGTGTGAGGGTGTGTGTGAAGGTGTGAGGGTGTGTGTGTGTGAGGGGTGTGTGTGTGAGCATGTGTGTGTGAAGGTGTGTGTGTGTGAGGGTGTTTGTGTGTGAGAGGGTGTGTGTGTGAGGGTGTGTGTGTGTGCGTGTGTGGGTGGGTGGTAGGGCATGTGTACAATGTGATTAGGGCAGCGGGGGAGGCTGGGGAAGATGATGAGGCAACTTTGAGGAACTCATGGACTCCCAACTACCTATGACTAGGAGGCAGTGGTAAACAGAGTTTTAAGTCAAGGATGCACATTTTGGAGTCAGCCTCGTATAGATGGTACTGAAACCATCTTTGAGGAGATTCACTCTGGAAGAATAATTAGAGTGAGAAGAGAAGAAAGGAGCTCAAGGGACCCTGAGGAAGAGCAACATTTAAGAGATGGTGAGAAGAATCAGAACCACAAAGAAATTCACAGCGGCCCTAAGAGGTGAGAGGAAAAAGCAGGAAAAGGAAATCTTAAGTAAGGTAAAATCAAACTTTGTTATGATGAAATTAAGAGTGTTGAAATAATTACGTTTATTAGAATTTCACAATAACTGTGCTATTTGGGTGATGGGAAACCTTTTTGTTCTGAAGGGCTTTTCTTGGAATAAAGCACCAATAGTGTTGTACAAAAGTACTTCCCTTAGAATTTATATACATTCTCATATCCATCATCTTATCTGAGCCTCACAATAATCCTGTGAAGTAAATGAGGTAAATACTATTACCTCTAACTATTTTAATAGAAGTTGACCTTTAAAATCACAAAAGCAAATGAGAGGCCCCACGAGAAGTATTTAAAACCATACCTCTTTAGCATTAAAGTCTGCGTCAGCATCTGCCTCAGATCATTAAGCTCCACATCTTTTAAACTGTGGAGGAAGCTGTGGGTGCTAAGGTAGATGTTGTTTATTTTTCCACTCTGTGTTTGGCAGGTCAACTCTCCGTTATATAACAGCAAAGGTTTATGACAGAAGGGAACTTTGGTGCCACCAGCCAAAATGACCTTGGATCCTATATTATAAAACAGACATCTTAATGCTGAAAGCTAATACTCAGCACACACATCAGAAAGGCATGTTTTAATTTCACTGCAATGGAAATGTATTTCTCAGTAAATGTACAAAAAAAGTGATTAAGTACCTTGTATAGTGTCCTTGTGAAAGACATAAGTGTACACCTTATCATCATCGTAGGCAATAAACACACCTTTATCCATTGGCCAGTTTTCCCAAAGAACACCTTTAATGGTTGGTGAAAAATCTGGAATCTCATAGGTAGCATCATTAACCTACAAAATAAGGATTTACAGATTTGCCCCAGGTCTGTACTTAAACCACTATCATTTGCCTTGGTAGGAAGGAGCCTGTCTACAGCCTTAGCTGGCAAAGCTTAGCAACCCACATTCAACTCAGCAAAATCCCAAGATAAAGGAAGAAAAGTTTCTTTTCCCGTTCCTAGAGGTCTGACTTGAAAAAAACCTGTAGTTATATGGAAAATCAAGGATTTTATCTAAAATTTGGTGAATTTGCAGGAAAAACTACAAGTCTGGACACAAAACTTCAGGTTAAGAAAAAAAGTTGAAGTTGCTCAAGATGATGGAAATTTAAACTATGAACACACCTGTGCTTAGAAAATTTTCAATAGTACTGGGTACAGAAATGCTCCAACTAGAGAAGAAACAAATTAATTTGTATATGATTTGAGATTTAAATAAATTACACTCGGTATGTTTTATTTCAAAAACTTCTCTACAGCGCAATTCCAACAAACATAAACTGTAGTTACAGTAATATAAGCTATTAAAAAAAAAATCAGTCCACATATTTCAATTCCACATATTCCTCAGGCAGATAGGCTTATATATATCCTCAATGTGAAGCTAAGAAACACCTGCCTCCTCTCTAATCTATCTTCCTCTCAAAATAAGAATGAAATATAAAATTCCTATAGATAATAACAACTAATATTATACAGCCATACAATACAGTACGGCCACTATTTAATATCCACATGTGGCTCTTAAGCACTGAAATGTGTCTAGTCCAAATTGGGGTGTGGGTAAGTGTAAACTACCCACCAGATCTCAAGGAGTTAGTATGAAAAAAAGAGTGTAGAACATCTCATTAATGATTTTTATGTTGATTACATACTGAAATGATAATATTGGGTTAAATTAAAAATATTATTAAAATTAATTTCACCTGTTTCTTTTTACCTGTTTTAAAAAATGTGACTAGTAGAAAATTTAAAATTATGTATGTAGTTCAAATTACATTTCTATTGGATAGTGTTGCTTACCAAGAAGTGTACTTATATTTAATTATACTTATTGTACTCATATTTACTTAATTTACCTTATAAATTACTTTTTGTAAATTATACTTACTGAATTTAATATACAGAATTACTTTAAGATATGTAAGTATATATATAATTTAATAGTTTATAATTTAATATATTGAATTCTAATCTCTTACTCTATAAGACAGATTCTATTATGCCCATTTTGCAGATGAAGAAACAGGCACACAGAAATCTGCCCAAAGTCACACAGCTAATATGCTGAAGAGTCAGGATTTGAACCAGGCGGTCTGGCTCCACAGTCTATGCTTCTAGCCACTATGTCATACTGACTCTCAGTTTGTAAGGATGAGCACACCAGTGCTAGATGGTAGAAATGTTTTAAAGGGGGTAACCATTTGTTAAATGCTTACTATGTGGCAGATGCTGTACTGAAAGCTTTATGTGCATTATCCCATTTAATTTTTATACAATCTACAAAGTAGGTACTGGAACCATTTTCATTTTATAGATGCGGAAACTGGGAATCCAATCAAAGTGAGAGCCCTGGAGGAAGCTGGCCTAGTCTCACACCACTGATACCATGTGCTGACTGTGTGACCTTGGACAAGTGACTTACCTTTTCTATGCCTTAATTTCTCCACCTGTAAAATGGTAAGATAGGAGTATTGATCTCTGGGGCTGCTTTAAGGATTACAAGAAATCCCTGATATATGTACAGCATACTCAGCATGGAAATATTAGTTGTCATTATTACTAATCTCAAATCCAGGTTTGTCTGTCTGCCCATGCACTAAACTACTATACTCCACTGCCTCTGTTTATGAACTTCCTACAGTATATCACAAGTCAGCCTTTATGGGTATATAGGGAGTGATGGGGTGCAAGGTTTTCATTAGGGCACATGTAAGAAAAAAGCCATCTCTCCCAACTCTAATGTATGACAGGAGTCACTTCCTTGCCATCCACACAGTGAGGGAAAAGAGGTTGAATAAATGTACACATGAAGAGAAATTGCGAGTATATATGGGAATTTTAAAGAGGAATAGTTGTGGTTTGAATTATTATATACTTTCATATATGTACATCACAGAAGCAATGTTTTTCTCACTTTGAAGTTGGATGAAAAAGTAAGCTGCAATAGTAGTACACTATGACAGGGTGAGTGTTAAAAAAAAACAAAAAAAAACAGCACAGCACTCTGGTCAAGAATCCAAGGGCCTTAGCATAGCTTCCTCTTGTGTCTGAGGTGTGGGAAGGCTCTGCACCACAAGCTCTCCTTTCCCTTCCCTGCCAGGCTGGCCTTACTCCTAGGCAAGACTGGGTATTATTTAAAAGAGGGACTGCTCCTGTGGGTACCACACGCCCCTCGGATATCTTATCCAACAACCTAAAACTCTAACCTACCAATGAGACCCTAACTTGGAAAGAAGTTCACACCCAACCCCATGTTGGGTTAGGGAGGGGCTAGGCCCTCGTGGAGTCATTCTTTTGTGCGGATTTGTTTCACCAGGGTTTTTGTTTTTAACTTAGCTGAGTTTCAGGTTAGACTTGGAAAAGGGATTGGGGATGAGCAGCAACAGGTGACAAAATTCTGGAATGTGAGGGTTTTAAGTTGTGATAAAGAGGTAAAGAGGGCAGAGCTTTAACTAACCCCTGCTAAATAGCTACTCTATGCCTGATAATATGTTTGGAAAAATCAGCTCACTGAAACCTCATCCCAACCCCAGGAAGGAGGTCACATTAGCCTCTTTGACAGAAATTATCAAGGAAAGGAGAACTGTAAAAGGAGAAAGAAAAAAGCATCAACTTGTTCGGGACAGGCCTTACCCCTGGCCCTTCTCCGAGCCGTCAGACCCCACTTCTCACTCTCAGTCCTGTCAGATGCCCGCTGCACCCTGCTACCCTCTTGTGTACCCTGTCTAAAGAGCAGACTCCACCTGGGGTGAACCCACATAGGAAGCAAGGCAGCTTAACTCCGTATACCCTGTTCCAGAAAGGAAATCTCTACAGATTGAATTTCCTTATTAAGTAGAGGGAACGCAAGGTCATCTTTTTATTTAGGTCATTTTTCCTCATTTGTTTTGTGATAGAGAAATGGGCTGAATAAGAACTAGAATATTAGGAATTTGGCATAAATAATTCAGACACCCATGGAAACCTGTTACATTTGTCAAAGAAAGAAAAGAGAAAGAAAAAAAATGAAGGGAAGATAAAGAAAGGAAGGGAGGAGAGGAAGAGAGAGACAGAAATGGAAGGAAGAAAGTCTTTATATCTAGGAGAGTGTATTGTGAGGGGAGAGCTGTCTTCATTGAATCATGTCTTCGCTGTGGTGAAGCACAGACGCCTAGGGAACAGTTATTAAGGGTCGGTCCAAGAGCAGCTGTAGGCTGTGTGAACTGCGACCAGCAACATACAAATCATTAACTGGATATCAAAAATAAATGAAAAATTCAAGTATAGTAGATGATGTAAAAACACAACATCTCCTTTATCTAAATCTATTCTCAAAAAAGTTAAGGATGTTTAAAAGTAAGAGTAACTAAGTCTAAAAATGGGTTCATCTGTTTTCAATCACCTAATACAAAAATACCTTTCCTTTATGTTCAGGATCTTTAAGGGAAGAGGGAAATCAACTGAGGTGGACAAAAAGGACAGAGAACACTCCTTGCCCTCTGAAGCTACTGCATTTCTAGAGAGAAAACTCATGTACCTGAAGATACACTGTAATACTGTGCAGTAAATAAGGTTAAAAATGGTGCAGAATATAACAACTATTCTTTCCACTAAAAAATCTCTCTGAAGATTTTTAACACTGAGAAATGGCAAAATAATGGAAAAACTTTTCTTGATGTAAATAGTCATGAAAACGGATCACAAACATGATATCACAAACATGATAACAAAGTACTACAATCCTTGGCAAGGTTTAAGAGAAAATGATCTTATATATGGAATATATTTTAAAAACACTTTTTTCTTCATATGTTGCATTTTTTAAAGACAAGCATTTGAAAACTTTTCTTGACTTACTGGACAGTAGACATATCCATCACTTTTTTCATCAATGAAAACTAATCTGGTCCCATTTGGGTCAGGAAAAATCTTTTTCACACTGACAGGATGTCGATAATCATTAACAAATTGCCAATCTTCAATGTAGAAATACTGAATGACACCAGTCTAAAAAAATACAGTCATAGAAATAAAAGGTTGTCAAGAAGATACAGACTTTCAGCATTTATGTTAAACATATTTCCTAACTTAAAGGAAAAAAATGTCATATTTTTGATCAAGGAAGAATTTAAGAATAATATTTACTATATGAGCCAAGTACAGACCCAAGAAAATAAGTAAAATGAAAATGCACATGTGATTAAACAGTCTATTAATTCTAACATTCTTAGTGATATTAAAGCTTAATTGATTTTTCAGATTTTCCACTTGCAAGAAATACCCTTATTGTTTAAGAGTGACTTTCAAGTCATGTTACTTTAAATATTTTTACTGTTAATTAATAGATAAATTAGAAAATTAAGTTTAAAATAAAAAATAAACCAAAACCCACCAGATACAATCAATTGTAGTTCTATATGTTAGCAAAGAACATGTAGACATCAAAATTTTAAAATATATCATTTACAATCACTCAAAAAAATTAAATACTTAGGTGTAAATTCAACAAAGCATGCATAGGATTTGTGCGCTGAAAACTAAAAAACTCTAATGAAAGAATTAAAGAACATCTGAATAAGTGAAAAGGTGTACTGTATTCATGGATTGGTGTCATAGTAAACATGTTACTTCTCCTGAACTTATATATAAGTTTAATATAATTCCAACAAAAATCTCAACAAGATTTTTTTGTAGACGCAGACAAGATTATTCTAAAATTTATATGGACCGGCAAAGGAACTACAATAGCTAAAACAGTTTTGAAAAAATATAGTGGGAAAATTAGTATATTAAATTTCAAGACTTTTTTTTTATAGCTACAGCCATCAAGATTCTGTAGTATTGGTGGAGGGATAGACACATAGATCATTGGAATACACCAGAAAAGCCATATTATTTGTTACCAGGGATTAAGGATGAGGTGGGGGCAGGAGGAAAGTGGATGTGGAGATAAAACAGCAACATGAAGGATCCTTGTAGTGACAGAATTGTTCTGTATCTTGACTATTAATGTCAACACCCTGGTTGTGATATGCAATGTAATATTACCATTGGGGGAAACTAGGAAAAGGGTTTATTAAGATCTCTCTGTATTGTTTCTTACAATTTCATGTGAATCTATGATGATCTCAAAATAAAAAGTTTAATTGAAATAAAAACATAATAATATCTTAGATTTCTATTCAGGCCAAGATGGAATAACAGACGTGATTTAACTTTCCCACCCAAAATGACCAAAAATAACAGACAAAATACATGAAAAAACAGTTTTTAAGATATTGGAATAAGGCAACAAAGGACAGTGATCTCTGAGTGATGGGAAACAAACAAGGTAAGTCCTGTGAATGCTCCAGCTTTCGCCTTGAGAGAGTTTTCAAGCCATGGCAAAGGGAGGGAAAATGCAGGTGGAGCGTGATTCCCCGAGGTGAGGAGATAGAGCTGAGAATCCAGTGGGGGCAAGGAAGGAGGCGGCTAGACTTTGTAGGGTATAGTACCATAGAGGAGAAAGCTGCACTGAGAGAGAACCTTGGAGCTCTTCAGAGGGTCTACCTTGAGTCTTCAGCAGAGAACTAATCACTGCATAAATACGAGAAAACTGCTGAAGCCAGGAAAAAGAACCATCCAAAAGGATGAGCGTGAATAGTGACTGGCACTCACACAGGACAGGGAAGAGTGACTGTTCCCAATAGCCAGATTGGAAAACATAATTCATGGGATGTATTCAGGAAGATCTCGCCTCAAAAGTGGGAAGTAATCAGCTGTAGACTAAGCAGTATTTCACATCTACCTAACAAATCACAAAATCAGACTCAAAAGGGTCAAACTGTTTCCAAGCAAATTAACTGCATCCCAGAACAGAGCTGAAGAGTATTTTTAGGAATACAAAAACATCCAGCACCCCAAAAGGTAAAAGTACCATGAGTGCAAAGAAATAGGAAAACATAACCCATATTAAGGAGAATAACTGATCAATCAAAACTGACCCAGATATTAGAATTAGCAGACAATGTAACTACAACAGTTAATATCACTGCATGGCATATGTTTAAAAAGGTAACCAGAGACATGGAAGATACAAAAACAGACTCTAATATATCTTCTGCAGGTGAGCTACCATGTCTGAAATGAAAAATATGATGGATGAAACTACTGGCAGATTAAACATGACAGAAAAAAAGGCTAGTGACCTTGAAATAGAGCAGTAGAAATTATCCAAAATGAAACTGAGAAAAAAATAAAAAAATTTAAAGAGCATCAACTGCGGGATAATTTAAAGTGGTTTAATATATGTATAATTGGAGTTTCTGAAATTGGAATGCAAACAGAGGGAGAAAAAAATATTTGAAGAAATAACGGTTGAAAATATTCCAAATTTTATTAAAACTATAAACCCTTGGATTCAACAACCTCAAGCACAAGAAATATGAAGAAACTTACATCAAGACAGATCACAATCAACTTGCTCAAAACCAGTGATAAAGTATTAAAAGAAGCCAGAGGAAAAAGACAGCTTACACACAGAGGAACAAAGATAAAGATGACCGATTTCTCATTAGAAATAATGCAGGCCAGAAGACAGAGGAGCAACATCTTTAAAGTACTGAAAGAAAAAACTGTCAACCTACAATTCTATATCTAGCAAAAATAGTTTTCAAAAATGCAGGTGAAATAAAGATGTTTTCAGACACGAAAGCAAAAGAATTCATCACCAGCAGACCAGCACTACAAAGAGTGATAAAGGAAGTCCTTTACTGGAAGGAAAATGATACCAGCTGGAACTATGGATCCACATAATAGAATGAAGGGCACCAAAAATGGTAACTATATGGAGAAATATATAAGATATTTTTAATTATGTAAATCTCTTAATTGGTTGTTTAAACAAAACTAATATCAGTGTATTATGGGGTTTATGACACCTGCAAAAGTAAAATGTATGACAGCAACAGCAGAGGTAGGAGGGGACACATACTATTCTAATAAATGAACTTATACTATTCTCTATAGCTTATAAAGTATAATGTCACTTGAAGGTAGCCTGTGATAAATTAAGGATGTATACTACAAAACCTAAAACAACCACTAAAATAAGAGTTGTAGCTAATAAGGTCAATGAATAAGATAAAATTGAATAGTAAAAAATACACAATCCAAAAGAAGAGGAAAAAGGCAACAAAGAAGAGATGGGACAAATAGAAAACAAATAGCGAGATGGTAGATCAAACCTAAACACAGAGATAATCTCATTAAATTCAAAAGTCTAAACAACATAATTGGACTTCCCTGGTGGCGCAGTGGTTAAGGATCCACCTGCCAATGCAGGGGACATGGGTTCAAGCCCTGGTCCAGGAAGATCCCACATGCTGTGGTGCAACTAAGCCCATGTGCCACAACTACTGAGCCTGAGTTCTAGGGCCCGCGAGCCACAACTACTGAGCCCATGTGCAACAAATACTGAAGGCCGCACGCCTAGAGCCCATGCTCTGCAACAAGAGAAGCCACCGCAATGAGGAGCCCGCACACTGCAACGAAGAATAGCCCCCACTCGCTGCAGCTAGAGAAAGCCCACGTACAGCAACAAAGATCCAACACAGCCAAAAATAAATAAATAAATAAATTTATAAAAAAATAAACACTGTAATTAAAAGGCAGAGTTTGTCAAATTGTGAGAATTAATATGGCGCCTACAAGAAAAATATTTTACATATAAAGACACAAATGGTTAAAAATAAAAGAATGGAAAAATATATACCAGGGTAACATTCTAAAAAACTAGAATGGCTATATTAATATCAGGCAAAATCAATTCCAGAGCAAAGACTATTGCCAGGGATAAAAAGGGTCATTTCAAAATGATAAAGGGGCTAATTTATGAAGAGAACATAACCATCCTAAATGGTTATGTACCTAATAACAGAGCTTCAATACACATAAAAAAAAACTGACAGAACTGCAAAGAGAAATAGACAAATCCACAATTGTAATCTGAGTTTTCAATACCATTTTCTCAATAATTGACAGAACAAGTATATATAAAGTTGCAGAAGTCTTGAACATCATCAACCACCTTGATCTGACATTCTAGAACAGCATATCCTTTCCAAATACACAAAAACATTTACCAAGATAGATCACACTCTGTACCATAAATTAAGTCCCACAAATTTAAAAGGATTCAAGTCATACAAAGTATGTTCACTGACCATAACAGAACTAAATCAGAAACCAATAACAGAAAGATCTCTGTAAAATCTCGATTGTTAGAAAACTAAACACCGGACTTCTAAATAACCCATGAATCAGAGAAGAAATTAAAAGAGAAATTGTAAAACATTTTGAACTGAATAAAAATAAAACACAACATATCAGAATTTGCGGGATGTTGCTAAGATAGTACTTAGGGGAAAATGTCTAGCACTAAGGGAGTATATTAGAAAAGAATTGTCTCAACTCAATGAACTCAGCTTCCATCTTAAGAAACTAGAAAAAGAACAAATTAAAGCCAAAATAAGCAGGAGAAAGGAAATAAAGATCAGAGCAGAAATCAATGAAACAGAAAACAGAAAACAACAGAGAAAAATCAATGAAACAAAAAAGTTGTATTCTCCTAAAAGATTGATAAAACAAAACTGATAAACCTCCAGGCACACCAATCAGGAAAAATGACACAAATTACCCAAATCAGGAAAGAAACAGGTGATATTACTACAGAGTCTACAAATATTTAAAAGGATAATAAGGAATATTATGAATAATTTTATGCCTATACATTTGATAATTTAGATAAATGGACAAATCCCTTGAAAAACACAAACTACCAAAGCTCACTCATGGAAAAAACAGATAACCCAAATATTTTGATATTGATTATAGGAATTAAATTTATAGTTTAAAACCTTCCCATAAAAAAACTCCAGGCCTAGAAGGCTTCGTAGGAAAACAGCTCCACCATGGCACCTGGCTACTTTGCAATGCCACAGAGTCAAGGCTCAACTGTAGTCTGACCCATGTCTTGGCAGAATCCTCTGTTATCTTACAAGGAACATGGTGAGATGGGCACTCTTGTGAAAATCTGTCACTGAGTCATTTCTCATCCACCTCTCTGTCTTGTGGGAGACTTCCATGAGGAATTTCTCAGCTGCTTCCCTGGTTCCAATGATGTCCAATTCATCTTGGATTGTCCAATTCATCTTCCTTAGTGTATAGCTGCAGAGTATAAACTGCTTAGTTGTAGCAGAGTTGAGTCCTCCACCACAGAGTACATAGAAGAGCATCTGACCCCTTCGGTTTGGTATTATCCTGTGGCACTAAGGATGTGGGGAGCTCTAATAACATGATCTTGCCTTTGCTGTATACATCTATTTGGGACTGCTTCCTCCTTACCAGCTGAATCTATGGAATTGCAGCAAGCCAACCTAGCAGGTACTACTCAACTGCTGCTAGGAATTGCTTGATCACCCAGTAGGCTTCACTGGCACATTCTTTCAAACATTTAAGCAAAAAACAAACAAAAAACAAAACAAAACACTAATTCTAATCAACCCTTCCAGAAAATTGAAGATGACTAACTCATTCTATGATCATTACCCTGAAACTAAAATCAGACAAAGGCATCACAGGAAAAGAAAACAGCAGACCAATGTACCTCATGTATGTAGATATAAAGATTTGAAATAAAACTTTAGTAAATGAATTCAACAATGTATAAAAAGAAGAATACATCATGATCAAGCGGGGATTATCCCAGGAATGCTGGGTTGGCTTAACACTAGAAAATTAATTAACATAATCCACAAATTATAAACAAACTAAAAAAGAAAACCCATGTGATCATTTCGATAGATGGAGAAAAAGCATTTGATAAAATCCAACATCCACAGAAATTCTTAGTAAACTAGGAATAGAAGAAAACTTCTTCAACCTGATAACAGGAATCTGTAAAAGACCTACAGCTCACATCATACTTAATGGTCAAGAACAAGACGAAGACATCTACTCTCATTGCTTCTATCCAACAATATATTGGAATAGAAGGCAGACTGAAAAGGAAGAAGTAAAACTATCTTTATTAGCAGATGACATGATCATCTATATAGAAAATCCAATGGAATCTACCAAAAAAAACGCTACTAGAACTAGTGAGTTTAGTTAGGTTTCAGGATACAAGATGAATATACAAAAGTCAGTTGCATGTCTATATGCTAGAAATGAGTAATCAGAAATCGAAATAAAAAAGCAATACCATGTATAGGAGTACCCAAAATACGAAATACTTAGGTATAAATCTGAAACAAGATGTGAAAGACCTGTACACAGAAAACTCCAAAACACTGCTAAGAGAAATTAAAGAAAATCTAAATAAATGAAGATATATATCTTGTTCCTTGGTGGGAAAACTCAATATTGTTACGATGGCAGTTGATCTGTAAGTTCAACAATGATCCCAATAAAAATACCAGCAGGCTTTTTGTAAAACTGGACAAACTTATTGTAAAATTTAACTGGGAATACAAAAAACTGAGAATAGCCAAAACAACTTTGAAAGGGAAACACAAAAGTTAGAGGGCTAACACTACCTGATTTCAAGACTTATTATAAAGCTACAGTAATCAAAACACTGTGATACTGATGTAAAGACATAAACAGATCAAGAGAATGAACAGAGAGTCCAGAAAAAGATCTGTGCATTTATGGACAATTGATTTTTGACAAAAGTACAAAATCGACTCAACAGAATAATAGTGTTTTCAACAAATGTTGCTGGAACAACCGAATAGCTATATGCAGGGGAAAAAAACCCACAACACTTTGATCCATATCTCACAGCATAAACAAAAATTAACTCAAAATGGATCAGACCTCAATGTAAAACATGAAAGTTGAAAGCTTCTAGAAGAAAACATAAGAGAAAAACTTTGTGACCTTGGGTTAGGCAAAAATTTGTTCGATATGACACCCAAAGCACAACCTATAAAAAAATTAATTGATAAACTGGACCTGGTCAAAATTTTTTAAATTCTCCTCTTTGAAAGACACTGTTAAGAGACTGAAAAGACAACTCACACACTGGGTGGAAAATACTTGCGAAGCACATATCCGATAAAGGACCTGAATCTAAATTGTGTGAAGAACCGTCAAAGCTCAATAAGAAAACAAACAATCCAATTAAGAAATGGTCAAGGGCAAAAAAAAAAAAAAGAAATGGTCAAGGGCTTCCCTGGTGGCACAGTTGTTAAGAATTCGCCTGCCAATGCAGGGCACACAGGTTCAAGCCCTGGTCTGAGAAGATCCCACATGCCACGGAGCAACTAAGCCCGTGTGCCACAACTACTGAGCCTGCACTCTAGAGACCGCAAACCACAACTACTGAGCCCATGTGCAACAACTACTGAAGCCTGCGTGCCTAGAGCCTGTGCTCTGCAACGAGAAGCCCATGCACCACAACGAAGAGTCACCCCTGCTCGCTGCAACTACAGAAAGTCTGCGCGTAGCAACAAAGACCCAATGCAGCCAAAAATAAATAAATTAATTAAAAAAAAAAGAAATGGTCAAAAAACTTGGACACTTCACCAAAGATATACAGCTAGCAAATAAGCATATGAAGAGATGTTCTACATCATTAGTCCGTTAGTGAAATGCAAATTAAAATCATAATGAGGTATTGCTACACACTTATTAGAGTGGCTAAAATGTAAAAGACCAATCATATCAAGTGTTAGTGAGGATGTAGAGGAATTGGAGCACTCATACACTGTTGATGGGAATGTAAAATGGTACAACCAATTAATTTAGAAAAGAGTCTGTCAGTTTCTTAAAAGGTTAAACATACACTTGCGATATGACATATCATTCTACTTCTAGGCATTTATCCAAGAGAAAAGAAAGCATATGTCTATACAAAGACTTGAACACAAATTTGTTTATAGCAGCTTTATTTGTAAATATTCCAAACTGGAAGTAACACCAATGTCCGTCCATAGGTTCATGGATAAGCAAATTATGATATATGCATACTGTGGAATACTACCCAGCAAGAAAAAGGAATGAACTATTGACACACACACCAACATGGATGAATCTCAAAATAACTATACTGAGCCAGACAAAAGGAGTGCCTACTATATGATTCCATTTATATACAACTCTAGAAAAGACAAACTCATTTATAGTGACAGAAAGCACTGAGTGGGGAGGGATGGGAAGACGGAATCATAAAGGGTCATTAGAAAACTTTTGGGGGTGATGAATATGTTCACTATTTTGATTAAGTTGATGGTGTTTTCACAGGATATACATATGTCAAAACTTATCAAATTATAGACTATCTATAGTGTGGTTTATTGTATAACAATTATACTTCAATAAAGCTGCTAAAAACCCCCGATATTTTCAGAATCACTCAAGAATGAGATATTTTATAGGAAAAAAAGATTTTGTAACTGTGTGTGGTGATGGATGTTAACTAGAGGGTTACCATTTTGCAATATGTACAAAGACTGAATCATTATGGTGCACACCTGAAACTAATATAATGTTATATGTCAATTATACCTCAATAAAAAAAAGAAACTGAGATAGAGATAAATGCTACGTTATTGGCAGATTACCACACTTTGAGTTCTTACTTCACAATGCTGTGTGGCACAGTGGGAAGAGTAGATTTTCCATCAGAAAATCTTGCTTGTTAAGTCCACCTCTACTACAAACTTACTAACTTCTCAATCTTCAGTATCCTTATCTCTAAAACTTTTCTGCTTATATATTTATGACTATATTTACTACTTATTTACCATATCATTTACCACTTTACCTGATACATGAAACCTACCCTACTTGTGTATATAGCTCAAAGACTCATTATTTTAGGTCAAAATTAAATTTAAAAAGTCTCTCGTCTGGCAATAATCATGTTTTAAAATATGCTCGGTTTAAAAAACAGTATGAGAAAATGGAACCTTTGAAACAGTGAATAATTGTTTTCTAATGTGGAAAACAATGCTTTTTTTTTTAGACCAACTTCACTGAATTCTTCTAGAGACTAAGCAAGGTAAGAGGTATGATATGCTTTGAAAAACTCTGAAAACTTTTTACAAATATAAGATGCTATTACTAAACTATGTTTTATGTATATGTGGCTAACGTAATATTTAGGAGTACAGGGTATTGGTGGTTCAAAAGACAAAAAATTGAAGTGGGATTCTCAATATTCAAGTAATTTTAATTAAATGCCCACTAAATGTAGGCACTGGAGAGCTAAAGTTGAATGACGTGTTTTACATTTGTCATCAAATTAAATCCTTAAAGCATCTAGATAAGGAAAATGAGGCTGGGAGTGTCAAGCAGGAAGCAGCAAGTAAGAGAGCTAGTATTTGAGCCCAGATTGTCCAGACTCCAAAGCCGTTGTGCCATCAAAATTGCTATAGTTACAAAAGCACTTGACACTGGCAAATCACACCACCTATGTGCGCTACATAAGTATATAATGTTTGTAATTGCACATATGATATCTATATAATAGATGTATATAAACACATATATAATAAACAAATTACAAGGTAAAAATGAGAAATTCCCCCATGTCCTATATTAAGGAAGACAATACGTACATCTGTGCCATAGATGAGGAAATCACCAGTTAAGGCATGACATAAAATACGGCACTTATCATCCACTCCTGGGAAAAGTCGAGTCTCACGTTCTTCTTGAGTATCCAACATTTCACTTTCTATCTAAAACATAAAGAATAATAGTGGATCATAGATTTATCTGAATAAACCTGGTTTGCAACATCTAAGGGGTAGGGGAGAGTCTTTTTCTTAAGTTCAGCTAAACATTCAGACTCACCAAACTATCACAGACCAGTTTACTCAAAAAGATATCAGGAAGGAACCCAGCTTGCCAGCAGGGCGCATTAAACAACCCTTTTAATGGGAATAGTCTCCGCAGCAGGCTCTGCAATTGCTAGTAGCTAGTATCTTTGGCTTCCCAGAAGCAAAGAGCCAAGAAACAGATGTGGGAGATGCCCTGGTTGAGGAGTCCCATATTTCAGGGGCCAATATCTCTTGAGCAACTCAACAGGCACAGTTTCAAGATCCCCACAAGTGACATGCCCAAATACATGGGTCAGTGCATTCCAGGAAGCCAGACGTATGGCATTCCCATCAGTTTTTACAATTTACTTATAGTTCCTCCTAGATGTAGTCTACACAGTCATTTTTACCATAAGCAATGTTGTGAGTAGCACAGCTGAAACTCTGTCAGGTTTCATGGGAACAGAGCTTGGGAGTCAACTGAACAGCTCGTGCAGAAGGGCAAGGAGTTCTGTTAATCCTTTATCCACATCTGGCTTTCTAGCTAGTCTGTCATATGGTTGCTTCTTTATTTTTTTTATTTTTTTAAAATAAATCTTTATTTTAGAATGCTTTTAGATTTTCAGAAAAGGTGTGAAGATAGTAGAGTTCTCATATACCCCACACCTGGTTTCCCCTATCATTGACACGTTACATGAGTATGGTACGTTTATTACAAATAATAACGAATATCGATACATCATTTATAACATAACTCCATACGTTATTCAGATTTCCTAGTTTTTACCCTAATGCTGTTTTTTGTTTGTTTTTTTTAACATCTTTATTGGAGTATCATTGCTTTACAATGGTGTGTTAGTTTCTGCTGTATAACAAAGTGAATCAGCTGTACATATACATTTATCCCCATATCCCCTCCCTCTTGTGCTCCCTCCAATCCTCCCTATCCCACCCCTCTAGGTGGTCACAAAGCATATGGTCGCTTCTTGACCAAAGTTCTTGATAATAAAACATTAGGCTGTTCATCACTTACCTGAGCAGGCCTCAGGACATCAAAATTATACTTACCAAATGTAACTGGACTTTGCCTTCAAAAAGTGCAGCTGCATAGTCAGAATGAAGGCAAACGCTGGCTACTGTCCCCAGATATTCCACATCTTTCAATTTTTTAACAGCTGCAGCAATTAAAACAAAACCAAACACATTAAAATATAAATAAAATGATCTAATTAATGATTTGCAAATAAGTTTTAAACGTGTGCCTTTGCAAGAATATTCCGAACCTATAATTTTTATTTTAGCCATTCTAAAGAAAATCTTAGTTGCCATATAAATTTGCCTTCAGGAATTTCATAGTGGTTCACACGAAACAAAGTAATGTAAAATAAAATCACATGCAAAACAACCAAAAATTAAACCTTAGTGACAATAAGCTTAATAGAACATCTAAGGATAATTCTCAGGTTGGCTCTGTTCCTGAGGGATATCTGACCTCCAGTGGGGAAAGGGGTGGAGAGGAGGAAGGACGGGAAGAAAAAGCAAGGCTCCCTTCAGATGCTAATGGTCATTTTTCGAAGAATAAAGTGGGGGAGGGAATCAACATTTACTAAGTACCCACCAGACCAAGAAGTGCCTAAGAAAGACCGTGTGCAAAAGCAGATCACACATTTTACTTCATTTAATTTTCCTCATAAGTAGAAGAATCCTCATTTTCCAGATAAGTAAACCAAGGCTCAGAGGGGTAAAGAATTTGTCTACAGGCACCCAGCTAAAAGGGGCAGAAGGGAATTTGAACCCAGGGCCCAATTCTAAAGATCACACTCTGCCCCGCTATACCATGGTGTCTTCACAACAAAGGTAAAGAATAAAACCTTTCCAAATATTATGCAAATTTTTTAGAAGATTTGCAAAACCATTTAAGCTAAGAAAGGGATGTCTGAAGAAAAAGAGTGAAAGACTTGGTCTTAAAAGAAACTATCAGTGCTTCCCAAATAAAAACAAATTATATGCCAGATAAGAAAACAACTGGATTTAGACTTGCCGTTCTCTCCAAGGACATAAAACCAAGCTCGATTATTCATTCCCACAGCCAGATGATAAAGCCCTACTGCTACAAAGTTGGGTTCCACATCCACAGAAACTGTGACTGGTAGCTCCTATAATAGAGAAAAATAACAGTAGTTACCCGTTGAAACTGTTTTGATTTTATTAATAAATAAAAGTAACAGCATTTTCATACTCCTTCAACAGGGTTGGCTATGGTGACTTCAAGGAGGGAGGTGAGATATGCAATCCTGGTGCTGCAGGCATCCCCGAGGACAGGGAGCTTGGTCAGGAAAACATGGAGCGATCCCCTCTGGGTAGACAGTGCCAGCAACTGACCATCATCTGTCCAGGACAAGGTGCCCAACCCTGAAATAATGGACATAATAAAGGATTATTCAAAAACAGAGATACTGTTGCAGGCAAACAAGCAACTCTCCTCACTTAAGCTGCCAGAAGCATAAAAATCTTCAAATTTTAAAAATAGTTTAGTCTTTATTTAGACTAGGACATTCATCATGGATTGACTTATGGACATGAGCCCTGATTCATTCAACACTGGCTCAGAGGGAAGGTATGTAGGAATTTAGTTTTTGCAACTGGATTTGGGATAAAATGCACTAGAAATCTTTGAATCAAAGTGGACTTATATGCTTCTATTCAAGGAGTATGACTCAACATAATTACTGAAATAAGGAGGCTATCTTAGGGAACTCTAGTGAAAGGTGTTAATTTTATTCCTCCTATAATTAATGCAAACCATACAGTGACACATTACTCTCTGTAATCGAAATGATAAAATGTCATTCTGCTACAGAAAAATCAGTACCTTTATTTTCATCATCCAGGTTGATTATAGCATACATGTCTTTTAATTCTGCCAAGTCATGGATTTTAATGCTGAAAAAAAAAATGTCCTTTAAATATGACCACTAAGTTAAATTGTTTTTCTTCACAAACAATTATAAGCTATGGAACAGGTCTGTGCTCTTCAAAAGAAGGAGGATCCACTGGGTTAAGGTAAGAAAATATTAAATTTTCTATATTTAATTATATTTTATCCTTTAAATTTTTGTTTGTTTGTTGAGTTGTGGGGTAGGGTTGTGCCCTAGTTCTCTAATCTAAAGTTTCAGGAACAAGGAGGTTTAAGTTATCCTGAAAAAAAGTTTGAGTAGGAAAACATTCCCCGAGCAGTATTGATTACTGCAAGCTGAAACAGGTTTCTCTTTGCAATGTGTCCTCCCCCCCGCCCCGCCCACCCCAAGAGCTCTTTCCTACAAAAAGAAGTGACATATAATAGAAAGAGCATTCAATTTGGAATCACAAGGCCTAGGTGGAAAGCTCTGAAAAATGCAGGCATAATGTTACTTCATGGGGTTATTGGGAAGAGTAAGTATGCTAATGTGAATGAAAGCTGTGTAGCAGGATGTTGGGACCCAACGGTTGCAACATTTCTTTCTTCCTGTCTCCCTTCCCCTCTCCTTCCTTCTTCCCTCCCACTGTTTCCCACTTATATATTTTTCCTTTCATTTAAAACATTAAATGTTTTCATTTAATTAAACTTTTAATTTTGATATAATTATAGGTCCACATGTGGTTGTAAGAAGTAACAGAGAGATTCTGTGTAACTTTTACCTTTTTCCCCAATGGTAACACCTTGAAAAACTATAGTATAATATCATAATCAGCATGTTGACATTGATAAAACCCATGAATCTTATTCAGATGTCCCTGGTCTTACTTGTACTGTGTGTGTGTGTGTGTGTGTGTGTGTGTGTGTGTGTGTGTGTGTGTGTGTGTGTGTGTGTGTGTGTGTGTGTGTGTGTGTGTGTGTGTGGTGTGTGTGTGTGTACATATATCCACTCTTTTTTAGGTTCTTTTCCCATATAGGTCATTACAGAATATTGAGTCGAGTTCCCTGTGCTATACAGTAGGTCCTTATTATCTATTTTATATATAGTAGTATGTATATGTCAATCCCAGTCTCCCAATTTATCCCTTCCCTCCCTTCCCCCCTGGTAACCATAGGTTTGTTTTCTACATTTGTGACTATTTCTGTTTTGTAAGTAAGTTTATTTGCACCATTTTTTTAGTTTCCACATATAAGCAATATCATATTTGTCTCTCTGTCTGACTTATTCACTCAATATGACAATCTCTAGGTCCATCCATATTGCTGCAAATGGCATTATTTTGTTCTTTTTTTATGCCTGAGTAATATTCTATTGTATATATGTACCACATCTTCTTTATCCACTCCTCTGTCAATGGACATTTAGGTTGCTTCCATGTCTTGGCCATTGTAAATAATGCTGCAATGAACATTGGGGTGCACGTATCTTTTCGACCAACAGTGTAGGAGGGTTCCCTTTTCTCCACACCCTCTCCAACATTTATTGCTTGTAGATTTTTTTGATGATGGCCAATCTGACTGGTATGAGGTGATACCCCATTATAGTTTTGATTTGCATTTCTCTAATAATTAATGATGTTGAGCATCTTTTCATGTGCTTTTTGGCCATCTGCATGTCTTCTTTAGAGAAATGTTTATTTAGATCTTCTGCCCATTTTTTGATTGGGTTGTGTTCCCTATCTTCTAAGTTGTCAAATTTCTGAGTATAAAGTTGTTTGTAGTATTCCTTTCTCCTTTTTTTTTTTTTTTTTTTTTTTTTTTGCGTTATGTGGGCCTCTCACCGTCGTGGCCTCTCTCGTTGCGGAGCACAGGCTCCGGACGTGCTGGCTCAGCGGCCATGGCTTATGGGCCTAGCCGCTCCACGGCATGTGGGATCTTCCCGGACCGGGGCACAAACCCGTGTCCCCTGCATTGGCAGGTGGACTCTCAACCACTGCACCACCAGGGAAGCCCTCCTTTCTCCTTTTAATGGTTTTCAGGTCTGTAGTGATACCTCTATTTCACTCCTGATATTGGTGATTTGTGTCTTCTATTTTTGTCATCCTTGCTAGAGATTTATCAATTTCTTTCAAAAATTCTAGCTTTTTAATTAATTTTTTTCCTACTTTTTAATTTTCAATTTCTGCTCTTTATTACTTTCTTCCTTCTGCTCTGGGCCTATTTTGCTCTTCTTTTTCTAGTTTCTTGAGGTAGGAACTTAGCTAATTGATTTGAAATCTTTTCTTTCCTGTGTATGAATTTATACTATAAATTTTTCTTCTCAGAAATGCTTTAGCTGACTCTCATATATTTTGATATGTTGCATTTCCATTTTCACTAAGTTCTATGTATTTTTTAATTTGCTTTGAGATTTACTCTTTGACCCAAGAGTTATTTGGAAGTAGGCTGTCTACTTTCCAAGTGTTTAGAGAATTTCTTGTTGTCTTTCTGCTACTGATTTCAAGCATGATTACATGATGGTTAGAGAACACATTTTGTATGATTTCAATTTCAATTTGCTGAGGTTTGTTTCATGGTCCAGGATATGGTCTACCTTGGTGAATGTTCCATGGGTGCTTGGAAAAAATGTGTATTCTGTTGTTGTTGGGTGGAGTGTTCTGTAGATGGCTGCTAGGTCTGGTTGGTTTACAACACAGTCCAAGTCTGTTGAGAGTTTAGCTAAGCTACACCATGATGTAGCTGCCCTGGCATCTACTTTGGCCACATGGCTTGCAGGGACCTTAAACTAACACTAGTCCTTCCTGCACAGGCATGCCCTACATAGCAGCCCACAGTCACAAGCAAATGTAAGTTCCTTATGTGACTTCACCAACAGTCCTTGTGACCAACAGCCTCCCCTGCCTGGAGACCTACCCAGCTATTTACCATTACTGTTGCTTTTCTTTTATTCTTGATGTTCCAAATTTCCTTGTCATCTGTTTTCTTCTATCTGAAGAACTTCCTTCAGCAATTCTTTTAGAGGAGGTCCACGGGCAGTAAATTCTCTTCATTCTCCTTCATCTGAGGATGTCTTTATTTCATCTTCATTACTGATGGATATTTTTACTGGATATAGAGAGAGGTTTGGTTAACAATTCTTTTCTTTCAGCACTTTAAGAATGTTGTGAGTTTCCTTCTGGCCTCTATGGTTTATGGTGAGAAATCTGCTATCATTCAAAATGTTCTCTGGCTGCTTTCAAAATCTTTTCTTTGCCTTTAGCTTTTAGCAGTTTGATTATGATGTGTCTGGGCCTAGATTTCTTTGGATTTACCCTTTTGGGGTTTGCTGAGCTTATATAATATATAGGTTTATGTCTTTTGCCAAATGTGAGAGTTTCCGGCCATTATTTCTGAGATTCTTAAGACATAAGTGTTAGACTTTTGGTAGTTTCACAGGTCCCTGAGGCTCTGCTCATTTTTCTCTTTTCCAATCTTTTTTTCCTCTGGGTCTGAATGGATATTTCTATTGCTCTACCTTCAACTTCACCAACTCTTTTACTCTGTGATTTCCATGCTGGTATTACATACACTGCATTAATATTATTTTTTCAGTCCTAGAATTTCCATTTGGTTCTTCTTTATAGGCTCTATTTCTTTCCTGAGACTGTTCCCATGTGTTTTGAGAATGCTAGCCCTTACTTCTTGGAGCATTTTTATAATAGCTGCTATGTGCATCATCTTGGCATTGGTGTCTTTTGATTGCCATTTCTCAAGTGAGTTGAAATTTTCCTGATTCTTCATATGTCAAGTAATTTGGGGTTATATTCTGGACATTCTGAATATTATGTTATGAGACTCTGTCTTGATTAAATCCCACAGAGAAGGTTACTTTTTTTTTTTCTTTTTTTAAGCAGGCAATCAGCCCAGTTGGGTTCAGGCCACACATTTTAACCAGCCTTCTGTGGGTTATGATTTCAACGTCAGTTCCACTTCCAAAGCCTTTGTAGTGGTACTCGGATATGTCCCTGTATGCCCTACTCTTTGGCCAGTATAGGACATGGGCTATGATCTATCCCTTATTTCACTTCTCAAAGTCTTTGGTATGTGTTTAGGATGTGATACACACACACAGCTCAGGGATGAACCTGGGAGTTCATAAATATCTTTACAAGGTTGCTTTCCAGAGTTTCTCCTTCTCCAGGACTTCCCTGGTATATTCTGGTTCCCTGGGGCTCCCCTTTTTGGTCTTCCAGCAGGAAAGCTGGGGCTCTAGTTGCTCTGCTCTGCCTTGTACCTCCTACAACTGTGCCTGCAGCCAAGAAGTGAGAGGACAGAGAGAAAAATAAATAACAAGGGTATGCCCCACCTTCTCGGGACCACAGCTCCTCCAATTGGAGAGGAAGGTTACCCTCCATCAGGGTTTTAGGTGCCTGTGGGTCCTTTCTGTCACTGCCATGGTGAGACTGCTTGGTGGCTGGGGCATGAGAGAACAAAGAAAGAAAAAAAAAAGAAAATTGGGGGATTTCCCCAACTTTCTCTGAGTGTTAGGAGTTCTCTTTCCTGCAACTTGAGCCAGAACTAAAGGGCTTCTCTCAGAGTTCTCTCTCTCTGCCCAGTGCTTACATCCAGGGTCCAGGTTTCAGGCTGCCTTGAGTCCTGGTTGAGAGAGACCAGAAGACAAATGGGAGACTCACCGCTGGCTAAGTGATACTTCAGACGCCGGCCTTCTTCTCCAATCTGCCTGCTACTATTTACTTTTCAGAGTCCTTTAATAGCTGTTCCACGGATTCTGTTCAGGTTTTATGGCTGTATTCAGTGAGAGTGACAGGGTGGAGTGTGCTTACTCCATGTTACCCAGAAGTGCCTATTTTATTTTTAAGATTGATTTTCAAGCATACTCCATTTCAGGTTTTGTATTTAGTACGCATTTAGTATTTTAGGTATTACCCCGAGTGTTAAAGGCAGAGGTAAAGGCATGTTAGGAATTTTCAACTGCAAACGTATTTTAACAGTGCAACTATGGTTGACAGATTCACATTAGTTAACAATGTCTTGCTGAATCTCTTGAATATTCCTTATATAAGCTTTCCTGGGAATATGTGAATATAACTTACCAGTTATCACCACATGTAGCAGCTTTGTTAAGGGTCTGTGATACTGCAATACTGGTTAGACTATCTTTATGGTCACGAGCCTGAAATATCTCTTGACCGATCTCTCGAATATGAGTGGAAATGACCACAAAAATTCCACGTGAAAAACCAATCAAGATGTAGCCATCACCATACCTATAGCAACGAAGGCAATAATACAGTAAAAAGGAAGATTATCATTTGCAATACAGTAAATAAGCAAATACCTTAAAACTAAGGAATTAGAGAATATAAGTTATCAAGGGCCTATTTGTCAGATAATATACTAGGTAGTTCCACATAATAAATCATAGACTATAATCCAGAAAATATTACATAGTGAAGTGAAAATGCTACAGACAAAAATTAAATATAATTAGTAAGGGAAAACACAGGGGTATCCTTCTGTAATGAGCTTTTGTACATACCAACTATAGCAGACAATGTTGCCATAGCGCTGCTGAAACTCCAGATCAATTGGGCTATCTGGTTCATTCAGATTAAAAAGAAACAAAGTTTTCTTGCCAACCACTACACTTATCTGCCAGAAAAGAAAAGAGATTATGAAATGAATTACTCAGCACTTCATGAAAAGACTAATAAGCAAATCCAAAGAGCATAAACCTAATTTAGAAAAACAATGAGCCAAATTTAGCGTGTTAAATGTTATAATTAGTAAGGTAACAGTGTGACTAACTCAAAACATTTGTAACATTTTACTAATATACAGTCTGGAAAGGATCCTTGGCTTCACATATATGCAATACACCCTTGGAGGTACACTAAAATAGCTCGATGGAATAACCTTTTACAATTCTCTGTACCTCTAATATGAGTCCTGTGCAGTACAGGAAGGTAGGTCTGACATAGTTCCATTGAAACTGAATTCATATCCAGAGTATAGAGAGTCTTCTATCCTAAGGCCATCTGATTTTGATTTGGGGCTATCTGGGATTACAGGTCCACACCTGTGTGGATAATCTAGCTCGGCTTTTTATATCATCACTCTTCCCATCACCAGCAGGGCACTGGTCAGTGTGGCTAGACTACTATCCCGCTGTTACAAGTTGGTACTTAACTATAATTCTCAGTTGAGGGTCTAACTGTGTTGGGGAGAGAAAAGAGTGCATTACTTATTTGGGCTTATTAAGGGTAATGGATATATATATGTAAAGAGAAACACTTTGATATATTTCCTTGATTCTAAGACGCTACCAGTTAGGAGTTATTATCATTTTAATAATAGCTTTTTGAGAAATAAAGGAACATTACTTCATTAAACATATTCTTGTTGATTGTGAAAATCATCTGGATTTCAGAATGTTAAAATGTGGCAGGAAAAACAATGTAAGGTATTAAAAAAATAAAACTGTAATTTCCAGAGCTCTGGTCCCCACATCTGATAGAGTGAAAATTTAAAAAAAGATAGAGAAATCAATACTCTTGCTTTTCAAGGTGCCCCCACTGTTTTTGCTACCATAAGAACAAGAAGAGCAGCAAGTGTAACAGGTAACTGTCCTCACTTGCTGTGATATTAGGTGGCAGCAGAAAAAACATTTAGGCCTGAGAAACTGGGGCCTGCATTGGTTTAATAAGTGAAGGACTATAATTTATTTATCACTATAGATTCTGAACCATACTAGAAAAGGAGACAGAATATCCTAAAAAATTACCAAAATAATTTGGGCCTGGATTTGATTTAGAACTCTTACCGTGCTTTCAGCAGTGGAGGTTCGGTCATCAGTCTTCATCATGGAAAACTGCATGTTGCCAGGCTCCGATCTCACTGGTGTCTGCAAGGGTGAAAATATTATCACTATGAATAAACCCCAAACTCAAATTCATTCTATTACTAAAACAGGTAACTTGCTTTCATTTCTGTTACAGGTTGGACTAACAACCTGAAAATCCTACTGCTACAAACTTCTAGAAATTCTGGATGAAACTGAACACGTATCTTATTAAATGGCTAAGATAAGCTTGAAAGAAGGTTAGCAGATTTCCAGGGACCATAAGCAAAGATCAAATTGAAAACCAAAGTGTGTGCAGAAACTGATGCTGCAGATATCCAGAGCAGCAGCTGGTAAAGGGAGACAATAAGGAAGCCCATTTGGCTCAAGCTGGGCTTTGGGTCAGAAAAAATTCTTTTAAAATCAAAGACTTTCCCTCCTATGCTCATTGTGGTCTAAGGTCCAAAGTTATACTTTGAGTGGTCTAGAAACTCCCTGCAGTGTTTGGCCAAAACGAATCTAAATCCTCTTCAAAGGCTGCAAAAAACTTCCACAGTCAAGCCCTGCTGGAGATGAGCTCACAATTCAAAATGAGAAAACTCAGAAACAAACAATGGATCAAGAGGAAGAGTCACCAGATCTAAAAAGAACAGAATTATCAGAAAGATATCATAAATACATTTAAAATGGCTAAAAACATAAAAGGACTCATAAATATAAGAAAAGACAACACTTTCTTTAAAAGTCCAGGCAGATTTTAAAAAGAACTACAAAGTACTTTCTACAAATAAAAAGTAGAGCCATTAAAATAAAGACTCAATGGGATGGACAGAAGATTAGACAAATTTGAAGAAAGAATAAGTTAACTGATTTGAGGAAATTATCCTGAAGATTGCAAAGAGTGACAAAAAGAAACTATGAAAGAGAGATCAAGAGATATAAGAAGATCCAACATATGTCTAACAGTTGCTCTGGAAAGACAGAATAGAAAGGGCGAGAGGTGAATTTCAAAGAGATAATGACTAAGAACTTTCCAGGATTGATGAAAGACAGCAATCTTCAGATTCAGGAAGCAAGACAAGTCCTCAGCAGGATAAATAAAGATAAATCCACACAAGTTACAATGGAGTGCTCTGCAGAATAGCCAAGTCAAAGCAACGCAGAGAAAATACCAGACAAAACAATACTTATAACGTATGTTTTGTTTACTGCATCATAACTTAAGTAGTATGCCAAATTCTGGAAGCATACTTCTTGGGGATTAAAAATGGGAAATAGTTGTCTTGTATGTTTATAATGGCTCAGTGGTAGTGGCTTCCTTGGATGTTATGTGTGGAAAAGTATTCTAAGGTCTTGATTCAGTGAAGAAAAAAAATGCCAACATCTACTGATGATGTGTGATATGGATACAAGAGGCGGGACCTGTAGCATTCTAATTCTAAAGGACTCCAACATAGACGGACCAAAATTACAAGGTTTCTAGAAACTATTTTTTACAGTAATGCTATATATATATATATTAACATCTCTATTGTAATGTCATATTAACCTTCCTTAAGAACAACTGTAAGCATGCTATGGTCTGCTCAACATGATTGAGTTACTTCTATCTCACTTTCAAAGCTTTCCAGATACAAGAACCAACTTTCTTCTTCAGACTTATCTTCTATAAATTCTCAAAGTCCAAATCTTCAGTCAGTCCAGTCTGGAATAAGCCATGAACAAGCTGTAATAAGTTTTTCCTCTTATCTTTGTTCTGTTCTGCTTGGAGTGAATGACAACAACTGCTAAATGTCTTACAATACCCATTAAAACAAGTTTTAGCAGGGCACATGATCACCTAGGTAGACTAAATTTGCAGCTTCCCTGGCAGCAGCAAGGTGTGACCATATAACTAGGTTCTGGTCAAATGATATGAATGGAAATTATGACTGCATCTTCCAGATTAGGTCGTTCACAAATTTCTTGCACCCCACTTCTCTTTTTTCCTTGCCTGGGGCTGAAATGAGGTGCTGGTATGCTTGCTTTAACCATGTACATGAGGGCAAAACACCCTAGAAAATGGCAGAACAATAAGATGGAAGGAAGGGAGGGGAAGGAAGGGAGGGGAAGGAAGGAAGGGGGAATTTATACAACCTTGAGAAGCAGAGATACATAGATGACATGCTTACCCCTCTCTGTTTTATGAGAAAAAAAAGAGGAAAAACCACCCAAACTACCATATTCTTAGAGTCCTTGTAATTTTGGGTCTTGTTGTTACAATAGTTTAGCCTATACCCTGACTGATTTAGATCATCTTTTCTCTTACAGATTCACAATCCAACTTTCATTTATCTCCTCTATCTCACAAATGTTATAGGACTTGTAAGCTATATCACACAATTTGATAATCATATAAGATGATATATGTTTTATCATGATTAGTTTTCTCTTCTTGAGAGTAGGGGGCCTATGGTGGGCAGCCTCTAAGATGGTCTGGAATGATCCTCACCTCCTGGTGTTCATGCCTTTGTATAATCCCCATCCCGGCCCCTCAGTGTAGGCTGCACCTAGTGACTCACCTCTAGAGAACAGAATACAGCAAAAATAATTTTGAGATCAGGTTATTTATTAACGATTGCAGCTTAAGTCTTGAATGACTATTCTCACTCTCTTGCCAGCTGCTTTGTTGTGGTCCCCAGTCAGGCCTTCAGATAAGACTGCAGTTCAGACTGATAAAATGATTGCAGCCTCATGAGAGACCCTGAGGCAGAAGCACCCAGCTTAGCTGCAGCTGGATTCCTCATCCACAAAAACTGCAAAGCAATGTTTGTTGTTTTAAACTGCTAAGTTTTGGGAGTAATTTATTATGCAGCAATAGATAGTTAATATAGGGCCATATTTCTTATTTCTTCTGTAGTCATATTTCATATTTCTTCTATAGTACATAGCACAGTGCCATGTAACTAGCAGGTATTCAAAGCACGTCAATATTGCTCTAGAAGTAATAAATCATAAGCCAAGTCATCCAAAGTGAAATTTTGCCACTGGTGAGCTTCTATAGCTATGGGTAATACAAATTCCCTTGAGAGGAGCCTCTGAAGATCTAATCAATCTTGGGAAATTTGAACATCAGTAAAATCTAATCCTAAAATTAAATTTAATTAGAATTAGTTTGGAAGCAATTTAACATATCAGCTAAAGGAGCAGGCTTTAGAATCAGGCAGTTGATTACATTACCTGACTCTGAGTCCAGTTGTTAACATTTATGCCGTAAAATACATATATAAAATAAGAGTTATTTCACAAGTATACTGTTTGACTATAACCACAGAACCGATAATCCATGCTAATAACTAGCCAATGGGAAATGTACAAAGGAGGATATTTGGATAAAGTATTCATATTAAAGAAAAATGTCCTAATACATTAAAAAAATTTGATGTTTAGAATGTGAAGTTATTGTATACATATCTCACATAGAGATTTTTAAATTTTATAGGTCTGTTTGATAGACAAACTCTGTTTTGGAAGAAAATTTGAATATAGCAGACCAAAGAGATGTTACTGTATTACCTGTCTTATTGTGTCACCTTCTTGATTACTAACTGTAATCATTTTATCTTCACCACCTAAAGCAAGCATGTTTTCTGCATTCCAACATCCACATGTGATTCTCTTAGTATGCTTTCCTGAAAAAGAGATGTACATATTGATTTCTCAAAAAAAATTTTAGATATCCATGATGTTAATCTGAAAGTTTAGGTAATATACTATGGAAATTAAACAGACAAGAAATTTAAAATCTCATCAAAGCAGTTAGTGTCTAAGCAACCTTATTTAAAACAGTTTATTACCAAGTTGTAAATCAAGATAAAGGCATATGAGGGCAATCATGTTTTCCAATTTTTTATGTGCCTATGAGCATAGGTCCTAACATAAAAAAGACATTCCACCCCTTGACAAATTTGTTTACCATATAACCAAACCTATCACATTAATGTCTTAAGCACAAAATGTGCTTAAATCTCAAAGCACTGAAGCTATCTCTACTATATTCAGCTTCACAGTGTGGGAGACCCTTAGCATAAGCAGATTCAACATCACAGTTTTGACTCTTCGTATATAACTAAAGGACATACAATGATTCATGATTAACACTGAGGTACAAATACGAATGCACCTTAGTGAGACTTGTGTTAAGAATTGACTCATTTAGGTGGCACAGTGGTTGAGAGTCCGCCTGCCGATGCAGGGGACACGGGTTCATGCCCTGGTCTGGGCAGATCCCACATGCTGCAGAGCGGCTGGGCCCATGAGCCATGGCCGCTGAGCCTGTGCGTCCGGAGCCTGTGCTCCGCAACGGGAGAAGCCACAACAGTGAGAAGCCCACGTACCGCAGGGAAAAAAAAAAAAAAAAAAGAATTGACTCATTTAGCTAGTGAGGGATATTAGATAGCCACTAAGTATCAGGACGTTTTTTTATTGAGCAATCTAGACAGTGCAAAAACCACATTTTGGAGTGGAAATTGCATGCTTGACACTGAGGGCATTTGTTGAAGGTCCTGGGATAGATAAATACTCAAGAGCCCCAAGGTTAATTAAGTATACAGATTCTGGAGGCAAACTGCCTATTTTGAATAAGTGGCTCCACCACTTACTGCAAAACCACGGGTAAGTGACTTAACCTTTCTATTCCTTAGTCACATCATCCAAAAATTGGGGATAATAGTAGGAGCTCTTTCATAGGGGTTGAGGATCAAACGAGTTAAAGCACTTAGAAGAGTGCCAGGCATATAGGAAATGCCACATAAATGTTAGCTATTTTAGCTGTTATTGAGACAGAGATCATGTTTATTTTATTCATGTACCCCGTACAGAACTTAATACAGTATGTATGCAGAAGGCAGGCTCTAAATAAATAGTCGTTAAGTGAGCAGACCCTGAGGCCAGAGTGTGCCAGAGTGTGTTAGAGGCTCAGGTGGGAGGAGAGTATAGCTGTGAAGCCCCGGAAGATGGGTAAGAGATGAAGTCAGAGAGTCGCAAGGGCCAGGTCACAGAGGGCTTGGCTGGCCATACTGAGGACTTTGACCCTGGGTGACATGGAGAGCCACTGGAGAGTTCCGAGCAGAAGGCTCACTGTGGCCTCTGGGCTGAGGATATTCTATAGCAGGGCAAGATCTGAAGCAGGGAGACCAGTTAAGATATTCCAGAAATTCAGGTCAAAGATGTCTGAGCCCCACACCATGGTGGCAGCAGTAGAGGTGATGAGAACAGTCTTGATTCTGGAGATATTTGGAGATAGATCCTACTAGATTTTCTGGCAAATTAGGTATGGAACGTAGGAGAAAGATAAGGGTCAAGGATGATGGTAAGGTTAGGCTTAAATATCTAAAAGGATGAAATGCCATCAATGAGAGGGAAAACTATTGGTTTTGGTGGTATTAAATTTGAAGTGTTTACTAGAAATCTCATTGGAGATGTTGAGTAAGCAGCTGGATGTATGAGTCTAGAGTTTGGAAGAGATAAATGTGGGACTATAGAGGTAGTATTTCAAATCAGAAGACCAGAGCACAAAAGTGAAGGGAACATTCAGAGAAGAGACTGGGATATAGGAGATTTTGCTGATCATAGATTAAGTGGCTTAAGTGGTACACTGGAACTGAGTGTCGGAAGTAATGGGTGTTAGAAGGGAAAAAAGGAGTACATAAAGAGAGGTGGAAAGATGCCAAAGACAAACTTCTTTCTATACTCAAGAAAGGGAGAAGAAAATCTCTCCGTTTCTTCTAGTGCTCAGAATTCAGGTTAACCTTAACCTCACTGATAACAGTTAACATGTTGTGTGTGCTTACTTAACATTGTTCTGGGCACTTTACACGTATCGACTCATTTAATTAGTATTAACTTACAGCTACCATACTATGGCCACTGAAATGTAAATCATGTTACTGGGAGACTGGCAATATTAGGTACACTGTGAACACTGAAATTCATGCATGTTAGAAGCATGTGAAGTGAGAACTGCCTATATCTAGTCTAGTTCAAGGAAATAAATCAGAGCATGACGAAACAAGGTAGCAGACATTAGCTACTGTAAAAACCATGCATTCGTGCAGCTGCTATTGGAAGTGAAATGCCTTGGTTTTAGGAAAGTAAATTATTTCAAAGGAAAAAAAGCAGAGCCACA
Source organism: Lagenorhynchus albirostris (assembly GCF_949774975.1). Lineage (NCBI taxonomy): Eukaryota > Metazoa > Chordata > Mammalia > Artiodactyla > Delphinidae > Lagenorhynchus > Lagenorhynchus albirostris. Next base: position 84,922,714 of record NC_083098.1, read on the forward strand.
AATCACAACTAACTCTGAAAGAGGACCTAAAATATATAATTAGCCTGAATCTTTTCCATTTTACACAGTGAATTAAATTAGCTGAGATTAGAATCAATATTCATATTAAATACAAAGATCACATAAAATCATGTATATATGACAGTTACTGACAAAATAATCATGCTTTGACAAATTATTTTCTTATACCTCAAGTGTCAAAATTTCTAGGGCTTATAAGTTAACTGGTAGAATATTCCTGTAAATGAAGGGGGATATAGAAAATGCCTATTTAAGTCAAACAAATTAATTTATATGGTGAAAGCAGAGCTTTGTAACTCAGAAGTTTTTAGTTTAATTTTTCAGATGGATCAATGACGTAACTGTTTAGCTAGAGCACTAAAAATATTCCTATGAAAGATATACATATATGTGAAAATAATTTGAAATGAACAAGTGGCCTTAATTGAAAGGCACTTTCTCAAGTATTCTGTGGGCACTATTATCTCCAGGATTTGATTCTTTCATTAGTGGTACGTTATACTGGCCACCTGTATGTAATTAAGCCCACTGTTTCACCATTCACCAGCATGATGTTAACAATAATTGAAAAGAATCCATACTGTTTCCTCCTGGGGAGTCCCAGGGCAGATGCTAGGCGACCAGAGGCTGGGGGAATCAGAGACTGAACCAAGAAGGTCAAAGGATTAAACACGCATATCATCCAGTCATATACCCTGAGGGAAATATAACTCGAAGTCAACTCCTAGATTAAATTGGTGTTTGGAGAGAGTGAGGGGTCAGAATTAGGAATCTGGATACTCTGTCCAAGAAGCCACCAAATGTTTTAGCCCATCTACTAATGTGTTGATATGCATCTGAGCTATTCCATGCCAGAGGCACAATCTGGGTGAGAAAGGGATAGAAGCCATGCTATTAATGTACTGGTGTCCAAAGGCACAGGCTCACCCTAGGGCAACCTGTTACATAGCCTGGGAAATTCTTAGTAGGTAGTGAAGATGGATCTTCTAGTTTAGATAGATGTATGGCTTGACCAGGGAAGTCTTCATTTTAAACTACAAAATTTCTCTTGCAATATCAGGGAAATCTGAGGTGGTAAAATTTCCATTTATGTAAAGCATCTCAAATATTTAGCAGTGTTTCCAGCTACAACCTACCAAGGACAGGAATCTTTCGAGATGTTTGACGATTATAAATGAGCAAATTTCCTTTAACAGTTCCAACAGCCAGGAAACTTCCAAATTTTGACCAAAGAAGGAAAGACAATTGATCCCTGTAACATTAAGATACAAATTACTAAACAATTCACAATTATAACCCCCTAAGTAGTCCTTTTAAAAAGTACTTCATGAATAGTTTTAACATCTACATAGAAGCTGAAGTACAAAACTACAACTTAATGCTTTAGGACTACGAAGAAGTGCTAAAGACATTCTGAGACACTATAAAATGATCTTAGGTGAGTGAGACTTAAAATACAAATGTATGATGAATATAGGCTTCAATTCAGTCATGATGGAATCTCAAATTTCATCAGATGATTCATGATGAGATACTTATTAATCTGTCTACTAATGATAGTTGTAACTCTAATTGTGGTAAAAATCTTCATGGATAACATCTTATGCTTTAAAAAAAAAGTAGGGTCCAACTATACGATATACTAAATTGGAAAAATCATTGGGAATTCATGATTCATGAAAAAGGACATACATTTTCCAGCTCTGCTAAGAGTAGCTCAGAAGGAGGTAGAAGGCACGTTTGCCTACCACCAGTTCTTACTGTGCATTCTAGGATCCATAGGTTGAACTTTTATACAATCTTCTACTAAAGGGAATCAAGACTCCTTGGAGAGTAGCTCATTTATATATTGAGGAAAGAAATCACAATGGATCTAGAAAAGTGGTTATGAAAATACAATCCCAGGACCAGCATCATCACCTGGGAACTTCAGAAATGCTAGTTCCCAGATCCCACCCCTGTCCTACTGCATGAGAAACTGGGGGTGGTGCGCAGCTGTCTGTGTTCTCATAAGCTCTCCAGGTGATTCTGATGCAGCTAAACTTTGACAGTCACTGATAGATCAAGCTACTGTTTTCAGAAAGCAACACAGCTCTCAAGAATGTTGAGGGCAGTAATAAAAGGACAAAAGAGTCAGCTTAAAGGGGACTCCTCTGGCTAAATTAGAGGAATTTGAGCATTAAAAATTACATATTTAATTGCAACAAGTTGAGTTTGTGAAAGGCCATAACACCTAATGATACTTGGAAGACAAAAATTCACTTAAAGCATAGGAAAAGTCAGTTGTAATAATAAGTGAATGTAATAAAATGTTTAGGTAAAAATTAATTTTAACAAGAAGTATTAATATACTGGGCTGCTAGCTTTCTTCAATTGAGTATATATTTACAATTGTTGAATATATTAAGTATATTTTATAAAAGATATTAAGTACATACTTTATAAAAGATAAATATGCATTTGTCTCTCAGTTTAAGTAGGTACAGCAGCCCTGAGAATATGCCTCTCAGATCTCCAACTATAGAAAGTATAACCGACCAAGGCCCCCAGCTGCTAGGCATTGGAATCCATCACCTCAACGTGCTGGGACCACACCTTCCCATGGGCTGCTCCCAGACAATGATTGCGCATGGCAAGGGTCCTGCTGAGGCCCATTTCTGGGAGGCACAGGACTCCTTTGATGGTAACCTTGGCTCAGACTGGGCCTAGCTGAACTTTTTAGAACTGTGTTGCGGTCCCAGATGTTTCTACCCCCCCCTTTCTTTCTTCCCTCTCTCCTTTACAAGGGTCTGACGGCTCTTCTAACTTCTTCTCCCTCTCTCTTCCCTCACAGATATTTCCTGTGATAAACACCTTACACATTTAATCCCATTTTGGAGTCTGCTGCTCAGAAAACATGAATTTAAAAAACTGGAGTGAGCTAAATAGTACCAGAGAAAAGAGGAACTATATGACAAGAACAAGGTCTGATTAGCAACTGCAGTCACATATAGTAAGAGTAGTGTAACAATATTAGTCCAGTCAATAGTTGATCAGTACTAACAGTCACAGAACAACCAACTAGAAAGAGGGTTAAATAGTGTATTCCAAGAAGATCAAGTAATCAAATGTCATCAAAAGAAGAGTTAACTGAATGGGCTTTATCTTTCCTCTTAGGAGATAAGATGTCTAGAAGGTCCTACAAAGTACAGTAAGATCCCAAGGCATACATGTTTCCAATTATGCTAACCGATGAGGCCAACATATAATAATGACACATATTTCTGGCCAAGAAAAATGTAATGAATATATTATTTTAGGAAAATGCACCTGGCTACAAAAAAAGGCAACCTATGTGAAAGGCATAGGTTTGTAAAATTCTGGCTGATGTGACAGTTGAAGGTCAATTAGAAAAGAAGCTGAGTAGGGTGACTAGTACTCAGGTGTGAATGGCCTTGGGAGAAGCAACCATGTCCCATGATCCAACCAAGAATCAATTGGTTTATGAATCAGATGTTGTATTCAGAGTTTCTCTGAAAAGATTGCTGTATCCCAGGTAAAAAACTAAATGATTACTGCTGTTGGCCTAGGTAGGATCAGGGTAAGTACCACTATAATCTTAAAAAGGTATAAAAAATACATTTAGTAAAAATGATGAAATAAATTCAACCCATTGTGCTAACATAATAATTTAAGATAGTTAAGTGGCATTGCAGCAAGTTTTGTAATAATTATATTTGATGCTTTGTGAATTATCTGTGTTTGAAGTGCGCAGAAGAATCTAATCAGATTAAATTTGTAAATGAAATTTTAATTGTTTAAAGGAAACTTAAGTTTGCAAAATATTTAAGAAAATTTTGCAAACTTGATATTCAGAATTGTTAACTATCGTGATGTGTTAGATTGATCATTAACAAAAAAACAAATAGTAGTAGGTATACCTTTCTATAGCCAAAGGGCTTTAGACATTAAATATTAATAGCAACAGTAAAACACCCTTAATTTTACCTTACTGATAATTACAATAACATCTACTGTTCCCTCAGTTCTTATTTTGGTGCCTGGCCACTGCATACAATTAACTATCACAACAATCCTGAGATGATGTGAGAAAATGGAAGTGGGGGAAGATAAAACAGTGGGAGGCAGAGCTGCCAATTCGAAACACCTGGGATTAATTATGCGTTTTTTTTCTCTGGGTCAGGATGTGGCCTCACTGATGCTCAATTTGGTTCAAGAAGCAGTACTTGATGTTTATAAACATCCTCTTGAATGGAAGCACACAGGGTGTGTAAAATCCTTCTGAAAAGTGCTGTACCAAAGTGTTAAAGGACAGAGCAAGAAATGAAGGTTCTCAGACCTAGCAAGACTTGGTGTTGGTCAGACACTATTGCCTGTGGATGCATGTCTCGTGCGTCACTTTGGAGGGTCAAGAGAACCTGCGCTAAGGTGATGTTTGGTCCTGCTCTGTTATTCCTTGGCAAGTAAGCTGGAAAAGTATAGTCTAACCTTATGGTATGTGATCTCTTCCTGCCCACCTGCAGGCCACATGATGCCATGAAGCAGATTATTATTACTATACACTCTTTACATATATGAAGAAATTGAGGATTAAAGAGAGGTTAAGCAACTTATCCAAGGTCAAAATTGCAGTTTTAGTTGTAAATACCGATAGGTTTTTCTTTTCCATATGGCAAAATGGTTTCCATTTTAGCAGAGACCTGCAATTTATTCTGTCTGCCCAGGATTTTTCCCACTTGTGAACTTCCCCACCCTCACTCCACTCTTCACTGGGTAGGATTATCAACCTCATGGCCCTGCCTACCCTATTCAGAGACCTTCTGAAGAAATGAGTGGACACTAGTCATGTGATAGGGGCATGTTCTTTCCTCTGGCATAACTTGCTGTGAAGAATGGTATAAGCTGATACCTGCCAGTAGCCATCAAGAGTCTGACTTACATATATAGGATGGATAAACAACAAGGTCCTATTGTATAGCACAGGAAACTATATTCAATATCTTGTGATAAACCATATTGGAAAAGAATATGAAGAAGAATATATATATGTTTAACTTAATCAGTTTGCTGTACAGCAGAAATTAACACATTATAAATCAACTACACTTCAATAAAATTTAAAAAAGAGAGAGTCTGACTTAGAAGAAGTCAATACAGAGAAAGGAAGAGCCGAGAGATGGAGACAGTCTTGACTGCATCATTAGAACCCCTAGATCCAGCCATGCCTGCAGCCAATCCCATCTCCAGATTTTCCCATATACGTTTTCTCTCTTCTTTGGACATTTTAGTCTGTTCCATTGAAAGCAACTTTTTAAGAAGTCATATTTTATAATCATAACAACTTTATTCTAATTAACTGAACAAAATTAATAGGATTATATATAACAATTAAAAAAGAAATGAACTTTTTCCTTTATAAGAAAATAACTCATCAATGCATCTTTATAATGAAAGTAGTATTTGTAGCATCAAATCTGCAAATAATGATATTTCTAAGTGAAGATTTAAAATATAAAAAAAGCTATCCTTACCTCATGCCACTGTCTAACTGGCTGGTTTTGCTTGTGTTGGCATCCCACAGATAAATGCAACTGGATTTCTCAGCAATCACTGCTAGGATATCTCCATCCTTATCCCAATCCATAGCAACACAGTTACTTTTTAAAAAGAGAGCAAAACATCACTATGCATTTTTTTTAAGCAGGGAAAGAAATTTAAACACTCAACTATTTGTGATTTTTGTCTATAACAAGACCATTCAATCTATTTTTGAATACGTCATAAACTTCCTAAAGTGAGAAATATAACTCACCATTCAGTGCCTAGATAAAACTAACACCAATTATATCGTTGTTGAGGGAACAGAAACATTTTAAATATCATTTTCATATACTATATTAAATATAATTATACCTAATAAGTTAGCAGATTTTCTCAACACCTATAAAGAGCCTGGCCCTTTGGTAAAACAAACTCATCAAGCACCTCTGGAAAGGAATCACACCTGGAATCAAGAGAAAATTTGTATGATCAACTTTCGAAAGGTTATTTCAGATTTACAGAGGGAAAAAGTAGGTACTGATAAGAAATGATGTTATATCTAGATAAACTGTGTATTGAACAGATCAAGGCTGGGTAGATGTAGGACTGCAAACAACAAGAAAGACTTGAATTCTGAAATAGTGAGTAAGAAAGTTTATTTTTATTTCATATCTTAATAGAATGAGTGATTCAATTAAGATAACAAAATAGTTATAAATAGGAAATGCTCTATTTAACATGTTTCTTACTGTTTAAAATTACTCCAAATGTCTATTATAATTTAAGAACTTCCTTGAAGATTAACCTTTCCTTCCTTCTCTGATGCTATATTTCATTTGGAGACCCTCTGTTCTTGGGTATTGGCTAAGCCATACTCAGCTCAGCTTTACATTTAAGACAGCTGGGCATTACTGAAGTTATTTTATTCTTTGAACTGTTAAAATATGTTTTGGGGGACTTCCCTGGTGGTCCAGTGGTTAAGACTCCATGCTCCCAATGTAGGGGGCATGGGTTCGATCCGTCAGGGAACTAAGATCCCACATGCCACACTGTGTGGCCAAAAATTAAAAAAATTAAAAATAAATAAAATATGTTTTGGGATCTCAATTTTCTATAATATTTTCAGGATTTTGAGAGTGTGGAAGAGGAAGGCTTTCAAATTGTTGATAAAATCATCTGCCAATTAAAGACAATATATAATGGCATTTTATTTATGTGGAGATCTTTTGTCAGTCTAATTCAACTATGATGAATACAGCAAAAGAATTCATAAGTGGGCTTCCCTGGTGGCGCAGTGGTTGAGAGTCCGCCTGCCGATGCAGGGGACACGGATTCGTGCCCTGGTCCGGGAAGATCCCACATGCCGCGGAGCGGCTGGGCCCGTGAGCCATGGCTGCTGAGCCTGCGCATCCGGAGCCTGTGCTCCGCAACGGGAGAGGCCACAACAGTGAGAGGCCCGCGTACCGCAAAAGCGACAACAACAACAAAAAAGAATTCATAAGTAAAAAAATAAGGCCATTGTGTAACCAAAATAGATGTCACAGAGATTATGCAATAAAGCTCATACAATTTACTCAAAGAAGTTCTTTTACTAAGTGCTTCTTACTTTTAGACATAATTATAACTAGCTTGCCCTCTGTTTCCTAGAATAGAGAAACCAGAAGCAACAATTAAGAGAGCAGTGGGATACAGATGGCCAACAAACACATGAAAAGACGCTCAACATCACTAATTATTAGAGAAATGCAAATCAAAACTACAGTGAGGTATCACCTCACACCGGTTAGAATGGGCATCATCAGAAAATCTAAAAACAACAAATGCTGGAGAGGGTGTGGAGAAAAGGGAACCCTCCTACACTGTTGGTGGAAATGTAAACTGATACAGTCACTATGGAGAACAGTATGGAGGTTCCCTAAAAAACTAAAAATAGAACTACCATATGACCCAGCAATCCCACTCCTGGGCATATACCAGGAGAAAACCATAATTCAAAAGATACATGCACCCCAATGTTCACTGCAGCACTAGTTACAATAGCCAGGACATGGAAGCACCTAAATGTCCATCAACAGAGGAATGGATAAAGATGTGCTACATATATACAATGGAATATTACTCAGCTATAAAAAGGAATGAAATTGTGCCATTTGAAGAGAAGTGGGTGGACCTAAAGACTGTCATACAGAGTAAGTCAGAGAGAAATATCATTTAATATCGCTCATATGTGGAATCTAGAAAAATGATACAGATGAACTTATTTGCAAAGCAGAAATAGAAACACAAGATGTAGAGAACAAACATGGATACCAAGGGCAGCAGGGGTGGGATGAATTGGGAGGTTAGGATTGGCATATATACACTACTATGTATAAAATAGATAACTAATGAGACCCTACTGTACAGTACAGGGAACTCTACTCAATGCTCTGTGGTGACCTAAATGGGAAGGAAATCCAAAAAAGAGGGGCTATATGTATACGTATAGCTGATTCACTTTGCTGTACAGCAGAAACTAACACAACATTGTAAAGCAACTATACTCCAATAAAAATTAATAATAATAAAAAAAAGAGAGCAATGGGAAATGCCAAAATGGTGGCATTAGGTGGATGGGAGAGAAGTAAAGCAACCTGATTTGCAAAGATGGTGGTGATAAAAGCAGAAAGCAGATGTGTATTTAAAAAGGCTGGCAGCATAAGACCATTTAGGTGAGGGACTCTACACATCATAATAACCACTAAGACTATCAGTAAAATAACTACTATAGGGAATGATAACCCTGAATCATTAAAAATGCTTATGTTATGCTTACTGTAATCTAGAATGACTTCCTTAAAATAGATAAAATAAGGCCTTTGTCCTTTAAGAAGTATGCAGAAAGTAACTATTAGAGAGGAAATACTACAGCCATATGGGCTTATCTTATCTGCATATACACACACTAAAGCTTGTTTATAATTAAATAAGAATTATTTCACATGGACTCATTTATAATTCTGTCTTACAGCTTATCTGTGAATGTATGAGTGTTTATAAACGTTAAATTCTAATTCATATGCTATATATATACGTATTTCATTAACTGTTTATGGTATAAAAAACCAAATCTCTTTGCAAATGGAGAAGGCAAAAGAGATACACATTAGATATGTTATAAAATTCTATTTGATTATAGTTTTAAGACAGTGTTTTTTTATTTTTTAGGCCACAAAGCTTGAAAAAGTTTTTGATCTACCACTGTACTTACCCAGATAAGTTGATTTCACTTCTTTTTTGACCATGGCGATCAAAGATTTTCACAATATGATCAGCTCTAAAAGCAATCAGAACACAAAGATACGATTTAAGTGTTTCTTATTTCTCTAAAGAGTTTTTTTATACACCCAACTGATTTTATTTTCTCACGATAGTTTCATAATTTATATGTAAAAAGTTATTACCAGGGAAAAGGTTCTATGAATTGTGATGTTAATGGAAATATATTACTTTTCCCACCATTCAGTCATCACCCAAGAATTTCTACTGAGCAGATAGTGTAGTTAGGTGGGCATACAACCGTTTGGAGTCAGGATGATTCACCAACATTCACTGATTTCTTACCCTGTTACTGCAAGGTAGTTTCCTGATGTTTTCTGCCAGGTAAACTTTATTGGTGTGCCAAGCCAAGTTTTTTCTAGCAGTGAGAAAACACGCTAAAAAACACAATACAATTTCTGTATTTTCAGAACATACAATTAAACATTGGTCAGAAAAGATGTCAAAACGTGATAATGAAAACAGTAGGATTCAGGATGGTGAAGTCTTATGCTAGAGCTTACCCAAAAGAAGTCAACAATGTAACAAACAAAATGACCAATCAACCAACCAACCAAATAATCACAATCTGATCGGTAAAGTATGGACCTCAATATATATGGGAGCATTTACTATAAAACGTTTTTGCTTTTGAATGTTTTCGAATATTAATTTTATAAAAATGTATGGCTTTAGTGTTTTATAGCTATTAAAAATTTAAATAATTTAAACTTGAACTTAGCTAATTATTAATAGCATAGATTTGGGGAGATTAAATTTAACAAAATTGCTATTAAAAATATTAACTCTGATAGAAATACAAAATGTCTATATTTTCTTCAAAATTATTATTTTCCTTTCCCCATCAGTTACATTTACTTTATCATTAAGTGTTTAATTTGGCTATTGGGTGGACACTTTTTCAACTGAAAAATCATTCTTTTCACTTAGACAATAAAGAACTGTGTATCCAGTATGGAAGCCACAAACCACATGTGGACTTGGAATTTTATTGAGGACTTGAAATGTGGGCAGTCCAAATTTAGATGTGCTGTAAATATAAACTACACATGGGGTTTCAAAGACTATAAAGGAGAGAATGCAAACTATCTTCACTGATAATTTTCATACTGATTACATGTTGAAATGATAATATTTTGGATATACTGGGTAGAATAAAATATATTATGAAAAGTAATCTTACCTGTTTCTTTAAAAACATTTTAATTTGGCTACTAAGATTGTTAAATTACATTGGCTCACATTATATTTATATCAAAACAGTGCTGATCTAGAACATCTAGGAACTTAAGAGTTTGGGATGAATAAATGTAGATTTTAACATTAGGTTAAATTACAGGTTAAACAATGATGCCTATATCTAGGCATGTGAAGTTTAGAGACTACTGCAGGTGGCTTGACAGTCTGAATAGCAACACAAAACTCTTCAAATGGTCAAAATTGAACACCAATCACAGGCATTTACTATGTTAAAGATTAAATCCACCTGTACTGAAAACAGGTGCGCTAAAATCACAGGTGCATCCAAGTTTTGTGAAGCATGAAGACACCCTTAAAGAAAAAAAGAGTATAAAAGCATCTTACTTTTGCAATTTTATGACCACATTGCCCTGGAACCCCTGCATGCAAGCGAGGGGTCCCTAAACTTGAATTTTACCAGCTTCATGGTAGACCTCCTCTGGCTGTGACCTTATAAACTATTTTTCTTCAAAGGAGGTGTACAGACACTCCATACACATACAATGGACCAGAAAAGGTGCTAGCTTCACAACCAGAATACCAACGTTTATATTTGGCTTTTTATTTATTAGCTGTAGGGCTTAAAGCAGGTCGATTAAATTGCCTCAAACATAGAATTCTCAACTGTAAACCAGGAATAATAATATCTCCTTACTTCTGGTACTTCATAAATCGTGAAGAGCTTTAGAAATGAGTTAAGATTACCAGTCTGTCAACTGCAATCTCCACATTAATAGCCACCAGAACTTATAAAAATTAAGCTTTCCATTTCTTTGCCAGATCAGGGCCGGGATGTGTGTGTGTAAGGGGATATTGCTCGGTAAAGCGAAGGGTGAATGATCTGTAGCCAGTGACCCGGGAATGGGGTTCACGAAAAGCCCAAGCCTAGAAACCGTGCGTGCAGAGGATGACGCTCTAGAGCTTGAGACCTGCGTGTGCAGATTTCCCCGTGAATAATGTACATCGCCACCAGGTGATCTGTAAACTGCACCAGTCACAGGCAATACAATTTGGGATTATTTTTTCGCAGGCTTTTCACTCGTTTTAAGGCGCTGAGCAGTCGCGCGGCTTGCCAGGTGTTTAGCTGCAATAAATGAGGCAGCTCCTGACACCCGAACGAGTCAACTTCACCGCGACCCTCCAAGCGCTTTCACACAACTCGTTCTTTCTACCGTGCGAAGTTTGGGTTCTCTTCAGATCCAGTCTGCTCATTTCCAGCCGTGGCGGGGTTCCCTCTTCCCGCAAAGCACGAACCCCAGCCGCGGTCCCAGAAATGAGAGGCCTCCCTCCCCGCCTTCTCCTCTTCAATTTTCCTTCCTATTCCCTTGTTCCTTCAACTTCGCCCCTGCTCTCCCCCTCCCTGGTCGCCCCGCTCCCTTCCCCACTTCTCACGCACTCGGGAGGACGAAAGGAGGTCACAAGCTCCTATCCTCAAAGCGACTTTGGCGGGCTTCTTCCCGCTCCCCCGGGGTTCGTAGGTTATTTACCTTCATCTCAAAGCTCGAGCAGCCGCGCGATCTGGCAAGTGCGCAGGCGCACGCAGTCTCCTTCAAGAAGGCTACCGCGTTCCCGTCTCCCAGGAGACCGCGCGAGCAATGGCCAATCAGCGAGCGCCAGCTGAAAACAGTGCCTAGCGGCGACCTCCGCGAAGAAGAGTGGGAGGTGTGGACTGAGATCACGTGAAGCCCGCGAAGCAAGGCCCAGAGAAGTTGAACCTCGCGAGGGTTTGCAGCGCCCTTTCTTTCTGGCTGGGCCCTGATTGGATGCGACCCAGGGGAGGCTGACTCTATGAGACGTTGGAAAGCGCCTGCGTAAATTTCGGCCCCGGCTGCTAAGAAGTCAATAGTAGCCAGAGGAGGGCGCTGAGAATTTCAAGAAAAGAAAGGAACTGAGTGTGGATAAAAGGAGGGGGGAGTTGGTTCATGGGGCAATACTCTTAAGCAATCCACGCAAAGAGATCACTCTGAAGCTATTCAAGGGATGTTAAAATTGAAGACTGATTTCTGCTGGGGATATATTTGTATCTTCAGATGTTTAAATTTGGGTGCAAGACCTGCACATTTAAACGGAGATTTTTTTTTTTTTTTTGCGGTACGCGGGCCTCTCACTGTTGTGGCCTCTCCCGTTGCAGAGCACAGGCTCCGGACGCGCAGGCTCAGCGGCCATGGCTCACGGGCCCAGTCGCTCCGTGGCATGTGGGATCCTCCCGGACCGGGGCACGAACCCGTGTCCCCTGCATTGGCAGGCGGACTCTCAACCACTGCGCCACCAGGGAAGCCCCGGGAGATGTTTTTAATAGGGGACTGAGTGAAGGAGAAAAAGGTTAGAGAAGTAGAAATTCAGAAATTGTCCTTGTAGTATTTAAAACAGAGTGAATGGGACTTTTTTAGATTTCGGGAATGTGAGACAAAATTTTACTTTTACCTTTAGGGCCTGAGAATTAAACTGACATAAGACCAATTAACAGGGGAAAAGCATACAAATTTCTATGTATTATGTTTACCTGATATGAGAGAATGAGTTAAAAAGAAAGAAAACAAAAATCCCACATCAACATATTAATTTGGGGGGGCATATTTCCCTCTATTTTTTGCCCCTATGTATACCAATTTTACTATGTATTTATAATTATGGTATATATGTGTGTATTTAACACATTTATTTAGGTCAAATAATATAACACATTTATTAGGGTGCTTAGTACTGAGCAACAGAAAAGCGTACAATCCTAATAATTTTAGTTTCCCCATACCAAGAAAATCAACTTTTTCCACTCCTTCCAGTGCTTCTGAGGCTGAATCATTTAGAAAAATTGGTTCTCTAACTTTACTGTGTATCTGGTAGGTTTAGTGGGTGTCAGACTCACCTAGAGGGCCTGCTGAAACACAGATTGCTTGGTTCCACCTGGAGTCTCTGATTTAGTCCTTCTGGGGTTGATGTGGAGGATTTGTATTTCTAACACATTTTCAGGTGATGCTGATTATGCCCATCTGTGGATTACACTTTGAGGCCACTGTTCTCTCCATATTTGTTTCCTAAAGCCTCTCCACTTTTTTGTCCTACGTGTTATACTAAAAAGAGTCTGTATTCCTTTTTATGTTGATTAAATTTACAAAGCAACAAATCTTTTCCAAGTATATGCCTCTGAAAGTCACTTTTCAATTTATTATTTTTAAGCTGCAAGGAGCATTTGGTATTATTTTAGATAAAACAGGGATCCTAATTATTGCCTAGTTTTTTGTTTTTTATTACTCTGTTTTTCTCATTAGGCTAACAGAATAGGCAGGATTTCAACAGGTGGATAAAAAGAGAAAGGATACTTAGAGGTAATGAGGTACAAGGTGGAAGATGCAGACAAACTGATTTGAACCCAGTAACAACCAGTTAGTAACAGATTATGTACTTAACTTTCTCAGCTTCACTTTTTTTTTAATTGAAACATATATTTGACATATAGCGTGGTATAGATTTAAGGTGTACAACATGTTAATTTGACACATTTATATACTGTAATATGATTGCCATCGTAGCAATAATTATCAGCTTCACTTTTCTTTCTTTTTTTTTTTTTTTCTGGCTGCACCTTGGCTTGCAGAATCCTAGTTCCCCAACCAGGGATTGAACCTGGGTCATGGCAGTGAAAGTGTCAAGTCCTAACCACTGGACTGCCAGGGAACTCCACCTAAGCTTCACTTTTATTATCTATAATGGAACTTGAAAATTGATAAAAATATTTTTAGTTGTGGTATTCTTCTGGAAGTTTTTGTATACCTTGGAAATATGTGTATCCTTACCTGAATACAAAATTTTATGTAAAATATTTGGGAAAGAAGAGAAATACAGCTTCCCATTCTAAAATTTAAGAACCAGGAACATGATTAAACCTGTACATCTGGGAAAGGATCTGGTGTCCATTTGTGGGGAGAGATTCACTGAAGAGTTAGCCAATCTGTTATACAATCTATGGGAAGGGGTAATTCTAGAGTGCACAGAGCTATTTTTTAAAATAAACTATACAACTTAAAATTGATTCCTTATTTAAGTATAAACAAATATGTTATTATAGTAATCTTCAGGAACCTCTAATTTATCTGGAAAAGTATGGCATTATGAGAAAGTATTTGTCAGAATCTGCTATAAAAGCTGGTAAAAATGGTATGAAGCTTCTCAAACGGATATTGAGAAAAATGAATAACATAACTTGTTATAATATCAGAAAAACGTTTTTCCAAAGAGAGAAAGAGGAGAGCTTCCAAGGTGAAGAGAAAGGGGGATAGCATGGGATTGGGGATGGAAAATAATGACATTTAACACTAAGTACAGATAAAGAAACTAGGAAATTTAGGTGGAATTCAGATTTTAAAGATAAATAGATATAAATTCAGAAAGTTTTTATTGCATACTACACTTCCAGGAAATGCCAATATTGTTTGATCATCTTATAATTTGCCTCCAGTTTATCATTTACACTTCCAAACTTTAAAATGATAGCCATTTGAGGAAATAATTTCCTACCAATATTGTATAGAGGGCTTCCCTGGTGGCACAGGGGTTGAGAATCTGCCTGCCAATGCAGGGGACAGGGGTTCGAGCCCTGGTCTGGGAAGATCCCACATGCCACGGAGCAACTAGGCCCGTGAGCCACAACTACTGAGCCTGCGCATCTGAAGCTTGTGCTCCGCAACAAGAGAGGCCGCAACAGTGAGAGGCCCATGCACCACGATGAAGAGTGTCCCCCGCTCGCCGCAACTAGAGAAAGCCCTCGCACAGAAATGAAGACCCAACACAGCCAAAAATAAATAAATAAATAAATAAATTAAACAAAAATTATATAGAAAGGAAGTCTAATAAGCCTAACAATAACTAGAGAAAGATAGTGTATTCAAAAATAATATCTGGGGCTTCCCTGGTGGCACAGTGGTTAAGAATCCACCTGCCAACGCAGGGGACACAGGTTTGAGCCCTGGTGCAGGAAGATCCCACATGCCACGGAGCAACAAAGCCTGTGCGCCACAACTACTGAGCCTGCGCTCTGGAGCCTGCAAGCCACAAGTACTGAAGCTCACACGCCTAGAGCCTGTGCTCTGCAACAAGAGAAGTCACTGCAATGAGAAGCCCACACACCACAACAGAGTAGCCCCTGCTCACTGCAACTACAGAAAATCCGTGCACAGCAACAAAGACCCAACAGCAGCCAAAAATTAATAAATAAATTTATTTATTTAAAAAATATATATATAATTGAATATTCAAAATTAAGCCAATTATTTTTGTCTAGTTCTGTGCCAAGCATGATTCTAGATGCAGATACATGGCTATGAATCAAATAGCCAAGGAAATTAAGAAATTAAAATTAGTTCTAGGAGGTGGAGTCAAGATGGTTGTGTAGGAAGACATGGAGTTAGCATCTCCCCACAACTAGGGCACCTGCCAGCCACTGGTGGGGGACTCTGCTGCCCATGGAGACGGGAGGAACCCCAAAGTGAACCAGTGTGGTGTAGGGAGACTGAGGGGGTAGGAGAAGTGGAGCCCAGGGGGGATAGGTGCCCCTGAGACCGGGGAGCTCAGGAGAGGCAGGTGGGAGGGACTCTCCGGGAAGAGGGGGAGAGGAGTAGAGGGTGATCGCCTGGCCCACCAGGCCAGGGAGCCTGCTGAGCTACCAAGCCAGTACTGCCCCCTCCAAAGCCCCATACAGGCCGTATGGATCCTGGGGGCAACAGAAGGGAGGCTAGGAAGATGAGGAGAGGCAGGTGGGAGGAGCCCTCCAGGAGGAGCGGGAGAGGAGCAGAGGGCGCTGGCCTTGTCCACTCGTCCTGGGAAGCCTGCTGGGCTCCCAGGTGAGGTCCCCTGCCCTCTGAGACCAGGGGAAGGGCACACCTGGGCCCCTTCTGTTCCTTGAGCCTAAGCCCCACCCCCCACATCCCCCAGGGCCTTTTCCAGCCCTGTGGGTCCTAAGCATTGGCCCTGCCCTCCACCCAAACCTCGCCCTTGCTTAGGACCCACCCTCCACAGCCAAGGTCTTCCCCCCTCCCTTTTTTTTTCTTTTCCCTCCTCCTCTTTTTTACTATTGTGGTACTCATGTACCTTCTGGTTGTTGATTCATCTCTATTTTAATCATTATATTCTTCCTAACATATCTGTTAGTTTCCTAGTGTAATTTTATTTTTTACTTTGTTATTGTTCTTTTTTTTTTTTTGCCACTCCAGGCAGCTTGCAGGATCTTGGTTCACGAGCCTGGGGTTGGGCCAAAGCTCCTGCGGTGGGAGCTCCAAGTCCGAACCACTGGACTAACAGAGAACCTCAGATCCCAGGGAATATTCATCAGAGTGAGGTCTCACAGAGGTCCTGATCTCAGTACCAAGACCCAGCTCTACCCAATAGACTACAAACTCCAGTGTTGGAAGCCTCAGGCCAAACAACCAGTAAAACAGGAACACAATCCCACTCATAAAAAAAAAAAAAGAGAGACAGCAAAAAAATACATCACAGATGAAGGAGCAAGGTAAAAACCTACAAGGCCAAATA
The DNA here is from genome assembly GCF_949774975.1 of Lagenorhynchus albirostris. Lineage (NCBI taxonomy): Eukaryota > Metazoa > Chordata > Mammalia > Artiodactyla > Delphinidae > Lagenorhynchus > Lagenorhynchus albirostris. Next base: position 84,939,358 of record NC_083098.1, read on the forward strand.
AATGAAGAGGAAATAGGCAATCTACCTGAAAAAAAATTCAGAGTATGATAGTAAAGTTGATCCAGAACCTCAGAAATAGAATGGAGGCATGGACTGAGAAAATATAAGAAATGTTAACAAAGATCTAGAAGAACTAAAGAACAAACAGAGATGAATAACACAATAATTGAAATGAAAAATACACTAGAAGGAATCAATAACAGAATAATTGAGGCAGAAGAATGAATAAGTGAGCTGGAAGACAAAATAGTGGAAATATTTGCTGAGAAGCAGAATAAAGAAAAAAGAATGAAAAGAAGACAATCTCAGAGACCTCTGGGACAACCCTAAATGCACCAACATTCAAATTATAGGGGTCCCAGAAGCAGAGAAAAAGAAAGGGTCTGAGAAAATATTTGAAGAGATTATAGTTGAAAACTTCCCTAACATGGGAAAGAAAATAGTCACCCAAGTCCAGGAAGCACAGAGAGTCCCATATAGGATAAAACCTAGGAAAATCACACCAAGACACATATTAATCAAACTAACAAAAAATAAATTCAAGGAAAAAATATTAAAAACAGCAAGGGAAAAACAAAATATAACATACAAAGGAATCCCCATAAGGTTATCAGCTGATTTTTCAGCAGAAACTGCAGGCCAGAAGGGAGTGGCAGGTTATACTTAAAGTGGTGGAAGAGAAAAACCTTCAACCAAGATTACTCTACCCAGCAAGGATCTCATTCAGATTCAATGGAGAAGTCAAAAGCTTTTCAGACAAGCAAAAGCTAAGAGAATTCAGCACGACCAAACCAGCTTTACAACAAATGCTAAAGAAACTTCTCTAAGTGGGAAACACAAGGGAAGAAGAAGACCCACAAAAACAAACCCAAAACAATTAAGAAAATGGTAATAGGAACATATATATTGATAATAACCTTGAATGTAAATGGATTAAATGCCCCAACCAAAAGACAGACTGGCTGAATGGATACAAAAACAAGACCCATATATATGCTGTCTACAAGAGACACGCTTCAGACCTAGGGACACATACAGACTGAAAGTGAAGGGATGGAAAAATATATTCCATGCAAATGGAAATCAAAAGAAAGCTGGGGTAGCAATACTCATATCAGATAAAATAGATTTTAAAATAAAGACTGTTATAAGAGATAAGGAGGGACACTACATAATGATCAAAGGACCCAAGAAGAAGATATAACAATTGTAAATATTTATGCACCCAACATAAGAGCACCTCAATACATAAGGCAAATGCTAACAACAATGAAAGGGGAAATCGACAGTAACACAATAATAGTAGGGGACTTTAACACCCCACTTTCACCAATGGACAGAGCATCAAAAAAATATAAACAGGAAAATATAAACAGACCTATCACAAATAATGAAATTGAAAGTGTAATTAAAAATCTTCCAACAAACAAGAGTCCAGGACCAGATGGCTTCACAGGCGAATTCTATCAAACATTTAGAGAATAGCTAACACCCATTCTTCTCGAACTCTTCCAAAAAACTGCAGAGAGAGAAACACTCCCAAATTCATTCTATGAAGGCACCATCACCCTGATACCAAAACCAGAAAAAGATATCACAAAAAAAAGAAAATTATAGACCAATATCACTGATGAACATAGATGCAAAAATCTTGAACAAAATACTAGCAAACAGAATCCAACAGCACATTAAAAGGATCATACACTATATTCAAGTGGGATTTATCCCAGGGATGCAAGGATTCTTCAGTATACGCAAATCAATCAATGTGATACACCACATTAACAAATTAAGGAATAAAAACCATATGATCATCTCAATAGATGCAGAAAAAGCTTTTGACAAAATTCAACACCCATTTATGATAAAAACTCTCCAAAAAATGGGCATAGAGGGAAACTACCTCAACATAATAAAGGCCATATATGACGAACCCACAGCAAGCATCATACTCAATGGTGAAAAACTGAAAGCATTTCCACTAATATCAGGAACAAGACAAGGATGTCCCCTCTCGCCACTCTTATTCAACATAGTTTTGGAAGTCCTAGTCATGGCAATCAAAGAAGAAAAAGAAATAAAAGGAATACAAATTGGACAAGAAGAAGTAAAACTGTCACTGTTTGCCAATGACATGATAGTATAAATAGAAAATCCTAAAGATGCCACCAGAAAACTACTAGAACTAATCAGTGAATTTGGTAAGGTTGCAGGATACAAAATTAACGCACAGAAATCTCTGGCATTCCTATACACCAACAATGAAAAACAGAAAGAGAAATTAAGGAAATACTCCCATTTACCATTGCAACAAAAAGAATAAAATACCTAGGAATAAACCTGCCTAAGGAGGCGAAAGACTTGTACTCAGAAAACTATAAAACACTGATGAAAGAAATCAAAGATGACACAGATGGAGAAATATACCATGTCATTGGATTGGAAGAATCAATATTGTGAAAATGACTATACTACCCAAAGCAATCTACAGATTCAGTGCAATCCCTATCCAACTACCAATGGCATTCTTCACAGAATTAGAACAAAAAATTTTACAATTCGTATGGAAACACAAAAGACCCCGAATAACCAAAGCAACCTTGAGAAAGAAAAACGGAACTGGATGAATCAGGCTCCCCGACTTCAAACTATTCCACAAAGCTACAGTAATCAAGACAGTCTAATACTGGCACAAAAACAGAAATATAGATCAATGGTACAGGATAGAAAGCCCAGAGATAAACCCATGCACATATGGGCACCTAATTTATGACAAAGGAGGCAAGAACATACAATGGAGAAAAGGCAGCCTCTTCAATAAGTGGTGCTGGGAAAACTGGACAGCTACATGTAAAAGAATGAAATTAGAACACTACCTAACCCCATACACAAAAAATAAACTCCAAATGGATTAAAGACTTAAAGGTAAGATCAGACACTATAAAACTCTTGGAGGAAAACATAGGAAAAACACTCTTTGACATAAACCACAGCAAGATCTTTTATGACCCACCTCCTAGAGTAACAGAAATAAAAACAAAAATAAACAAATGGGACTTCATTAAACTTAAAAGCTTTTGCACAGCAAAGGAAACCATAAACAAGACAAAAAAAACAACCCTCAGAATGGGAGAAAATATTTGCAAATTAAACAATAGACAAAGGATTAATCTCCAAAATATACAAACAGCTCATGGGGCTGAATATCAAAAAAACAAACAATCCAGTTAAAAAATGGGCAGAAGACCCAAATAGACATTTCACCAAGGAAGACATACAGATGGCCAAGAGGCACATGAAAAGATGCTGAACATCACTAATTATTAGAGAAATGCAAATCAAAACTACAATGAGGTATCACCTCATGCTGGTCAGAATGGACATTATCAAAAAATCTAGAAACAATAAATGCTGTAAAGAGTGTGGTGCAAAGGGAATTCCCCTCCTGCACTGTTGGTAGGAATGTAAATTGATACAACCACTATGGAAAACAGTATGGAGGTTCCTTAAAAAACTAAAAATAGAACTACCATATGACCTGGCTATCCTACTACTGGGCATATACCCTGAGAAAACCATAATTCAAAAAGAGACATGTACCACAATGTTCATTGCAACACTATTTACAATAGCCAGGACATGGAACCAACCTAAATGTCCATCGACAGATGAATGGATAAAGAAGGTGTGGCACATTTATACAATGGAATATTACTCAGCCATAAAAAGAAATGAAATTGAGCTATTTGTAATGAGGTGAATAGACCTAGAGTCTGTCATACAGAGTGAAGTAAGTCAGAAAGAGAAAGACAAATACCGTATGCTAACACATATATATGGAATTTAAGAAAAAAAAATGTCATGAAGAACCTAGGGGTAAGACAGGAATAAAGACACAGACCTACTAGAGAATGGACTTGAGGATATGGGGAGGGGGAAGGGTAAGCTGTGACAAAGTGAGAGAGTGGCATGGACATATATACACTACCAAACGTAAAATAGATAGCTAGTGGGAAGCAGCCGCATAGCACAGGGAGATCAGCTTGGTGCTTTGTGACCACGTAGAGGGGTGGGATAGGGAGGGTGAGAGGGAGGGAGACGCAAGAGGGAAGAGATAAGGGAACATATGTATATGTATAACTGATTCACTTTGTTATAAAGCAGAAACTAACACACCATTGTAAAGCAATTATACTCCAATAAAGATATATATAAAAAAAAGAAAATTGAGTTATTTGTAGTGAGGTGGGTGGACCTAGAGTCTGTCATACAGAGTGAAGTAAGTCAGAAAGAGAAAGACAAATACTGTATGCTAACGCATATATGTGGAACCTAAAAAAAAAAAAAAGGTACTGATGAACCTAGTTGCAGGGCAGGATTAAAGAGGTAGACATAGAAAATGGACTTGAGGACATGGGGTAGGGGGGCAAAGCTGGGGTGAAGTGAGAGTAGCATCAACACTACATCATACACTACAGAATGTAAAATCGTTTGCTTGCGGGAAGCAGCAGCATAGCACAGGGAGATCGGCTCAGTGCTTTGCGATGACCTAGAGGGGTGGGATAGGGAGGATGGAAGGGAGGCTCAGAGAGAGGGGATATGGGACGTGTAAGCATATGGCTGATTCACTTTGTTGTGCAACAGAAACTAAACCAGTATTGTGAAGCAATTATACTCCAATGGAGAGCTATAAAAAAAAAAAAAAAACCAAACCAAACAAACAAAAAATTAGTTCTGGGTCCATGACAATTTAATGATTCCTATTCTCTAGGGGAAATGTTTTGTATTACTCTCCGGAGTTCATATTGTAGTTCTTAATCCTGACTGCCATTAGAATGACTTGGGGGTCACCTGGGGTGGCTCAGGCTCAACCCAGATTTATTGAAACAGAATTTCTAGAGATGAAGCCTATCTTTTATTTCTTTCCTGCTCTGTCTCTGTCTCTCTCTAATTCTGTGGTGTACAGAGGTGAGAACCATTCGTTTATTTACATTTGGACCAGTATGCCAAATGTAAAACAGCAGACGGAACGCCTGTTTTGTTTCTGAAAGTGGAGAGCTAATTCTGGTAAAAGCCTATGCTCACTAATGTAAAATGGCTCAGTTGCTCTGGAAACCAGTTTGATGGTTCCTTAAAAAGTTAAACATAGAATTACTTATATGAATCAGCAATCCCACTCCTAGGTATATACCCCAAAGAATTAAACACAGGGATTCAAACAAATACTTGTACACATATGTTCATAGCAGCACTATTCACATTAGCCAAAAGGTAGAAACAACCCAAATGTTCATGAAAGGATAACCAAATTTTGGTATACACATACAATGGAATATTGTTCCAAAATAAAAAGGAATGAAGTGTTGCTACATTTCATGCTACAAAATGGAGGAATCTTGAAAATGTGCTAAGTGAAAGAAGCCTGACATAAAGTCACATATTGTATTATTCTACATGAAATACCCAGAATAGGTAAATCCACAGAGCTGGGATGCAGATTGGTGGTTGCCAGGAGCTGGGGAAAGGAGGGATGGGAGGTTACTTCTTAGTGGCTACAGGGTTTTCTTTTGGGCTTATGAAAATGTTTTGGAACTAGATAGAGGTGGTGGTTACACAACAATATGAATATACTAAATACTACTGAATTGTCCACTTTAAAATGGATATTATGTTACATGAATTTTGACTTAATTAAAAAAAAAGCCTATGCACATTGAATCTTTACATTTAATGTGATTTTCTTGATAAACAAAACTAGCTTTTCTGAAAATCAGATTAAACCTTGTCATAAAACAACTATTGAATCTACCTAATCACACGATCCAGGCTTTTTGTTTGTTTCATAAAGAGCCTTAGGTAGAAGCTCTCACTTACCTATATTCTGAATATACCTAAGAATATACTGTATCTGGGGATTTGAATTTTTTTTAAACTGGGTGTTTAGGTCCTCAGTGAGGAGCATGCAGTGACCAAAGGGTATCCCTTGTCTCAATTATTAGTGATTTTTAAAAAATATTATGTCTTTATTTTTTAAATTTTTATTTATTTATTTTTTGGCTGCATTGGGTCTTTGTTGCTGCACGCAGGCTTTCTCCAGTTGTGGAGAGCGGGGGCTACTCTTTGTTGTTGTGCGTGGGCTTCTCACTGCGGTGGCTTCTCTTGTTATGGAGCACGGGCTCTAGGTGCGCGGGCTCAGTAGTTGTGGCTCACAGGCTGTAGAGCACAGGCTTAGTAGTTGTGGCACACGGGCTTAGCTGCTCCGTGGCATGTGGGATCCTCCTGGACCAGGGATGGAACCCGTGTCCCCTGCATTGGCAGGTGGATTCTTAACCACTGCACCACCAGGGAAGTCCCTTAGTGTTAGTGATTTTAAAACTTCTGGATGGACCTGTCCTCCAAGGGTAAATCATTGAAAATAATGCTTTCTCTAAAAGGGCAGAGGAGAAGCATGCCAAAGGGAAGGAAAGAAATTAAGGAAAATAAAAAGAATAGGAAAAATCAGAGTAGTAGGGTTGAGGAATGTGAATAAGTAGCTGCAGACTTCAAGATTTTTCTTGAAAACACACCAGAAATGTGAATTTTTCTTAAAAAAAAAAAGATATCCTATGGTATTTAAAAATGCCAAGCGGATGGGATATATTTGGAACCAAAGGAAAAGTTACTATTTGAGAGTGAAAAGTTACTATTCTGAAAGAGTGAAAATAATGGATAAGTAATGTAACTGTTACACTGCAACATTCTATGATAAACACACAGGATCAGACTTACAGGGCAGAAGTGGTCAGGGACCCGAGACCTGCCCTTAGATTTCTTCTAGCTGATACTTCTATCTATAGGAGGACCACTAATATAACACAGAGCTAAGGCCCTAAAACACTCTGGTTACATCAGGTCTTTCAAACCCTAAGGCTATCCCTGAATATAAAACACCTTTTCATCTTCCTAGTTAATGTGTACAATATATGCTACTCATTTAAAAGGTTTCAGCATTTTTTTCCATGCCTTCACTCACTTTATCTAATCTCTTCCACAGGGAAGGGTATCAGTTTGCTTCTAAGAATTTCTTGGAAGGAAGAAATGGAAAACTGAATTTTGTCTGCTTCATTTGCAATATGGATCATTTTAATAAAATCGATCTCATATTGATGGAGTTATATGCAGAGAAGCTATCTATCATTGGCAAATCTGAGGTCAGATGTGCAGTTTTCAATAATCAACTACTTGTAGATGATTTTCAACTCCACTAATGTTTCCTATACATCTGAGGAAGGCAAGAAATTTGCTTTGTGGAAAACTGGAAGGAAGAGGCCTAGAACACAGTAAACATGTGTTAAGCCTAAAATGGGCCTACTTTTTAAAAACCACTTTTCCAAATTTTGAAACAGAGTTACAGAAAAGTAACGCCCCCCTGCCCCAACTCCTGCCCCGAATTGTTTGAGAGTAGGTTGCCAGCATGATGGCCTATCACCCCAGAATACATTGTATTTCCTACAAAGACAGTTATCTACAAAACCACAATACAACCATAAAAATCAAGAAGTTAACATTGATACATTACTATCATCTAATTCACAGAGCCATTCAACTTTTGACAGTTGCCTCTATAATGTTGCTTACAGTGAAAGAATTCAATCCAGGATCATGCATTGCATTTAATTGTCATTTTTCTTTAGTCTTCAATCTGGTATAGCTACTCAATCTTAACTTTCATGCCTCAACATGTTTGAAAATTCCAGGCTAGTTGTTTTGTAGAATGACCCTCAATTTTACTTCGTCTGATATTTTCTCATGATTAGATTCATGTTATGCATTTTCGGCAGGAGTATCACAGAAGTAATGCTGTGTTCTTCTCATCCCATTCTATCATGTGGCATAAGATTTTGATTTGTCCCATTACTGATGATTTTCAGTTTGATCACTTGACTAAAGTGGTATCTGCCAGGCTTCTTACCTGTAAAGTTATCCTTTGCCCTTTGTAATAAATGAATGTTTTGGGGGGAAGATATCTTAGAACCATGTAAATATCTTGTTCCTCATCAAACTTTCAGTTTGTGTGTTTATTTATACCTGTATGGATTCCTGTGTTATTCAAAGGGATATAATTCATTATTCTCATTTATTTTTATGCTTAAATTGGCTCCATTTTGGCCAGTGGAAGCCCCTCGAAGCTGACTTCTGTGTACTTTTGTTACGTCCCCAACATTCTTTGAGCACAGCCTTGTTTACTGGCACAATAAGATGTTCCAGGTTCACCATGTATTTTCCCTGCCTCAACTCTGGAACCAGCCATTTGCCCAAGGATCCGTCATTCCTTTTGGTAGAAAGTGATGTTTAGAAGTCAAGATCTGGGCACAAGATGTGATCACTGTTATTCCCAGACTCTCTGTGGACTGAGCTAGGGAATATATCTATTTATCTATTTATTATCTATCTATCTATCATCTATCTAAATCTATCTTGAAAACTGAGTTCATACTAATGTGCCCAATTCCAATTCAACACTACAGTGTTCATTCTAGTTTTTTTTCCCTTTTCTGTATTCATAACTCTCTTCTCCAACAGTGAGAATCTGGTCTTTCATTATCCTTAATATAATCACTAATTTGATTAATCCCCTTTAATAGTTCTGGGACCAATTCCAATGTCTGCAGGGTTTTTCCACACCACCAAGCAATTCTCTGGTATCAGCTGGGTGTCTTGCAATTCAACTCAACTCTGACACTACCTGGAAATATCCCGGCAGATCCTACAGGTTAAGGGCTCAGTCCTTAGACTGTTACCCGCTACTCACCCACCCTCACACTCCTAACACAAATTTCAAGCCCAGGCGTCACCTGTGATTCTGACCAAACAGCTATAGATTGGAGGTTTCAACAACCTCCTCCTTAGGTTCCATCCATTTGCTAGAGCTGCTCACAGGAACATTTTATTTACCAGTTTATAAAAGGATATAACGCAGCAACAGCCAGGTGGAAGAGATGCACAGGGCAAGGTATGGAGAAAGGGTTCAGAGCTTCCAGTCCTTGCTGACCATTCCATTCCTCAAATCTCCACGTGTTCACCAACCCAGAAGTTCTCCATCCCTTTGGGTTTTTATGGAGGTTTCATTACAAAGCACGATTGGTTAAATCATTGGCCATTGGTGATTAATTCAACTTCTAGCCTCTCTCCCCTCCCCTGAGGTAAAGGAGGTGGGAATGAAAATTCCAACCCTCTAATCACTAAGTTGGTTCTCCTGGCAACAGACCTCCATCCTTAGGTGCTTTCGGAAAGTTACCTCATTAACACACACAAGACACCTTGATCGCCCCCAGCTCAGGAAATTCCAAGGGTTTTAGGAGGCTGCCAGAAACTGGAAGACAAATAGTGATGCACATTTCTTATTATAAATCACAACATCACACTCTTGTATGCAAACACTCTCTAATCCCTGCCCCCATTCCCTCTCTGCCCAGATGCCCACGCCTCCCTGCTGGGCTCTAAGTCCTCTTTCCAGACTTTCATTATGTGTCATCATCCTCACACACACCTTCCTCACTGCTCAGGCTCTGACTTTCTAATGCCAGGCTGCCCCCTGTGTGGTTACCCTCCTTACCTTGCTTGGGGTCTGACACCCTACCCCAGGCCATCCCTCTCCTCTGTAGGATGCCCTCTTCACCCCACTTGGACTCCAATACCCCACATGGGGCTACCATGACGTCCCTCAACACCACTGCAGGTGCCATCCTTGTCATATTCCACCTAATGGCTTTAGATCGCATTATTAGGATAGGAAAATGCTTTTTTAAAATGAAATTTACTTTTTTTTTTCTAATTTTTAAAAAAACTTTATTTATTTTGGCTGAGCTGGGTCTTTGTTGCAGCGCACGGGCTCTCTTAGTTGCCCCGAGGCATGTGGGATCTTAGTTCCCCTGACCAGGGATTGAACCCACGTCCCCTGCATTGGAAGGTGGCTTCTTAACCACTGGACCACAAAGGAAGTCCCTAGTATGTTTTTATCTGAATTAGATTAATTTTACAGTCATTCATTCTGATTCTCTTACCTACTTTTAAATTGGCTTGGCAACAAAATCAGATGGTACTTTAGGTTGAAGTCACTCGTAAAGAGTATACATTTTTCAAGGGCTGTTGTTTTTACTTTCAAAAGCCTTGTAAATCTTGACAGTTTGTTCCCTATTCTTTATTTCCCCCTTCTCTGTTCAACTTCATAATAACCCCTGTAAACCATTTTTTCCCCATTGCCATGTTCTTTCTTTTTTCTTCTATTATTTAGTCACTCATTTTCTTTTCTTTTCTTTTTCATTTCTCCAAGGAAGGGTCCATAGGCTGGAATGACACAGTCTAAGATGGCCACAATAGATTTTGTTGTTATTGTTAGTTCATGCAGAAAAGGAAAAGAACATCCTTTATCGCTCTCTCAATTGACGTTTAGGTAGAACGTGAGATGTACCTCCATGTCTCTGTTGAACTTCTGAATCTGAAGTTTAATTGGGGCTGGACAAGGGAATCAGATCATGGAAGGAATATTAGATGCTACACATTAATTTTAAAATTTGAGACATAGTTTAAATTTAGGGTTGCCTACCATTTACTACAAAAGCAGAGGATTCCCCAAGTCAGGGAATGTCCTACCTGGGATCTTCCACGTTGCTCATGTGGGACTTGGGAGGCAAGGGGAATTAACCCAAAGATGACAGTCATACTGCTTTCTACGCCTTGAGTAATAAAGTCCTTTTTCTCTGATCCAGGAGTTTTGTGTCTTCCGCCAGCATCCATGAAACAATAACAGGATAATTTACTAGCTTGCAAATAGGGCAGGATCAAATTCCAAATCTTAATAACCAGCCGATCCTTTGTGAGTTCAGTCCTCTATTATAGCATTTAATTCTTTATATCAAATCTCCCCTGTTCAAATTATTGTGTGGTTTCTGTCTCCTGATTGGTCCCTGACTAATACATCATAACTACAGAATCATCTTCCTCATATCCTTAGAATTTTTAAGCATTTGTCTCTATTAAATTATACTAAACTTCTAATAATGGATTCATGACTTTCTACTAATGGCTCATCTTCTCATTTCCACTCATTACTGCTCTACTCAGCATCCCTGCTCTTCACTCTATTGACAGCACCAATTCTTCTCTGTACCCAGGACATTAAATATGCCATCCTTACTAAAATGCCCTGCTTTTGTCCTCTCACCACAGAAACGTACTTAGTAAGGATCAGTTTCTGCATGTGTGTGTGTGTGTATGCACTCATGCACGTAATAGGCAGAACTACCCAGCCTGTTTCTACTCCTTAAAAGCTTCAAATGTAGCACAGATGTGATGAGGACACTATCACAATATCTAACCTTGGCATCAAATAGGTATCATCATCCTATGTAATCAGGACAGCCAGAACTCACCTTCATGTGGCAATCTTGCATAGATTTTTGTTAAAGGCTCTAAGGTCATACACATCTGGTTGGTTTTTAAATTTGGCTCTGTTAGTTTCTACATCATTAAGTGGGAATAATTGTATCTACTTCATAGGGCTACTGTAAAGATTAAATGTATGAACATATACATGATGTACTCAGCACACAGTACCTGCCACGTAATCAAGTTGACTCAACCTCCCTATATTTCAGTAAACAAATGACCAAGTCTGAGGCAATTTAATAAAACATGAGCTTTTAGCCCAATTTCATTTAAATGCTTCAACACCTAAGAGAGGCTCTGCTTGTCTTCAGGCCCAGAGACTCAGTGGGGAGACCTGACATACTGAGTTCAAGGCCTCATTCCTCAGTCTTTCATCTTCTTTTAATCACTTTCTTGATGTTGGAAGCTCCACCTTGGTTTACCATTTTCTTTGCTATGTAATTTCTCCACATCCTCTCCAACACTTATTTTCTGTTTTTAAAATTACAGTCATCCTAGTGGATGTGAAGTGGTATCTTATTGTTGTTTGGATTTGCATTTCCCTAATAACTAATGATGTTGAGAATCTATTCATGTGCTTGATGGCCATTTGTATATATCTTCATTGGAGAAATGCCTATTCAAGTCATTTGCCCATTTTAAAATTAGATTGTCTTTTTGTTGAGTGTAGGAGTTCCTTATATATTCTGGATACTAGACTTTTATCAATATATGATTTGCAAATATTTTCTCCCATTGTGTGGGTTTTCACTTTGATAGTATCCTTTGATAGAGGCTTTTAATTTTGATGAAGTCCAATTTATCTATTTTTTCTTTTGTTGCTTGTGCTTTTGATGTCATATTTAAGAAATCATTGCCAAATCAAAGGTCATGAGGATTTATGCCTGTTTTCTTCTCAGAGTTTTATGGTTTTAGCTCTTATATTTATGTCTTTAATATTTATATATGTTGTAAAGTAAGGACCAAATTCATTCTTTTGAACATGAATATCCCTGAAGAGACTATTTTCTCCATTGAATGGCCTTGGCACCCTTGTTGAAAACGAATTGACCATAATATGTTGACCACAGTTTATTTCTGGACTTTCTATTTTATGCTTTTGGTCTATATGTTTATCCCTATACCAGTACCACATTGTTTTGATTACTGTAGCTTTGCAATAAATTTTGAAATAAGGAAATGTGAGTCCTTCAACTTTGTTCTTTTTCAAGATTGTTTTGGCTCTTTTGGGTCCTTTGCAATTTTACGCAAATTTTAGGATCAGCTTTTCCATTTCTGCAAAAAAAGGCCATTGGGCTTTTGACAGAGATTACATTGAATCTATAATTTGTGGAGTATTGCCATCTTAAGTCTTCCAAACCATGAACATGAGATGTCTTCCATTTATTTAGGTCTTATTTAATTTCTTTCAGCAATGTTTAGTAGTTTTCAATGTATAAGGCTTGCACCTCCTTGGTTAGATTTATTTTCAAGTATTGTAAATGGACTAGTCTTAATTTCCATCTTAGCTTTTTTTTGGGGGGGGGCCTGTGTATAGGAATCAACTAACAATTGTGTGTTGATCTTGTATCCTGCAACATTAATGAATTTGTTTATTAGCTCTAATAGTTTTTGTGTGTATTCTTTAGGATTTTTAATACATAGGATCATGTCAGCTGCAAATGGAGAGTCTTACTTTTTCCTTTCTAATTGCGATTCCTTTTATTTATTTTCTTGCCTAATTGCTCTGGCTAGAACTTCTGGTACAATGTTGACTATCAGTGGTGGGAGTGAACATTTTCCTGATCTTAGAGGGAAACCTTTCAATCTTTCACCATTTAGTATGCTGTTAGCTGTGGGTTTTTCGTGAATGCCTTTTAACAGGTTGAGGAAATTCTATTCTCTTCCTAATTTGCTGAGTGCCATGAAAGGGTACTGATTTTTGTCAAATGCTTTTTCTTATCAATTGAGATGATAATGTTTATGTTCCCTTCATTCTTTTTTTTAATAACAAAGAGCTTTATTTTCATATCACTGTTCTAGTTTCTTCTGAGTTCTCCGCATTCTATTATGTGGTATACCGCATTAACTGATTTTTATATGTTGAATCATCCCCATATTCTTGCAATAAATCTTAGTTTGTCATGGTATATAATCTGTCTTTGTCTGGCTTAGGTATCAAGGTAATGCTGGTCTTATAGAAGGAATTAGGAAGTGTTAACTCCTTATCTATTTTTTTGTAAGAGTTTAAGAAGAATTCGTGTTAATTCTTTTAATGTTTGGTAGACTTCACCAGCGATTTCTACTAAATTCTGGTTCTGTACTTTCTTTGTTGAGGGGTTTTTGATTATTGATTCAATCTCTTTGTTATAGACGTGTTTAGACTTTTTACTTCTTCTTGAGTCAGTTTTGGTGGTTTGTGTGTTCCTAGAAATTTGTCCATTTCATCTAGGTTATCTATTTTGTTGGCAATACAGCTTATTTTTGATGAATAAATTTGTTTATGGTTCAGCCATCCAAAATACCATGCAATTTATCTAATATTTATAAAACCTGAAATGTATGTTTTCTTGCATTTAGTCTTCTAAAGCAAAATGTATATAAAATTCCATAAGAGAATTAAACAAAATTTCCCCAATAGTAAGAAACAAAAATCTTCTGATAAGAGTGTGACTGATAAATTTCACTTCTAAAAAGCATAAGCCTTCTTCATGTTTCTTTTTGTTAAAGTAAATGATTTCTCACATAAAAGGAAACTTCTTTTTCTACCTAGAAACAGGAGTGATGACAGAATGGACTCCTGAGCCTCTGCCTGTGTTTGAATCCCTGCTCTGCCACTTATTTGCCATATAGAATCTTGGGGTTAAACTCTTCCTGACCCGGGTTCCTCATCTGTAAAAAGGAGAATAATAACAGAACATACCTCATAAGGTTGCTGTGAAGATTAAGTGCATTAATACGTGCAAAAACTTGGTTCCTAGTTCATAATAAACATTCAATAATTATAAGAAATATTATTATTTTTCATAAGTTGGTCATTAATTGGGGTTAAAATTAAGAGCAGCTACACATCTCAGTGCAGAAGCTAACAGTAAAAGTCAAGATAGCAATGTTAGATGATGCACACAAGGAAGGACCATATTTTCCTCTAGATTTATAAGATCCCACAGTAGGAGAAGAATGAATGCTTTGGTGAATGCTCTGTCACTAGAAAAGAAATAGTTTTCTTCACTAGTACCCAGAAGAGCAGAGCCTGCTGATGACAAAACTGCATTAGAGAGGCCCCTTCAGTGGGATAAAAAATCAAAGGGACTGTTCTATGAATGCCATAAAGGAAAGGAAGATCCTCAGAGAAAAGAATCAGTTCCTTTACTTTAAGGTGAGTCTGACTCCATTGCGGGCACAGGGAACAAGAGAGTGGATGATGAGTGGAGATGAGAAATGATCACAAGCGTAAGTACTTTCCTTCCAAATCACAGGTCTAAGCCTCCACAAGAAGGGATGATGTACTGACACATTTCTGCTTTTGAAATTTTTGCTTTGTTTCTTATAGCTTTTCCTCTTCTTCTCTCCCTTACCCTAAATACATAAATATACTCTACCACTGATCCCTCCTTGTCAGGAAAGTAACTGAATTCATATCCACACTATAATGAATATATGAAATATTAATGTATTTGTCACTATCACTGCTATTTTCTTAGTGGTCACACCAGTAAAATGCCCATGGAATTTGTTTTATGCATAGACGTACTAAGTTTCTTGGTTTCCTGTGTAGAAACATTTCACAAGCATTCAAAATCAGCTAAAAAAAGTTTCTTTTAATTTTTAAAGGAAGCAACTAAAATAAAGGCTACCCTGATATAAAATGTAAAAACACATTAACCACAATGTGGACTTTCAAAAGGTGGAAATTTAGTTTATACTCATTTTATATTAAGATATAAGTTAATGACTTATACCTTAAAGGATTTATCATAAAATGTTACTGCCCAGTGCATTTTTGCAAACAATAAATAATTCACTGAGAATATTAACATTCACATGTGTAATTAAGAGTTTACAAATGTACAAAACTTTGGGTAATAAACACTTTAAACTTATTTTTCAAACACTGAATAAGCCCCTTCCCCCCAAACTGTTTGATTACAAAGAAGCACAAAGGATTAACTAACTCTGGCAAAAGATAGCAAACAAGGCAGGGGAGGCAAATAGAGATCTGAGAACATAAGAATATCCAAACAGTTCTGTCAATATAAAAAGACAAAATCAAAACATTTTTAACGATATAAAAGAAAGCAAATTCACACGATTAAATGCTAATTAGGTGAAAGAACATTAGAGGGTATATAACATTTATTTTCTCCACAAAATTTGCATATCTTAAATTTAATGCAAAACACCATGTTTCAATTCTAATTTAAGAATATCAATAACATGGAGTTCTTGGTGAATCTAGATGGAATGAACATTTAAATAGATCCTAAAGGTCATATCAAGTTTTTATTTGGTCTTTGTTGTTCTAACTCTTTAATATTTTTATTTATTCATTGGACTAAGCCGATTTTAGAAATATATCCACAAGCGAAGCATATATAATGCAGCTATTTCTGAAAACAGCTAAATGCATAGTCTTTAGTAATATCATTAAGACAGTGGCTGTAGTTAAGTAAACAAATGAATAAAAATTACCATAATTCATGTATGATAAAGTTACATAGCAAAACATTAGAAGTTTTATCTGGGGTATTTGCACTCTAAGAAAAGAAATGTGGATAATATGAGCAAAATGTGCTTGATTATTAAAAGAAATGAAATTCCCGGTTAACACTGGGTTGTGTCAGGAGCAGTGCATTTGTCCTCATATTTTATATCAGGAACATATGTTCACAATCCACCAGCTGCAGTTTTGATTTGCTAAGAAATAAAAGTATTTAATCCTGGTTCTTCCTTGTTTTAACATCTTCCCTTAGAGACCAGGCACTTCGTGCTCTGGAATGTGGCCTTCCAAATTTACTAAAAACGTATCCATTGATAGTAGAACAATTATACTAAATTCATAAAGGAAGCGAATATCTTCATTTAGAAAACAAAGCACTAAGTTATAACTTTACAGTCACAACGCAAGCCCCAGCTCTTCCTAGGCACAGTGGAGCAACCTAAAAAAAAAAAAAAAAAGACACGTGTTGGGTTTGTGGGTAAAAACGTTGATAATACCACACCAGTGGGTGAAATACTGAAATAGTTCATACTTGTTGGCAAAGAGCTGCTGCCTGCACCCTAAGCTGGCCCAGGTCTTAAACAAGACTCTTCCTCCTGATGCCAAAGCTTCATAGACTAAATTGTTTTGGATATATAACATAATTATGTAGTATTTACTTCTCTTTAAAGGTGATTTTTAAAGATAGCACAGGAATTGTTCTACATGAAACACTATTTTGGCCAACATGATGCACAACATGGATGTGAGGAAATGCTGAACACTTAGAGTAACTTTGTGACTAATATGGAGAAAATATCAAGTATTATCCTGAGAGGCCATGCAACAGAAGTGCTATCTCAGAGAGAGTACACAGAATATACCACATGCCCTGGGTCTGTCGACTCCAGAGGAACCACTAACTTCACATTCACTGATGACCTTCTCAGCATGGCTGAAGGGTCTAAACCCATTCTACTGTTTTTTACCAGAGTGAATAAATAATAAATACTACCGATTGAACTCCTTAGGAGTGGAAACAAACCTGGTGAATAAACTCCATGACAGTGAGATAGAAGTATGAGGTACTACGGGAAAAGTATAATCTTGACTTATGCATTAGGAACAATTCTTAAATCTTTCACTTCTTGTCTTTTTTTTTTTTTTTTTTTTAAAGTACTCGAGACACTGGGCAATTCATAGCGGAGATAAGTGTGGACAAGGATAGTTTTAAAAGAAGGACTACTTGGAGCCCAGTAGGAATCTATGCATTTGAGCTAACAGAATTAAGACACTAGCATTTGGGAAGGGGTGACTAATATAAAGTACTAAGAAAGTTTGTTTTGTACTTATGGATGTGGGTGTATGTCATAAAGTATTTTTGTCAAATACATGATATCAAAGTGACTTTCTAGTCATTTTGACTCCCCCTCCCCAGACTAATGAGTGGATTTTAAGAATACATCTGACTTCAATTTTAAGAGAATTCTTGGTTGTTCTCCATCTGAATCAGTTGTTTTGATCACTGTTATATCTTTTTGAACAAATAACCTATTTTAAAACCATATCTACTTACAGTATTCTAGAAGTAACCTCTACGTCATTTAAATCAAAACGTCTGTAATCAGCAGCTTTTCTCAAAACACTCAAGACACTAAGTCTCTACATTGTGAATAGCTGATGTTGTCACGACAACCAGCTAGAAAGTTTAGCTTAGAGAATTTATTAAATACAATGCAGTCACCTCCTGCTTTGGGTCAAGGCTGGTAGTGGGGTGGGTGATGGCTTAAGACTTAGTAATCACATTTCATTCCCTGTACAAATAAATGTCCTCTTGTCCATTTGTAGAAACATTGAATGGAAAACATTTATTTTTCAGATACTATGGTTGTAAATTCACATTTAGGAGCTTTAAAATCACTTATATGTAGAATCTAAAAAATACAACAAACTAGCAAATATAACAAAAAAGAAACAGACTCACAGATATAGAGAACAAATTATTGGTTACCAGTGGGGAGAGGGAAGGGGGAGGGGCAAAATAGGGCTAGGGGATTAAGAGGTACAAACTATTATGTGTAAAATAAGCTACAAAGATATATTGTACAACACAGGGAATATAGTCGATACTTTATAATATCTATAAATGGAGCATAACCTTTAAAATCGTGAATCACTATATTGTATACCTGTAACTTATAATATTGTACATTGACTGTACTTCAATAAAAAAAATTTAAAGAAAAGTAATGGAGATGGCATGTAAACCAAAGAGCTATGTGGTCACAGATTATTAATTTTGATACAGGGTGATTCAGCATAAGGTATTAATTATCTGTAACAGCAAGTCTGAAATACTGGCTAATAGGTTTCCTTATAACTGGCCTAAGGGCTAAATAAAATACACCTCAGGAAAAGAGATTCTTCTATCTCTTCTTAGATTCCTTGGTTATCATTCACAATTACTTCTGCCACGGTAGGAGGCTGATGGTAGGTAATCTCATAATTTCTATGAAATCCCGTAGCTCTAACTCAAGCTCTCAAATTATGCCTTCTCGCCTTCACCAAGTGATCTCACTTACTTAAGAAACAAGATCAAGGTCATAACAATCTAAGTCTCTTTTTCTATCCTTCTCTTCACTTGAAAACACTTTGTATCTTTCTACACTGATATTCTCATTTTTCCCTCCAGCTTTGGAGGATAAGATCTTTCCTCCAGTCTAAGGAGGACCTGCCTTTGCTCTCAATTCTGTTCCTGTCCTTCTTTCAGAAAAGTGCCCTTCAATTTTGCTTTCTCCTTCTAGCATCTGGAATCCTGTTCAACTCTCGTCTTCATCTCTATCGTGAAAAAGATCCTAGGCTCAAATTCTAACTCCACCATTCATCTGCTGTGTGACGCTGGGTCAGCTATTTAACCTCTCTGTCTCAGACTCCTTCATCCAACATAGTGAGGAAATAACAGTACTTTCCTTATAGTGTTGTTGGGAAGATTCTTTAATGTAAAGTACTTAGACCAGAGTCGGGTACATAAAATGTACTCAGTAAGTAAGTATTAACTTTCTATCATCATCATCATTTTAAAATTGTATGCCCCTCTAGCTCCCACATTTACTTTTACTCTTCTTTTCACTTTTTACACTGTGTGGTAGCTTCTGATTCTATCATATTCTCAAAGGTCCTGACAACTTCATGAATGACAAATCTTCTTCATTCTTCCTTACGCTGTTGAAATTCCCCTCTCCTTTTTTTTTTTTAAACATTTTATTTATTTTTTTTTGGCTGTGCTATGCAGCATGTGGGATCTTAGTTCCTCCACCAGGAATTGAACCTGTGCTTCCTGCGTTGGGAGTGCAGAATCTTAACCACTGGACTGCCAGGGAAGCCCCCCCCCCCACCTTTCTTTTAATGCTCTATTTCATTATCTACTAAGACACTCTCTAATCATTCTTCTGCTGTTTCCTTCAGAAGCTGCACCTCTCTATACAACCTAGTAAGTGTATAAATTAAAAATAAACAGGACTTGGTAATATCTCTTGGATCCATCTGTATATTTAACACCTCAAGCCTTATAACTGAAGTTTATAACTTTATAAATATTTTCCTTTCACCCAGGCTTCACTTACCCTGCCCCTAACCCAACTACCCTGTCCCCACCTGCTGACATGTGGACTTTCTATTACTGCATTGCTCTCTTGGTTAGAAGTCTCCACTGGTTTCTCATTACCAAACTCTTTAGATTGACCATTGCGGACCTCCATCCCGACCCCAACCTTCCTCTCCAATAAGAACTCCTACTCTTCTCAAGCATGGAGCCTTATAACCCACCACACTTCCTTAATAGAGCCTGCATATTTCTGCTTTAGTGACATTTCTTTCATGTTTTCTCACACAATTTCCTTTTTCCTCCTACCTTTTATTTTTTGGCCACGCTGCGCGGCATGTGGGATCTTAGTTCCCTGACTAGGGAGAGAATCCTTGCCCCCAGCAGTGGAAACAAGGAGTCTTAACCATTGGACCACCAGGGAAGCCCCTTCCTTCTATCTTTTTGAATTGGATCAATTCATTAAGGCTTAGAGTAAATCCCACTTCTTCCTTACCGAAGCCCTCTCAACAGCCATTTTCTCTCTTCTCTTTGATTTCCTAGGCCACTCACTGCCTATACCATGGGACACTTCATACCAACTGCTCCACACTGTGGATCCTCCCTTTACATGAGCAGATCTCACCTACCTAAGTAGTTAAGCTCTGTGACAGCAGGGATTCTCATAGGTATTGTTTTCTTGACAGTACTTACCACTGCTCCTTGTACGTAGGAAAACCTTGGCTCAATTAAACATCTGAGTGCCTTTTATGTACCCTATACTGAATTGGATGCCAGAGGCAGAAAATTCCTCGTTCTGTTCTGGGTGATGATGGAAACAAAGATCTCAAAAGATCATTCTTAGAAGTGCTAGGCCCTCTCAGAAATAGACAAAGAGGGAATTTTTTCTGTTAAGTTTGTCAGGTCAGGTTTCTTACTTGTTAATGTAACTTAGGATTGCCATCTTTACTAGGTTATAACCAGACATTTGATCTGCTCCCAAGTATCTGTGGCTTGAGTATTTAAAAATTATTGCTCATGTATGGGTAAGTGGTTCATTTGTTCCTGACTACTATCTTTGTTTTTAATTTTCCACAATCTCCCTCCCTTTATTACAGCCCTCTTGTGGTCCTATCAGCTCTACCTATGCTAGAACATCTCATCAATTCTCAGCAAGTAAATGGTGGCAGCTAATAACAATAACCAACTAATAAGAATTTCTTTGAGTATTAACTTATATTTTAAAGGTAATTTTGGATTTTAACTATACTATAAAATTAAACATTCCCTCTGTTTTCTTATATTTAGTTAAAAGATGACTTTATCATGTTTATGCCATATATTTTGATATTGGACATAATTGAGAGGATTTGTTTTACCAAAACAATTGTTTGTAACAAAAACAGAGTAAGTGTAATAATGAAAAATGAAATGCCATACCTGGGTCCACTCATTTGTCTGGGGATCATAAGCCTCCACTGTATTAAGGTAAGTCTGTCCATCATACCCTCCGACAGCATATAATTTATCACCAAGTAAACAGACTCCCACGGCATCTCTGCTGATGCTCATAGATGCCACTGCAGTCCACATATCCGTTTTAGGATCATATCTGAAAGAAAATTTTAGAACTGGAGCTGATATTGTTCTCACAATATTTTACATAAAAATAGTTTTGTCCTTTAATCTTATCATCTGCTATATAAAATACATTTGAACATATTTTAGAGAAAAATATCAATATTTTCCTGAAAACTTTTAACTTACAACATAATAGAGCCATTTTGCAGATGCATAACACTTAAACTAGTCAAAAGAGCTAATGTAAATGTTGAAAACTGCTTTAAGGTTTCAGGTTGCCTACTGAAAATCTGAGGAAATCAATTCATGAAGCTCTATGTAAGATGACTTACAGCCTCAATCATTGCTAACTGTCCATTTTTGGAGCTTCTTGTTCCTTTTATGAAGTATGTTAATTAGAATTGCCCCAAATTGTCTATCTGAGAGCAGATACATCATGCTAAGATGACTTATACTGCTTCCAATACTTGTATCAATGAACAATTTTTCACTGGGTGCAGTCCTGTAGTGGGCCTGTAATTTATGGGGCAAAGTATATAAAGACTTCTATATCCCTTTCCTGGATTGTAACATGTAACAAGCATAGTCTGAATTATTTTCTCCCCAATACAGGTGAAATGCAGGTGTAACTATCATGCTCTCTCAAAAAACACCAACCAACTCTGCTTATTATTTCATAGAAAGCACTTGTTGTCATCAACAAACCTTCATTTCACTTTTTATTCTTCTTCTAGTCATTTATAATTTATTGAATAATATATACACACACATTCATTAACTTCCCATTGCTCTTTAAAATCCAAAGTTTTTAATAAGGCATCAAGACTCTGCATGATCTGCCCCAATGTCCCGCCACTCCTTTCCTGCCACTCTCTCCATCATTCTTTGTTATCCAATGACAGTGGCCGACTTCCAGTTTTCTGAATGAAACATATTCCTTCCTGCTTTGGAGTGTTCATACACACTCCTATTGACTCTACCTCCTAAAGCCCTTCAATTCTCCCCATTCCACTGACCATAGCAGATGGGAGCCTAAGCCACTGTCCAGAGCTTCCGCTGACGTCGGGCCTCTTTACCTAGGCCCATATTTGAGTTTTGAACAAGGATGACTTGATCAAGATTTCAAGCCTTACTGGCCCTTTATTTTCTTTTAGTATTTCATACTACTTCATTTTATATCAAAATATGTCAGGAATGTCCCTCTCCTTTTTGCTTATTTGGCCTCCAGCCCGTAATTAATTCTCTGTGAAATTTGTCAAACCCCTTTTCTTATTAGGTACAATGTCCAGTACAAAATAGGTACACAATAAATGTTTGTCATATGATTCAATTAATAAACTGTATAATCAATTCTAACGTCAGATTGAGAGAAGACTGAGTAGGCTCTTGGTGACAGACTGAGAGATGGCCTGAGCAGACCACCCAGTGTTTACAGAGCTCCTAAGGAACTGCCTTGCACATGGTGGATGCTCAATAAAGAGTTACCAATTCGTGTGGAAGTGTCAGAGGATTAGGTTTGATTTTTTATTCCTAGTTTTCCTTCACAGGAAATTACCTCTCCACACAGTCTGAGAGTCTGGAAGTCAAGTTGGATGCAGGTGCGTCATGGCCTCCGATGGCGTACAGCAATCCATTCCAGGTAGTGACTCCTACTCCCCCCCTCCTTTTTGACATTTGTGCACAGAGTGTCCATTTATTAGTATGAGGGTCAAAACATTCTACTGACTTGAGACAAGAACTGCCATCACGACCACCAACTGCATAAAGTCTGTAAAAACAACAAATGGGATGATAAATAAGAGATGGTGCTATTATTATGCATAAGACAGAGATTATTCTTATGGTATTTCATTGAATTCAAGGTGCCTATCAACGATAAGAAATACTGTCGGGCTTCCCTGGTGGCGCAGTGGTTGAGAGTCCGCCTGCCGATGCAGGGGACACGGGTTCGTGCCCCAGTCTGGGAAGATCCCACATGCCGCGGAGCGGCTGGGCCCGTGAGCCATGGCCGCTGAGCCTGCACGTCCGGAGCCTGTGCTCCGCAACAGGAGAGGCCACAACAGTGAGAAGCCCGCGTACCGCCAAAAAAAAAAAAAAAGAAATACTGTCAATTTATGTGCCATTAAGAAAGAAGATGGGACTTCCCTGAGGGTACAGTGGTTAAGAATCTGCCTGCCAATGCAGGGGATATGGGTTCGATCCCTTCCAGGAAGATCTCACACGCCGCGGAGCAACTAAGCTGGTGTGCCACAACTACTGAGCCTGTGCTCTAGAGCCCGCGAGCCAGAGCTACTGAGCCCGTGTGCCACAACTACTGAAGCCCACGTACCTAGAGCCCATGCTCTGCAACAAAAGAAGCCATTGCAATGAGAAGTCCGAGCACCGCAACAAAGAGTAGCCCCCAGTAGCCGCAACTAGAGAAAGCCCGCGTGCAGTAACGAAGACCCAATTCAGCCAAAAATAAATAAATAAATACATTTATAAAAAAGAGAAAGATGTGCTACCAATTAAATGGCACATATATATATTATTCTGTACATATAAAAAAAGAAAACAAACTCACATGAAAACATGACAACATTTTCACAGCTGCCATCTGTTTGACAAGTTATCATTGAGTGTAAAATGCGTCACAATTTTAGAGATGTTAAAGTATGTCTTAAAATAGATAAAATATTGTGTATAAATATACCACAACATTTCTTAAATAGCTAAGATAGGACTTGGTGATAAATGAAAGAAACTAACCTTCTCTGAGCACCTACCACAGGCGAGGCACTTTACATGTATTAATTTAATCATTATAATGATGCTATGACAAACCATTTGTATCCCTGTTGCACAGGTGAAGAAACTGGGGTTCATGGAGATTAAGAGACTTGTACATAGTCACCCAGGAAGAAGCAGAACCAGGACAATAGTTATATTAATGAGCAGTTGGACAGTCAAAGAGTCATCTGGTATGTACTTGTAATAGTGATTTACTAGGCAACGTTTAGGACGTTAACATACCATATTCATATTTATTGGTATGTTAACGTCCTAAACGTTGCCTAGTAAACCAATTTATTATCAATCAATATACTGCATTAATTTAAAAGTCTTTTTACTCTGAACTTAAAATATATATAAAATATTTTAAATATTTAAACATTTGAATATTCTTTATTAAGCACAAAATCTTCTTACACTTACTATTCACATAGGAAGCTCTTTGTAGATATTTTTTCTATCATTTAAAAAAATAATAAATTCAGTTCACTGCTTGTTCAAAAGCCCACACATTTTGAATTTATGGATGCCTTAGTTAATATTTAGCTATTTTTAATTCTTGAGAAATAATATTTGAACTATATCAAATTTCTGCCCATTAAAACTCTAAGTATTTATATTTGGATAAATATACATATTTTAAAGACAGATTTCATAATTTTAATTCATAATTTAAAGTACCTATGCCACTCAAACTGGTTCTTAAATAATAAGACGACCATATTTTAAACAGCAAAGTATGTTTGTAGCAGTGTCTTGTTCTAAACTTAAAATATATTAATAGTATGGAATTTGAAATTTATTTGAAACTTTAATCTGTTAAAAATTTTATCTGTTAAAAACTATTTTTTGTGCTACTGTTCTTAATATTAAGCTGTCCTCATCTCTAATACTTGGAAGAATAATTACCTAAATATGGATCATAGAATATTAGAAGGAATCAACTAGAAAATGTCAGTAACTAAAAATATATGTACACACACACATATAGTATCATAGGCTTCCAGCACCCTACCCTCTTCACAGTGAACTCATGGGTCTTCTTGTGAAAAGTGGTGTAGTACAGTGATTTAGAGCATGAACTCTGGAGCCAGACTCTCTGGGTTTGAATCCTGGTTCTACCACTTATCACTTACTAGCTGTGACTGTGGACAAGTTATTTAATCTCCGTCTGCCTGAACTTCATCATCCATAAAATCTAGAAGCCCTGCCTCACAGGATTATTGGTGATCAAATTTAAAGTACTTTGAATATTGCCTGGCACATGGTAAACATGGTATGTGTTAAAGGGGAAAAATAAATTCTGTCTCTATTTGCATTCTTTTAGAAAACGGTATTTTAGGACATGTTAAATGTACAAACAACATTCATACTGAGATAATATTAAGGGCTAAAATGTATTGTAACACTTTCTGAAGAATCATATCTCACGCAATGGTTTTCAAACTGTATTCTAAGACCAGGACTCTGTGGAGGATGTTAGGGGACCCCCAAAATGGTTCATTTAAAATTAAAGATTAAAAAGTAGTTTTAATTTTCAAAAATATCACCTGGCTCAATTAAACGTCATGCAAAATTCAGAACTCATCTTTCTTCCCCATGACAATATCTATTACAATAAAAAGAGAAATATTATGTCAAATTGCAATAGTATTGTACTACATATTTAAAAATAAGATTTAGGTCTCACCTGACTTCTAAAATTATGATCAAGAATACAAGTGGTTGGTAGATATTGTTTGAGATTCAGCTGAGAAAAAAATGTCTACTACTTTCAAACTACTTGAGCAATTTAACTGAAGAATTTCCTGTGATTCCAATTAAATTGCTCTAGTAGTTAAAATAACTATTACCAATTTCAGCTTCTTATCTGCGAATCAGGATTTTCTTCATACTGGACAACCAAAACAAAACAGAAATAATCTGTGTTCTTTATAACAGACTTATGCTTCTACATTGATTTTTACAGTAAGTATTATAAACTCAAACTTATAATAAATTTAAAATAAGCTTATTATAAACTTGAACCTCCATTTGCCTTAAGTATCGAGGTTTTTGTAAGATTTCACTTGAAAGAAAGATTCTATTGCCAAAAGTATTTGCCAGCCAATGGCTTAAAAGTAGCCTGAGCAACTGGAAGTTTAGACAAAGCTTCTTTCTGTCAAACATGGCAGAAATAAAAATTTTAACACTTTCAAAATTTTAAGATACAGAGTGTAACTCATAAAACATTAAAACAGTTCTTCCCTAAAGAAACGAACTATATTTTGCATCAGGAAGCATCGTCAAATAATTTAAAATAACAAAAACAGTATTTAACTGGGCTTTTCATTTTATAAATTAAAGAAGTTGAGGCACAGAGAAATGATTTGTTTTAAATCACAAAGAACTGGTAGAGAGAAGATACATAATTAATTTTTTCAATCAACTGCATATTTAAAATATTAACAACATAATTTCTATTTTTTCCAGGTTCTGGATTTGTACCCCAAAATGGAAACTAACAAAATATTTTAAAACATTGCTACTTTATTTTAGTGCAAGCTTAGAAAAATGGTGGTTGATGGATTAACACATCCTCTTCTTGGGGTGATTAAAGCACTACTGCATATAACTGGTACCAGGATATTCTTCACTAAGGTTGCACACTTCAGGTTTATGTGCTGGATACTGTGCTAGGTGTAAGAAACAAGAAGTCAGATCAGGTCATTCAAGACCATGATCTGCTATAGGAGATGGACAAGTCAATAACTACAATAATAGAGTGGTACATGCTGCAATACAATTATATACAAATTATATACAGTAAAATTGCTGAGGATGGAATGGACAATCAGTGCAGGGGGAATGAAGAGATGAGAGTGGGAATTGGAGGTTTCCTGGAGGTGATTTTTAAGCAAGTTTCAAGGATGCTGAGTTTGCCAGGAAGGAAAGTGGGGGAAACAATATTCTAAGAAAGATGGTGTTGGTTAACAGATAATAGGAATGTGAAACAAAATGTATTTTTCACAAATGGATTAGTTTTGCTGGAGTGTATTATGCATGGGTAGAGGAGAGAGAAGAGGCTAGAGAGGTGGACAGAGGCAAGATCAAAAAGGAGGCTTGGTCAGATAAGCTACTGAAAGGTTTTAAGTAGGAAAGTGACATGGTCCTATTTGTGTTTTAGGCAGAACATTAGGTGAGTCTCTAAAATGAAGAATGAAAGGAAGAGAGTTAAGGTTAGGGACAAAGTGACCAGTCTACCCCAATAGACCAGTTAAAATCACAACGTAGATATATGATACTTTCAAAATCAACTGTCTTACTACTTAGTAGATAAGAAGTCCTTAGCTTCTGATATTATTAGGTACTCTCAGAATTATACTCAATAAATTGTGCTTCAGGTAGGTTAAATACAGAAATATTTATTTCTCATTAGAGAGCAAGAAAAGGTAAGAAAGTAAGATACCTCTATGCCTAGAAGTCCAGGATACTGTAGGTTTGGAAATCAGGTTTTAGAGAAGGCAGTTATTCTTATGTCTTCTATTAGAAATAAATATTTCTAGCCAGAAATAGTAATTTCTTTTTTTTCACTTTCTATACTCTTTGGTGGCTGACTCTTCTACCAAAGAACTAGGAGAGAAATGTAGTGATAAAATTTGAAGCCATTTCTTTAGCTAAAACAAATGAGGGGGGGTGTATTGAGATCAGATATATTTAAAAAATGGGTTTCTATTTCTATATCTTATTACTTGTAATCGTGCTAAAAATTACCAAAAAAAAAGGATGCAACTAACAGGTCCTGAGGAAACAAGACCTTAGGTCATAAAATATAAAAATATTACTAACATTTTCTCATTTTTTTGATAATCAGTAACAATCCAACAAATAATTTTAAGTCTCTATGTTTTAACCTTGGTTCTTTCCTCTTCCTGGAAATGATGATAAAACATTTTAAGTGAGTAAAGGTATGCAACAAACAACTTTTATTTAATAACCATAAGGGCTTCATTTTATGGAAGAAAGGCCTGAAAAAGATACTATGTATTTAGTATTTGAGTGGTGGCTCTATCCAAATTTGTTTACTCTATTTAGAGCAGATACGAAGCAAGAAAGCACCTCTTTCTAAATGCATTCTAGTTTTCAGCAGTTTACCAAGATAAGAAGGAAGTAAAAGTAAGGAAAAATCAGTAGAAGAAATGGAAAGAATTATTTAGGGAAACATGAGAGAGACCATACAACTTTTAAAAGACCATATACTTTTAAAGCTATATGAACCACCAGATTTTGATGACATTGAATATTCATATAAAATTTATTCACTCAAAATGATAACTAGAAATTTATAGTATCTGCACATTAGAATAAAAGACTAACAATGTTGAGCTATTTATATTTAGAGCTATTATAAAAAGAGACTATTTAAAAAGGTTGTTTACATCACTCAGAGTTATTTTTCTCATGATTTCTATATATCTTTAAGTTGGACAAGATATAGCTTAATACATTTAATTTATTGTGTTTTAAGTGGAACCTTAAATATTTCCTTACTTTCCGCTTAGTACTGCCACACCTACTGTGCTTCTGGGAGTGGACATAGTGGCAACAAAATTCCACTGGCGAGCCTGAGGGTCCCATCTTTCCACTGTATTCAGATAGCTCCAACCATCATGCCCTCCTACTGCATACATAGGACCTTCCAATACAGCCACACCTACAAGGAGACAGGAAAGAAGCAATGACTTAAAAATCTTTTAACTGAAATGTAAGTACAATGAACCTTTAACATGCAAATTTAATTAGGCAAAAATTTATGATAAAGATATCTGGCTTCCTCATAGCTCTTCTTGGTAGATAGTGGGTGGGTGAGGGGGAGCAATAGCACTGTTTTAGAGGCAGGCCTTCCCTGGTGGCGCAGTGGTTGAGAGTCTGCCTGCCGATTTAGGGGACACGGGTTTGTGCCCTGGTCCGAGAAGATGCCACATGCTGCGGAGCGGCTGGGTCCATGAGCCATGCTGCTGAGCCTGCGCGTCCGGAGCCTGTGCTCCGCAACGGGAGAGGCCACGGCAGCGAGAGGCCCGCGTACCGCGAAAAAAAAAAAAAAAAAGTTTAAGAGGCAGTATTTTGAGGTCCAACAGGGGAAAGGTATTTTAAAAAAATACAAGATGCACACATTGCCATACTTAAAACATTTTTCAATAATTTGGATTTATAATATATTAGAAAACAGCAATTTTATTCTTTTCTCCCTTTAATTCAAATTCATAAGATTTTGCTGTAGATTAGATAGCACAATCTATTGGCGTGTTTCATCGCGAGGGAACCAAGCCAAATTTCATTTATTCAACAAATAGCTATTGAGTTTCTACTAAGTGTCAGGCACTTAGTAGAACATAATAGATAAGGCCTCTGCCCTGATGGATCTAATATTTTATTTTATTTTAATCATTTATTTATTTATTTTTGGCTGCTTTGGGTCTTCGTTGCTGCACGCAGGCTTTCTCTAGTTGCGGAGAGCGGGGGCCACTCCTCATTGCAGTGCGCGGGCCTCTCACTGTGGTGGCTTGTCTTGCTGCAGAGCACAGGCTCAGCAGTTGTGGCACACAGGCCTAGTTGTTCCGTGGCATGTGGGTTCTTCCTGGGCCAGGTCTTGAACCCGTATCCCCTACACTGGCAGGCAGATTCTTAACCACTGCGCCACCAGGGAAGCCTCGACCTAACATTTTAGTTAGGAAACAGATACAAAGTATATTTCAGGCATTGATAAGTGCTAACAAGAAAAAAAAGTAGTGGGACTTACCTGGTGGCACAGTGGATAAGAATCCGCCTGCGAATGCAGGGGTCACGGGTTCGATTCCTGGTCTGGGAAGATCCCACATGCCAAGGAGCAATTAAGCCCGTGAGCCACAACTACTGAGCCTGCTTTCTAGAGCCCGCGTGCCACAACTACTGAGCCCGTGTGCGGCAACAACCGAAGTCCGAGCGCCTAGAGCCCGTGCTCCGCAACAGGAGAAGCCACCGTAATGGGAAGCCCGCTCACCGCAACGAAGAGTAGCCTCCGCTTGCCACGACTAGAGAAAGCCCTCGTGCAGCAACAAAGACCCAACAGACAAAAATAAATAAATAAATATATCTTAAAAAAAAATTTAGGGCTTCCCTGGTGGTGCAGTGTTTGAGAGTCCGCCTGCCGATGCAGTGGATGCGGGTTCGTGCCCCAGTCCGGGAGGATCCCACATGCCGCGGTGCGGCTGGGCCAGTGAGCCATGGCCGCTGAGCCTGCGCGTCCGGAGCCTGTGCTCCGCAGCGGGAGAGGCCACAGCAGTGAGAGGCCTGCGTACCGCAAAAAAAAAAAAAAAAAAAAGGAGCAAAGTAAAAGAGTAGAGAGGATCAAGGGAGACCTCTCAGATAAAGTGACATTTGAACAAAAATGTGAATGAAGTTAGGAAACCAGACATGAATGTATCTGGGGGAGAAGAAGGTGAGATAAAGAGAACAGTATGTACAAAAGTCCTGAGGCATGCTTAGTGCGTCTGTGGTACATACAGCAAGGAGCCCAGTTGGCTGTGGAGGGTGAGTAAGGGGGACAACGTAGGAGATGAGAGGAAGGGTGGAGTCAGATCACATGGCGGTCGGGACTACTGTAAGGATTTTGGATTTTATTCTAAATGAGATGGAAAGCCAGCAGAGGGTTTTGAGAAGAGGTATGATATGACCATAGTCAGGTGAGATATAAATATGTATCACCTGAAGGCCAAAACACAAATATTGTGATACGAAGACATTTACTTTTGTGAAATCATGGCCAGATGACATAGTCACCACTCATGTATGACCAAAACCAACGTATCATTCCACTCATTTGTGTTCTGCCAGTACTGGCTATAGGAGATTTATCTATCTATCTAATCTATCTCCAATTATATATAATACATATTCAATTATATATATGTGTGTGAGTATAATTAATTTAAAATTTACTTAAAGATTTCTTTTGTAAGTTCAAATTTAAAACATTATTTATTATAAGGTAAATAATATTACAAGGTAAATAGTTACAACAAAGCTGTTTTGAATGACACAAAAATGGAAATAAAGGTTTAAAGAAGACACTTTGAGTGATATGATCATTCTCCTCTGAACTTGCTGCAGTTCAATAAAGTCTTTTGTATGGTACCTAGGACTAATGATAGTATTCCATGCACAATCACATCTGCACAAGACATAGCTGGATCATGGGCATTCTCATTCTATGTAATACTATATCTATAAGATTTATCTTAAGTTAGAATTGATTTTCTTTTCCCCATAGTAGGGGAAAGTTTGCAATTGAATCACACTTTTGACCCTGGATTTTATGGTCAACACAAATTTGTAAGTCCTGTTCATGTTGCTTTTAAGATATATCTTCCTGTTCTGTGCCTACGTAATAGTTGATTTTATGGACTCAAGAGTAATGTGTTATGGTTTTCTTTGTTAAATTTCATATAGTTAATTTTAAGCTCTTCTCTCAGTACCTTAGCCCCAACTGTCTGGTTTTACTCACTTACCTAACTTGGAATTTAAGATCATCTTTCATTGAAACCTAAATGTAACTAGCAGAAACCCTTGTCTCTTTGATTTTTTGCTGTATCCACTACCATACCAATCTTCATGCCTAGATATTTTTCATTGGCCTTTTGGGCAACCTCTACTGTGGTGCTCAGTATTAATAAATTGAGTATAGTAGAAACCTATGCTATCCAAACTCAACTATCCTTTCACTGCTACTCATTCATCTTTTTTTTTTTTTTTTTTTTACATCTTTATTGGGGTATAATTGCTTTACAATGGTGTGTTAGTTTCTGCTTTATAACAAAGTGAATCAGTCATACATAAACATATGTTCCCATATGTCTTCCCTGTTGCGTCATTCATCTTTTAACTCATCTTTTATGATAACCTATCAAATTCTTTATTGCAACTATTTTAAACATTTTCCAAATTGTGATAAATTGACGATAAGGTCACATATTCTTCCTTTCCCAGAATACATGCTTATTTTCAATGTGATTCTTGTAGGTCCTCCCATCAAGAGGAGGAGTCTATTTCTCTATCCTTTGAATCTGGGCTTGGCCATGTGACTTGTTTTGGCCAATGGGATGTTAGCAAACATGAGGCAAGCAGAAGCTTGAAAAGTGTTTGTGCATTGGAGCATGCCTTCTCTTCCTGCTTTTGAAACCCTGTGACTGCCACCATTTGCAGAAGCCTGGTCTAGCCTGAATGATTAGCATCATATGGCCCAGTTGCCTCTGCTGCCAAGGCTGACAGCCTGTCTACCAGTACCCAAGTGAGTGAGGCCATTCTAGATCAACCAGCCAACCAGCCTGCCTGCCCAACCTAGATTCATGAGAAAACCCAGCAGAAATCTTCTAAGACAGTCCAGACCAGAAGAACTGCCCAGCTGATACACAGGTCCATGAGCTAAATAAATGGCTCTTGGTTTAAGCCTCCAAGTTTTGAAGTGGCTTGTTATGCAGCAAAATCTGGACAATACACATACATTGCAAGCCTCATCTTTCTCATCTTTGTATACCTACAGAACACAGAGCATGGCATATAGCACACACTAATCAATATCTGCTCAGTGAATTACTGAATTAAAGAAAAAAAGCCTCTATCATTACATTCTCTGTGCCACCTCAAAATTTTTCTGCGTCGTACTCGTTTCTGCTTAAAAACTAAGGGATATAGATGAAAACCAATAACGCTAAAGGTTTTTAAATAAGTATGCATTTCAATTAGGTTAGATAACACTAATTGTCAACATAGAACCCACATGTCAAAAGGTGGCTTGTCAGTCCATCGTGGTACACCACAATTCTTAAATATTCATGTTTTCACTTGTGCTGGTTGCACAATATACATTTATGTACAGGCTTGTTTTCTCTCCTTCTGCTTCTCAGATGACAGGGAGCGTGCGCAGGAACGCCTGGTGACTGCTGTTGGCCCAGCAGCTGCCACACTGCTCTTCTGCCTAGTAAAGAATGTGAAAATGCCATGCAAGCCTAGGGTATGACCTTATGAATGAATCTGCAGTTATGCTTACCAAGGCCATGCCTATGTGTAGACATAGGAGGCATCACACTCCAAGTTTTTGTTTTGGGGTTGTAGCATTCTACAGTATTCAAAGTCTTCAGTCCATCTCTTCCTCCAACCACATACAGTTTGTCATCTAACACCGCAACGCCGAACTGCAGCCTCCTCCCATTCATATTGGCTACAGGAGTCCACATATTTGTACGGAGATCATATTTTTCAATGCTTGTTGCTCCTTAATAGTGATAGATAGAAGTTAGGCAAATAAAAAGCTCACCGTGCTTGAGTGTTTTATGAAATTAGACATACAAAAGTATATTATTAGCAGTGACAGTAATACATTTAATAAATTACAATAAGCCCCTGCATGAGCTCATCCTTGCTTGTATCTCTGTCCTCATCTCCTACTATTCTCTAGTACCAGAGTACACCTGGCTCTGGTACTAAGAGGTCAAATGAGAAAGGATTATCTGTAAAAGGGGGCTGAGTAGCAACAGCCAGAAGTGGGAGGAAAGCAGGGTAGTTTAGCACAGTGGAAGCCAAAGTAAAAAAGTGTATAGCTGCTGAGAGTATCAAGTAAGATGAAGACTAAAAAGTATGACTGGATTTAGCTGCATGGAGGTCACTGATGACTTTAGGCAGGGTCTCTTGTTTGAGCAGTTGAGACATGATTGAGAGGTGAGGAAATGGAGACAGTGAGCATAGACGATTCCTCTAAGAAGTCTGGCTACAAAAAGGAAGAGAGAGATAAGAATTACTCAGTGGAGAGAGGTTTCGTTTTGTTTTGCTTTTAAAAGTAGAAAAACTTGAGTCAATGGGAAGGATCGAGTTGTGGGGAAGG
Source organism: Lagenorhynchus albirostris (assembly GCF_949774975.1). Lineage (NCBI taxonomy): Eukaryota > Metazoa > Chordata > Mammalia > Artiodactyla > Delphinidae > Lagenorhynchus > Lagenorhynchus albirostris. Next base: position 84,973,291 of record NC_083098.1, read on the forward strand.
AAGCTGAAAATACAGGAGATGAAGGGATCCTCATTAATGGTGGGAGGTTCCTGAAGAGGCAGGAAAGGGCAGTATCAGGGCACAGGGGAGGGGCTTTGATAGGAGGAGGGAGAGGATACACACTCCACTGCAACCAGGAAAGACAAGAGCATAAGTGTACCTCAAGTGCTTTGGGAGCTGTGAGAGTGGAAAGTTTAGGGAATAACTGCTGGACAGTGTCTACATTTTTTTCAAGAATTAGAAGAGCTGAGGAACTCTTCTGTTCTCTTTATGAGGTAAGAATAGTGGAATTAAGAAAAAAAAAAGACCCACTCCTCTAAAACAAACAAACACCCAACCCCCAGGTATGAAGAGTTCAATTAGTATCTACTTTACTTCTGTCTTCTAAGCTTCTAATACAACATGCTATCAGTGCTATTCTTATAAAATTACAATCAAGACAAACATTCATTCTAAAGTATTTGCTACAATTAGGTCACCAGAGCACAGATGCTATTGATATCTCCTAAAATTTATAGTTTTGCCATATACATATATGGCAAGAAACCTTTGAAGGTTTATATATATGTGTGTGTAAATATATGCATATATATATATTTTTCTTACATATTTGAGTTTTATTATTTTTTATTTACTTTACAAAAATTTTAAGTTATTTGCAATAAATACCAAGTCTCTTTCCATCTTTGCATTCTCAGTGGCATATAATAGACTCCACTGTATACAGGAGCTGTTCAAAAACATTTTTGAAGACTTCCATGGTGGCGCAGTCATTAAGAATCCACCTGCCAATGCAGGGGACATGGGTTCGAGCCCTGGTCTGGGAAGATCCCACATGCCGTGGAGCAACTAAGCCCGTGTGCCACAACTACAGAGCCTGCACTCTAGAGCCCATGAGACACAACTACTGAGCCTGCGTGCTGCAACTACTGAAGCCTGTGTGCCTAGAGCCCGTGCTCCGCAACAAGAGAAGCCACCGCAGGCTTCCCTGGTGGCACAGTGGTTGAGAGTCCACCTGCTGATGCAGGGGACACGGGTTCGTGCCCTGGTCTGGGAAGATCCCACATGCCGCGGAGTGGCTGGGCCCGTGAGCCGTGGCCGCTGAGCCTATGCTTCCAGAGCCTGTGCTCCGCAACGGGATAGGCCACAACAGTGAGAGGCCCACGTACCGCAAAAAAAAAAAAAAAAGATGATGTGGTACATATATACAATGGAATACTACTCAGCCATAAAAAAGAACGAAATAATGCCATCTGCAGCAACATGGATGGACCTAGAGATTGTCATACTGAGTAAAGTAAGTCAGATAGAGAAAGACAAATACTGTATGACATCACTTATATGTGGAATATTCAAAAATGGTACAAATGAACTTACTTACAAAACAGAAATAGAGTTACAGATGTAGAAAACAATCTTATGGTTAACAGGGTGAAAAGGGGAGAGGGATAAATTGGGAGATTGGGATTGATATATACATACTATTATATATAAAATAGATAACTAGTAAGGACCTACTGTATAGCACAGGGAACTCTACTCAATACTCTGTAATGAGTAATACTCTTTTCTCTATATGGGAAAAGAATCTATAAAAAGAGTGGATATATGTATATGTATAGATGAATATACATCTGCTGTATACCTGAAACTAACATAACATTGTAAATCAACTATACTTCAATAAAAATTTTTAAAATATTCATTTTTCCATTCCTTCCAATAAAAGATTATTTAATACCTTTTGTTGAATCCATTCCTCCAACTGCAAATAATGTACCAACAGTTGACTTCCTAGGTTTTGTCCGAGGACTCTGTAACATGGGCCGTCTCTCTGGTAGTAGGTGATACTTCATTGCTTCCATAATTAGTTTCTGACATTGTATATCATCTCGAAAAAGTGCATTATTTTCCATGTCTGCTAGGAACTAGAAGAAATAGTATGTGTATTGAATGACCAAGAAAATAGTAGGGTTGAAAGAATAAACTAGTTCACAAATGGAAATGATCTCATTAAAAAAAAAATCCAAGGGACTTTCCTGGTGGTCCAGTGGTAAAGAATCTGCCTTCCAATGTAGGGAACGTGGGTTCAATTCCTGGTCAGGGAACTAAGATCCCATATGCCGTGGGGCAACTAAGCCCACGTGCCACAACTACTGAGCTTGCGTGAGCCTCAACTAGACAGCCTGCATGCCGCAAACTACAGAGCCCACGTACCCTGGAGCCCACGCGACACAACTAGAGAGAAGCCTGCGCACCACAAGGAAAGATCCTGCATGCCTCAATGAAGATCCTGTGTGCCGCAACTAAGACCCAATACAGCCAAAAAAATTAAAATAAATAAATTTAAAAAATTAAAAAATAAGATAAAGTGAAAAGTTAAAAAAAATCCAAGTCTGGACATCTATTTTTAACTAAAATATTCAACATTTACAAAATTTACATTTCATTGAAAAACAGAAACTGAGGAGAAGTGGTATGCTTTAAAATCTTAATAGTGCTTATCTCTGGGTAGTGGGGAAACTGGTGTTTTAAATAATCTTTCTTTGTATGTTTCTGTATTTTCCAGATTGTCTAAAATAAATCATTTTACTCTTTAAGTTAGAAATAGTTTTAACTGAAGAATAATAAGTAGGAGTTGACTAATTAGACTGCATTTATCTGACCTCTCTAAAGAATGTTCAACCAGCAACCAACAGCAAAAACAAAACTTGCCAATTTTTTTAAGCGGCAAAGAACTCCAAATGGTGATTTATTCTAAATGAATTAAAATTCCTTGTACTTCACTGAATCCTATTTTTTTACCTATGTAATTTTATGTAAATGCATAAATATGGTCATACCCTGCCTTTTAAAAAATTATTTTTTTCTTTTTGTACTTGGTTCTCCATCCCCCTCCCTGCCCCTTTATTGCCTTATTTCTTTCATTTAGGATATTGAGCCATACGAAATTAATTGTTAAACAGAAGATGAGTTGAGAAATATTTTTTCTTCCAAATGAATAGCTAGTTCTGTATTGGCACCACTTACTAAATAATTCCCTCCATTTCCAACTGAATTGAACTTTGGTCATAAATAGTCTCAGGATATATGAGATCTGCTCTTTAATCCTCTATTTGTCTATTCCTTTTCTAATACTATATTTTATTACAGCATCTTTATGGCATTTCCTGCTTATATGATATAAATCTACCCTCACTATTCATTTTCACAGTTTTCTTGGCTTTTTTTTTTTTTTTTTTTTTTTTTGCGTTACGCAGGCCTCTCACTGTTGTGGCCTCTCCCGTTGCAGAGCACAGGTTCCAGACGCGCAGGTTCAGTCGCCATGGCTCACGGGCTCAGCCGCTCCGCGGCATGTGGGATCTTCCTGGACCAGGGCACGAACCCGTGTCCCCTGCATCGGCAGGCAGACTCTCAACCACTGCGCCACCAGGGAAGCCCTTGACTATTTTTGAGTCTTTACTTTCCATATAAACTTAAGACAGATTTATCTAATTCCCCTTTGCCATCTTGATCCTGTTGGCATTCTAATATGGACTGCATTCAATTTATTAATTTTGGGAGAATTTACATTTTTATGATGCTAAGTCTTTTTGTTCAAGATGCCTTTCCACTGTTTATAGCTTTCTTTATATAGGTACTATTATGCCTTTTTAAATTAAATATGTTCATTTTATATTAAATGTATTAAATAATATATTAAATATATTTTTAAAATTATTTTTATTGCTATTGGAAATAGATTTTTGAATTTCCACTTTACAAATCTTTTGTCATTGTATACTTGTATCATAACCTACAACTTTACCACATTCCCTTATCAAACTCTAGCTATTAGGCATAAAATCATAATAATCACCAAACTGGGATAGTTACATCTTTTTCTAATATGTATGCCAATTATTTCATTTTTATTTTATTATTGTAGTTGCTAAAACCTTCAAAGCAATGTTAAATAATTACGGTGATATAGAGTATCCATTTTTCTGGTTTAAATTGATATGTTTTAGTGTTTCACTATTTAAGATAATAGTTACTATAGCATTTAGTAATCCATCTTTATTATAGATAGGTTGTTTTCTTCTCTCCCTATTTTACGTTAGAGTTTTAAAATTAAGAATGGTTGCTAATTTTTCCAGTATCTTTTATACATCTATTAATATGATTATTAGGCTTTTTCTCCTTGAAGTTACTGATATAATTACCTTGACAGATTTCCTAATACTCAACCATTCTTGTATTCCTAGAAAAAGACCTTCCTGGTCATAGTGTATTATCCTTTTGATACACTGTAGGATTGTATTTGATAATATAAGGTATACTTTATATATTTTATAATTCACCATTTCAAGTATACAATTCAATGATTTTCAGTAAATTTACCAAGTTGCGCAACCATTATCATAAAACAGTTTTGGAACATTTTCATTACCCTGATTAGATCCCGCATGTCTGTTTACTGTTAATCTCTGTTCCTATCTCCTCTTCCAAGCACTAATCTGTCTCTGTAGATTTGCCCTTAGATGTTTCGTATAAAGAGAATCATACAATATGCGGTCTCTTGTATCTTGCTTTTTTCATTTAGCATGTTTTTGAGGTTAATCAATGTGTAGCATGTATCACTACTTCATTTCTTTTTACTGTTGAATAATAATTCATTGTATGGATACATCACATTTTGTCTATCCATTCACCAGTTGATGGACACTTATATTGCTTCCAGTTTTGGGCTATTAGGAATAAAGCTGCTAAGAACATTTGTGTGCAAGTCTTTATGTGGATATATGTTTTCATTTCTCTTGGGTATATACCTAGGAGTAGAATTGCTGGGTCATGTCATAAACTTATGCTAACTTTTTAAGAAAGTGTCAAACTGTTTTCTAAGGTGGCTGCACTATTTATATTCACACCAGCAATCTATGAGGGTTCCTGTTTCTCCACATTCTCACCAACAATTATTACTATCTTCTCTTTTTAGCCACTTGAGTGGGTGGGAAATGCAGTTTTACTTTGCATTGCCTTAATGGCTAATAATGTTGAGAGTATGTTCATATTTTGATAATGGAAGAGAAGGAAGTCTCTAACAAAAGTCACTGTAAAATAGTTTGTGGCATTTGGAAACTGAGAACAGCATGCTAAAGGCAAAAAAGCCAAATTAAGACCTAAGTCTCAGGACCTAAGCCAGAGTATAAATTCTGGTATTAATTATTCTATATTATTCTGTGCACACAAAATATAGTTATACTTGCTAGAGAAGCCATTAATGAATATGCATTGAGTTGGTTCATTTAGATTAATGTTAGTGTTTATATTACTTCGGTTATATATAATTGCTTTAGTCCTTTGAAAAAAATAAATGTGAAAAAATTATAGAAAGTAAAGTCTTGTAAGACTCAATAGTTACTGCAATATGAAGCAAAATATATTTCTTAGCATGCTGACATTATCTATAATTTTTGAACAAATGGAATTAATTATGTTTAAGCAGAGAGATGAAATAATGGAAGGAAATATGCATCCATTAATCTAAGTATCAGATTAATCAAATAGAAGGTACCAGATATCATTTGGAAAATCATTCAGAAGGTACTGATAAAGCACTACAAAATACAGACTCTCATATACTCTTCATTTTAGGTGAATACTATGTACCTTCTCTGCCATAAAAGAATGGCAAATTATTAAAATGGAAACATTTAGAAAATAGAAGGAACATTTTCCATTTGTAAATTTTTATCTTCACTCACATACTTGTTCACTATATGACTATTTCACTAAAACTGTCCCTTCAACTACTACTAAGAGTGAAAAACAGAATGTGAATGATTTATGAACTCTACAGCCTTTAAAAGAAGTTATTTTTACAAACTTGCAAAAAAAGTTTTTACAAAACTTGTAAAATAAAATACTAAATATAAATACTGACTCGTTTTATATTTCTGAATTTTAGTAAAAAACAATAATGAGAATTGAGAACAGAATAGTGGAGACCAAGACACTTGTAATACAGGGTAACCATTGGGAACTTTAAGAATTTAGGTGCCAAAATCTTTAAAATAATGTCCTAATGCAGTTGACCCTTGAACAACGTGGATACAAAACACACAGGTCCACTTATACACAGATATTTTTCAGTAGTAAATACCACGGTATTACACAGTCCACTGGCTGAATCCACAGATACAGAGGAACCTCAGATATGGAGGTTATACGTTATACACAGATTAATCCCCATGCTGTTCGAGGGCCAACTGTATTTCTATGCACATTATTTAAAATGGGATCAAACAGAAAAGTCTGAAATGCTTTCGAAGGTAAAATAAAACTACACACACACTTGTCTTCTGGATTATTCAGAGTTTAAAAAAAAAAGCTACACTAAAATGATCATTTGGATGAGGATTACAATGATATATATGATTTCCTATATCATTTTAAGGAGATACTACAATAAAATTACTATATGTCAGTTGAACTCTTTCTGGTTAGGGTAAATAGAATGTTTCTTATCAACGGAGTAGGGTAAAACCTCATTGAAAAAGGAATTATTTCACAAAAGTAAACTCATTAGGTAACTGGATCTAATGTCAATTAAAAAAAATTAGTCATTTATTTGATAGGCACTAGACTTCTTTTGTTTTCATTTTTCACTTTTGTTTTTTATTGAAATATAATTGACAGAGAACATATTAGTTTCAGGTGTACACCATAATGATTTGAGATATATATATATATGAAAATGATCACCACAATAAGTCTAGTTAACATCCACCCCCACAGAGTTACAATTTTTTGGTGTGTGATGAGAACTTTTAAGATCTTAGCAACTTCATCCTTTTCCTATCTTTTAAAATAAAACATTCAGAATACAATCCAACATTTTCTTGATGATTTCAGAGTCTACTTCAATACTTCATCACTTGACAACTCTAAGTCTGCAAACTTGCCCTTTACTTTTAGCAAGGGAGAAAAAAAAAACCTGCTAGTATCTCTAAATGCCATGATGGTGCAACAGAGTATTACCACTGCAGAAAAGAAAAACAATGCTCCAAGAGGTGTTATTAACTTGTTTAAATTATACAGAGCAATGTGGCTTCCATCACAGCTACTCATCAAGCTAAGACAGTGGTTCTCAAACTTGAGTGGGCATCAGATGCACCTGAGGGCTTATAAAATACAGCTGGCTTGTGTTTTTAATAACCACCCCCAGAGTTTCAGATTCAGTAGGTGTAGCCTGGGGGCCTAATAATTTTCATTTTAAACAATTACCCATGTGGTGCTGATCCTATAGTTGGGGATCACATTTTGAGAACCATTGGGCTAATCCAGTGGTTTTTCCATCCTTATCTGTCTTCTCTGTAGCATCTGATGATGTTAAAATTTCCTCCTTCCCTGGTGGTGCAGTGGTTAAGAATCCGCCTGTCAATGCAGGGGACATGGGTTCGATCCCTGGTCTGGGAAAATCCCACATGCCACGGAGCAACTAAGCCCGTGCGCCACAACTACTGAGCCTGCGCTCTAGAGCCCATGAGCCACAACTACTGAAGCCTGCGGGCCTAAAGCCCGTGCTCTGCAACAACAGAAGCCACCGCAATGAGAAGCCCATGCACTGCAACGAAAAATAGCCCCCTCTCGCCGCAACTAAAGAAAGCCCACGTGGCAAAGGAGACCCAATGCAGCTCCCCTGCAAAAAAAATTTCCTCCTTCTAGAACTTGCAATCTCTTTTTAATGGTACTACAGGTATTTAGGCAGCTTTGGGACTACCACTAAATATTAGTAATTCTTAGGGTTCCACCCCTAGTACCCTCATGTTCTCTTTGATCAGTGTCACTCTCTTCCCCTTGGCTTCAACAACATAAATAAGTAGTTTTCAAAACTTCTTAGACTCTAAGAGGATTCAAGGTGTCGAGAAGCTCTGGGAACATGGTTCTTCTACTTTCTTCCCCACCTTCAAAATCAGCTCTTCATCCTGTATTCTGTCTTAATCAACAGCACCTTCATCAACCTAGTTGCACAAATCAGAATTATTCTGGACCCTTCTTTTTTTTTCTTTTTTACCCCACACCATTCAGTTGGTCATTAAGTTGCATCAATTCTACCTTCTAAATAGCTCTTGATTCTGGTAATTAATTTCTCTACCTCCACTTCCAGAAAGTGATTAATTCACTGGTCTGAATCCAATAGCCTTCCTAGTGTATTTCTACTTTGACTCCTCCAATCCATTCTCTGCAATGCAGTTATAGGATCTTTCTAAACTAAAAGGATAATTATGCCATTCCCTACTTAAAACCCTTTAGTGCTTCCTCACTGCTTTTAGGATAAAATCCAAACACCTTAGCATGACTGAGTTCCTTCACGATCCGGTCTGTTTACCTCTCCAGACTCATCTCTCAACATTGCCCTTTTATTTCTGTACTCTAGCCATGCAAGCTATCTTCAAATTCCAGAACACGAATTTGCTCATGGCTCTATAACTAGAACCCCTTCTTCCTTGGGCTATTATGCCCATTCTTTTGGGTGGCGAACTCAGCCTGCAAACTGACTGACACTTCAGAGGTTCTCCTAGCTTCCCCACCATCGGTCTGGGTGGGCCACTCCAATTATTTTCATAATACCATGTTTATGTATAGATCACAGCCTTCATCTCATTATATTGTAATTACTGATTTATTTTTTATTTATTTTTTATTTTTTTGTGTTTGTGGTACGCGGGCCTCTCACTGTTGTGGCCTCTCCCATTGTGGAGCACAGGCTCTGGACATGCAGGCTCAGCGGCCATGGCTCACGGGCCCAGCCGCTCCACGGCATGTGGGATCTTCCCAGACCGGGGCACGAACCCATGTCCCCTGCAACAGCAGGCGGACTCTCAACCACTGCGCCACCAGAGAAGCCCCGATTTATTTTTTAATCTATTTCTTCCTCCACCTGATGTCCCTCCCCCCACCTCGCAAATTTACACAAAGTACATTCAAAAGGCAGCATAGTTCAGTGGAAAAGGCATAGAACTTTATTTGGGTTCAAGTCCTACCTCTGTCTCATAACTCTAATATATGTTAGCCAAGTAACAAAGCCAAAGAAAACTACAACGCAGAAGGGATTCATGCAATCACTTTGCGATTTTGTGCATATGGTTTTACTTTTTTGGTCTGTTACTTCATTTGTACAACAGGTGTTAGACTAAATGTTCTCCAAAGTGCCTTTCAACTCTAAGATCTTATGGCTATGATTATCAGCAGTATCCTGGATAAAAGAAATTTTAAAGATCTCTTAGAGTCATGCAAATATAGTATCATAAATATTTGAAGCTACAGGACTGAAGTAAATTGTCAGTTTACTTAATTGCACAGATTCTTTTCAAAGTCCACTAGGATTTTTCAGATTTTATTTTCTTTCATTTAGAAAAGGATAAGAAAAAAATTCTGTTGTATATCAGCAAAAATAGTCCTCTCATCTTTAAATCTGATTTTAAGAGAAATGTTTTATGATGTTATTGTTCCTGAATTGTCACCAGTTCGTGTAGTTTCACTCCTATGAATTCAAACAATATTCTATCTGTGAAGAGAGGTCTTTCTTATAAAGCATCAGCACTGATTTTTGTTTCTATAAGGTAGAGAACAAACAGTAACTTTTGCTCACAACAGATGGAAATAATATATAATGCTCAAGATAAATACAAATAAAATTAAACTCATGGCACTTTAAACAACAACAACAAAAAATCTGATCTCAAGCAGTAACAACTCATTCTTTCTTTACTTTCAAGGACTCTATTTAAGGCCTCAAAATAAGTAGCAAAATATGCAGAGGAAATTTTTGTATATTCCAGCTGAAACTGTAAAAAGGGGAAACTATGCATGTAAATATGTTACTGATTGCTTTGAATATACCAACTAGATATCTCAATTCTAAAATAATGGTAATAATTATACTAATATTATTTATAACACATTTTATTTCACAGAGTACTTTTCTGATCCTCATAAAAATCCTGTGAGATAGAAACGATGTTATCTCCACTTGACAGATGAAGAAACCGAGGTAAGTGAATTTGCCAAGTCACCGAGTTTTAGGATGTCAGAGCCAGAACTATTAACATGTTATTAATTTATATACCATCAGAATCCAGCATTTAGTGGATACTTAATAAATGTGTGGCAAATGAATTAATCTAAATTTTCTGGTTCCTAGAGTCCAGTGTTTCTTTCATTAGCAGCTTTATTAATTCTTCAGTTGCTAGGATAGGTCTGCAGTTGCTAGGATAGGTCTGCAGCTGAGTCAAATAAAATTACTAACCTCAAAGCAACAATGTTACTTAATGGATGCAATTTAGATAGTCAGACCTTCTGGGTTGAAAACAAACAGAATTTTATTTTTGCTACTTTTCACCTTAACATTTCATAGGAATATATATAAAATAACCATATTGAATAGAATAAATAAGCTCATATTAATGTAATTAATAGATAAGCTCATATTAATGTAATTAGCATAAAGTGAATACAGTAGTCCCTCAGTATTCTGGGGACACGGGGTTGGTTCCAGGATTTGTGTGGATATAACATTTCACCTCAAATATGTAGTATTTGCAGATAACATCTACACAGTCTCCTGTATACTTTAAATCATCTCTGGATTACCTACAATACCAAATACAATGCAAATGCTATGTAAATAGTTGTAAATGCAACGTAAATGTTATGTAATAGTTGCTGGTACAGGACAGCTTCAAGTTTTGCATTTTGGAATTTTCTGGAATTTTTTAAAAAATATTTTCAATCTACACTTCGCTGAAATTGAGATGCAGAGCCCACAGATGTGGAAGGCTGACTACTCAAAGTTGCAGCAATTACTGTTGTTGAAATTATGACATTGATTTTAAATAATCAAAAATAGTTTACCTGTGGCGCAAGGAGAGGTAGCCTAATATAAGCCAAAAGTTTACTGAGATCTTTCCGTCTCTCTTCCAAATCATGACGGACCCAAGTAAGAAGTGCATTCAATATCGTCTCCTCACTAGGAATGTTCATGTCATCACTGGCCAAGAGCTTTGCAATTTCACTGGCTGGTAATAACACAAATTCCTGGTTTCGAATTACTTCCATGAAATGTTCCTAGAGGGAAAAAGAGCATATAATTGATATTGTTTCTTCTGTCCATCACAGTTTAAAAGAAACTAAACATTTTTTAATTAGATGCCAAACACAGTTTATACTTCAGCCCTTCCTTACAATGTATTATTGCCTGCAAGGGAAAAAACACAGCAGAAAATAACATTTAAACTGTAATTATGTTGTTAAAATTCTTATTTCTATGTAAGTAGAATTAAAGCTTTGTATCATTTATCACAATTAAAAAATAAATTTGGGACTTTTAGGCATTGCTTTGCTCAAGTTAGGAAATAGTTTTGGCAAGTCTTTCAAAGGAAGATAGAAAAAATGACATAGACACTTTGTATGATTAACATCAAAAGTGAGTTTAGATTTGTGGTGCAGAAGATTTTGGCCAAGAGGGGAGTGAAATACCTGGGTGAGAATGAAGTTATTTCTCTTACCCAGAAATGGCCTCTAGGGTGGCTAAATTTCCCAAGACCATTCTGAACCACGGAAGTCTTCTCAGACTGCCTGGGAAGAGAATGTGTCCTTAGAGCTATCCATGAGCCAAACTGGCCTTTAAAAGTATTTTAATATTATTTATAAGACCACCAAGGATTTTAGGTCTGATTTGAAAACTTTAATCTCTTCTTACCTGATTTATGTACAAAGTTCTTTTGGTCTCATAGGAAAAACAGCCAAAACAAAAATGTTGACCTACAGTACACTGGGACTCCAGAGCCTTAGACTGAAGATGACTCAGTTCTGGCTACATTCTAGAATCAGCCTCTTTATAATTTGAAATGGAAGATAAAAATGCCCTTAGATAACTTTTACTAGGCTATTATGCTAAACAATCTAAAGAGAAGAGAAATAGTCTTCTGTTGTAAAAGGTTACAAGTCTTAATGCATGGGCTGCTTACACAGTTATAATACAAACGCAAATGCTACAAGTATTGTCCCTTAATGTTTTTCTTATGCTTCTTAACGTACTATGGCTGTCTCAGCATACAGTTTTAATAAAAAAAGCTAAGGCTGTTTAAATCAGAGCTATTTAAAAATAGCTCAAGATATTTAAATTAGAGCTAGAGATAAGGACTATCAACAATTATCTTCTATATTAAGATGAGAATTGTATTTTCCATATAGCATCCAGTAACCCAAGTTAGGTACTGATCTAAGATATATCTTGGGTTGACATTTCACTCCTTTCCAAGAAATTCTTAAGAGGAAAACCATACATGAATAATTAACTACATTCAATTGCCTCAATTCATCATGATTTGTTAAAGATGCCCAAATGAATCTGTTTTAATATAACTGATTATCATTTTTCAGAAATATATTTTAATAAAACCTCAGGGCTGGAATGGCTTCAAGCAAATTGTACTACTCAATTGTATACCGACATTATAAAATGATTTGGTAACACACAGCAAGAGCTATAAAAATGCTGAAGCTCTCAACTCGTAGTTATACCACAAGTAGTTTAATCCTTAGTAAATAATTCACAAGAGGGGGAAGAAAAAGCTGATGCTTCTCTAATGGTGCTTCTTTGTATTATTATTTATAATAGTAAAAAAATGGGAAATAGCCTAAATGTCCAGCTCTAGGGGGTTGTAACTCAATTGGCTATTATTCAGGCATTAACAATTTTAGGGACAAAGACCACATAGATAAATGGAAAGATATTTATTATATAATGTTAGATGAGATTCTGAAGAAATCAAAATAATATACATTTCTAATTGTTCAAAAGTATAGTGTGTAGCACAGTCAACAGTTATACAACACTGAAGTAACTACTGCCATACTTTCAAATGGAATTAATTGCATTTTATCAATGAGAAAAAGATTATATAAATATTCATTTAATTAATAGTTTATTTGTTGATATATCTGTTTCAGAACAATGCCCATTCCATTCTGGTATAATTTGTATTAAGTGAAAATGGAGTTTTTCAATACCTTATAGAAATACTACTGAACTCAAGCTTAAACACAAAGTGCTTTTCAAAAGTATTAATTTGGTTTTGAAGCAAGTATTTTAGCAAAATTCAATGTTTTTTACAGGTTTTCTAGAACAAGAAACAAAATTTAAAATTGTAAAATCAAATGTTTGTATTTATTTTATCAATCCACAATAACACTCAATATTTGTAATGACATAACCAGTCTTAAGATTTTTTTTGTAGAGGTTACATGATGTCTTCCAGGTCACGTTCAGTGGCAGTCAGAACAAGAACAAAAGTTTCCAGATTTCAGGATTACAAGAAGGAACTTTTCATCCTTTTCTATTTGTATTCGTGCAGGATGAGTGAACATCCCAAGTATGTGCACTATTTGCTAATTGTGACAGTTGATTTCACTCTGTGGCATTGTGCTTACTTCATATTTTAAATCCATTTTACGATACAAACAGCTATCATGCTACCAAACACTTGCTAGCATTATGCTCTTTCCTCCTTTGGAAGGAAATTTCAAGCACATGAAATTACTGAGGGATTTATTTAAATTGAAGACTGAATTTTGCTATACATTTTGATTCAGTTCCCACAGCAACAACTCAAATCACACAACCTGCCTCTAAATTACTTATTGTTATTAGAATTCAATTTCACATCTCTGTTGAAACTGAATAATGTCAATTAATGGCCTTGGGGAGAAAAAAACTACCACAACTAACTGGCTATGAAAATAGCTTTATAAACATCGAGCTAATTTAAATTTAATTTATATCTAAGCCTTAAAGGAGCAACTGTGCCTCTACTGTAAAGAATAGCAATGACCTAAGTGCATACAAATGTTTGCATGTGAATAAAACTCCTTCTTCGGTAAGAGATATTACGTAAATTATGTAATGATTACAAAGGAAAAAAATCCACCTTTATTTTATTTATATTTATCTTATTCAAAAAAATATTTGAACCTGAGCTGTAAAAGTTAAACTAAGAAATCTACAGGGAAGAATAAAGACTGGGGGGGAAGATACTTCAACCACTGGAGGGCAGACAGCAGAAGCAAGAAGAACTACAGTCTTGCAGCCTGTGGAACGAAAACAACATTCACAGAAAAACAGACAAAATGAAAAGGCAGAGGACTATGTACCAGATGAAGGAACAAGAAAAAACCCCAGAAAAACAACTAAAAGAAGTGAAGATAGGCAACCTTCTAGAAAAAGAATTCAGAATAATGATAGTGAAGATGATCCAGGACCTCGGAAAAAGAATGGAGGCAAAGATCGAGAAGATGCAAGAAATGTTTAACAAAGACCTAGAAGAATTAAAGAACAAACACCTAGAAGAATTAAAGAACAAACAAACAGAGATGAACAATATAATAACTGACATGAAAAATACACTAGAAGGAATCAATAGCAGAATAACTGAGGCAGAAGAACAGATAAGTGACCTGGAACACAGAATGGTGGAATTCACTGCCGCAGAACAGAATAAAGAGAAAAGAATGAAAAGAAATGAAGACAGCCTAAGAGACGTCTGGGACAATATTAAATACACCAACATTTGCATTATAGGGGTCCCAGAAGGAGAAGAGAGAGAGAAAGGACCCAAGAAAATATTTGAAGAGATGATAGTTGAAAACTTCCCTAACATGGGAAAGGAAATAGCCACCCAAGTCCAGGAAGTGCAGCGAGTCCCAGGCAGGATAAACCCAAGAAGAAACATGCCAAGACACATAGTAACCAAATTGACAGAAATTAAAGACAAAGAAAAATTATTGAAAGCAGCAAGGGAAAAGCAACAAATAACATACAAGGGAACTCCCATAAGGGTAACAGCTGATTTCTCAGCAGAAACTCTATAAGCCAGAAGGGAGTGGCATGATATACTTAAAGTGATGAAAGGGAAGAACCTACAACCAAGATTACTCTACGCAGCAAGTATCTCATTCGACAGAGAAATCAAAACCTTTACAGACAAGCAAAAGCTAAGAGAGGGCTTCCCTGGTGGTGCAGTGGTTGAGAGTCTGCCTGCTGATGCAGGGGACATGGGTTCATGCCCTGGTCCGGGAAGATCCCACATGCCGTGGAGCAGCTGGGCCCGTGAGCCATGGCCGTTGAGCATGCATGTCCGGAGCCTGTGCTCCTCAACAGGAGATACCACAACAGTGAGAGGCCCATGTACCACAAAAAAAAAAAAAAAAAAAAAAAGCTAAGAGAATTCAGCACCACCAAACCAGCTCTACAACAAATGCTAAAGGAACTTCTCTAAGTGGGAAACACAAGAGAAGAAAAGGACCTACAAAAACAAACCCAAAACAATTAAGAAAATGGTCATAGGAACATACATATAGATAATTACCTTAAATGTGAATGGATTAAATGCTCCAACCAAAAGACACAGGCTTGCTGATTGGATATAAAAAGAGACCCATATATATGCTGTCTACAAGAGACCCACTTCAGACACATACAGACTGAAAGTGAGGGGATGGAAAAAGATATTCTATGCAAATGGAAATCAAAAGAAAGCTGGAGTAGCAATACTCATATCTGATAAAATAGACTTTAAAATAAAGAATGTTACAAGAGACAAGGAAGGACACTACATAATGATCAAGGGATCAATTCAAGAAGAAGATATAACAATTATAAATATATATGCACCCAACATAGGAGCACCTCAATACATAATGCAACTGCTAACAGCTATAAAAGAGGAAACAGACAGTAACACAATAATACTGGGGGACGTTAACACCTCACTTACACCAATGGACAAATCATCCAGACAGAAAACTAATAAGGAAACAAAAGCTTTAAATGACACAACAGACCAGATAGATAAGGTACTTGTAGGACATTCCATCCAAAAACAGCAGATTACACTTTCTTCTCAAGTGCACACGGAACATTCTCTAGGATAGATCACATCTTGGGTCACAAAACAAGCCTCGGTAAATTTAAAAAAACGGAAATCATATCAAGCATCTTTCCCAACCAGAACGCTAGAAGATTAAAAACAAATCACCAGGAAAAAAACGTAAAAAGCACAAACACATGGAAGCTAAACAATACGTTACTAAATAACCAAGAGGTCACTGAAGAAATGAAAGACAAAATCAAAAAATACCTAGAGACAAATGACAAAGAAAACATGACAACCCCAAACCTATGGGATGCAGCAAAAGCAGTTCTAAGACGGAAGTTTACAGCAACACAATCCTACCTCAAAAAAACAAGAAGAATCTCAAATAAACAATCTAACCTTACACCTAAAGGAACTAGAGAAAGAAGAACAAACAAACCCGAAGTTAGTAGAAGGAAAGAAATCATAAAGCTCAGAGCAGAAATAAATGAAATAGAAACAAAGAAAACAACAGCAAAGATCAATAAAACTAAAAGCTGGTTCTTTAAGATAAACAAAATTGATAAACCTTTAGCCAGACTCATCAAGAAAAAGAGAGAGGGGACTCAAATCAACAAAATTAGAAGTGAAAAAGGAGAGGTTACAATGGACACCACAGAAATACAAAGCATCCTAAGAGATTACTACATGCAACTCTATGCCAATAAAATGGAAAACCTGGAAGAAATGGACAAATTCTTAGAAAGGTACAAACTTCCAAGACTGAACCAGGAAGAAACAGAAAATGTGAACAGACCAATCACAAGTAATGAAATTGAAACTGTGATTAAAAATCTTCCAACAAACAAAAGTCCAGGACCAGATGGCTTCACAGGTGAATTCTATCAAACATTCAGAGAAGAGCTAACACCTATCCTTCTCAAACTCTTCCAAAAAATTGCAGAGGAAGGAACACTCCCAAACTCATTCTATGAGGCCACCATCACCCTGATACCAAACCAGGAAAAGATACTACAAAAAAAGAAAATTACAAATATCACTGATGAATATAGATGAAAAATCCTCAACAAAATACTAGCAAACAGTATCCAACAACACATTAAAAGGATCATACACCACGATCAAGTGGGATTTATCCCAGGGATGCAAACATTCTTCAATATATGCAAATCAACCAGTGTGATACACCATATTAACAAGTTGAAGGAGAAAAACCATATGATCATCTCAATAGATGCAGAAAAAGCTTCTGACAAAATTCAACACCGATTTATGATAAAAACTCTTCAGAAAGTGGGCATAGAGGGAACCTACCTCAACATAATAAAGGCCGTATATGACAAACCCACAGTCAACATCATTCTCAGTGGTGAAAAACTGAAACATTTCTTCTAAGATCAGGAAAAAGAAAAGGGTGTCCACTCTCACCACTGTTATTCAACATACTTTTGGTAGTTTTAGCCACGGCAATCAGAGAAGAAAAAGAAATAAAAGGAATCCTAATTGGAAACGAAGTAAAACTGTCACTGCACATGACATGATACTATACATAGATGATCCTAAAGATGCCACCAGAAAACTA
Organism: Lagenorhynchus albirostris; assembly: GCF_949774975.1. NCBI lineage: Eukaryota > Metazoa > Chordata > Mammalia > Artiodactyla > Delphinidae > Lagenorhynchus > Lagenorhynchus albirostris. The sequence goes on from NC_083098.1 coordinate 84,990,793, forward strand.
CTAATCAATGAATTTGGTAAAGTTGCAGGATATGAAACTAATGCACAGAAATCTCTTGCATTCCTATACACTAACAATGAAAGATCAGAAAGAGAAATTAAGGAAACAATCTCATTCACTATTGCAAAAAAAGAATAAAATACCTAGGAATTAACCTATCTAAGGAAGTAAAAACCTGTACTCAGAAAATTACAAGACACTGATGAAAGAAATCAAAGACGACACAAACAGATGGAGAGATACACCATGTTCTTGGTTTGGAAGAATCAATATTGTGAAAATGACTCTACTACCCAAAGCAATCTACAGATTCAATGCAATCCCTATCAAATTACCAATGGAATTTTTTACAGAACTAGAACAAAAAAATTTTTAAATCTGTATGGAGACACAAAAGACCCCAAATAGCCAAAGCAATCTTGAGGGAAAAAAACGGAGCTGGAGGAATCAGACTCCCTGACTTCAGACTATACTACAAAGCTACAGTAATCAAGACAATATGGTACTGGCACAAAAAACAGAAATATAGATCAATGGAACAGGATAGAAAGCCCAGAGATAAACCCATGCACCTATGGTCAACTAATCTGTGACAAAGAAGGCAAGGATATACAATGGAGAAAAGACAGTCTCTTCAATAAGTGGTACTGGGAAATAAGAATGAAATTAGAACACTCCCTAACACCATACACAAAAATAAACTCAAAATGGATTAAAGACCTAAATGTAAGACTGGACACTATAAAACTCTTAGAGAAAAACATAGGAAGAACACTCTTTGACATAATTCACAGCAAGATCTTTTTTGACCCATCTCCTAGAGAAATGGAAATAAAAACAAAAAGAAACAAATGGGACCTAATGAAACTTAAAAGCTTTTGCACAGCAACGGAAACTATAAACAAGACGAAAAGACAACCCTCAGAATGGGAGAAAATATTTGCAAACGAATCAACGGACAATGGATTAATCTCCAAAATATATAAACAGCTCATGCATCTCAATATTAAAAAAACAAACAACCCAATCCAAAAATGGGCAGAAGACCTAAACAGACATTTCTCCAAAGAAGACATACAGATGGCTGAGAGGTACATGAAAAGATGCTCAACATCACTAATTATTAGAGAAATGCAAATCAAAACTACAATGAGGTATCACCTCACACAGGTTAGAATGGGAGTCATCAGAAAATCTACAAACAACAAATGCTGGAGAGGGTGTGGAGAAAAGGGAACACTCTTGCACTTGAAATTTTGGTGGGAATGTAAATTGATACAGACACTATGGAGAACAGTATGGAGGTTCCTTAAAAAACTAAAAAAAGAATTACCATATGACCAAGCTATCCCACTACCAGGCATACATCCTGAGAAAACTATAATTCAAAAAGACACATGTGGGCTTCCCTGGTGGCGCAGTGGTTGAGAGTCTGCCTGCTGATGCAGGGGACACAGGTTTGCGCCCCGGTCCCGGAAGACCCCACATGCCATGGAGCGGCTAGGCCCGTGAGCTGTGGCCGCTGAGCCTGTGCGTCCGGAGCCTGTGCTCCACAACGGGAGAGGCCACAACAGTGAGAGGCCCGCATACCGCAAAAAAAAAAAGACATATGCACCCTAATGTTCATTGCAGCACTATTTACAATAGCCAGGTCATGGAAGCAACCTAAATGCCCATCGACAGACGAATGGATAAAGAAGAAATAGTACATATATACAATGGAATATTACTCAGCCATAAAAAGGAACGAAATTGGGTCATTTGTGGAGACGTGGATGGACCTAGAGACTGTCATACAGAGTGAAGTCAGAAAGAGAAAAACAAATATCATATAGTAACATATATATGTGGAATCTAGAAAAATGGTACAGATGAACTGGTTTGCAAGGCAGAAATAGAGACAGAGATGTAGAGAACAAAAATATGGACACCAGGGAGGGAAAGAGGGTGGTGGTAGGATGAATTAGGAGATTGCGATTGTCATATATACACTAATATGTATAAAATAGATAAGTTATAAGAACCTGCTGTATAAAAAATAAAATTCAAAAAACAACAAACAAAAATTTAAAGAGGGTACCAGTCTCCTTAAAAAAAAAAAAAAAAGGCTTGGCGGGGGGGAATATTTCAAAGGACTTAATTTAAAAGATGTTAAGCTAATATGACGCTAGGTCTGTACAGTACTGCCCTGTCTACACAATCTCTATTTTTTCACTTGAAACACTTTGACATCATAAATAAGAAACATTTCTAAGAAGCGATTACACCACGGGGAGAATAAAGGTTCTGCTTTTGCCTGAGTGCTTTTGCTCACTCACATAGATCACTCTGTTGAACAGAGTAAATCTAAATAATGATGATGATGACATCATTTATTGACTGGGTATACTATGTATCAATCACTGTTTTAAGTGCTAAACTTCTATTAACTCATTTAATCCTCACATTAAGCTCATGAAGTAAGCAGAATTAATCTTCCTCATAGTTACAAATATCTATTCTTATAATTTTTTCCAAATCTCTATTTCTCTAGTAGAAGATTCCTAAAGTACTGTTCAATCCCTTCACCTACAAACCAATTCAATGGAAGGAAGGGGGATGGAAGAGAGGGTAGACAAAAAAATATCTCCTAAATGTTGACTAAATCAGTAACATGGATAATGATATATGTGTATGTGAATGTTCACATTCTTTCTTCTCTCAGAAGCCATATTGCCCTAAATGAAGCATTTAAAGCAAAAATTTCAATCACTGCCCAGGTGTGAAGACCCACGTGTAGTAAGATGGTCGTTCCTTAAAAATCCACACACCTCCGTTCCCCAAATCCTTCTACTATTAAGATGGTGGAGGCTGGTCCCAACAGTATGCCCTCAACATGCCCTTATTTTCTTGCTGTCCTAGATCAATCTATATCCATTATCCTCCAGGCTTCTGAATCACAACCCCCTGTGTTTTACTTTGAGCACATAATTTGCTACAATTAATAAGAACATTTTTCTATGTAGCTAAAGACACTTCTAACGTATAGTCAGATTTATCCTTAATAAAAAGTCTCCCTTTCATCCTCCTATCTTCTGTACTAATACTGCACCAATACACTACAATCACTATCACCAACTTCCAACAGTATGTGGACAATTCTGAAATTCATCCATGTGCTACAAAATAAACTGTCTGGGGGAAATCCTGCTTTAAAAAGCAGCAGATCTGAAAATCTTGAATGGAATAGTCCTAGGCTACCACTCTGCCTCGTACTGGCTATAATAACTTAAGGCTTGACTCATAAATCCAGGAGAAATATTACTTGATGTTTTTTCCTCATAACTCAATGAAAATATGACAAACTACACAGTGAGCCTGAACCTCAAGACATATGGCAGAGCCATGGGAAGACAGCAACATGTAGATAAGCCTGCAACAATAAGGAATAAAGCAAAGAGCATATACCTTCTTGCTTTTCAGAAAATACATACCATAGTATAATTGTGAGCCACTTTATGCAAATCTGTACAACCTTGAGCATCAGCAAAAGAACGGATTCCAAGACAGTTGGATGGGTGAAGCTGTTTCATTAAAAACTTACAGCATGCTTCCACAACCTGTGAAAGCTGAAGAAGGCAAGCTGTAGATAACAGGCACTCAATATTATCTTCTTTTAATTCAAGGCGGCCTTAATGATAAAAAGAAATTCCATTAACTATGGAATTATATTAACTTTAGTTTATAAGGTAATTGGTGTTAACAGTAATAATTCTAAACAAGAGCTCATTACATGCATTCCAGACATAGATGATTTAAGACATTCCAAAAAGAAAAAAAAGTACTAAACATGAAAAAAAACTATTAGCACTTTGTGACTTCTGCTAAAATTTAAAAATTAATAGCTTGTTTCCAGAATTTTTAAAGAATGATTTAATTAGTAATATATCTATTACATATAACTAAAATTTTAAATGCAATAATTAAAAAACATAACTCATCAAATTATTATATTAACATTTAAAAATATCATTCAATAGCTTAATTATGATAACCATTTTAAAGGTTCTAATATAGAGATTTTAACCTATATACATACCACCAGGGGTGGTGATTATAACAGCAGAATTAACTGTTAGCTAAGGCAGGCTTTATTAAAAGCAGAAATCTGAAATCTAATAATACAACTTACATTTAAGAAGTTTTAAATTCAGATTTTCAGATTACCTGTATATGCATACTGAATCAAGGACCATAGTGAGTTCGGTTCTACACCTTCCATTTTTATTTCTTCTTGCCTTGCTTCCCTGACATCATTAGTAAACATGGCAGCAAAATAATCTGAGACAGAAGAGAGCACCAATCTAAGAACATATTAGAAGAAAAGCAACAAATCAGTGACAACATCAAAGCTGATGTTCATTAGTAAATGCTACTGCTTTCTTTTTCCTTATTTTTCTTTTCCTTTTTAAAAAAAATTTTGTTACCCATAGAGAGTGTTTGGTACTGAGAAATGCATTTTAAGTTTGACCAATTGCTTTATGCTCTAGCTCCTTTCTTTGAGTAACAAATTACCATTACTGAAAATTTTCTGCTGACATAAATGATTTACTCATTCACTACTTAAATATCCCTTTTTAACATCCTGAAAAAAAAGCTACAAGCTCACAGCATTAAACTGATGGTAAAAAAAATGGGGGGAAGAATGTAAAGGTTCTTCTTTTTATCACTTTTGAAAATAATCTAAGTTTTGTTTTAATTGTAGAGGTAGTCAATATATGGAAGACATTTGAGACTAGTTTTAGGTTATTTAAAAAAAAAATTTATTTATGTATTTGGCTGCACCAGGTCTTCATTGCCACATGTGGGATCTTCGTTGCGGCATGTGGGATCTTTTAGTTGTTGGCATGCAAACTCTTAGTTGCAGCATGTGGGATCTAGTTCCCTGACCAGGGATCAAACCTAGACCCCCTGCATTGGGAGCACGAGTCTTAGCCACTGGACCACCAGGGAAGTCCCTAGCAGGTTATTTTTAAACTTCATGATCTTTAAATTATTATAGTATATTATAATGCTTGTATTTTGTAATAAAATTATATCATTATCACAATACAAAGCTATACTTTGTATTTTGTTATAATACATTATTATATATTAGGTATGTCTCTGTCCAAATTATTGATAGTCACATATTAAGCAAAAATAGGTTATAAATGTATGTATTTGAAACGTGCATTTTTCATTTGATAATATGTCTTGAAGATATTTTCCATATCAGCACACTTACACAGATTTACTTTATTCATTTGTTAAAGAAGTAGAAATTATGATACAGATAATAGTTGAAGCTCTCTCTATGCTCCTCTCTAATTCCCTTCACCTCTCTCCCCAGGAGGGCACTGCTGAATCCTACGGTTTGCCAAACTGCTCTCCAAAGAGCTGTGCCAGTTTAGTCTAGCACCAGCACTGCGTAAGAGTTAACCTTTCCCCACAATATTGTCGATGTCAAAATTTTGGCCACCTGCAAGGTGTTAAATGGTATCTCATTGTTGTTTTAATTTTCATTCACCTGACTGTTAGTGAGGTTGAAGGTGTTTTCAAATGTTTTTTGGCCATTCAGGTTTCTTCTTCTGAGAACTGCCCATTCATTCAGTTATTCACTGAACAAATAATAATGCACACCTAATAAATACTGGGCACTGTTCTAAATACTTGAGATGTATTAATACCTTCTCTTATGGAGTCTTATATTCTACAGGGAGACAAATACCCAGCAGAAGTAAATTCTATAGTACATCAAAAAGTGATAAGTGCCATGGGGAAAAAAGCAGGGTAAGGGCAAATGGGGAGTGGGTTTAAATAGGTGGTCTCATGGGAAGGTGACACTTCAGAAAAGACTTGAAGGAGGTGCAGGAGTTAGTCACACAGGTATTTGGGAACAGCATTCAGGCAGAGTAGCAGCCCGTGCAAAAATCCAAAGGCAGAAGCGGCATGCCTGCCACATGCAAGAGACCACAAGGGGGTCAGTGTGGTTCAAGCAGAGTGAGAAAGGAGGGCAGAACAGTAAAGAGGTAATGGCAGGCTGGATCACATAAGCCACTGTGAGGAAATGGGCTTTCACACTGTGACATGAGGAGGCACTGGAAAGTTTGATCACAGAAGCAACCAGATCTAAGTTCCATTTTAAAGGATCACTCAGGGAGCTGTGTAGAAAATGGAATATAGGGGGGAAAAGTGCAAACAGGGAGACTAGTTAGGAGTTTCTTGCACTGGTAATCCAGGTGAGATGGTGATGGCTTTCACAAGCATTGCAGGTAAGGTAATGAGTTTTGTTTTGTAAACAGGGAATTTGAGATGCCTGTATGAAATTCAGGTTGGAATATCTTTCTAATAAACCCATGCTCACAACATGGACTTTCTGTCACAATATATAGTAGCATCTCAATAAATATATGCTGAACTGAGTAACTGAAAACTTTAAGACCAAGACCATTTTTTCTAATTTTACTTTCGCTTTGGAGGGTTTAACAAAACTTTTGGGACACAGTATTAATTAGTTTTGAAAGGTATTATAAAAAAAACCTTTGGGATCATAATGGTGATTAACACTGAACAATTAAATATGTAATTATTAGGAGAAAAATAATGAATCGTTATTTATTTAACAGCTTCCATTTCCTTTTCTTACATCAAGAAGTAATACTTCATTTCTGTTAAAGGCTTTTATTCCCTAGCACCACTGCTTTTCATATTTCTTGGAGGCAGGCAAACAGAAGTTGGAATAGATGTGGCTATTTAAAAACTCAACAGTTTTGCCACTCCATTCCACCAGCCTTTTTGTTTCTAAATACTCAAAGCTCTAATTTCTACTGAGCTTACTGAAAGTTATTTAATAGGTAGAATTAGGTGGAATGCTGCTCATAGTAGCTGAAATCTATACCAAACAATACTGATTTCAGGCTGGTATGTTTTGTTTTTATGCTTCTACAGAGGGAAAGTGATCCTTCTGGGGTCATTTAATGTGTAATAATTTCATATGCACTGTCTTCTTTGCAGAAACTCCATGAAATATACCACTTTACCAAAAGAGTCCATTGCATAATCAATTAGAACAAGTTACCTCAATATACATAATTAAAAGATCAAGGAAATATTTCACACATATAGAAATTTAGAAAACAATGACCTGTGAGCTGGAATTCTGCGATCACCAGCAACTAGAATTACATCGCATAACTGTTTGTGTCTCAAATAGTTTTCCATCTTTTTGAATGTTTGTTCAGCATGATTAAGGGCTTGGAAGAATTCATCTGATGAACATGGCTCCATAGTATGGCAGGATGATACTGTCTGACTGCTATTGGAAGTCCTGAAAAGAAAGAAAACACACATTTTGAAAAGTCGCTAACACATTAAAAATATCTTTCCTATTAAGTCCTTTTAAATCCTTCAAATGTAATAGAAGCAACGCTATCAGTCTATATTAATGAATAATCATTCATCATTTTTGCCTTTGAAAATCAAATGATGGCTCAAATCATATGTGTGTCTTGCAAACACTGTGAATGTGATACCTTCTAGTTAATAGCTACATATATTCTTTGCCTATTCCTGAGGTCTCTTCTCTTCTCAATACGACGTCTCTGCTGAAAAAGAGCCAAACTATATTCATATTGATAGTCATAGCTCCAACATTATATTTAAGGGCATAAGAGATCTTTTTTTTTTTTTTTTTTTTTTTTTGCGGTACGCAGGACTCACTGTTGTGGCCTCTCCCGTTGCGGAGCACAGGCTCCGGACGCGCAGGCTCAGCGGCCATGGCTCACGGGCCTAGCCGCTCCGCGGCATGTGGGATCTTCCCGGACCGGGGCGTGAACCCGTGTCCCCTGCATCGGCAGGTGGACTCTCAACCACTGTGCCACCAGGGAAGCCCAAGAGATCATTTTTTGAAGGCAGAAAGGGAATTAAACTCTTTTGGAGATATAAACCCAAGCCATCCTTTATTTAAAAATGGGTTATGTTCACAGTTCATTTATAACTGTTTAGAATACAAAATATATTATAAAATTATAAATGAATTATAAATAATTATAAATTATAAATAATTATTAATAGATCATTATAAATAAATCATTATAAATCATTTGATTCTCTGACTAGTCTTCAATAGCCCAGGTAACCTATAACTTAGATTATAGCTTAAGAGAATTTGATGGCCTAACCCAGGTATCTAAAAATTATTTGAAATTTCCAAATTATAATTTGAAGAGTATTTGTTCTGTATTTTCATTATGATTCATTGATGGAAATGGTGAAAAAGTGAAAAGATTGGGACTAAGAATTAAATCCTAAACCCATCCCTCTCCCCTAGATCCCTTCTCCAAGATCACTTGAATCAAGTAATCAACATCCCTTGGTTATACAATTAACTACAAAACTACCGACTATGCCGTAACTTAGTTATCATTTCTCATCAGATCTACTTTTAAGGATATAATGATTCTGATAAATGCTTTGTTGAATTAAGCCTCACTATATCTTAAGAGAATTTTCTTAATATAAATATCTAATATCTTACCAGGGACCAGCTGTCCTCTTGACCACCAACCTTACCCTCTTTGCTGATTTGTATTAGCTCTCTGGCTCCTAGGAATTCAAATTTTCTACTCCTATTTACACTCTCTGCTGAACATTTCGAACTTCTTGATTTGCTTTCAAGGCTTCAGTTGCTATCACATGTTAAATAAACATGTTATTTCAATGTGACAATTAATTCAGAGATTTTTGGGTATAGCAATCACTCCCACTGCTCCAAATGAAGGATCAAAAGAAGTGCAGGCTTCTGATTTGTAGTCCGTGGAAAAGCAAAGCTGTCCATTCACAAAAGGAACATGAAAGAGGTAGGAACAAAGCTACTCAGGCTTAAAGAGCTGCACAGCTTTCTAGCGTTTCTTGTTCTATTTTAAGAAATTTGGGACCTTGCACATACAATTTTAATAATGGAAGAACTTACTTAAAAAAAGAATTTGCTGCATATCCAGACAACTGTAGAACCTAGGTATCAGAACCATTATACACAGAATTTTTACATCTAGAAGGAACCTATGTAGTCATTTAATTCAACCCCCTTATTTTGCAGATGAGAAAATTTTGAGGCCCCAAATGGCTCAAAGTGATCAACCAAGGACATATAGGTAGCTGGATACAAAACCAGGGATCAGGAGGCATTCAGAATGTTGGTCAAATCACTCACAAAGGAATGGAAATTTTTGCTTACCTTTACCTTAAGGCATTAGTGAGTGCAAGGACCAAGGGTATGAAGGGAGAATGATAGTACAATATGAATGAGGATAATTTAACAATAACAACAACAACAAAAGACATGAGAATTCAGGATCTTAGACAAAAGTCTACTGCTCTGTTACTGCCCCTTAGCTAGGGTTAAGACAGCAAGAGTCTCTTAGTTTTCCATGGGGCAGAGATAATATCTCTATCTCTGGCTAATCAAAGGTTTTTAATACTCTGGCTCTGTGTAATTTATAATGTCATTACTTTCTTACTATTTCTTTTCCTATTATGTGTTTTGGTTTGGAAGCTTGAATTGGAGAGGTATGGGGTAGTGATTAAGAGCATTTTAGGAAGGTTCTAGAACTGTGCTGTCCAATATAGTTAGCTACTAGCCCCCATGTGGCTTTTTTTTTTTTTTTTTCTGTACGCGGGCCTTTCACTGTTGTGGCCTCTCCCGTTGCAGAGCACAGGCTCCGGACGCGCAGGCTCAGCGGCCATGGCTCATGGGCCCAGCCGCTCCGCGGCATGTGGGATCTTCCCGGACCAGGGCACGAACCCATGTCCCCTGCATCGGCAGGCAGACTCTCAACCACTGCGCCAACAGGGAAGCCCCCCATGTGGCTATTTTAATTAAGAAAATAAAATAAAAAAGTTCTTTAGTTGAACTAGTCATGTTTCAAATGCTCAAGTAGCCCCATGGGGCTAGTGGCTGCCAGATTGGATGGTGCAGAGATAGAACATTTCCATCATTGCATAAAGTTCTATTGCATAGTGCTGATTCAACTCTGTTACTATGTATCTGGACGAGTTATTTAACTTCTCTAAGTCTTACCTCCAATAGCAATACAGGAATGAGTAATACATAGTATTTTCTTTTAGAGGATACTTCATGGGAGGATTATTAAATGAATGCATAACCCTAGCACAGAAAAAGTACACAATCAAGGTAAATAAACTCCTATTAGTAGATCCTTGCTTTTCAAAGGCCAATGGGAAGGCCTGTAATCTCAGTCTTTTGTCTTATACAATGTTGTTTGTTCGGTTGTCTTCCTAAAAAACGATCGCCAACATTATCAATTTTTATAACTAAATTTCCTGATTCCTAATTAAAATGGCCTTTAACAAACCCAGTAGACATCCTAACCCACAATATAAACATCTGGGAATAGGCCATTTATGGAGCATTTAAAACATATTTCTCTGTGATTCCTACTAGATCTTTACATGGTGACAGAGGAAATATATCTAACATTTCTGCTTAGTTTCATATCTTTGATGTTACTAAGATGGTAAGTCATATTTCAAAGAATTGCATCATGAGATCATTCAAATCTTTTGTAACAGACGTTCACTGTAATGAACTCTACATTGCTGGATATTTCCAGGCTACTGGGAAACATTTAATTTTTAGCTTATTGTCCCTCTGCAGTAGGCTATGAATTTGTAAGTCAGAAAATGCCTAAACATAGAAAAGAGGCAAGTATCAAACAAATCAAGTAACCAACTATTTATAGAGTAACTCCTGAGATGCATTATTGCACCAGTTGTTAGAAACTGGGGATGCAAAGAAGGTATGATTTTTTTCTTTTAGTGAAGGGACTTAGAATTTGAAGACTTAAGTTTTATAAAGTGGAAAAAAGTAAACAGCAACACTAATACTTGCAATTCTTCAGATTTCACACATCTGTGCGCACACAATATGCACCACGGCCAATACTATCTTTTTATTAGAAACTATTTAGATTTCCTCACTATCATCACCAGAACTTGCATTAGGCTTTCTTAATGGAGTAATTTTTCAAAAAGAAGTTTTAAAAATCACTTCACAAGAATTATACTGTATATGATTTTGCGTAGAAAACAAAGCTGCATTGAAACTCTTAAGTGGTCTGTTGGCTCACTCCCCAGGTAAGTGATAAGCTGCCTCATAGCTTCTGGCATTCAGAACTCATGCTTTTGCCAAAGTGCAGATTACTATATCATGAATCTTTTGACATCTTTTACACATATTCAAAGTCACAAATGTAAAATAAGAATGTAAATTGCTTAGTGTAGGCTAGCAGTCTCTAAAAATATTTTTATGCATATCCTTTTCAGTATACTTTTAAGCATGTGCCCCAATATATGGATATTTATGAGTTTATAAAAGATATACATATGTCATTGTACAATTATTATTTACATTATAAAATAGAAAAAGAATAGATTTAAAAAATAAAATGTAAATAAACATTCTAGTATATATACATATAATTACCATTTCTCCAACAGATCATCTTGTACATCCCCAATTGGAACGTAACTGCGATCAGAATTTACAGAAAGGAAAGATCAGTATGGGCTAGTGATCGGAAAGGCAACAAGCAGCAGGTGAGATCTGAAATACATCTTAAGGTTTAGATGAGCAAGGAGGAAGAGAAGTTGGGGTTTTCTCTTTTAAGGAGAGGACAAGGCAGGTGCATAAAGAGAAATGGCAAGAGGCAAAGAAAAAGAATACATTCACCTCTTCCCTTCTCAAGAGAAATACTTTTTCATTTTGGAATTTAAGGAGTTCTCTGCTGGTCCTGCAGTCAGAATATCTGTGGTGAAAAGAGTCAAATGTTGTTTATATAAGAATCAGATTTTCTTAAACAATAACCAGTGTGAAGGAGAAGGGCCAGTGGGCCCTCTCATACAATGCTGCTGAGAATTAAAAGAGGAGTAATGTTCCTGAAATAACTTTGAGAATACAGATCAAAAACCCTAAAAACGTGCACACCCTTGGGACTTTATCCAGAGGAAATGGTCATCTGTATGTAGAGATCTAACTATGGGGACGGGGTTATCACAGGTTGTTTCTAACAAGAAAATACTGGAAACAATCTAAATTCCAAAAAAATTCGAATATTGGTTAAATAACCAAAATGTATGTCTGTGCAAGGGAGAATGATGCAGCCATTCAAAAAGATACAGGAGAACATTTAATGACATAGCAAGCTGTTTTACTGGACACTGCTTTTGCCTATCCAGGATTCTTTCTATGGTAACAGACCCATCTCGACCTTTTGGGAAACCACACATACCCTACCTCAGTTCACAGGGCTTGGGCAGAGTTGAGTCTTCCCCCTGGGCAGAGGTGAGCAAGCAGCTGAGGCCTGGCCAACGAGAGTATCATATCTTCTGGTTATAATGATTGATTTGGGTGGACATAAGATCCAAAGAAAACCAATGAGAGTCCATTTCAAGATGTTTGTTGGTACTCTTGGAAAAGAGTCACTCTCTTTCCATTGAGGAGGTTAAGCTGATAAAAAGTAAACTTGGAGCTACTAGTGGCTTTTTGCTACCACAAAGAAAGCCTGCCTAAGGAAATGCCATCACAAAGGAAAACAGATTCTAAAGAGGGGGAAAAAAAGGATTTCTGGTGTTATTTGAGTATCTGGATTCATCATGTCTAAAGTTGTTTGAGTTTTTATTTACTTATGTGAATCAAAATGTTCTAGTTTTTTGGGCTTCCCTGGTGGCGCAGGGGTTGAGAGTCCGCCTGCCGATGCAGGGGACACGGGTTCATGCCCCGGTCCGGGAAGATCCCACATGCCGCGGAGCGGCTGGGCCCGTGAGCCGTGGCCGCTGAGCCTGCGCATCTGGAGCCTGTGCTCCGCAACGGGAGAGGCCACAACAGTGAGAGGCCCGCGTACAGAAAAAAAAAAAAAAAAAAAGTTCTAGTTTTTGCTTGTCAGTTTGAGTTGGGGCTTCTGCCTTTTTTGACCAAAGGAGTCTTAATTTTATATTTACATTAGGGCAAAAAAGGTTACAAAATAGTATGTACAATAAGATTCAGATTTTTATTCTAAAAATATATTTTTATTCCATACTTACCTAAAATATACTGGAAGGATACTTCCTCAAATTGTTAATGGTTATTATTTTGGGGTGGCAGGGTAATTTGTAATTTTTGTTTTTCCATTTTTGCTTATCTCTATGTGCTCACGTCTCAGTGGTAAAAATAGTAAATAATATGGGAAAAAACTCATTAAAAAATTAGATCCAAAGATTCCGAAGAGTTCTATCCAGCTGTCCTCACCTCTTGCACCCTGTTGATTTTAACCTCCAAACCATTCTTCACATCTACCACAGTAATGAGTTTTAGCTGGACACATGGCTACCCAGGCAGAGACCACAGCTGCGCCTCCTCCTTTGCTACTAGTCGTGGCCATGTGATTAGGTTTTCAACAATGGCACGTGAGCAGAAATGATATATGCAACTTGTGTTATTTGCTTAATGTCCTCCCTTTTCTTTCTTTGGTCCTTCCCATAGGCTAGAATGCAGAGGGGAGCTGAGGAAGCTTTGACCATAAAGAAATAATAACACCCTACAGGATGGAGAAACAATATAGAAGGAATCTGGGTCTCTGAGGGAACCTGTGTAGCAGAGCTACCTGTCTGCCCTGGGTCACTTCCCCATTTGTTAGGTGACAGAGAAACTTCTATTTTATTTGAGCCACTATATTTCTGAATCTCTTTGTTATATTATCTTAGCCTATTCTCTACTAATATATTCCCTAAAGTTAAATGGCCAAATTATATGGCTCTGTGCGTGAGTGATTATGTGGTGTGTGTATGTGTGTGCATGTGTATCATTGTTTTCATGCCTCATATATCTAATTCTAAAAATGTAAAACTTCACTATCCAGTTCCAACTAGATGAAAATAAAATACAAGCAATAAGTGTCATAAAAGGTTCTTTTGCCTTAAAAATCTGGACTTATAAATACCAGTTGTGCAACTGTAATGCTCAACATTTTTCCTAAGCTGATTCTTTCTAGGAACTAACATGATTCCAATAAATTCCTATTCTGTTTAAACCAGCCAATTTCAGTTGCTTAAAACTAAGAACACTGATTGATACAGTGTACAGACAGGCTTTAGAGGGCTCACGAATTCCTTGAACCCCATATGAAATATTTAACACACACATGTGCACATGCGCACATGTATGTGCACACACACATACAGACGGTTTTCTGGGGAGAGTTTCCATGGCTTATGTCAAGGGAATCCATGATATGACTTGGGCATACACATTGTGTATTGCATACACAATGCAATACATCCTTCCCAGATACAAGTACAATATAGTTGAACTTCTTTGCCATCTCTGGAAGCAAAATTTTTTTCATGTGGAAACATATAAGATTTTAATTTTAAAGTAAACCAGAATTAATAGAATGGTTCAAACAAGGAGATATAGAGACAACCTAAAGAGGGTCAAGAAAAAGGAGATAGCACTTGAGAAACGGTATATTATGAAGATAACCCCTTGTTGGGAGAGGAGAAGGACCTAAATGCCTTCAAGATGAGTCAAAGAATAGCAAATCAACTGACAAAGTATAGAAGAGTTCAAGGGTATGTGCAGTTGAAACACAGAGTAGCAAACAATGGATAAGACAGATCGGATGACTGTGGGTAAAGGGTTGTGGGTCGAGAGATTATACCTGTATGCCAGCCAGGGTTGGCTTTTTCAAGAACCAGGCTGAGAAAATTAGTTGAGGAGAGAAAGTGAAACTGGATAGACTGAATCATTAACTGTTATGTTGATCCAAGTTGAACTCAGTGATTAAATGAATAGTCACAGAGAACTGCTTACTGGTATGTGTGCATGAAATCTACATGTTAATCGTTTGGGTTCAAAATGCAGCTATTTCCAAGTGATCAAGGTCAATATCAACAGTGATAAGTTAGATTGATGATATGTATCTTTGATATGATGTGCTGAAAATGGTACTTTACCTTTGTGGTCTTCCTCCTTAAAACTCATTAACCCCCATCTAAGCATGAGAAAAATATCAGACAAATCCCAACTGAGTAAGACATTCTACAAAACACCTGACCACTACTCCCCAAACTGCTAAGGTCATCAAAAACAAGGAAAGTTTGAGAAACTGTAACAGCCCAGAGGAGCCTAAGGAGATATGATTAAATGTAACTGGTATCATGGACTATAACAGATAAAAGGACGTTAGGACGTTTTCTGTAACAGAAAAAAGGAAATTAAGGAAATCTGAATAAAGTATGGGCTTTAGTTAATAATAATGTATCATACTGGTTTAACAGTAACAGATACACCATATTAATATATTAGTAATAGGGAAAACTGGGTGTGGGATATAAGGAACTCACCATACTATCTTTGAAATTTTCCTGTAAATCTAAAACTATTGTAAAAATATAAACTTTAGTTTTTTAAACGCGGTTTCATTTTACTTACTAATCTTGAGCAAGTTACTTACCCTTTCTGTGCCTCATTGGCCCCATCTCTACAATTAGAATGATAATAATAGCAATCTAACTCAGAAATTTGTGAAGACTAAATGAGGTAATATAGTACTAAAATGCTTAGAACAGTGTCTCACAGATAGCAAGCCCCCAATCAATATTAGCTATTATAATTTTTGGATATTTGTATAGAAGTATTTTATACATATTGACTAAAAGTAGTCTGATATATAAAATATTAAACCCTAACTTTATAAACAAAGGTTGTTTATAATGAAATTATAATGAAAATATAAATAATGTAAATTTCTCCAATATGTCAATATTACATAATTTCAAAATTGGCAAATCCAGTAAAGTGTAAACCGTGTTTAAGCTATCGTCACATGGTGAGCCACTATGTAAACCTGGCTGGCCCTGGTGAAAATTCATCCTGAGTTAAAGTCATTGGAACCTACTGCTCACATAGGTCACAACAGTTACTTAGGGTTTAAAATTCCTCATGGTATAGAAACCAAAGTTTTTTATTTTATTTTAAAAACAAAGTAATGACTTAGAGTTGATTCCACAGACAGAGAGTGGCTAGGCTATAGACCCAAGATCCAAGTTAAAAGATAAGAAATCACTTAGATGTGTGACAGCAGAAATTACCATAAGCCAAAGGCTCAGGCAGACATTTCTCCTACTTAGAATACAACTGATCAAACATATTAGCAACATATGCTGCCTCTTAACTTCTGCTTTAACTTGTCTGGACCCACTGTAGGGGTTATGATTCTGTGTATGTAAAACCATTAAGTTGTCTTCCCTTTTTTCTAATAACTCAAAATTTCAATCTGAGTTCTGAGGTCTATGCAAGTATTACGACCGCTTAAATGAGAAATTCTTCGTATATTGTATTTCCCCACCATGTGATATCAATCTATAGTATACTCAAATAAAATGTTTACTATATATTTTATTATTTGCAAATATTATATAATGAAAATAACTATTTCCAAGTTATATACAAAATCTGATGAATGTCAGTGCAGCTTCTTTTGACATTAACAGTGATAGTTTTTGATTTGTTTACAGTAGAAGGGCAAACACCTAGAGAGACTGCTTACTTAATCAAAAAGCTGGGGGCAAATAAATTTATCCTCATAACGAAGATCAAAGACTCAGAGCTGGAGGACTGAAGGAGGATGTGACAATTAGATGTATTTAAATCTAGGGAAAAAATGGAAAAGTAAAAGTATACACGCAAATGACGTTTCTAAAATCTAGAATACTTTTTTGCAATAAGATGTTGGGATAGAAATTTTAACCCACCAGGAAGATTAAATTTCTTTGACAGATTTCCCCTCTTATATCTAAAAATCAAAGACATGTTCTCTAAGTACATTTTATTTTTGAAATAATATTTTAGAAATAGTTTGGTCACTGCAGATGTGAACTGTTTACTCCCATCTTATTATTTACTCTCTCAATCTTCTTGATTAGCATTTGAAAACAACTAAATTTATTTTAAATTTTAAAACATATAATTTTCTTATTTTTATAACTCCTACAACTAAAAATAACAATTGTATTTTCTTGAAGTATGCACATAGCTACCTCAGTAAAAAAAAAAGTCTTTTTCTGTCATAATGAATATCCCATCAAGATGACACTTTAATATGGATACTAAAGAATAGATTAACTTAATTTCAGTAATCATTAGCTATGCAAACTACTTCTGTTGAAGGAAGTAAATTATAGTGACCTATGTGTGTACAACCTTTCTAAGGTTATACATGTATATAAATTTTATACTCACATATGCATACTCTCTCCAGGTAGTAGATACATGTTAAGATTTTCATAACTAATGCTGGTAAACGAATGAATGTTTTGGTTTTTTTCTAATTTTGTTAGAATATTCTTGATACATTGTATTGGTTTCAAATAAAAAGATGATTACTCTTTGGTTTCCCTCCAAATGGGAATGGTTTTATCCCCAAAATGATAAACCCTGAACCTTTTAATATATACTTTATTCTTTTTATGGCAACAAGTATCCAAAGAAAATACAAAACAATGAAACCATATTAATTCAAATAATCTCCAATCAAAATTATTCGTGGTTCCTATTCCCTTAAAATAATGCTAAATCATAAACTAATTAAATTTAAAAAAATTAAATACACTAGTTACCTATGTAGAGATATTCCCTTCTCTCCATTAAACAAATGATTACAGAGGACTGTTCTATATTTGTTACTATTCCAGCATCACAGTTCAGAATTCCATATTCTGAAGATTAGAAGGCGGTAAATATCCCCAAGTAAAAGATATCTGAATATACGAACTCATTTTGTCTCCATCTCTTATGATGCCTATATTAATAATAACCAACATACAAATTACAAGTGTTATCAAAACCTGTAAAGAAATTTTAAAAGAAAAAGGATCCAGTAATTAATCTAGAAAAATAATAAGCCTTTAAATATTTTTGAATGAAGGTGAATCAGAAAGATGACTTTCAGGCCCTAACTTGTTACATAATATGCTATAGTATTGATAGTTTAAACTGATAAAGAAGAAAATTCATTTCAGAGGTAAAGCCTGGTTCCACGGGTGAAGGTGGAAAAAGTCATTATGAAATTACCAATTTTTAATTTTCTCTCCTCAAACTCATTTCCTCTTCTTTTTGCCCCCTTTTCACCAGCTGACCACATCTAGCTCCTCTATGTTCCCTTACACTCTACTGAAGGAATGTCCTTCATTTCCCTAAATAGCACAATTTTCAGAGAAGTGAAGGCAACAGGAATTAGTAGAGCTGTCATCTTAGAAAGAGACATGTTACTGTATTCTCTGAATTAGTCTGGAGGGCTGCAACATAGGACAAAGAGAAATAACCATAAGAAAAATATTATTGATAACTACAATGGTGCAAAAATTATTGGCAACTACAATATGCCTCTCCTCATAAAACCTTTCATTTTCATAAAAATTTAAAAATGACTCTATAATCTGTTGCAAACTAAAATGTCATAAAAATTTTTATACTATAGAAATGTCTTCTATAGTTTTGCTATGACTATAGAAGATAAACGAATGAAGCAAAATGCAAGGCAAGGATGCATAAAATTGCTACCATGTATTATTTTCAGGGCAGAGCCAGATCTATATAGGGAACACAAGATATTTCAAAAGGAAAGCTATTTGTTGTCTTTATAATTTTACAGAATTAAAATCAATATTAGAACATTTAAAAAAATTCCAGCAAAAGTATCACATATACATACCAAGATATTACATATGTGTATATATGTAGAGGTATGTGTATATATATATATATAAAATCATAGATTTTAAGTAATAATACTAAATTATTTTAAACAGTATATAGAATATACCCCCACACCCCATTTCTATCAGTAAGAAAATAATCAACCTGCATGAACTGGAATCAGATTCATTTTCTTCTTCACTAGTGCCATCATCCACTTCTGGTCTATCCAGCCAGTGTGCACCGCCACAATCTTCTGCTGTAAACTCAAACGCAGGGACTTCAGAGGTGGATGCCATTGGCCAAGAAGGTGAATTCTGAAAATCCAGTTGGCTGGACCTTCGGTAACCAATTGAAGCCAAAGGCAATTGTAGGCTACACGGATCTAAAAACTTTCTCCCACCGTTTGCTCCAGTCTGTCCTCGATTCCAAAATTCTCCCTGCTGGCTGTCAACTGTAGAATTCGGAGATGATCCTTGATGGCTAAACCACCTCCATCTGATTTTCAAAATCTGCTTCACATCAAACTCTTTACGAGAACCAGACATCCTCAGAGAAACCAAGTGATCGTCTAGGCAACGGGCAAAAAGCACTGCACAGAGATTTGTGCATCCAACCAAGACAAGAGAAGTATATGCCCTGTTGTACACAATAAACAAATTGAAAGGAAAATAAATCACATTCACATATATATCTACATTTACTTTTATACCAATATATCAGATTATAGAGAACAAAGGACAATGAAAAAAAGATGAAACACGGTGGAACATTCCATTCAATCAGAGCAAACTCTCATCCACCTATCCTGAAACAGCTAGACCACTGTCCCCTACTCTCCTTTCCCTTACTGACCATTAGCTCTCACAAACACTGACAGCATTCATTAAAGTCCTTTTAAACGCAGAACACCACCCCCTTTTCTTAAACCACAAATGACAGTGACAGAAAGCACTATCCCGTAGTCGCAGTGTCTCAGTCTCTGCTGCTTAGTATATTAACTCTTTTATTGCTGAAACAAGAAATGTATGCCACAGCATTTTCCTTTGTACTTAAAAATCACTGTAAAACTAAAATGTTTCTATTTTTATACTAAGTTCCTAAATGAGATATCACAAAACAACAGGTTGTTTTAAAGTTTTTTTAAATTAGATGAGTTATAGTGATTTTCAAGCTGGCTCTTTGGATGCAGGGTCAGGAAGAAGGAGGAGTACAAAGGTGGGGTTCCCATTCACTGCTCTCCACTTCTATCTTCTCCCTTCAGGAAAGGAGTGTGTTTCATTAATATAGTAAGATCTGGGTAAGACTTCATCTGAGCAAAGAATATTGAGAAGACTAAGAAGAAAGAAAAAGTCTGAAAACTACAAAGGATCAAAATACGACAGTACTTATTCTTTCTCAAATAAATGACCTGAAGTCCATATTGCTCTATAATTAGGATTGAGCCACTCTGAATTACTACAATAGCCAAATTTCTATGACACTACTTAGGAAAAGGAAAGTGTGGCTCAAGAAAGCTACCTAGGACTGGGATAGGATTATTTCTTGGGTGTATAAGTACCCCGATGGTGCCCTCTGTTGTTGGCAAAACAAAGCAATGGTCTGAACATGGTTACAGCTAAGGAGAATTGATAAAGCAAATAAAAATCTATCAAATGCAGTCAAATTTTAAAATATTGAATGATTATTGTGAGCAAGACACTCTATAGGCATTATGGGGGAACAGATACATACATCTTGGTTCCTACCCTCAAAAATAATTAAATCGAGTTACTGAAACAACAAAATTGATAACTTAAGTATAAGAAATATTATAATGCTGCAGTATTAACATTTTGTCATCTACAAAAACAGAGTTTGAGTTTTCAGGGTGCTCAATATCTAGTGCTATATCAAAATGACAAAATAAATGACAAAAAAAGCTGCTTTGGAGGCTTACAAAAATATTGTGAGGTATATCTTAACCTCACACAGCTCTTTAGGAGAATAAAAATTATTCAGAGAAATAAGACTAATAGGCATGAAAAGCCATATATAATTTTGTGCCAAATACTGTAGGACAAACCATAAATACTATAAGAAAGAGAAAGGAGATATCAGGATGGTGTGGAGTGCTATGGGCCAGTTTCATTAGGGAGAAGGCTTCTAAGAATAGTAAGAAGTTTTACAGCCAGAATGATGAAAGATTTTATAAAGGAAGAAAGATATTAACAAAGCATGAAGTGAGCACACTGACAAAGAAAGAGGGGGGAATATCAGTTTGATCAGCCAACCAGAAATACCTAATTAATATTAAGGAGTAATAAGAGATAAATTTGGATGCATAAGATGACATAAAATGCCCTGAACACACATCAAAGGTGTAAAGGCTAGTAGGCAATGTTAAGTGGACTGTTGAACGGGGCAATGTTTTAGAAAATTAATTTGGCAGTAGTATGCAGGATGCATTAGAGAATGAAATGACACCATTCCCTCTCCTCTCACCTCTGTCAAACTCCTTTTATCAACACCCTTCTAACTCCACTCTACCTATCCAACTTTGTTTCTAACTATTTTCCAAATGGACACACTGCTTCATCAGTTAAGACAAAGTCTACTGTGCTTCCTGTTTTACATGCTGTTTGTGTCCCAATTTCTCTGGTTTTGAAATCCCACTCATCCCTCAAGGTTTAGCACAGATACTGCTGCCCTTAGAAAGGCTTCTCCAATTACTCTAGCCTTGTGGTTCTCAACAAAGGCAGCAACAGCTCTCTGCTCCCACACCCCAGAAAGGCTTCTGGAAGAAGGGGGCATGGATTTTTAGTTGTTGGAATGACAAGAGAGGGCTATGGGCATTGAATGGGCAGGGGCCAGAGATGGTAAACATCTTGCAGTGCATGGTATAGACCCACACAATGAAGAAATGCCACTGTAGTAGTTCATAATGATCTTGCCATCACTGTCTTCATGCAAATAAGAATTTACGAAGCATTTACATGTTTAAGGCACCACAAGAGGTAGAAAAATAAATAACAAAGATCTTTCTTTAAAGAGGGCTATACTCTGGTAGAGAAAAGGATAATTAAACGAACATTACAAATAAAGAATACATTTTGATATATATAATTTTATATAAATATAATTTCTAATTTCAAATTCAATCTGTCAACATGAGAACAATTACCAGAGAGTCCATTTACACTGTGCCAGCTCCAAAAGCTAATTTTAATTGTTTTGCTGTTTGGTTGATTGGTTGGAGCCTGAACACAAGAGTGGACTTCATTAACGACCACTGAGATGGGCTTCCCTGGTACCGCAGTACGTAAGAATCCTCCTGCCAATGCAGGGGACACAGGTTCGAGCCCTGGTCCAGGAAGATCCCACATGCTGCGGAGCAACTAAGCCCATGCGCCACAACTACTGAGCCTGCGCTCTACAGCCTGCGTGCCACAACTACTGAAGCCCGCATGCCTAGAGCTTGTGCTCCGCAACAAGAGAAGCCACTGCAGTGAGAAGCCCGTGTACCACAACGACGAGTAGCCCCTGCTTGCCCCAACTAGAGAAAGCCCACGTGCAGCAATGAAGACCCAATGCAGCCAAAAATAAATAAAGTTTAAAAAATTTATTAAAAAAGACCACTGATATGCAAGACATTTCCCGATATAGAGAAGAAATCCAAAGATGTGAACGTTAAAATGTTGAACCATGCCTCCACTCCCAAGAGGGGCCAAAGACCCTCTTCACCAAGGTAGTGAGATATACATTAAATAAATACCTCTTTAATGTAGTAGCTCTTCTGAGTAGACTAGAGATGCATATGGGAGATTAGCCACTGAAATAGGCTTTCTGATTTTAAAGGGATACTAGGATCTTGGGTTGACAAAGGCCAAGTAGCAGCCTTTAACCACTGCTGTAATAGTCATGGGTTTGGTTACATGCATACATACATACATACGCATGTATATACAAAAGCTCACCACCACCCCAACCTTTTGTATTGGTGGACTCATACTGCATGCTTTTTTCACTGAGACACTTATTTTGTCAATCTTCCTCCTTCTTCCTGGTAATCAATGTTGACAGCTTGGTGTACAGCCTTTCACACCTTTCTCTTTGTTTATAAAATTCATATCCAAACTTATATACACATATATAGGAGTTTTTGTTATTGTTTTATAAAAGAGATCATACTGTATACATATTTTTGGCATTTTGCTTTTCCCACCAAAATTATATACATGGAAATATAAACTAATAATGATCTTTTTAATAGTTGCATAATATTCCATAATTGTAAAACACAATTTATTAAACTACTTCCTTGCTAGTGGGCATGCAAATTGATTTCAGGTTTTTTTTGTTTTATGCTATTAAGATAATGTTGAAATAAACATCCTTGTGAGGCTTTTGTGTCTCTGGAATTTATTCACAGGAGTGGAACTGCTGGGTTGCAAGTATGTGCATCTTAAATTTGAAAAGATAGTTTACTTTCCTGAAATTTATATTTTCAAAAGTAAAGTGAGTATATCCTCATTCATTTTCACAGGCCCACCAGTCAACAATAAGTATTATAATTCTTTATATTTCTAATATGAGCCCTCTATTATCAACATCATTTTGATATAAACCACCCTTTTCCCACTGAATTGAGGTATTATTTTTGTTATGAATTTTAACAGTTCAGGATGCTAATTCTGTTGCACCATTTGTCTATTTTTATGCCAATATTAGTGTTTTAATTACAGTACAGTTACAATATGTTTATTATTTGTTAAAGCAAGTTCCTATCTACACATATAGTCTTTTACAATAAATTTTAAACTAATTTTGAATATGTACTCTTCTATATATACTTTAAAATAATATTACCCAATCCTCTCAACAAAAATCTCCAACCCTAGGGACTTCCCTGGTGGTCCAGTGGCTAAAACTCCATGCTCCCAGTGCAGGGGGCCCAGGTTTGATCCCACATGCTGCAACTAAAAGATCCTGCACACGACTGGCACAGCCAAATAAATAAATATTTTTTAAAAAATCCAACCCTATTGAGATTCTAATTGGAATTGCATTAAATTTGTGTATTAATTTTAAGATGGTTGGCATTTTATGATATCAAGGCTTCACATCCAAGCATGTTTTTTAGTTTGTTCAGATCTTATGCTCATTAATAAGATTTTTAAATCTTTTAACTATACGTCCTGTGCCTTTCTTATTAAAATTTTTATCATGTTCTTTTATTTTCTCTTTTTTCACTGTTGTAAATGCAATAAATTTTTTCTAGCATTTCCACATGGTTATTGCCATTATAATAAAAGTATTAAGTACATTTATCTTATATCCAGTCCTTTTATCAGACTTTCTCATTAGCTTTGATATTTTTAAAATTAGTGTTCATTTCTTGATAAGTTAGAGGCAACTTTGAGACATCTAGGTGGAGATGTCAGGTAGCTGGATAAATGTTCCTGGAGCTCAGATCCAAGCTCCAAGGAACTCTAACAGATGAAGGCAAAGGACACTAAGAAGGAACAACCAATGAAGTAGAGGAAAATCAGCAGTGTATGGTGTTAGGCAAGTCAAGGGATAAAGGTGTTTCAACGCAAAAGCCATGGTCACAATGTCAAATGAGAGGTCAGGTACCACGTGAAAAGAAAAATGTCCACTGGAATTGGCAATATAAAAATTTTGCCAAATCAGATAGGAGCAGTTTCAGTAAAGGGTTGGGGACCAAAGCCAGACTGCGGTGGGTTGAGAGTAACGGAAGATGGGAAATAAGAGAGAGCATGTACAGACAACGCCTTCAGAAAATTCTGCTCAATAGTGAGGCTGTGGAATGAGATTACAGCTGGAAGAGTTGAGGAATCAAGGCAATGGATTTGTTTTGCCTGCTTGTTTATTTGTTGATTTTAAAAAACACAGAACATATTAGAATGATGAGAATGATCCAACAGGAAGGTGAGATTGATGATTGCAGGTGAAAGCACTGGAGCAAAAAAAGTGAAGACTTTGATAAAAGAAAAAGGAATGGCACCTAAGCACAGTGGATGGCTTGGATAATCATTGTAGGTGGGATATTTCCTCTACTGTAAGATTTATGACTTTCTAAATGCATTGATTATTTAAAAAGGAAAGAAAAGACATGCACTAGTCAGTCTATTCAAGTTGAAAACCAAATAAGTCCTCTAAAAGGAGTCATGAAATAATAAAGATTAGAGGAGAAACTAAAGAATTAAGAAATGAAATGACAGAATTAGAGATCTATCTCTTTAAAAATGTGCTGGTACTGATGAATGGGGAGATTGGGATTGACATATATACACTAATATGTATAAAATGGATAACTAATGAGAAACCGCTGTATAAAAAAAAAAAAAAGAATCCACCTTCTAATGCCGGGGATATGGGTTTGATCCCTGGTCGGGGAGCTAAGATCCCACATACTGTGGGGCAACTAAGCCCGCACACCTTGACCACTGAGCCTGTGTGCTCTAGAGCTCACACGCCACACACACAAAAAAATTTGCTGGTATCTTCTCTTACCTCCTAGCAAGTTCAATCAAAGAAAAAACAAATTAGAACTTAGAATGAGGATAACATGACCATTAAAATAGAATATTTAAATAAAAGACTTAAAAAGATCACTATTGCAACAAAAATTTTAAATGTCATATTGAATAATGGAAATGATGACAAATGGAGAGAATTTAGGTAAGCAAAGTTGGAAAATACTCCTCAAAGACAGAATTTGCTCAAAATCCTTTATAGCTAGGTCTCTAACAATTTTCACCTAAGCTTAAGCCTGTCTAAGCATGGGTATTTTGGGGGAAAATCTTTACTCTAACAAAATACATTAAAAAATGATCTATTCATAAAGTAGCTTGTTATAACCCACTGATAGAAAGGGGTTTACAGAAATATTTCCCAGCTTTAACTGAATTCTTGGGCCAAATACTTTATGAAAAATATGTAGTAAACTTAAGCATTAAGGTTTTCATGGCATGGAATTCAGCATTTATTTAAATAACACTTTTTCTTCTGTCCCATCAACTTTTACTATACAATATAATATTGTTTCACTCAAAAATTTATGCATTTCTGATGAGAAGTCCTTCCTAGGGTAATTATTTATGAAAGAGCAATACATACTAAAAGGCATTACATTGTTAAATTATCAAAATGGTTTGCACAGGCTACTCTATATAAATTAGATCCCTCATCATTCTCTATCCCCTTGACCCTCCTGATTTTTTTCACAGCACTTATCATCCCCTAGCATATTAGATGCTATTCCCTTATTATTATCTTTACCCTCACCACAAAGTTAGCTGCAGTACAGCTTTGTTTGACTCACTGCTGTAGCCCTAGCACTTAAAACAGTACCTGAAAGGTGCTGAATAAATATTTCTCTAATGAATGAATCCAATAACTATAAGAGCAATAATAAAAGATATATACTTATTATGTACATTTTTGAAATTATAAAATAAACTTAAGGGGCTTCCCTGGGGGCGCAGTGGTTGAGAGTCTGCCTGCTGATGCAGGGGACATGGGTTCGTGCCCCGGTCCGGGAAGATCCCACATGCCACGGAGCGGCTAGGCCCGTGAGCCATGGCCGCTGAGCCTGCGTGTCCGGAGCCTGTGCTCCGCAACGGGAGAGGCCCACGTACCGCAAAAAAAATAAATAAATAAAAATAAACTTAAGAACCAAATGTTAAAAGAATATTAGAAAACATTTACCTCTGGTGACAAAACCTTTTTAGTATTTTTTCAACTTAAGAAAAAAATCACAATATATTACTCAAAGAATTTCTCTTTTCTATTTCATTCTTTAGGCATAAAATTTGTATCACTTTGAAATCTACTCGCTAAACAGCAGATATCTTTTCAGACTGACATTTCTTTCTTCAAACTGATTATCAAATTATATTCTGTACCTCTTTCTTGTTTTAATAACTTTGCTTTACTTAAATTTGAGATACAAAAGCTCACACAGTATTTAAAATAGGTAAGTGTCAATTATGAATACATTATTTTAAAAGTAATTAAGGAATCCACATGCAATTTCTGCTTCAAAACTTCTCATATGTTAGTTTGTGAATTTAAAAGATGACATTACTCAATATGACAATAGCAACACTGAGATGTCATTAAGATACACTGCAGATGAGCTCACTTCAACAGTATGGCTTTTAAAGCTATGGCTTCACTCAACAATTTAAATTACAACCATTTAGTAACTGGTTTATATGTGTAATCATTATTATACAAACCTCTCATCACATAGTGTTTTTAAGAAAACAGTATTTGTTTTATGAGTAATCAATTTTAATGAATCTATTCCTATAGTTTTAAGTGTGTACTACATATTGCATAAAACACATCAAGAATTAATTTTACTGTACTAACTTAGCAGCACTTCACCTCCCCAATTTTCCCCTCAACTATAAAAAGAATAAGTTACAACACATGATTTCAAAGAACCCTTTAAAGTTTGATAATTCCAGGACACTTTTAAAGCTCTGTCAAATTAGGTCTTTTATGAGAACTTGGCTTATTTTAAAAATTTGAAGACTGATATAATTCCACTAACATTTAAAAATGTATGGCAGCAGGGCTTCCCTGGTGGCGCAGTGGTTGAAAGTCCGCCTGCCGATGCAGGGGACACAGGTTCATGCCCCGGTCCGGAAGTTCCCACGTGCCACGGAGCGGCTGGGCCCGTGAGCCACGGCTGCTGAGCCTGCGTGCCCGGAGCTTGTGCTCCACAATGGGAGAGGCCACAAAAGTGACAGGCCCGCGTACCGCAAAACAAAAAAATGTATGACAGCAGAAAATGTCAGTCAAGTATTTACCCAGGTTAGGAAAGATTTGAGATTTAATTTTAACTTTAATTCCAGAAACAGATATTCTGTACCTCTTCCCCAAACTCATTAAAAGCAAACATTATAAATGGAAAAAAAAATCCTGTATTTATATAAACTCAACAAATTTTGCTATAAGCAGAAAGAACTCAAAGATGAGAAAATAGACAGTAAAATCCATCAGGTCAGGGGCCACTATAACAACTTGTATAGTGCACGACATTCAAACTTTTACTGAATTTAAACCAAAGAATAAATGAATAAATGAATGGCACAGACCTTGAAAGATCTTAAAATATAGCAGAAGAGGGTTTTGAATGAAACCCTTACTAATTATCAAGAGGTAGGTATGTCCTTTATTTGAGAGAGGATGAGGTTCTTGAGTTAAGAATTTTGAGGTATACCTCAAAAAAAATTAACTTGCTAAGTGAAGAATGGATTTGTGAGGGCAGATGCCATTGGTAGGAAAATCAGAAAACTCTTTGAGGCGGCAGGAAGCAATGAGATCTGAAAAGGGGGTGGGTGTTAAAGATACTACAAAAACAGGCCTGATAAAATGTCTGTGGCAAATGGACAGGAAGAAGTCAAAGAAGACAGCATTTTCAAATGTGGGTGGCTGCAAGAATGGTAATATTAACATAAATAAGGAAGTAAGAAGGATACAGTTTCAGGGGGATGGAGTGTAGCTTTAGACAAACTTAGCTTTAATTATTTACTTAGCAACAAAATAGCTAGGAATATGGAGTCTAGAGCCATATTTAGCTTATAGTTAAAAATCAATCTACAATCTATTTAAGAAATCAGAAACTTAAAGCGTGGATAGATGAATCCTGGGCTGTTAACATTGGTTATCTTTGCATTCTTTCCACTTTTTACTACAAACACATGGCATCAAAATCTCTTTTGTAATAAAAACAAGCTTAGAAACACACTCTGAAATCCAAAATTAAATTTCTAGCACAATGTTAAATCTTTCACTCTGTTAAAAATATTTGGGAAATATTTCTGATTAAACAGTAAATGAAAATTAAAAATAAGTATTGAATTTAAATTCAGCTGTAACAAGCTAAGAGATTTAGTTTAGCTTTGTAAGTTATACGGTAGATTGAAAACAGCAGTTGAGAACTCTCCTATACACTGAAAACTGAAGACTAATTTCATGGTAATAGCCATCTAATACAAGGATTTTATTTCTTTGTGTACCCTAAAAGTATTGTGATATATACTTATATGAGATCAAGGTGAAAAAAAATGAGTGGGCTAAATTTTAACCTTTAAATTATGTCTCCTTGCTATATGGTCACATAGCATTCCAAACTACTTGCTCAGATAATTCAATAATCTCACTGAAATTATTTACTTAATGTCTGCCTTCTTCCCTAGACTGGAAACTCTATGAAGATTACAGAAAGGACTACGGCTTTTGAAGCACTTACAATACATGAACTGACATTCAATTTTAAAACTGCAATACAGCATGGTAAAAATATACAGGGGCAAGCACAGGATGCTAAGATAGCTGCAGAGGTCAAAGATATATTTCCAGTTAAGCTGGAATTCTAAGTATAATAAAAGCCCCCTTGTTGGATGAAACCCATAGCTGGTCCACTAAATGAAAAAGTTAGTAAGCATAAAAATTATATTTACATATTCTTAAAGGTTTTATTTCAATTTAAACATAAATGCACATTCATTCATAAATCTTTTCATATAGGGTTAATGCCACATATTTGACGTGGGCCTCCTACTGAGTTTGGGTCCTCTTTCTTGCATAAGCCATGCTCACAATGACCCATCATCTACGATTTCCACTTATTGCTTCTATAAATGGAGAGAGAACTTAAAAGCACTTCTGAAAGAATATGAATACAGAATCCATTAGTCCAATGGTCTATCCACCACGAGATAAAAAACTTGCACCAGAATGTAAATTAATGCACTGCTTCCTTCAAGGAGAAAGTTTTACCACAAAAAAAAACTCTCAGCTGAACCAAACAGTGTGCTTAATGATGTAGTTAATTTACATTCTGGTGTGGGCTCCTTATTTCCTTGAGAACCACTAATAGTCTAATGACCAGTTAGCTGGACCATGGACTTGAACACTTTTAACAGCCTCTGGTTTAGGCTTTGATGATGTTCCCCCTAGTCTTTTACAGTTATCCAGCCTTCATCAAATTTGATAGCAAATTTGTTAATAATTCATTTATATTGAGATGACGTCCCAAAGCAGTCAACTTAATTTTCAAAGAATGAATTCTCTTTTTCTTACACTCTCATGAATTTACATGTTTACCAACGTTTTATAGTTACCATAACAAGCATAACTGTTAAAAATAGGTTTGTGAATAAAAATAACCAACTTTTGGTAAGTACCCAACTCAACAGGTAGGCACAGAGTCATGCAGGTCTGCCGCGGAGTAGCCTACTCAGCCATGAGTGATCACTTGGCCCCTGGGATCAGTAAGTACATTTTACAGAGGGAAAAGAGTGTGTTAGGTTAAAACCATGAGTCAGTTCACAGATAGTTGCTGTCATTTTCCCACATGGTCACTTATTAGTGGTAGCCTAAGTGGTAGAGCAGAAAGAACTTGAGTCAATAATTGAGCTACTCACCAGCTAGCTGTATAATTTGGACAAAGCACTTTACCTCCTCGATCTTCAGTTTTCTCTTAAGATAAATGGACTAAGTAAGTAGCATGTGGAAGAACTGAGTAAGAATGTGATGTAAAACCAGCTACCACTTCCTCAGTGTGCAAATGTGCAGGGTAACACGGAATACTTTACATTGAATTGGGCATTCAGTTGTCACAGGCACTTGGGCAAACAGGGGTCATTCCGCTTTCCCCTTACACGTGAGGACCTTGAAGTGAAGTGAGGCTACATGTATCTGTCTGGTGAGTAGCAGGGTTCAATTTGAATCCAAGACTGGCTCTAAAGACCATACACTGTCAAGTACATCACACTGCTTCTTGCTTTTAAAGTATTCTCATTTGCAACCCACAGCTACCTTGTTAGAAGGTAGAGTAGGTATTTACCCTCATTGTCCAAATTGGGAAGCAGACTCAGAGTGTAGCTAAGTCTAGGTTATCAAGGTTAGCTATCTAGAAGAGAGCCATAGAGCAGACTTAAATGCTTTATCAGTAAGACTGACCAAACTAAAAGCAAAAAGACAATAAGCAAGAAAAAAAGAGTACTTACCATATCACTCCTAATATAACAAAATACTAAGTTCATCATTATTGCAATTAAGTGCCAATATGGCATTTATTCACCAAGTACAAATGCCTCACAGATTTTGCCCCACTTGGCTCCCTCCCAACTTCTGTCACTATTTCTTATAGTGTGAAGTGCTGACCCACATTAACATCAAAAGTACCTTTTCATCCCTCAATTTTCCATTGGTACTAACAGCT